>NC_140705.1:64565000-65765000 GCF_050655825.1 Lonchura striata | reverse complement strand
CTACAAGACAGAAGCCTCCCACACCTTCTACATTTACAATCATAAACCCACTGCATGTTTGAAATAGACCCATATTACCTTACTAAGCTTTCAGAATGGCTATGGTTAAAATTTATTTTGGTCACCACTACAGCTTTCTATTTTTAGAGCATGATGAAAATTAACAGATTTGATGTATACTGTGAAGGTGCATGTTAACTTTTGAGCCTGACACAGCAACTAGAGGGAGAAGCAGAACAGTAATTAACTATCTGGATGTTGTGGCACTGTTAATTAGATACTGCAAAAGCTGATTTAGCTCCACAACAATTTTCACTGAGGTAGTCACTTCAAGCACTTCTTAAAGGGATCTTTCTGTCAATCTTACAAAAAGATTAATGTTTTGCTTCTTTATTTTTTTCTCCTAACTGTCATAACATACTTAAAAATCTGGCACACAAAAGAGTGAAGATCAAACTATGCCTCCTCTCATTTTCTTTGCAATCAAAACAAATACAATACTTGAAACACCAGGCCTATATGACTTGTGCACAATATGTCCCAGCACAGCCATATTTAGCTAGTGAATAATTTCACATGCTAGGACAAAGCAAAAGTTCAGTTACTGCTTCCACTCTTCCTCAAAGGTGATCCAGGTAAACCCCAAAAGTTTTAAAGAAATCTACATGTTTTCCACCAATAGAGAAAAGGAAACAGATCTAAGAAAGCAAGACAGCTTTCGCCAGGAGAATAAAATTGTCAGACTTCTAGCTCTTACATACCAAGCATACAGGATATGTCATGTCCACAAATTGTTGCACATGTAGCTGCTATTTTAGAATGAATTAGATGGGTGGATGGTTAAATGACAATAAGTACTTTATATCTTTAACCCTCAAGGAAGAGGGTACTTTAGATCTCCTTAAAATGTCTTTTTTTCCTCCTTCTTTTAGGTAATAAATTTTACCAGGAAAAGGTCAGGCCAAAGTGACAGAAAGGCTTTTAGGAGTCATGAAAGTAACATATCCTGCTATATTCAGCCAGGCTGGATTTGTGCAGAAACATACACTATGCAAAAACACAGGAGGATGTGTGATGGAGGGAAAATAAAAGATCCCAAACACCAAAAAAAACCAATTAAAAAAAAAAAAGGGGGGGGGGGGGCGGGAAAGCAAGAAACAAAGTCTCCACAAAGTAAGTTCTCCAAAAACACATCCAACGAGGGAAGAAGGTAATGATACTTGGTTTTGGATACAAAGCCTCCCATATCTACTCTAGCACAACTTTCTACCATTTCTCTATATAAAAATAGTTACTTTAGATTATTTAAGAACAAGTTGGGGTAAATGTGTGTTTGAATGGCTGAAAGGTTCACTACCTTTCAAAAATCATGCGAGCTCAACTGTGAGATGACTTGCATTTCTTTCCTTAAAATATGTTGACCAGAAGATGAGTACTAGCAGGTTTAAAGCTCATGATAATGCAGTGATCTAGCTCCAAGACACATACAATAAGGCTTCTTCAAAGACTTATTTCATTGCATTCTTTACCAAACAAGGAAATCTCCTCTAATCTGCTAGTAAAGGAAATGACAAGTGTGAACAAAAAAATGAACGGGTTACAGGCTATTCAACCTTAGATTATATTATTCTGAACTGTTAATTAAACTCTTTTTATAGCTCTCTCCTGAGTCTGCCTGGGGCTATACCTTTAAATTACCTTTTAATGGGAAATTGATGTGAACAGCATGCAGCCACAAGACCTGGGAAATGTGTCCCCATTCTTAGGATGTCTGCTGTGCACATCAATGGACATGAGGGGCTCATGTAGAACTGCTACCTCTATTCTTGGCTGAGTGAGGAGACAGCCAATTAATTGGCTGTCAGGAAATGCATACAGCACTGTAACAGTTGGATGGAAAAAGAGAAAGAGCATACAAATCAGAGAAAAGAACACAAGATAAGCAGGTCAACTATCATAAAAAAGTGTGGAAAGAGAAAATAGCTATTGGAAATAGACAAACAACAGTGGCTCAAAATTTCAATTCACTGTGTTTATACTGATGTAAGCTTGACCAGCATGTTTATACAATGACATAAACCACACTTTGACATATTCTGGACTATTTCCAAAAGCCAGATTTACACTTAGAAGATAACCCCTGGTAGCACATATCAGAGGAATGGTGTAAATGAGATTAGTGATATGATAAACTGTTACAAAAGAAAACAGAGAAATAGCAATGGCTTTATGCTATGGTTTAAGTTAGGAATGCAGGGTAACACTAAAGGGGTTATTGGGTTGTTTCATTATTATGTCTGTTTTGTTTTGCCGAAAATACAGGTCTGATACAGCCTGTAACTTTAGCATCTTAAAGCTCTTGTCAAACACAGCATTTCCTGCCGAGTCTAGCTTGAGATAATCCAGGCAAAATCAATGATATAAAATGCAAGGAATTAATTTATGCCGATAAAAAGACAAACTGTGTCAAATAAATCATAAATAGAATGAAATAAAATCAACATAAATACTGCCCTCGTGTTCCATCATAGAAAAATCAGCTTTCACAAATGTATTCAGGGGAAGTCTAACTTGGAAGAAGAGGACTGGCAGAAAACATTTAGAATTCCACTATTTAAAGAAAGACAACTGTCAACATTTTCAAGGACTTAAAAACTACACGGAAAAAAATCACTAAATGACATATAAATGGTCAAAGTGTTAACTGAACTTCAGCAGTGGTATAAATCAGAATAGCTGTGATGGGACCTGAATTCATAATAGAACAACAGGTCAGGTCAGTGCCCCACTGCTCAGGCATACCTGGGACTGAGGAAGTGAAAATATAATAGCTCCAAGGAACAATTAATAAACCAGTATTTTTTAAAATATGTATTTAGCTACATTAAGTTATTCTATCGTTATCTGATAAACTACTATATAGCATTTAAACCAAAAGCTAGTGCATTGTTACAGGACATACTTAGTGTTTTAATAATAAAACCAAATACATAGACATAAAAATCTTGTTAAAGTTTGAATCACATAGAAGTTGATGTTTAGAAAGAAGTACCAAGAGTAACTACATCAGTGCAGCACCCTGCTGTGCACTTCCATTCTTAGATATTTCTAAACAATAATCACAATTTTAACTAAGAAGTAAGAAGCTAATCACATTCAGCATAGCAGAAACAGGCCTAAGATCACTAGGCTGAGCATTTTGGTTCTACAACAGCAATCCTTATAAAACAACATTAAGGATATATTACAATGTCTACTTCATTAAATATTTCTTAAACAGCACCCACATCTTTGGTTTGAATACACAAGGGCTAATCATGAGATTAGAAAACCAGGTAATTCAGCATTTCACAACCAAAATCTTATCCTCATTTTTCCCTCAAGCAGAGCCAGCAGGAGACAAAGTAATGATTTGCTATTCCAACAGGTTATCAGCTAATTGATAGTCTTGTTAGGCAGAAGGGGCAAGGATGGAATTGTGGGAATGGGTCACATCCTGCTGACTCAGAGCTCAAAAAAAGCCCTATATTTGAAGCAGGAAGGCAAATACTCCTGATGGATAAATTCCTTCCCATTTCCTCAAAGAAGAGGAATGTGATATTTGCATGCAAATAGCATCCTCATGAATGATAATTTCCATATATTTCCACTGTATTTCAGGATGTTGACATGTTACCTGACCTTTAAAATTCCTGAATATGACTGTTGAACCGTATTTGTCTCTCCTAACATTATACTGCAATGGCCAAGAAACTCCATTTCTTGAGAGAACCTCAGCAAAGATAATCAAGTAGCACATAGTAAAAAGGTAGGGGCTGATTTCCCCTCCTAAGAAAGATGTGTTCTTCTTGAGAAGGTCATGGACCACCCAAAAGATCACAAGAAACTATGGACAACTGGCTAAGGTTTTAGCCTACCTAGTAATTTTGAAGCAGGTAGATGGTACATTTTACCACGCAAAATCTACAATGCACAGCTGGAAACAAAAGAGTAGACAGCATTTAGGCTGCCAAGTGTTTAAAGGCATACAGAGGCATCCAACAGGATGTAAACACACCTTGTTACAACTTAAATAATTTAAAATGGATCCTTTTTATGGAGGGGTTATTCAGAGTGGAGTCTAACTCTTAAACAACATGATTTTGCTGTTTAACAGCCATGCTCACTACTACTGATAAAATGCCACCCACAAGGGGAAAAGAAATCTTTACAGCAGACAAAAAGCTTTGCCAGTGGCAACACTGAGAAAGTAACTTCAAATAGTCAGTTGTTACAATTGAAACAAATTGCTGAATTATATATTTTATTTAAACTCAGCTCTAGTATCAGACTACTTTAAAATGCAATCAAGCACAGTTAATTACTGTAAGTTACTTGTTCTTACATTGTGTATAGGTGGCATATGTTGAAAAAAAAGATTGCTAAAACACATTCTCACTCCCTCTCCCTGGGAAAGACAAAAAACACTCAAGGATCCAGAAGGAAAAGAGGCTGCTGCTGGCTACTGATTCAAATTGTACTGCATCACTCTTCCATTCAGCTGTATAAATGCAAAATACAGAATGAAAAATATTACTGATATTCCCAGTGCACCAAAGTAGAACACACAATTTACTTGTATACACTTTTCCTGGGTTTGAATGCTGATGTCCACAGAGCCTTGACAATAAATTTTTCATTTGTTTTCCTTATGGAGAGAAAGACTGAAAGAAGGAAAATAAGGGAGAAGGGATGCACAGGCTACCTACAAAAATAATAGAAAACCCATCAAACTAAGAGCCCACCACTTCAGACAACTTTTAGTTAGGAAAAAATACAAAGTACTATATTTATTCATCATCACACTCATAAAATATTTCTAAAAAAAAAACACCTATTCTATTCCCTCAAATCCCCTTCAAATCTTCTTCTGTCATATCTACAAGAGCTTGATAATAGTGTAGGCAATGCATTTTTGCAGAACTATTCATAACCTTGGATTTTACAGTTTAGTATCAAATGTTGTTAGGAAAATACCTCGATTCATAAATATTTTTCGAGACATGCTGTATCATACTAATTATTACTCTACACATACTATTTCTAAGAGAATTGATTTTTAAGCATGATTTACAGATAGACACACAACTGTAGAATGCATATCTTTAAAGACAGCATTTGAAAACTTTAGAACCCCCACAATGCTGAAAGGCTGCCCTCAGAATGGATGAAGGCAGCCACAGCCTAAGAAGCAAGGAGTGCATGCATCCTTGGGCACCTCACACGGCCCACAGATACATTCATCCCTCTCCTCCTCCCAGATGCCAGCACAGATGCTCAGAGTTGTACTTTCCTACTAAACAAAGTTTTTGCATGTCTCAACAGTTCAGGCGTTTCTTCTTTCACACAGTGATGTCATAGACTGGTTCACAACACAACTTTAGTCGGGTATATTCAATAGCCATATGAAAAACACCAGCTAACATAAGTATCAAGAAAAGAACAATGACCTGAATTTGCAATTAGTGTCCAGGTAATTTTTGAATCCCTCATGGTCCAGTCAACCCTCATTTGGTTCAAAAAATACTCACAAGTGACAAAGTTTCCCAGGTGGTATTCAATTTCAGTAAGTTTACTGACTTGATAGGCTATAAAAATCTTTAATTAGAAGAAAATATTTAGAATTACTTTCTTTATCCACTTGTATTATCTGACTCTGCTACACACAAGAGGAAAGATAAAGGAAGCATGCAATACTAAAGGGTTTCTCCTCCTTTCGTATTACCCATTTTAATATCAATACCTGAGGGACTTAAGCAACTGCATAATAAAACATGGCAGAAAGCCCAACAAAGCTATTGCCATTACAAGAAAATAGTCTTAGGCACTAGAGGGAGCATCTGCCTTT
The DNA here is from genome assembly GCF_050655825.1 of Lonchura striata. Taxonomy (NCBI): domain Eukaryota; kingdom Metazoa; phylum Chordata; class Aves; order Passeriformes; family Estrildidae; genus Lonchura; species Lonchura striata. The sequence goes on along the minus strand of NC_140705.1, from coordinate 65,759,113 downwards.
ACAGTCACTGAACAAATGTTTCCATGTCCCTACAATATATTCTGTATTATGCACAAAAATATTTTTGCATGTTGTGTATAAGGTACAAGTCTTACCTTTTCCATGAAAGGTAAACAAATAAATATCAATATTATAAAACCATCACTTTAAATAAATATGCCTTCTTGTCTATTTAACTTACTCAACACTAATTTTAATTTTTTTTCCTAAATTTCAGACTCTGAAAGCAAACCTTTTCTGCAGAATTATCTAAACAGGCTAACAGCATTAGAATGCCATGGCTGCATTGTTCAGGAAATGAAAGCAATGACATTTTACTTTAAGGACACAGCTTCAGACTTCTGCAGACATTCACATCTTGGCTAACTGCCTAGACTCCCCATGAGAGAAGGGCATTTCTGGGCTGTGGTTCACCTGACCAAGGCTAGGCAACTGTCAGAGGATTGATGTGTGAATCATACTCCCCAAGCAGCACTTCTGTGAACAGCAAAAGTAGCTGAACTCACTTGTGGATGTGTACACCCTAGATATTTATCTCACAAAGTCTGCACCCAAAAACAGAGGGAACACACTAACAAAAACATGTGTGGCAACATCAGTGATTGTAAACTTGGGTGGTGGGGGAATTGTACACTGGATCACAGTGGCTGGTTACCTGGACTGTACTGGCAGCATGAACTTACTGTCCATTTCCTAGTACTATAAAACTCTTCATTCTTGCTACATGTAACAGATTCAATTAGGAGAGCAAAGATACAAAGAGCAAAAATCACTTCATAAAGCCAGTAAAAAATTAAGACAACTTAAACACCTACCAAACTTGCATACAGAACCATTTGAAACACTATTACACTTTCATCCCCTTAGAGTGATGGGAAACATAATATATCTGCCACCCAGGGTTCTCCTTAATGCCTCAGCCTTGCTGTGAATTCCCTTGTATACTGGAAGGTTTACATACTCACTTCAAGATAGCCCTTAGCTCTCTGTCTGGATGCTGCTAACTGAAACACTGCTGCTAAGAATCACAGCTTAGTTTACCATGGAGTTTAGTAGCCATGGTTTTAATATCAGGCATTATGTTCCCAGACTTTGTGCCAAGCCCTGAAGCAGGAAATTCTATTTTCAAATGCATCAAATTGGTACTGCTGCAGTCAAGGTTACGAAATTATATAATTTTATCTTGTTGTTTGGTTTCTTACTGTTGTCTACAATGATTAGCCACGCAAAACAGGGTTTAAATTTTGGGAAGAAATATTAACTCTGCTTATGTTATCTAAACAAAACACAGTGACCAAGGTTCTCCAGAATTTTTATTAGAAAGCTACTTTCTTCTTCCCCTTGGCACAAAGGTCCTTGCTCATTGTGAAGGACAATGCATCATAAAGGCAAAATTGCCATAGTTTCTTCAGTTGTTCTTCAGAATTTATAAAGCAAAGTGATCTCCAAATAGGACTTTTACTGAAAGAAGGTAAGAGACCAACTGCCTCCAAAGTTCAAAGCTGGGTTCACAAACCCACTAGTTTTTGACTCTAATAAAGCTGAATATAAATTACTGTACCAAAAGGATCTGAGCTTCTGTAAATTTCAGATCTCTTTGAAAACATTTCTCTTTGCACTTCAAACGTTTCTGTAGTACTGTAGCAAAGCCTCCAGAAAACTAACATAAGCATTTATCTTTAAAGCAATAATAAAAAGAATATAGAAAAATCACAAAAATAGAACTTAAAACATAAATTATTGAAGATTCAGCCACTATAAAGGGTTTCAGAATATAAATATATATATATATATTTTCTACTGCAGTAATAAGGCAGCTGGAAATTCTGATTGGCATTGAGGTTTGTTAGTCAATGATTGTGCCTGAACTGCAGGGTATCTGACCTAAGCATGTATGGGTGCAAGGAAAAAAAAAAAATAAAAAAGGGACAACACAATTAGAAGGAATCACTATATGGTCTAGACTTGTCCTAACATGAAGCTGGGACATTACAAGACTAATAATTTAAAGATGAGCAGAGGTGATGAAATAGGCTTTCATCTTTTTCACTTTCTCCATTCACTCAGTGTGAGCTTTCGCACAAACAAAATGCGCAGGTTAGGTACAAAATATATTCCTCCCCGTGCAAGAGAAAAATCTCTTTTCAAATCATTATGTGGACTCAGATTCACTTGCCAGGAGATGTGTATTTTGAGCAACTAAGAGGCACAGAAATTAAAATATTTGATTCCTGGGTATGTGGGAGACATACTGTTGGCCCCTGTGAGCCTTAAGGCAGAGGTGATAACACTACAATGATGAAATAACTGTGCAATCAGATAACCCCATCCTTTTTTTCCCCCTTGTGAAACGCTACTGTGATCAGTAATACCATACTATGGAGGCAGAACATTTCAAGTCTAGGAAATTACTCCTTCCCAATTGCTATCCAGTTTTAAAAAGCAGGCACAACACCTTCAGTAACAACTTTTTAAGGACTTGAATATTTTTTTCTCTAAAATATCTGAATTTTTAAAAAGTGGCTAAAAAGACATGCATGAAAACTGATTGGTTCTGACCCACAAGCTTCATCCTGTTTAATGGGGACCGCAGACATGAACAGCTGCGTGAACTAAAAAAATACAGCAGACCTCACTCAGTCTAGGACAATGAAGAAGCAAAAGCCCTGTTTTTGGATGTATTAAACAGTTTAAAGGATGATTGATAACTCACATCAGCTCGTTCAGTTTCATCCCCCCAAAAGCACCACAGCAGTCTCTTTGGTCCACAGGCTTCCTCCCAAGCACAATGAATTGTTCATCATGTTGTGCACATGCATCACTTCCCTCCTCCTCCATTCCTTGTGTTTTGTGGAGGTAAGGGGGCAAAAAAAAAACCACTTGGAGAAATTTAATTCCTTCTATGTTTCAAAAACAAAACTTCAGCTATAAAGGAAAGCTCCAATTGTTGCCGTTTTTGGTGGATGTTTTTAACTTAAGAGTGAAATCTGCTAAGGCTGTGTCTCTTTAGAAGAAGGCTACAGAAAGTTATGTGTTTGTAAGCTCTGAAAATACATAGTAGAGCCCCCTAACCATTTTCTTTATAAACTGTGGAACACTTGCTGTATCAGAAACAAGCCATAAATATGTATTACTACTTTATAAATATGTATTGTGTTACAGATGAAGAAAACAACTGAGTAGAAGACCTCATAATTGCTATGGTCCTTTTTAAAAAATGAAAAAATCCCCACGTAATTCCACAGGGAACTACTTTACATGTAAGCATAGAAAGATAGTATAGCAAAATAGTTTCTAGTTCTTTGTACTTGAACATAGCATTGGTGGGTTTTGGGCATTATTGTTAGGTTGGGCTTTTATTTATTTTTTTATTTATTTTCATTTGTGTTTTGGCTTGGTTTTGGGTTTTTTTAAAAAATCTTTTTAGTTTAAACTGAGGGGCAAAAAGAGTACAGAATGAGCTGCTTAGTTTACTGGGAGAAGGACAGTAGATAGAGCAATTTTGTATTTATCCACATGGCAACTGTGCTCATGCAAATCCACAGCACCTCAATTCTTGTATTATTTTTCTTTCTAAGACTGGTAAATGCAGCAGTACTCAGTTGTGATCACTTCCTGAAGCTATTGCTTTGAGTATTCCACCCACATATTCAATCTAATATTTTCTATTAGACTGAAAGAAGAGTAGACACATGACTGTAATTTTATGCAAGTTCATCTTATCAAACAAGCTAATCAGCTATTTGAAGCCTGTCTGTATGTTTTGAAATTCATAAAGACAAGAAAAAAATTAATTGGTTGAACTTTCCTTAAAAAAAATTACACGTTTTCAAATTTATTCTTCCCATCTGAAACATTCATAACTTAAGAAGATACCTACAGATCAGCCAGGAGCTGCACATGCCTCAAACACTGGGCAGAGGCACTGCTGAAAGACTCTCCAGCTGTTCAGAACTGAGCTGATGTGAGCTATTGGAAGTCACACACAGGTCCATTGGTTTGGGCTATGGAATCCTGGATGTTAAGTGTCAACACCAGCAACGTGAATCAACGGAGAGGAAGAAAAAATTTGAAGCCCAAGACTTGCCATCTAGAAAAATTAATTTACTAACACTTTGCTTTAGTGCAGAATTGGAAGGCAGAACAGAAGATTTGTGTAAATCTTTTAAAGTAAAAGTCAACAGCACTAATATCTGTAAATTGTATTATTGCTTATTTTAAAAATAGAAGAATAAAAAAAATTATAATGAAAGAAGGATGCTCATTATTAGGAATATCACCTGTACCTCACTTCATCAACTAGACATCCAACTGTATATTTTTCTTTGCAAAATAGTGCCTTATAGACATTGAAGATCTCTAAGCAATTATTACCATGTGTTGCAGGCTGCCTTACCAAAGGTAAGTGTAAGGAAGACTAAAAATCATAATATAAGCCCAGCATAAAGATGGGGATTTGAAACACCTTCATGCTCAAGAACACGGCCTTCAGACTCTTTACTGAGTGTCTTTGATGTAATTTGTAAAGGTCATTATATCTCTATTCCTCCCAGGGTTAAGCCTGAAGAATTTCCAACCCACAAGGCAATTTTTATGCAAATGGAGTGCTGCAACTTGGAGAATCCAGCTCAAAGTGAGCTAGTCTGCTCCAGAAAGACAACTTTAAAAAAGGCAGTAACTTCATCTGCAGGTGAAACTTGAGTTGTTCTAACATCGTTGTGCATATTCAGTCCACATAACTTTACAAATGAACAGTGAAAGAGGTCTCCAGTAACTCATAACATCTAGCATTCTTTCATTACTTTTTTCCACACAAAATTACTCCAGACTAGGGAGCTCTTTAGAAAAGCATGAAAAACACCAGGTAGGCTACAGAGAAGGGTCACCACTAAGAACATCACAAAAAGTGACATGGGCACATGTGACTATGTCTTCCATGTAAAGCATCACCAGACTGATGCTTTACAGCAGACAGTGATGGTTAGAACCCTGTCTTTCTGTGGAACCACCTACTCTTATGTCAGAGGAAGGTTTTGGCTGTACATTTTCAATTTTCAGGAGAAAAACAGCACTGCCATCTGAATACAACATAACGCTACTGTTTAATATTCAGCAATTTGAATGAAAACAACAGCAGACTTTGCAATTCAGTAACCTGAGGTTCTAAATTAATGAACATGGGATGATGAGAGCAGAATATAAATGAAAAGGCTCAGCACTAGAACTCCCACAAATACAGAATCAAGGATTTGAGAAAAAATTTACAAAAAACACCTGATTTTTTCACTGCTATTTTTCAGTAAGGACTGGATAATAGCACTGTTAGTACTTTTTTCTGGTAATCCACTGATGTAGATCTTTATTGAAACTAAGTGTCTTATTACAAAATTAAAAGATAATTTACTGGGAGTTTATGAGTAAGAAATTATTTTACACTTTCTAATCTCCCTCCCATCCAAACACCATAAATGTTTCATTGTTCTCCAGAGAGCATGTCTCTGGTGGAATATAAAGATTGTGCTTACAGCAGCATTTTGAGACAGTTAGTAGTTAATCATACGTAAAACTGTTAAAAACTAAGGGACCAAATAATTTTTAAACCTCCCTCATGAATCCTGTAATTGTGCCATGGGAGTCTGACAGCCTAATGAATACTGGGTCAAAGTTTTGCAGAACACATAGTGTTTAGGTGACTGAGTAGGTAACACAGTAATGACAGCATGATAATTACAAGGAAAATAAGCTTATGGAAAAGCCTTAGAGGAAATGCAGACATGTAAACACGTCCCTCAGCCAGGGAACATAACCAAGGTTTCTAAAACTCAGGTGTCAGGGCAGACTCACAGAACACAAGAAGGGCAAACATTGTATGTTGTATTTAACATACCTTCTTAGTATCATATTTAAATGGGATGCAAGACTTGTCTACAGCATCTCATGAGATCCTTTTCATCTATCAGAACTGACTGCCACTTCATTTCTTAATTCTTTGGGCTCTCACTTGATTCCTCTTTTGGGCTGATGCCATTGCCACGCAAACAGATGTAACATAGCCTGTAGCTCTTATATATTCGAACCCAAATGAGAAAATCAGAGTTGAAGGCAAGACATTCTCTCACAGCAGCACATATACTACGGTGACCAGAGAACCCCTGTTAATCACCATTAAAGGATGAACTCCATGTTCTGAAGAAAGGCTCTGGTTTTTGTTCCATGTCGAGTTCATTATGAAGGGGTTTTATCTTACCAGTCTTTTAAGCAATGGATTTAGGGACTTGACCATTCTTGGACTCAAGCCCTATCATCATATCAAAGTTTCTGCTCATCATATAATTTGCAATAAGATTGATGATCTTGCATTTCATTAAAAAACCAAAACAACTCAAACAAACACCCAACAAAAACTGGAGCACAAAAACAACAAAAAAAAAAAAACAAAAAACAAACAAACAAAAAAACCTAAACCAAAACCCAAATAAAGCAAAAAAAAAAAACCAACAAAAAAACCCCAAACAACCAAAAAGAAAAAAAAAAAAATCAAAATTATATCCAAACTCATTTTTGTACAAAATGGGTAACAACTCCTAATAATTTTATACTCTATGCTTATTTTTGCTGAGAAATCCTAAGAGGCTGAGTTTTGTTGGTTGTTTTAAGCACATCACTTAGCAGTGCAGCTCCATTGGCTCAGTGTGAGCAACCTCTGACTCCTTGGCTGCCTGCTTGTCTCAAACATGAAAAGAATTGTATGACTTCAGCAATCAAAAGAGCCTTTGAAAGCCACACTGATTCTCCTACTACATGAGACAATAAAGCACAATTTTAGTCTCCTCCTGAAATCACTTATATTTTGAGCACAATTTATTCCTAAGTTGTTTTTCTATAACTAACTTGTTGAAATGAAAATTCCAATGTTTCAGTATAAATTACCTATAAAGACTGTGAACTGCATTCACTGACTTGTCCAAGAAGGAACAAGGGACAAAGAGTAGCCTAAAATCAAAACTAATTCACTTGGGGTGTTGGAAGTCCTGTCAACATTACAATGTGAGGTTTTTGCAGTTTATTTAGTAACATGGCTATATACATTAAGCCATACAAATATATTTTTCCTTCTTTCCATGTTTATGATATTTTTAATATGTTACAAATAAACCTAAAATTATTCTTCCTGGACATCAGTATGCCTGATAATCTGCTTTTAAATATGGAAACTCACTTTTCAACTTTCACAGCCTTGAAAAAAACAGTTTATGCATTTATTCTTTATTTTTCACATTTTGGGAACAAAAGGAAAGAAATTTTGTAATTAAAATATTCAGAATATCACATTCAGAACTTTGGAAATGCAGAAGATAACAGGTCTAAAATCTGACTGGATCACACAGAAGTGAAAAACATGTCTCTACTTACTGCTCAGCTGGCAAAGCCACTGTTTGTGTGAATGCCAAAGAAAATTAAATAATATTCATTTGGAAGCCATTCAGGGTTTCATTTCACATGATTATAATGAATTAAATGCAGACAAGATTCACAGCATCAAAGTACTCAATCAAAACAAAGCAATGAGAAAACAGGCAAGAAAGCTTGATGATTTAAATATGAACAATTCTATCACAAAGCAAATAATTTTCAGATACACAGCCAGGGGAAAATAGGTAAACATTACACACTTGGCCTTTTCGTTTGCTTGCACCTACTGTAGAATGAACACCATTTATTTGAAAATATATAATAGATTAAAAAGTGAAACGGACTTGATTGACAGAGAGGGACAGGGATTAAAAGCCCCAAGGTTTACTAGCCTAAAGGCAGCCATGACAAACTGCTGCCAGTTGCCCAAAGCCTGCACAGCTACTCAAGCACACAATCCTCAAAATAGTAATATGTGGCTGAGGACAATCCCTGCTGTGCAGAGCTGAATTTCAAACTGGGCTCAAGAGAAGGGAAAACATCAACACAATCACACACCAGTCACTCACATCTTACATTCATTATCAGGTTTTTCAAAGGAATCCCCAAGACAGCTATATTTCACAGAATTGAAGGTTTAAAATAAAAGAAAAAGAAAAGAAAACCAAAGCAACCCCCTCTACTCAAAACTGTATTTATTCTATTTTCTAAATGGGCAATAAAACATATGAAATAAAATTGCTCAAGTAGACTTCAAGACAAAAATGTTTTTTGGAAAGTGAAAAATAAATATTAAAAAAAACACATAAGAAGAATAACACTGCTACCAGGCAATTGAATGCCATCCCATATAAATTCTTAGCCAAATACTATATAATTATAGCTTACTTTCCAGGACAGCCTGCAAAGAAATTTTCATTTGCTGTACAGAAAACATAGCTATCCCTCTTGTCCTTTCCTCTGTGAAAATTCTATCCCTGCAAGTAAGCACCAAGTATCAGCAGTAGGATGTGATATGTTAATGTGTTCTAATTTTGATTACTTCAGCAGAACTGATGTGTGAAGAAATTAAAGTCTGCGCATTAGACGGATTAATATTCTAGGATGAATAAAATACGCAATTAGAAGACTGTTTAAATTAAGAAGAGAATTTGCAGAGAGGAGGGCACATTACATTCATATGAATGGCAATCTACTGCATTTTTGTGTTTTCTGGTGTCAGACTGAAATTTTCTTTATAAGGGTACTCTGAAAAGAGTTAGGAAGAAATTAATAAAGATTTCAGAAGCATTTATGTATATTTTACTGAACTAATGTGCTTCAAGAAAGCCAGCAGTTTAAAGTAAGGCAACGTTTAGTAGTTGAGGCAGAGAGTAAACAATCAAAACACACACGTCTTACTGATATGTTACACATGTAGATGAGAATGTTAAGTACAGCCTGGGAGTTGCTGTCTGTATTTATGTTTGCTTTACTGCAAGACCTCCACAGTCCTCATCTAGCACTGCCCTAGTGGGAACCCTTCTTCCACATTGCCCTTTTATTCTGGCAGGAAGTATTTAATAAAAAACCCTGAGATTAAACAGATCAGAACAGTTAGTGAGACTGACTGCAGCCAGCAATGTCATTGTCATTACCCCATTCAATGCATTACCCATCATTCTCACAAAGGAAATGTGGCAACCAGCAAACCCTGTTTGTGTAGGACACAGATGGGAAAGCTCTCTCCCTCTGCTAATTGTCTGGGAAGGAAACTCATTAAGTAGTGTTTTTCACCTGTCACAGTCCAAGAGCAAACTCAGCAGCCCTCTCAGCTGCCCACTTGTAGGGGAAGGCATAGCTGATGCTACACCAGGTTCTCCTCTGCTACTAAACAAATGTCCTGTTTCTCAACACAAAAGAGCAAAGGAAGATCCCTCTAACAATTAAGCTCCAGTAGACTCCAATCTCATATGCACCATTAAGTTCTATCACCACTCCAAATAAATGTTACAATTCCTGATTTTCATAGACAGTAAACCATGAATAATCTAGAGGATGAGTTCTACATTTTGTTAGGACATTTTTTCCTTCTCATTTAAAGCACTGTTAGTACAATAAAGCTTTATAAAAAGACATCTTTATTTAAAAAATAAAAACTACCTTGTTTTCAAATTACTTTTTCATAAAACAGGCTCATTATTATTTGCACTTACTGGAAAAAAATTAAAATATAATACTGAGAGGTTTTTGTCTGCTTTGTGCTGTTTTATTATACTGCTTAATTTAAAGCAGCATAATTTTATAAAGCCAAATATATATACAACATTAGTGTAAATCCATGACAGACCAGAAAATCTTTTACTTCTGCATTACACTGGTATAAGACAGAACATTATTTGGTTTTTGCCATTTAGTAGAATTGTTAAAATAGTTCCTACACACTTGTGCTACTTCATTGTGTTATGAATTTTTTCAGTTGACTCAGAGAAAAATTAATTACTGCACCTAAAAATCTTACACAATTGCAATGTTACATTCAAAAAGAGTAGATATTGAAACTCTCTAACAGAGGAATATACCACTGTAATTATGTCTACTCATATAGAGACAACAGAGGGGAAAAAAGAAAGAAATCCCAGAGTTATACATCTCAAAAAATATATGCAGCTACTTCAGAATACAACAGCACTCAGCAAGAATGCACAGTTCTTACAAAGACATGGGCAGAGAAAGAATAGCAAAGAGTTTTAGAGAAGGGGTTTGTGCAAGCTCAGAAGCAGACAGCGTGCCCCTTCCCAAAATACAGTCTTAAAGGGAGTTCCACCAGTTCCCTATCAAACAGCTCAGCAAAGTGGGAGAGTGGACATAAATCAAATCTATAATCAAAATTTCTCCCACTGCTCCTTTTCCCAGACCTCTCCCACCCCAAAGAAAATCTCACAAATGCTTATCTGTACTTGTATATATCATGGCTGGGCTTTCCTGCACACAAACCTGTCCTTTGTATTTTAAATGGTTTGCAGGAAGAACAGATTTTACTTCAAAGTAATGCTGCTTTCAAAGAGCTGCTCAGCTACCAGTCTATTTTAATTTATGATTTGCATGCCAACTCTAAACCACAGAAGAATTTTCTCTCACAATGACTGGTGATAAATAATGCAGAGCATAGACACTGAAACTGAAAGAATTAAGGATAATAGTCCCAAAATTAATCCTATTGATAGAAAAAGAGCCATGTGGCAAGTTTTTTAAAAGGAAGAAAAGAAAAAAGATCCTAATACCTCAACCACTTTTCTAATTCAGCATATTTTTCAAGTGTTGCTCTCATTATCCTTTCACTGAGTCCTTACGTAATACAACAAACTAATAATTTGAGTAAGATTACTCACCTTCTGCCTTAGCCATAGATCAAGATCTAACTGTTGTAAAAATATAATGAAGAAGAAATGTATACTTCTTCCTTTTAGTAAAATATTTTCCATAGGGAAGGAGGGGCAATGGCTTTGTAAAACCAGAAAAATAAAAAGCAAGAGCAGTGCAGGTCAGCCCAATGGCCCTCTCTAAATTCTGTTTTCCATCAGCCTCATTGCAGTTTAAAGAAGAAACATGATGGAGAGCAGTGGAGTACCTCTGTAGATCCCCATGCTGAACTCTAGACAAGTATGGGAAGCTGCATGTGAGACTTACTGGTCAGTCTGATGCAAGGGAAAGATGTCCACAAGAGCAGGTTCACACTAGAACTACGCAGTGCAAAAGCAGGATGGTAACAAATGATGAAGGATCACAAATAACAAGCAAAGACAAGTTCCTGTATAGCAAAGAAGGAGCAAATGCACCAACATGAAAAGCAGCACAGTCCATGCAATAGGTCATGAAGAGGACATACTATGCCACAACACAAAAGGAGGTAAGGCAAGCAAGCTTCCTCTGCAAAGCAAAAAGAAGGATCAGTGCCTGCAGAAGAGCCAGGATGAAATTAAGTCTGTCTTCATTTTTTTCTGCCAGCTCCAAGAGCTGCTGCTAAAGTAACAATTGAAAAACAATTGAAATATTAAAAGATTCCCAAAAATGTAATATTCAGACTCACAATTCACACTTTGTTTGCCTACATGGTAGAATTCAAGACCATGCTGCTTTTATTTTTCTTTAATTTCTTTCCATAAAAAAAACACGATCGTAACAATCATCAGGTTAGACAAATTTGTTGCATCGACTAAATTTTCCTATTTTTCCACTCTGTGTCCTACTTTCATTGACAATTCTCCAAATAAAACTATTGTGTAAGCTCTTTGGTTTCACTGGGCTCTGTAAAAAAATTGCCACAATGGTATAAAACATCCAAAAGAACACACACAAACCCCCATATTGTGAAAAGTTACTTAGTCACTGCCATCCCATTTGAAATGTTTTGTTTGTTTCTTGCTTCAGATGGAATATCCCCATTATGTTCTCAGATATCAGACATGTCTTGTGATCACAATGCTGTCAAACTATAATGGACAATGTATTTTTTTTTTCCATAATGTGTTTTGCTTGTATGAAGAGCTGAGCCAAGTATCTACTAAGTTATATCATTTCCTTCAGTGAAACTAATTTACAAGGAAAATGAATCATGGGAAAGACAAAGACCATATCAGCTATTCTAAATCCACCCTGTTCCTTCCTGTATCTGTGCCTGGAAAAACCAAGCAACATAATAACAATAGAGTAAACTCTGACCTGCTACAATGCCATTGAAGAATGATGTTACAGCATGAATGAAGCTGGCGCAAAATCAAAATTTAATTTTTACCAATGCCAAAGTCTACCCCAGCATGTAAATGTTTTCCAATTACTTGACAACACGAAGATTTCCTTTCTGTTAAAAGCACAGTATGCCACATCCATTTTAACTGGAATTGTGCAGGTAGGCAGGAGGCACAACAGACTTAAAACTAAGTTAATGCTTCAGGAGAGTAACAGAATAAGTGCTGTAACAAGCTGCATCAATGATTAGTAGGAACAGCAGCAATGTATTGCCACAACAAAACAAAATCCCATCTAGTTTGCTTCACTGAGAACACAGACTCTAAGATAGGAGGGACAATGTCATAGCTGTGAATAAGTAATTTTTTATCATAAGTCCTCATGTCAGGTATATTCATGCATTCTCTTAGAAAGATCATCCTTTGGGACAAATTTCTATGCTTGATTTGTTCCCATGATTTCTGAGGGTAATCTGTCATTCTTGTAAAATTGTATATGTTAAAAAAAATAAATTAAAAAAACTCCAAAGAACCTCAAACCCCCAAAACAATATCAAAAAATCCCTCAAACAAAATAAAAAAACCCACAACAAACACTGAAGCATAAAAGTACTCTATCAGCAATATAAGGATTAAAGGATTATACAGTTGCTTTTTCTCTCCAATTAATTATCACAAAAGTAAAATTATTTTAGATTTAAAATTTACCACCTACACCACATAAAAAGTCTACATTAATGGCTCTGCAGGCTTTTTTCCCTGCACCCTGTCTCACTAACTACACTCTGCCTCCAAAGTCCATGATTCTCCAAAATTCATGGGAATGCATAGACAGAGAAGGTACAAAAACTGTTGCCAAAAAGAAAAATAAAAAGATAATTATGCAGACTTGAATCATAAGTTGTGGTGATAGAAAAATGGTGAGAGATGAAATCTTTAAATTTATTTTAGAATTACTTAAATATCTTTTGAAGGGTGTTTTTGTGATGAGCACCAATCAGACTACTTTTGGGCTTGTTTGCTTCTTCTTACCTCAGTAAAGAGCACATGATTTCCAAGTGCCCCCTCCACTGCTAACACATTCTCTAGTGCAGCATATGGAAATAAAATCTGTTCCCATGTAGATTGAAACTCACCCTTCAATTTGGTTTCAGTAAAATTGCATGCCACTTGACCTCAATACTATATAAAACTAAGTGTCCATTTGAAATATCTCTGAAAATCTTTTTCAAGTACTACCATGTTTAGTATATGCTGAAAAGGCTGTAGCAGGGTGTGCAGTATTACATCGCTGGATTGCCTTTCCTGAGCAGTGCCATGTGACAAATACCTTTCTCTTGGTTGAGCTGCAGAACCTGTGCCTACCACTGCTATCCACAGCTTAAAATCACAGAATACATAGAAACTTCTACTCCATCTTTTAAAATCAGGCTTTTATATCCTTATTGTTGAAAACTGATTTTAGATTAAGATTGTCTAAGGATAAAGACTACTATGGAAGTCTACCAACCTTTCCCAACTTGGAAAAAAGTTTTAAACTAGCAAATTAAAAAAAAAAAAAAACCAAAAAAAACCCAGATGGATTAGCTACAATATAAAAACAAAAGATGAAGTTGAAGACAATTACTGATTTCCAAAACATGGATGTATATTTCACAGCTTTAAAGAGAAAAATCTTTTGTAACATTATAGGGGTAAACAGACCATTCGCACAGTGCTCTTATTTATCCAAAGAGCACTTGAATCAATCATGCTGTCCTTGGCAGCAGATGAAGCAAACAGAAGGTGATGGTTTGCTACACTGTGCACTGATGTCCTCACAATGCCTCACTGACTAGACATGTCACCTTGTGCCTTGATTTCCCAGCCTTCAAAACGAAGGCCATTGCCAGTAACCTTACTGACATACTTATGATTTACTCAGGACAAGCACTGCAAATGCTGGGTGCCTGGTGGTGTAGCAAGTAGTGCTATGTCACATGCTTTCAATTACACAAGCTTAACTACTTAGGATTAAAATACAGCCTTGTGCAGGGCAGTCCTGCAAATAAACTGCTCTCTGGACCTTCTTTGTTTTGTGCTAAAATGGCATTTTTTTCTAAGTTTACAGTCAATTCAGGTCACAAGCAAATAGGATGCCGTTTCACAGCCTCAGAAACAGGCTAAGGGACACGGACTCGAATTCTGTTCCCTGTGCTCCAGTATAAAGTGTACTGTGTTTGTGTTGTTGGAATATACATCCTCTGATGTATTGCACTGAATGACACAGAGAACAAACTCATCTGAAAATGTGTTCTGTTATCCAGTTCCTTAGGTGGTGGACTTTCTTTTGTAGATCCAGTTTCTATTCCTGTTTTTCTACCAGCAACCTGTGTGTCAGCCAGCTGTAAAAGGACTTCTCCATCCCCACGAGGCAACTCTCCTTTTCTCCAGGTTGGCTGCACTGGCTTAGAAAATAAAGCTGAGCCACGCACTGAGTTTATAACAAGGACTGTAGTGCATCTCTTTGCTTAATATGATACCATAAAATTTGGTTATCGTATTCCAAGCAAGGCACTGAATCTAAAGATTTTACATAAAAAGAGCAAGCAAACCTTGTATAAGGCAAATAGAAGAAATGCAAGAAATAAATACAAAAGTAGTAGTTATGGTTTCAGATCATTATCAGGGACTAAAAGTTTTTTTAAAAGTAGGGGAAAATCTGTTTTTAAATTGATTTAATAAATATGTGGCAAAGTATACATTACATTGCCAATTAAAAAAGGCAACAGCTCAGACAAAATAACAGTAGAGTTGCTCCCTTTAAGTCTCTAATAAAATAATGTTTGATCTACAACAGCTCGATTCCAAAGGACAGCTCTATGTGTCCAGAAATTTCATTGGCTAAGACAAAGACATGAAGGGAGGCATCCAACATCCACTGAAGGGAAATAAATAATAGTATCTAAAATGACTCCAAATCTAAATCACAATATAGCCATAATTTTAGGGGAAAAAAAGTAACTAAGAAATGCTTATAAACATTTTCAGCTAGAAATCTTACTCTTTACTTTTTATCCATATATTATTTGCATGCGTGCACATGCAAAATAATGAATAGTACTGAAAATTCTTTGTTTGCTTTAAACTGTTCAGTAACATGCACTACAATCTTAATCATACCCTAGGTATGTTGGCAGCAGTGCAACAAGTGGGAGTCATAACTGAATTTTTTTTCTGTAAAGACCAAATCAGCCTTTAAAGACTTAGAAAGGAAAAGTTCTGAAGCAGCTTGTTATGTATGAAATTATGTGTTCTTCAACAGAAAACAAGTTCCCTTTTATTTAGGAGCCACTAAGGAACAAAACCTATTAATTTGTTTAGAGGCTTAAATTTAATCTAAGAACTTTCTTAAATACTATTTAATGGTGATTTTTTCTGCATCGTGAGCAGTAAGTTCACTTTACCGCAATGAAACATATACATATACTGAGGTGGTAACAAGAGTACATATATTTTATTGTCCCACACACATTGAAGCAGTTATGTATTCTTCACTAGATTTTTTTCCCCCAGAAGAACACACACAGAGTGTGTGTGTGAGTTCAGTACCTCTCTGAACTCCCTTCCATACCCTCGAAAAACATTTCAGACTACCAGAATGATGCATCTTTTATATATATTATACTTACATTTGTTAAGTTTAGGGAGCCAGCATTATTTAACACTACACAAAACATTACACGTAGTGTATTAGGCAAAAAAGACAGTGTCTACATCCTCGCAGGTGACTGAAAATCGCTAGCAAAGTTATATTAATTTTAGTCTAAAATAATAATCAAGAGAAATAATTTTGATCCACATGAGTCTTTAATCCTAATCAGCCTTATTGCTGAATTCTTTCTTATTGGACCAAACCACAACATTAAGAAGTATTTTCTACAGTATAATGCCCTACTATGTAGAATTACTGCAATTAGCTCTAAACCCACAAAAGTTCTCATTGACTTCAGTTCAGGCATAAGAATCTGTACTGCTCTGTATTGTTAAATACTCCACACCAACAGATGCAGAGCGTTACTGTATGTTGCCAGTGATCCAGGAGATACTCCCTCCAGTGTATTTCAGTATCACTGTTATGCAAAAAAAAAAAATCATGCAAAACCCCCAAATCCAATAAAAAATTCCAACAAAGTTCTCATTTTGTTTTCCAACGTGGGAAAAAAAAGTGACAGATTTTGAAAAGGTACCCTTTACAGACTTGCTTGGCTATTGAAGATAGATCAAATTATGTCATTTATCCTTCTTCTCCCTGCCCCCCCCAGCCCCTAAAAAGGCAAGGAGGTGGTCTCTTGAAATACAGCTACTTATATCAGGCTATTGTTTCCTTTCCCTCCAAGACCACCCAGCTTTTCTAAACTGAATCTCTCTACATGACACAGATTGGAGCACTGCTCTCTATGTAAAGACCTGCTATGCTGCACTGTTTACCATCCCTGCATAAACAGAGCATACTGTACTGGCTGAATACAAACACATAAGAGACTGTAAAGGTTGGGGGGAAACAGTGAAATCTTAGGCATTTGAGGAGGGGACAGCCATGACTAAAGTCCTCTTCAAAGATCAGGAGATTACCTAAAACATGCTTCTTTTTTTTTTTTTGAGAATGTATACAAAGCAATGAATACATAGGTACACATATGTATACAATGCACACAGTGTTTACTTTCTTCATACATTTGGAGTTTTGAGGCTATATCTTTAAGGCAGGAGGGCAATTAAAATTTTAAAAGAAACTGGAAATTATCACATAATAACTGATTTCCAAGTTCCAGCATTTCTGCAGGAAAAAAAGAGAAACCAATGAGGACTTAAGTTCAAGTTTCCCCTGGAGTTGGGGTAGTACAATGGGCAATATAAAACAGAGATTCTAATTACAGTTTTCTTGCTATCTGCCTCCATTTTCAGATTATGACACTTCAGTTTCCCACCCAGATATTTGTGTACTGCTAGTGGTCTTCACTGTGCTTTGGACTCTACAAATGAGAAGCAGAAAATATATGAAAGGAACTATGCTATTATGAAAATGAAGTTGGGATACCACACAAGGGATAGACACTGCTTAGGGACATGGTTTGTCTAGCTGGCTTTGGCCAGCTTGAAAAAAATTAAAATGAAAGGGACAAGGTATAAACTTCTTTGAAGACAGAAAAAAAATCACAGCAGGGAGTTGTTCAGCACTAGTGCCTGCCCAGACAGCTAGATTTAGGTGACCTGAAACGCATCCTAGGCAACAAAATAAAGCTAAATTATATACACAAAAACATGTCGGGCATTTTGTCCTTGGCTCATCGAAGCACAACACCAGTGTTGTTCCATATTTCATCAGATTTAAAATAATCAATTTTTACAGTGATCAGCTGTACATATTCTTGACCAGTCATGAATTTGCCACCTGACACTATGTAACTGGCACAAAAGGTATCCTATAAATCAGCAGCTGCACAGTGAAGTGGGGCAGGCAAAGAACCTGCTAAGACCATGATCAAGACAGGGCACTTCTGCTATGAAATGTATCAAGGAGCATCTAAAGACAAAGTTATGTTTGAACTAAGACACGTCATTATTAAATCTAATTAACTATTATCAACACAGAATTAGACTGCAAATCATAGAAAAAAGTGTTCACTACACTACTGTCAGTAATAATATTTTGACCCTGTCTTGATGTAGGTTATATTTTAAGATATGCACTTTTTAAAACATGAAAAAAACAGATGCAGCATTATTGCTCTGTTGCTACTGGTGTTTAATATTGCACTTTAACAAAATGCTTCAATTTAGATGTTGGGCTTGTATTCTTTATTTTCCTTCTGGTTCCCTTAAATTTGATAAGAGTTGGAAAGTGCAGTTCATCTTGGAAACAAGGTTGCTGGTTCTTTGTTTCCATTACACACAGCATAAATATGATAATACAGAAAATAAGGTAGCTAGATTGGGGGTGGGGCTGTCAACATGTGGAGTTTTCTCAGAAGCACAGAGGGACAGGATGAGTGACACCAACACAGGCTGTAATACAGGAAATTCCAATGAGGTATTAGGAAATAACTTTTCAAAATGAAATAGTTAAGCACGGAAACAAGGGGCCGGTCCAGTTGTTGAATGATTATATTTGAAGAAATTTAAAACTTGGTTGGACGAGGCTCTGTGCAACCTGCTGTACTTTCTCTAGATGCAACTGGACTTAATTCTCCAGAGATTCCTCCTGCTTAAATTACTCTGAGTGTAAAGCACCTTGAAATTCCTTGCCTTCCAAATGACCACTATTTGTAAGACATTTTAAATTACTACAGTTAACAACATGGTAGGTAGTACTGTCAGCATCTCCCTGGTAGGTGAATTTCTGCTTCTCAGGTAGGTAAATAACCCATGCATCAGTGACCTGGGAGGCTGCCTTGAACATCTTAAGCTTTGTTGACAAAAATTAATTTCTTCTTTGCAGTCTTGGCATGCTTCCTTCTCTCTCCATCCCTATCCACAGCTGTGACCTATAACTAGTTTTGTGCCTGTAAAATAATTAGTGGCATTAATTCTTCGTGATAACTACATCACACTTTCCCCAAGCTGCCATTTTTATGAGGTTTGATGTTGCCTTCTTCTACGCTGGGCTTTAAAACTCTCCATGTGCAGACAATAAAAACAAAAATTAATTGTGCTCCCATAATTGAAGTTTAGCTACCCAGAAGTCAGCCAATTGGAATAGGATGTTTACAAAAATAGATGCTTCCAAATATACTAGTAAAAAGCTAAAAAGGAAAGCTGTAGATAGACTTTCTACCATTCTGATACCTACAGTGGATTATAGTAATACTCCAATAAAACCACATCCAACATCTATACAAAATTTCAAAACAACAGTATAGTTTCTAGGACAGAGAATTCTTTGCTTTAAAACCAACATACCTTCACAGAAATCACACCAAGAGTAAAAGACTGAATTTTATAAACATTGAAATTGATTTTTGAGTGCAAATGTTCCTGCCATTTTTTGACAACCCTCCATTTTTTCCTAACTTGTTAAGAAGGAAAGAAGAGCAATCTCACAGGCATCTGACACTGACAACTACATTGAATTAGGCTTTGGACAGAGTAATAAATTATCAAGATTGGTATTATGCTGTATATTCATCAGCAACTGAGCTTTTAATAATTCAGGAACACAAGTATAACTACAATACCACAAATACCAAAATCCATTTCCATAAGGAAACACAAAAGGAATAAAACAGAAAACAGGGAGATTTTTAAACTGTGAGAAAATGCCCAAGTGGAATAGCAGCTGTTGCATTTAAAATATTTTAAGGCTTGAGTATATACAAATATATCCATATATTTATGACACTGACTTTGTCAATTGAAAGTTAGAAGATTTCATGTCATTCATAATGATTAATTCTAATGTCTAATAAATAGTCTTACTGTATTTTCCAAACATGGCCTAAAGCCAAAAGGAACCCAAAATCAATCAAAATGTTTAATTTAGATGGCTGCCATCTTTTCCATTTTAATGTTAATTATTATAGCTGTTGAAATAAACACTAAAGAGAATGATTTAATTTAAATAGTGTTAAATTAGGACATCCCAACAACTTCAAAACTCTATCAGAAACATTTCAAAACAGGAAATTCCCAATCACTTCCAATTAAGATTGAAGCCAGGAAAATTCTGGTGTAGCTTGCTGCTTGGGCTGTTTGTGTGCATGACATGAAGTATTTCTAATGTGGAACTGCAGTGAAGAGATAGCATTCCAAAGCCAACCATTTTAGAAATGGTAATGAACTGTGAGTATATTTTTTAAACTATATTTACATAAATAAATTATCACTGAATCAGAAGACCCTAAATAAGGAATAAAAGAAAAACCAAAAACTGTCTGCAAGTAACTATGTAAAGTAACATTACAGCAACTTATGCTTTGATTTTTAATTCATTGCTTTTATTGGAACAAAAAGTATTTGAAAACGAGTGAAAAGCTAATGAGCTTCTGTTTTATGTTCTGGGTAGTGAGTCAATCTCACACTCTAAATCATCCACGGGGATAATGAAATACAAAAAGGGATGCTGTAGATCTGTGTCTCAGCATTGAATTAATTATTTTGTCCCTGGATCAAGCACATTTAATATTCAGATGTGTTACAGCTGTTTTCCAAATTTACAAAAAATTCTTTACAAGTGCAGGTCTTGAGTGTTTCTATGTTTTAGAGAAGACTCTCTAGAAAAAGCAAAATCTTTTCCTTTTCGCCTATGTTATATGTGAACATGCTTAACACGCGTCCTGGTACAAACGTTCCACAGATTTCAGATGTGGAAATGTCCTGAGTTAACATTAACCTTGAAATTCAAGTGTTTAGGTAGGCTGAAAATACTAATTTTCAGGAATTTTATGGAATATTTTCCCTTGGACACAGCATACAACTTGATCTATATGCTATCTGGTATTTATCAGCCCCTGCACAGCTGAACTACCTGCTGCCTAGATATCATTGCCAAATTTTCAGGCACTGTCCTTACAGACCTGAGTACCTCTAGACTGCACTCTAAGATCACAGGAAAAGGAGATGCCTCCGTTTCAGAGACTAGCTCCATGACAGATGTCCCATGTAGCCAACAGGAACCAAAAATGCTCGCAGGAGAGCCTACTGGTGCATCTTCAACTCCCCATCCCCTGTCAGGGGAGCACAAACAGCAATATACCTGTTAAGGCTACCTGGCATGTAATCAAATTTAGATACATAAACTTTATAAATCTAAAATGTTTCTTAATGTTTTTAGGTAAGTCTCATGTTTCTTGTGTGAAAAAAACGCAGTTTCACACTGTCCCTCAGCCCAGATGAATGTCATCTGCAAAGCAGGACCATTTCCTGAGTCTGGACTAACATACTCCCAGATGCAAGAGAAATAATCTTCAGTCATTCACATCTTCACTGAGGATTTGAAACCAGAGATGGGAAGGCTTCCCCTTCCTCATGTTTTGGGGTGTTTTTTCCCTCCTATCTTTCACTCCCATTGTAATTCTTCAGTGTGGCAAGTGGATAGAAATAATAATGTGGATACAGCAGACACTTTAATGCCTAAAACCAGATCTCTCAGCTCTCAGAAAATTTTACTCATCAAAATCTGAGTATTAATTGACTGGAAACATGTTAGACATACCTCAATAGCATGTTTAGGCTTCTAAATGTGTTTCTCTACCAAGTTTTGGGCCCACTAGGGTAAGGGTTTACTATGTCACTGAAACACATGAAAATGGAAACAGGAGTGAGGCAGCAGAAAGAAGTTTGTCAGTGAACACTCAGCAAGTGTATATAGAGTGAAAGGTGCTCTGCAATGCCCAAGGATAATGGGCATCTTCTGTCACACCATGTCCCAGAGCAGAATCTTTTACATATTTCAAATGATCATAGTTATGTGTGCTTCAGTGGTTCCCCAAACAGAAGTGCTTTCACTTGCAACCTGACACAGTCCTCAAAGACTGGGAAAAGGAGGTCCAGGAATGCAAAACTTTCAGAAGTACTGCAGCAGAGCTGGGAGACCATTCACAGCCTAAACCTTTCTTAAAAGCCTCAGGTGATCATTAATATATTGGATGCTCTTACAGAATTCATAATGTCTCAGCTGTTAATTAACTAACTAACAGATTTACTCCAGCCTGATTAAGCACAAGTAAGTTTTTAAGGAAAATTCATGTTCTGGAAAAAACAGAGATCTTCATACTTGATTTCATACTGTATTTCATCTCCATTTCGTTAATGAAGTTGCTATTTTGTAAGCATAAATTGGAGTAGTCGAGAAATTAACTTTTGTTGTCTCAAGCTACAAGTAAAGAATTTCAGTCCCATTTAGTTTTTCAAGAGAACAGGAACAGCATTGAAGGCTACAGAAATTTATTGCAATAGAAAAACAATTGCTGGGCTGCTCACAGAAATTAACAAGTCATGGTCCTACTATTTTCTGAAAAAGTTACTCCCTTATTAGAAAAAAGCCACCTATTTAATATTTCTGGAAACGGCAGTTGTTTTTTTGGGGGGTCATTTATTTGTTTTCTTCTCCTCGGCCATGTTTTGGGGAGATATTTCCCCTCCTTTAACTACAGCAAGGATGAAACAGGTAGTTTAAATTGCTGAATAGCAATTTCAACAGAATTGCTGTTCATGTAAATTACCTACCCCCTGTGGCATGTTTACTAACCAATCAAAATATTTTCTTCAGACAAAGCACTGCAATAAATTTAAATGAAAATAAGGACAACCACAACACAAGACATAATAAGAGATTTGTGCACAGCATGGAAAGTATCTACTAAGTAAGAAAATTATGTTCATGCTTTACAGTGCAAAATTTTCAGAATAATATAGTGTATTTATCATTTTCTGCAGTACAGTTGCTTCCAACAACTTAATGAAAAAACTCCAGTAATAAGTTGCTATTGGAATTGCTGGGAATAAAAAAAAAATAATCTGCTTTTCAAAGCATTTGAAAAACCATGTATATTTTGGAGAGCAGATCTTTTATCACAGTATTACTATAAGAAACACTTACTGAAATGTACATTGCAACCCAGCCAAAAAATTCCATCTAACAATTTCTGGGGAGGAGGTCCTGGGGAGGTATTCTCCAGGAATACCATAAGAAACCACAGTGGTATAAGGAAAAGTATTGCCCCTGGTTTCCTGTCTTCCCCATGTAAATGAAGATATGCCCATCATATGTTGTATCCTCCCCAGTTTATGCTCATCACTGTTTGTACCATCCTTTAGTTCTAGATAGTTCTGTGTTCTCCATTCCCCATTAGTTCTGTCGAGTTAACCACTCCTTTCCCTTGTTCTTGTTAGTCCCGTTTATGCCACTCCATCTCTGCTCCCCCCTTAAACCCCCTTCCCATTGAACTGTTTGTACCCCATCCACCCCCTTGCCTTTCCCAGTTATATCCTCTGGCCCCTCCTCCCTGCTCACTCCTGCAGCCTCCTTCCCCTGTGTCCCAGTGTCTCCCTGCTCCCACTCCCATCTCCTTCATCCTCGTTCTCCTCAATAAACCCACGTGGATTACATTGCCTCAAGAGTCCTCCTGTCCTTTGGTGGAGACTTTATTAGGCTATCCAGGCACCTGTGGTCTAGCCAGCAGCAGGCTGCCCTGCCGCACAGGGCTCAGGTCACCCACACTGGGGTCCATTACAAGTGCAAATGGAGTATAACACTGCTCTCAAAAATTATGGGGCAAAGCACACACACCAAAGCTGAACAGAAAGGAAGTGTAAATACCCAGTAGAATAACCTTACATCTCCTCAACAGACAGATGTTAAAGACCCTAGTTGCTAGCAAGCTCAGAAAGTATCTCTCTTGGTTTTTTTCTGTTTACTAAAGACCATACCCAGAAGTGCACAATAAACTACAACTTTGGGAAATGATGTCTATCCCAAGCCAGGGTAGAGTCCCTCAGTTTGCTTTGTTCTGTGACCTGATAATCCCAGCAATTTTCCCCTTTGGATTTGTGACGTTCTCCCTCCTCGCACAGCCCCCTGAATATCAGGCTAGCTCAGAGGTCCGAGGCTGTGAGGGTAGGAATATCAGGAGATGGCAAAGATTTCCAAAAGAGGCTCTTACTCCAGATATGTTGGTTCAGCTCTCTTTATACTGTAGTGTCCTAGGGGAGAGTGGGGCAAAACAGAACGAACAGGAAATGTCCACGGTCTATGTAGACTTTGGACAGGGAGAGCTTCTCTGGCTCTCCACCAGCACCGTTGGGACAGGATGGGGAGGTCCAGGGGTATCTTGATCAGAGTCACAGGGTCCTGGGGACAGGGGAAATAGAGTGCCCATGAGCCCATTGTAACAGATTTGTTAATATTTTGCATATGTATGTATATATGTGTGTACACATACACCTATATATTTATTTGGATATAAAAATGTAAAAAACCAGTACTGACATCTTGAGTCAAGATACAATAAAATTTCAACCCTCCTCAAATCCAGTTTGCTTATATGCTGGCATTTGGCAGCTCACTGGCTGCCACAGTGTTAGCCAGTCTCTGTTCAGACTCTTCCCAACAAGAGATCCTGGAGCCAGGAAAACAGTCGTGTCCCCGTTCCCCACTCCCCCATTCCAGCTTTCAAAAGAGTGAGATGGCTGATGGTGATGCTGACTAAGAGGAGTGACTCCTCTGCACAGCAGTGACTCCTGTCTGGGCCAGAAAAAAGCCAGACCCACCCTCCCTAGTAGCCAGTCTGTCGCAGCTCCCTTGTCTGTCCCTGCCCCTCTCAGAGAGGAGAAGCATTGTTTTGCTTAGCAGGATGGGTCCAGTCAGGCCTGGAGACCTGCAGCCTTTGCAGTCCCTAAGGCAGAGCCCATCACATCACAGACCCCACTGCACCCCCAGGCTTCAGCACTGCAAAGTCTCAGGCTGTGCCCTCAGCTGCTTGTGACCAGATTGAGACACATAGCATTCCCAGAGCTTCTGAAAAAAAGGGCATTCTCCTGTGAAATGGCCAGAAGTTTTTTGACATCTGATAGTCCTTTTCATTACTACTTATTTTATCTCCCTTCTAAACTGAGGCTGCATATTCAGACAGCAAACCCATCAATACACCAACATACTGAGCTACCCAAACCAGGCTCAGATTAAATCCATCCCTCCTGTATCACATCTGTGCTATGGAAACAAGTACACCATGGAAGAGTGCATTGCCACAAGTGCTTGACAGTCAAGAGGCAGAAGCCAGTTGGTCCAGCAGTTCTCAGCCACCTCCATTACTCATCCAGCCTGAATGCATGTTCATCCATCCAGAGAAGGCCGAATGTTTGAGATACATTAAGATAAAGAGGATGTCATGGAACTAGTGGGGACAATACAGAGGCAAAATACAGGAACGTGCCACTGGGAATATTGTGAATAGAAAGAAGGAAAGACCTTATATACAGGGAAATGTGCCATGATCTGTCATAGTCCATCCAGCAACCTGATTGGTACATTCTGATTAAGGAAAATGGGAGAAAATTGGAAGTATTAAATTGAAGAGACTACAATTTTAACTCTTTTTGCTTTTTTTTAAACAAAAAAAACTCAGAACATAAAAATCAGTAATTGCATAGAGAAGTTAGAATGAGTGTGACTTATCTTACAACGTGTGCAATGAAACTGAAGGCATAGAAATGCAGGGGGCAAAAACTGATTAGCATTGTTTTGCAGAATTAAAAAAAAAAAATCAAAGTAAGAGCAAAAATATACCTAAAGTTTTGACAGCCGTAACTTGAACAGCTGTCAAGGATACTCAGATTTTGTAGAACCAACATAACATCTTGAAAGGTTATTAAAATCTTCTGTTTTATGGGTTTAAACCTGTCTTTAAATATCTGTAATTAGAGTGAAAACAGTTGGAAGAAGAACTTATATGCCTACTGTGCCATTTTTACAGCTTCAGTTATCAGATGCTGTCAAGTACACTGTCAGAGCCAGAACACCAGCCAAGGCAGCACTGGAAACTGATATTCCCATAAACAAAGGGCTCATTCCTCATCACTGAGGCTTCCCATAGCCATTGTTCTGCAAAGTCAGTGATTCCTAAATCAGGGTTAACAGACCAAAAGAAAAACCAGAAAAAAATACTGTGCTGCTAGAACTGGATTCACACACAACAGAAAGTTGTTATGCTGTACTTCATTAAGTACACTGAATTTCGGTTAAAAGTTTAAATGTGAAATTATGGTATACAAAACATGCAAGGACTTACTTTGGAAAAAAAAAAGTCCTTCTGTTTTAAATTTATCCTCATTTTTTTTTCTTTTTCCTCCAAACCAGGGAACATTTTAAAAAAATTGCATATAGCACCTTTGTCTTAAATATCTATTATAGCATTAGGTCAGGTTAACTATTCAGTTAAAAAACGAGCTGTATGATCCAGTGTGAAAAATCAAGCCCAGATCTGAACTGAAAAATTCTCCCTTGGAATGGTAAGAATAAAAAACTCAAAAGTTACTGATTCCGGACAGATCTTGAGGTTATTTTATCTTTATTACTATTTTGCATAGAAACTAACAGCTACCTCAAGCTTTTTTAAAACATTGCAATCTGTGTTTTATCTACAATTACAGATGAAAGAAAAAAAATCAGTATAGAAAATCAATGAAAAATAAGACTTGTCTTTTTGTGCCATAAATAGTTTAAAATTTTTACTGAATCTTGGCTGAAACCCCCCCTACTTCCACAGAGATAGGTTAATTTGAGTCTGAATATCTTGAATCCTGACTAGCCAGTACAGATGGCAGCATGGCTTAGAGCCCAGGTTCTAGTTTATACTCGGTTAGCACTTGCCCATTTTGTAGCAAGAACACAAATAGAAACACTCAGAATCCTCCACTACCCCTCTTGCAACCCGTAAGAAATGCTAGCTTTAGAAAGGCTTCCCCATAAGGAAGTCTAGTTTTACACATCTGGCTGGGATAACCTTAAGATATCTCAGGCCTTGGGAACATAGTTGCAGACACGAGGTTAGACCACACTGTCCATCAACAAGCACAATAGCTACATTTAAAGAAAAAGATAAAATGAACATTAAGATTACAAGCATGAACTTACAGTACCTGAAAATCCATTTCCTTGTCTCTATCACTTTGGATGGTAGGGTCAGGATATGGAGCCAATCAGATAGAACTATTACACCCTAAATTAACACTCTGCCCTAGTAAGAAACATTGGGAAGGCCACCTAAGAATCAACTTCCAGACATATTGAGGCCTTGGGTGAGATCAGCCATAGGAGCCCCACATCTCTGAAAACTGTGGTAGGTGGCAAGGTTTACCTGCAGCCACAGAAATGGGCTGGCTGCTCATTCTGTAAGTGGGGATCACACACAGCTTTTTCCATCCCACATGGGCAAGATGGGAGTAGTTGAAGCAGTGCTGTGAAAGCAGCAACACATGTCCATTTCCAGAAAACCCATGCCCGCCTAAAGGCTTCAAAAATTGGTAGCTATATTTCCATAAATATCCAGTCTTTATCTGTGGAGCTCTGTGAAGTGTCTCTAGTGTTCAGCTCTATTTAAAAAAATAGAAGGTGTGTATTCAGTCAGTATCTTTTCACTATTTAGTTTCTTTTTACTGACACTGCTTGGGATTGTACATTTCTATTTCAAGTCTTCCAGTGGCTCTCAGAGTAAATCCAGAAAAACCTGACCATTTGCAGCACTATGCTGATTTTAAGAAAGGAATGACAACATACCAAGTGGAAACAGAAAAAGTAAAATCTAAAAAACAAAATCTCAACCATTTGTATTGTTTAATATGCTTATTAAAAATAAATTACATACAGTAGCTTCTAGTTCTCATAGGACTATTTACAAATTACTTTTAACCTTCCATTCCTTTTCTATGTTTTCATCTCCAGTTAAGTACACCTTAGAGCCTTCAATCAATGTGTCCTTCCACATATCTGCTAGTCAGAGAAGTGCTATTCTCCCATGCTTCATAAATATGGTGCCTGGAAAATCATTATTAAAACCATTCTTGTGAATGTTCAGGTTCTAATTCATGATTTCTCTGGAAGGATTTAATCAAACCAAGATGTTAGATAATGAAGAAAGCTCTTCCAATAGGCAAGAGCAACAGATCTTTCACAACCCGTTAGAAGATGTGCCAAGACAAGTTCCTTCCCTGTGTAATAGAAGCCACAGAGATCAGAGTTTCTGATCAAAGTCCAACACCTCGGCACTGCCAAAAGCTGACAAGCCTTTTTTCTCCTCTTTCCTGAAAGGAGCTCTGTAATCACACAGGATTTTAATAGGATAACTATCTCTTGGACTCAGACTGAACTCAGTTGTATTAAGCTATGATTAAACTATATGACAGTTGCTACATATAGCATTACTTCATATATTTATTTTTAAAGCATGCTGAGATTCTTACACAATCTACACTACAGTCCAGGTCAATGTCCAGGGATTTTCTTATTACATAGAAATTTCCCTTTTGTCAGGGACATTGTATGAAGCATGGAACAGAATACTCCAAAAAGAGCAAGTGACAATTCTGCTCTATTTGCCAGTCCAGATTATAGAAACTGAATTTGATTAAGTTATTCTGTTCTGACCAGCATAACGATGAAGAGGTTTTAACTGCTGGAAACATTCTCCTATACATTCCTTCTATGGGGCACTGCTTTGAACTTTTTCATAGCCAGAGCACTTAGGAAACTCATGGCTATGAGTTCCTTCATCAAGATTTAGGGACTGAAATAACAAACTGACCATGCAAAAAACTAGAGCAGGTCTGGCAAAGTTTACCTGCTCGTGTTTTGCATTGCAGCTTACAGAGTGTTTTCAGCTCACTAGGGAGACACACTCCCATCAGTGGGAATGCAACTTGAGGCCATGTGAAATCTTCTTTAAAATTTGAAAGCACCATAAAACTGTTCTTGACTACCAAAGAACCAGCATTAACAGGGTCTCTTGCAAGCAAAAGAAAGGAGATTTATAGATGATACTCTATGTAACAATTCACACTCAAAGCAGTGCAGAGGTTGAGAAGGAGGAACATTGAGATCTATGCATGTGACTTTCCACAGCTGTGCTGATGCTCTGCTTCCTGCAGAGTGGAGGGACAACCACACACACAGACCAAGCAAATCACACCTTAACTGAGGGGCTCGTGTGGACAAGGGCCACTCCAGCCAGCCAACATCCTGCATCAGTCATGTATTTTGTTAAATAATTTCACACCACTGAGACCCTTCAAAAAGCTAAAGTTCTTATAGAAACTTTTAAAATTCCTTAGCAGTTTTGGATCTTCAGTTGACTTTTAGATGTTATTCAGTTAGAAGCTCAGGAGTAATATATAATTTAACAGTCTGGACTTCTGACCTTCTTACCTCTTGTATTACTGATTTAGTGTACAGCCACAGCAATACCCCAGAGCTGATTTTTGCTTCATTTACCAGGAGAAAAGGCTAAACACTGACCAAAAAGATCTAATTGTCCTCAAGAGGAAAGACAGTTGCTATAATGTGTAGCCTTAAGAAGAAAAGTCAGAAGAACCTCAGGACACAGAAAACTGCTCTTTCCCGAGTTCCAGTTCTTCTGTTTGAGCTAAATCAATTAAACATGCATGCCAATGACCTAATTCTGTTTCCTAGAGATGTGTTACTTATGCAAGAGAGACTATAACAACCTTTTCAAAACTATTCCCAGTCATTTGCAGAGTTACATATTTAAAATAAGTACAGTGCATAGTGAAACGTAATAGTGAGAAAACATGCAGAACCCAGTTTAGCAGATGGATTATAATCCAAGTTATACTGTCAATTACATCTCAATTCAGTAGAAACAAATGTATCAGATTTCATACTACACATTTGTGGAAATTTTAGCACCTACAGAGAAATGAGTTAGCTTCCTGAGGCGCCAATATTTTCAAATTTAAGGTGTTATGGAGGCATAAAAATATCATCAATAAATGATAACATAAACCTCTCATTTAGCATAATTTCTCTTTTAAATCTACCAGATGGGGAAAGAATCTATTTTCTCTTGCAGTTCTCATCACTCAATAGTCACTTATTTTCCCAAAATATTCTTCAACCAAATAGGATTTAACTACTTATAATAGTGGAATAATCACAGTTAATATTCTGAGAGAATTTTTATAGGAAACAATTTTCACTGTATGCTTGGACTTGTATTAAGAACAGTTCTTGTGAGTCTAGCGTTTTGTGATTATTAAAGTGCAAACTGCTAACATGAGGTCTTAGAACTTGTTATATTAGCTTAAATCTCAGCAAGGACTAAACCACTCAGATGTATGTGTATAACAGAGATGTATTAAAAGAGGTTTTGGTATAAAATGCCATTATTTTAAATTTTAATGTTGTGGCAGACCTGCTAAAACTATCATTACAAGCTAAACTAAAGAGAACCAGGCTTTTTATGCCTGCCTATGCATGAATTACTTCTTAAGAGCAGGAACAATGGGAACATGGAACAGATTCCTCTGTATCTGGTGATATTTAGGTCTATTTGAAGCAGTTCCAGTCAGCCTAAGGCTACCAGTGTGGTGCTGACCACACACAACCTCTTAGCAACTGTTGTATGAGAAAATGCTGTGGGCTTGTGCACAAGTGGAACCAGCTTTTTCCTACCCATTACTGGCCTGATACTCTTCCCAACCAAGCTTTTGATTTTTGCTGACTGAGTTCAGTCAGAGAAGAATTTTAATCCCCAAATACTCTCATTATTTTAAAAATCCGTAAGATAAAACACACAATGATCCAAAACCAGAAAAATTAGTCTCCCTCTCTAAACAGGGAAATCTTATATTAACAGAAAACTTTGGAAAAAGAAAAATCAAGTCTCTGTAAATTACCATTTCATAGTGAAAAAGCTAACGTATATTGCAAAACTGAACGGATTTTACTTTACACATTATATTTAAAATGTATCTGTTCATATCCTGGCACAATCCAGACAGGAAACCATTTACTGTCCTGCCAACAGTTACTTTATAGTTTGAGCAGGTTGTTTCCCTTTGCTTTGAGAACTAATTTAGCTGAAAAAGACAGCAGACCAAACTCTTCTCCTGGTGAAGTGGTCTTTATTCACCCCCACCACCACCCACACACTCACTTCAAATGTTACTGCTTGGCCAGGGAACAGGAAACAAATTAGTTCCCTTTGCACTGCTTAAATGGAAGCAGATTATCCCATATTATTGCCAAATGGGTGAAACTGAAGTCACAAGATGCAATCACGTGCTTGATAATGTTTGTACACATTATGATCACACTTTCTAGTAAGCTAATTAGGGTATTTTGGCACACAACACCCATAAATATCTTAGAACACATCTACGGTTAGATATTTCTAAGAGAAATTACGTGCTATGAAAAAACTATTCAGCTAGAATAAAGAGAGGAGATAGGAGGCATTTTTTCAAGCTATTGCCTTTATGAAACAAAAAAAAGTTAAAAAGAACAGCTAAAGTTTAGATTCTCCTTACAACATACTTTCCTTGCAGCCAGTCAAGAATCGTTTACCAACCTAGTGGATGATGTAATCCTGTAATCCCTGTGCTGCAACCCAAAAACCCACGTGCCAACCTAAGTATGTGGCTACCTCAGAATGGAGGACTGCTTGCCATTCCACAAGTCCAGACAATATTAATGTCAGTGCTGGATCTTCCTAACTACTACTTTGTTGTAGTTTACTATAATAATGAAAAAGAAATGTGAAAATAAAGGCTTTTTAAAATTCTCATATCAAGTGTTAAAACCCCAGAAACATTCATCATGTCTCAGAATTAAAGCTAACTTTTTTTATGGGGCTTCAAACAGGAAAACACACTGAGTACAGCAATGAACAATAAAATATTGTTGGATATTTCAGAGAGATAGAGACTGCTGATTTTATGCAAACAAGAAAAATTAAAATATGTACTGCAGAATTAAATTAAATAAATGGAATTAAGACTGTTTTGCTGCATTTTTCTGCAACTGCATGTAAGAAATCCTTTTTTCTCCAATTTAAGAGATCAACATACCCTAAAAGTATCTCCACATATTTAGGCAAAATCCTGCAAATGCCAAACCCTAATACTTTGCTGTTTATTTCCTGCTGGAAGACATACAAATTGTGGTGAGCAGGAAATATTTACTCCATCTCACATCGCATACTTCTGAGATTAGATATGTGCTTGTGTGTCTGTGTAGAAATAAATGTTCATGCTTACAATTTTCTTGAAATCTTACTAAAGCAGCAGGAACACTGCACTCCATCTTTCCTAACACATCCATATTAAAAATTTCCAGAGACAGAGGCAGGAACTCATTAGCAAACTGAAGACAAGTAAGATGAAGCATCCTAAATTATTATTTTCCCATTAATTGTTTTGACATTACAAGATAAAAATCTGTCACAGCAAAGCAGTGTCTATAATGCATTATGTAAAGATAATAAGCCTTTACAGATCAGATTTTAGTCTGGTTCCCCAGGATGCCACCTATTACAATTTGTCAAATACAAATAGCTAAATAAAGAAATTAAATCAGCATTAGTGTATGCTTAAATTTTTAAGCTCTGAGAATTGTTATAGATGTATTGTCAACCATGTGTTTGGTATCTAACTGAATTATCATCAGTTTATCAGATGGTAATTAAGAACTCATGTACATGTTGAAGAAATCAATTTGCATGTTACATAAGCCATAGTGCCTTATGGCTTAATAAATATAAAATCCACATATACCCATTTTTTTCTTCCTAGACTGAATTATGCTTTAAAAAGAAAATACTTTGTATCACATACAGCTTTCTATCTTACATTAACAACGTCATAAAACGTCCTGATTAAAATATCAAGGAGTGATTATATTTTGCTTCCTAGACATTCCAATTTCTTATTTCCTATATCAAGCACAATCAATAATTCATTGCAAAAATATGTGCTTCACATTTGTTTTCAGTAGTCATTCCATTGACCTTTCACCAACATGAAGATGACTATAATCCAGTCTTGACAAGTACCCATCTCATTAATGCCTTTTTAATCAACAAGGATGGAAACCCTGTCAAGTTCTAAATAAATGATGTCAAAGCACATTCAATACACAAAAGCATCATTCTCTCAATATATTTCAGTGTAAATGGGTTTAGTATGGAAATCTAAGATTAAAAAGCAGTGGGCAACAATATAGGAAAAAGTAAAAAGAGAATATATAAGAGCAGGGGTTTCAGTGATATGTTGAAATATCAACATGATATGTTGAAATACTAGGGGTTTTTTTTGCTTTGGGTTAGTGGGGTCTTTTTCAGTTTGCTGGGCTTTGATTTTTATTCCAATCCCTGTCCTCCCCAGTATCACAAAAAGATATGAACTCTCAGGAGTTCTTTTTCCTCCCAGCACTGTTCCACTGCCACCAAAATGCTTCAGCCCCACTCTTTCCATCTTGCTTTGCACACTCCTGTCTGACAGCTTCTGACACAGCATTGCCTCAGGGGCAGCAGAGGGTTCACCAGGAGCACAGCAGAACAGGGGCTATGATTTCAGTTTCAACGCTAGTTCTTCACCCAGGAGCAGCAATCGCAGCAAAATGAATCCAGCTTTAATAACGCAGCTCCAGGCTAATGCATGTTAAGTATCTCGGGGCAGGGGGGATATGTGCACAGACTGGTCAGCACTAGCAGAACTAAAACATGCAGAAAAATACTCACACACAAATTCAGAGAATTCAGAAAATCCTGAAATAAGAATTCACCACTACTAACTTCAGTCAAGTAAGTTTTTTCTCCCTTGACTTCCCCCAGAAGTAATGAATGAAGAGAGTAACTCGGCAGGAACTCAACTTTGATCTTTTGAATCAGTCCAGGAAAAAACTTGTCTCCCATTAATTACAGAGAAGATTAACTTTTTTCAAAATCTCCCTTTTGTCTCTATTCAGCCCATGCAAGCAAACTTTAAAAGTTTGTAATTTGGCAAATAAATTATAGAAGAGATATCCCTGTCAAAAAGGCCACCGGCTTCTGAATTTGAAGGCAGTGCTCCAGTTATTGATCTCAGTAGAAAAAGCTAATTATTATTATTAGCTGCTGGAATTATTTTCAATGTAAAACATTTCTTTCTCTTCATCTTATTTCCATAAACTGTGCAATAGTTTAGTCCAAAAATTTAAAAATTAAATTTTATTTAAATTCAATTTAAATTTATTTAAATTCAATTTTAACAAAGTTTAATATACACACATGTATAAACATAGTGATCAGGCCCTATCCAAAAATATTACACCTTGACTGCTGTAAGTCATTCCAGTGAGGTAAAAAATGGCCACACAACAGGGAAGAATCATACAGAGCAATCCATTCTCAGGGATCACTGTGCAGTGCTATTAAATGTTATCAGCATTAAATGTAAGCACACAGAATTTATTATTTGCTTACTAAATGTAAGCACAATGAATTGTTCTTAACCCATACCCTTATCTTCAAAACTAAAACTAAAATAATGTGAAGGCTTAAAGCTCTGCTAAATACCCATTCTCAAAACTTCCAAAAAAACCACATCTCTCCCCATCAAGACAGTACCACTACAATGTTCTCAGATCTACCCCCTCCTCCCTTCTCTCCTTGCCCCAGGAAAAGTAAACAGCTGCATTTCACCAGATGTTCTTAGGTATAGATTTGTATCTTTGCTATTAGTACAAAATGAGACAATAAACAAATTCAGACCATATAAAATTGTAATTCAATCCTTCATTTTAGCAGTTTCTGTATTCAAACATTTAACCAATGCATCTAAGTGTATTAAATGATATTATAAAATTTTTATTAAAAAGTCTCTTAATATCTTAGGATCTTAAAAATACATTTTTAAAAAGCTGCCCTGACTAGTCAAGGCAAAGCAAGACTACTACACAACTGAAGGAAATTTAAAAAAATTTCTGAATCCCTTCCTATATGCCATTCATTTCAATACAGAGAAAGACATTATACTTTTCTAATAATATGTGATGAAAAACTTCTTACTATTATCTGTGGCTGGGTTTTGGAAAAGTTCATGGGGAGCTGATAGTCATGTGGTAGCCAAAATGTTTTCAGGGTTTTTTTAAGCAATTAAAAGACTAACTATGTTAATACATATATATTTACTGAAGGCTTCTAGGCATGTCCTTGAAATAAGCTTTTGAAAATCTGCCAGACAAATGAAATGGCATATCTTTGCATTGTCTCGTCTGACTCATGTTGGCTAAGTATCTCCTCACTAAAACTGGACTTCTCCCATTCAGGCTTTCTGATTACCATCCATAATTACCCCTTCCTTCCAAAAATACTATAATTCTTTCTTACAAACAAGAAATAGAATATGCTATATTTTGATATTTCACAGAGATCAGGAAAAACCCCTCTAGATTGTTCCTGTTTTCCCACATATTGCTCCTTTTTGTGTTTATTAGGTTCAATCTACCAGACTTAATGGCGTTGGATGAACATATCTGAGAATTCAGCAAAAAGTTGTTACGAAGTATGGCAGTGGGTCAATATTTAGATTTCTCTGCCAATGGAAATAGAGTGTTGAATACATAAACATAATGCTGGGCTTCAGGGTTGGTGTATGCCAAGTTATTCTCTTCCCACATATGGACCATAAACTTACTGAAAGCAGAGGCAGCGATCCTAGGTTTTAAAGCAGCTTATGAAAGTTAGCCACTGCATGCCCCATTGACTGGGCATTTCATTCCTCAGCTTTCCTTCACAGCCTCCTAGCATAATGGATGCCATACATATAAATTCATGTTCCCATACATCAGATTTCTACAGTTATTCAGCTGTCTCAGTGCCTAATTGGATTTTTAAAAGCACTGAGTAATTTAACATTTATTGATTTCAATGGAAGCATGCATTCATGTGATTACCTGAGTCTGTAAGTACACTAACATCTATAATTTAACTGGACTTACAATGAGATCACCTAATTGGATAGTCCAATTTTGTCATTGCTAGTGGTGTGACTTCCAAAGATGCTGAATCTTTGCAAATCCAAGGGACTCAGAGCTTTGTAGATGATCAGCACTTCTCAAAAAGCAGACACTGAGCTTATCTGCCCTAATAAGAAGAAGGAGGCTACCTTTGATCAAGTATGCCTGACACAGCATGTTTATTTGAAGTGCTGAAGTGTCATGCACTGTATACTGAGAGAGTCTGCCTGAACAGGAGACTAAGGGGTCCTTCTACATTCATTCAGCACAGACCTGACATCCTAGCAGCTGTGTTTAGGTAGTCTGGAAGAACAAAAACTGATTAATGTTTCAAAGATCCTTAGCACATACATCAAAAAATAAAAGGTTCAGACTGAAATGTCTTCAAAAACCTGTTTTTGCCAAATGGTGTAGCCTCCATGTTGTCCTACACTTCGAAGAAATGGGACCAAAGACACACATCCATTTTTGTGAGACCCATTTTGGAATTTATTTATTTATGCCTGCTTAGAAATTTAGCTGGCATATCCCTGTTGCCCAGCCCGTTATCTGTACAGCTAGAATCTACGGTACTGGAGACATCCTGATGGAGTAAAACTAAACACTACAAACAGCTAATGTCAAAGGAATGAACCAAAGTAAGGAAGTCAAAAATTCAAGACCATACAAGAGTTTGTCAGGGAGATAAAGACTACTATTTCTTGAAATAATCTCACCTTTAAAACATGCTTTTAACCTATGCCCCTCAGGGAGCTCTCAACCCTAGCCAAAAATAGAGTTCAGTTCAACAAAATTATCTACTTTGTCTCTCCTAGAAGGAAGTTTCTCATTAAGTTGTGGTGATAACAAAACTGTATTTTCTCAGCACTTAATGTGAAAATCTATAATGTGTTTTCTAATACACAAGATAGGGAAAAAGTTCTGTCTCATTCAAGTAGTCTTATTAGTGCTAGTGTAAGGTGCAGACTAACACAGCAGTGATAGTTAAGTTGTGCTTTTTTTTGAACAAGATGAAAGAGATAGAAGTAGCTTTGATTAGGACACAAAAAGGGAGAAAATCAAGATATTAATAGAGGCAAGACCACTGCTTCCACTGCTGGAAAACAATTTCAAAAGCACAAAATACAAATAGTCTTGTAGATCTGCAGATCTTAATTCTGCCTTTAAAAACATCTAGAAGCAGGTTTTACGCTGCACTGGTCCATGGATTTGAATCCATGAACACACTGAGATCTAGGTTGGAGAGAAGGATTCTCCAAATGCTTTTTATACTACAGACTGTGCCTTAGCATAATCTTACATGCATCTTTCCTTTCATAGGAGCTGACAACTTTTCACAGGTCTTACAGCATCTTGTCAATGACTAGGTAAGTTACTTACAAGAATAACATTAACAAAGTGGTTTTGTCTTCATTTTGACACAATTTTAAAATTGAAAATGAAGATAACACATACAATTAGTTAGCTCTCTAAGGATCAAATACTTGACATACGCTTACTACACCATCAGTAACTTGTGAACCACAGAGTGAAAATCTTTATGACATAGTGGAATGTCAACAAAAGTAAGCAGGTGAATAGTGAGTTTTGCTCATTTCACTGAACTACTCAAAAAAATCTTAGCTGTGTTGCTTGCCTTAAATCTACAGTATATACAAGGGCTAATCCAATAGCAAAGGATATTTAGTAGCATTTTGTAAGTAGGTAATGAATAGAGCTTGGAAGGTAGGGTGGTCCATTTAGAGGAACAAGAGGAAATCAAGGAGGGGTGTGGGGACATGTGAGAAAGAAAAATGTTTTTTGAGTTTCTGATTAGCCAGATTCTAAAGATTCTTTAGTCAAAGAAAATATGCAAGATGCAACTACACAAAATTCTCCACTCCTAAATCAAATGATAATATTATTGGTTACTCTTTTCTAGTAAATGCTTACATAAGATTTTTCCTTGTTTGATTTGTTTGATTGTTAAAATTTTTCCTTGTTTGTTTGAGTTTTGGTTTGTTTTTTTTTTGGGGGGGGGGGAGGTGAAAGGGGAAGCAGTTATTTGTTGGTGTTTTTAAAGTACTTCTTTTCAGTTATAGGTATAGAAACATATTGTAGAAGTTAGAAGAAAAAAAAATGCTGAACACCAAAATACTACTACTTCAGCTGCCACTGACGCTTTTCCATTAACAATTGGTCAAATTTGTCTTTTAAATTCCAGCACAAAAATTTACAGGCACACTGAGGATTCTTAAAGATGAGCTACATAAAGCTTTTGCCCTTGGAGAAGACTGAGGGTCTTGTTAATTCAAAAGAGTTTTATAGAGTTAGGTTTTCTATTTTCTTCCTTTAATAGAGTCAGGATTTATTTCCTTGCTTGGCCAGCATTATTTCTATTTTCCAGATAGTCCTGTTTGCTTGGTTAATCACATGCAGACAGCTATTGATACAATGCAACTGTAGGTTTCTGCACAACATAGTCCAGACAATGAACACTTAACAGTTATCTTTAGCTCAGTCTGTAGCTAGAAACAGAATTATACCCCAGCTCAGTCTTCAGTTCCCAGAACTCATCTGGAAACCAAGCCAATGTAATCTCAAAGCTCCCTAAAATATCTGTGCTAACACTAAATAAAATGAGCAGAAGCTGAAGGATCAAGAACAAGGTGTTTCCTCCATAAAGCCAGTTTTGCTCAGGTCTGAACTCCTATAATGTTTAATTCAAAGCACTTGTTTCTTGTTGCCAGTAGTTTGTGTTGAGTTTGATGCCAGCTGGCAAAACTCAGCCTGTCACCTCAGTAAAACTACCTTCCCAAACAGCCCAAGCCCACAGCAAAATGTCAGTACGGACAAATGCCAATTGAGAACATATGCCTTTGGCTCCTCTGACAATGTCCTTTCACAGTATAGCACCTTCCTCAGCATGGATGCCTGGCACTGGGAAAAGCAGCCAACTCTGCATATGTTCCAATAATACAGCAACACTAGCAGCTGTGGGCTGGCAAGTTTTTGGAGTGTTGCGCACACCAACACAGGAATAGAGGGGGTGTGGTTTGCATTCTAGGATTTCATTAAAATTAATATCATTTGCTTGAGGCTTAAATCCTTCTCTTTACCTTCTTTTGTTCATGATAAATTAAAAGGGAGGAAATTCTAAGAGGAAGGAGGGATGAGAAAAATAAAATAGATCCTTGTCAGTGAGAAAGACAATGTGCTAGCAAAAATGCAGCCATAGTAGCTTAGCAATTACATCCCAGCCTGTTGTACGATTATTAGAGCTGACTAGTTCACATATACCTTGGCTTCTATGGAACAGAGAGGGAAGCAAGAGAATTAGTTTCAGTACCTTTGGCTGACCACAATTTCATTACTGAATAAACTGATAATTGCTTTAGTTGTGCAAGAGAAAATGCCAAATAACAGGTTTTAACACTTGTCTTTGAAAAAAATCCACTTTTCCAAAAGAAGTTACAAACCAAGCAGACTAGCACAGCAGACACAATGAATCCTACCTATTGTAGTATGCAGAAAAACGTTGTTTTTTGGTTTTTTTTTTGTTTTTTTTTGTTGCTCAAACCTGTGCACATAGCGTGTGCTCAAAACAGTTCTCATTCCTGTCTGAGAAATGGAGAAATGGTCAGATTGAATCACATAGGCTGACTTTGCCAGACTTGACCCAAATGACAGCATGTTTTCAAGCTGCACTGCAAAGTAGCATGCCACAGATAAGAACATTGTGGTAAGATCATGACTTATTGTCACAAGGTAAGTAGGTTTTGAAATTGAAAGCAATTGAGACATTTGCATGTTAGCATGGTAACATTCATTTCTGCATGAGCTTTTTCTGGTTCATTGGAAAGGAAGCATTTGAATACCATTCCCATAGATTTTAACAACACTTATCTAGACACATGTACGTCAGGTAAAAAAAAACAATAAAAATAGCTTTTTACTTAGAGGAAAAGATACAACTTAAATAAATCAGGCTCTTGCTTCATATACAACTAAACAAACAAAAGATTCTAGTTCTTGGTTTGCAAAAGATCAACAGCTAATATTGCTGCTCAAGGGACAGTATCTCAGTAGACATCTGGAAAACGTACTGATTAATTAATAGATTCATTAATTAGACAGCTGTAGTGTTAGAAGAGAATTTAATTGTTTGGATTAATAACCCCACTAATTAGTCCTAAAGAAAATCATCATCTACCCATAGAGATGAGAAAACACTGACTTCCTAAATGCCCATCTGCATGATTAACTTCACATTTCCAGAACGTGTTAACTAAGTACTGACAGACTTACAAGACTGTATATGCCTCAGGAACACCCAGAGCCAATCTAAAGGCTATGTTTTTTCTGGTATATAGCATATATACATAATAATTTACCTATTTCTTGAGTCTGAAATATGGCCCTGACATG
Source organism: Lonchura striata (assembly GCF_050655825.1). Taxonomy (NCBI): domain Eukaryota; kingdom Metazoa; phylum Chordata; class Aves; order Passeriformes; family Estrildidae; genus Lonchura; species Lonchura striata. Next base: position 65,719,075 of record NC_140705.1, on the reverse strand, counting down.
GGAATCTGAGAAAAACAATTATAAACAGTAAGCCTGTGTGGGCTACATAAAAACTGAGGCAGTCTATGAATATTACTAAATTTTAAATTATCAAGGTATGCAAGTGACACAACAGCAAAGAGGAGCCTATGCAAAATCATGACAGGACTGTAGGTTTGTGAATAATCTTATTTGTCTTATCTCATCAAGATAGACATAGCCCCTTCTAAAAAGGAATGCTGAAATTATATGAGGTATTTAATATGAGCCATAATCATCTAAAATATGTGACAGCCAGCTTAGAGTTCTGTTTAATAATGAGCTAAAGACCTCATTGCAGAATGTTCCTGTCAACAGAGTTGAATCTGATAGTATGTCTGTTTGATGTTAAATATGCTAAAAATTCACATGCTCGTTTTCCTCCTTTGTGTCTTAGTTGCCAAATGTATAATGCGCAGGTAGTATATCAAGGAGTTTAGTTAAAATAAATTAAAGAATTTTGTGAAGCACAAAGGTGCTTTACTGTCATTCATCTCAAAACCCCACAGATAAATGGGTCATTTTGCATGGAATTTCATTTAATTAGCATAAAAACTATATCCCTATATAGTAGGAATATAGAGAGGAAAAAACAGTTTGCACATCAAACTTCCCACATGACAAAAAAAGTTTATAACCAGTTGGAAAATACTTAACTCTGAAATAATTAGAGAGGAAAGGAGATAGGGTAAAGTAGTTAAAATTGCAAAGGAAGCCACAATTTGATGTTTTTTTCTCGTTCTGAGTACTTGCTTCTGTAGACATAAAATTCTCTTCCTGCATTCATGAATTCTTTAGCTTTTTAGGTCTTTGCATGCTGTGGAGTTTTGGAAAATGAAGTTTATTGGCTAAGTCAAAGACTGAAAGAAACCACACCACATCAAATTATAAAAGCTACTTAGTTACATAAAAATTCATGTAGTTCCTTATAGAATCTTAATGGGGAAGAGATACCAAGTACGTTTTTAAAATTCTACAGCATCCCTCTATGCACAGCTTCCTCTGAGTAAAATAAATTTTTTAATGAATGTGTGCCAAATTATCATAATAAACTGCATGACATTAGGAAAGAAGCCGATAGCTCAAGTGAAACTATGACTTAAATACATAAAAATCTTGCTGTTATCTCTGGCCAGTGCTTATTTTGCCTGCAATGTAAAGCTTGAATATTAAAACCAAAATCAATATTTCTTCTCACAAACACTTGGAAATTCTGCAGTTGTATCAGAACTTTCAGTTCCATATCAGTTAAATCAGAAGTTTCTTAACAGAATATTGATCAAGTAACTTTAGCCATTAACTTCCATCCTACCAAGTACCTGCACACTTGTGTGTACCATATGCCCAGCGCTTCCAAAACACATTGCAACTCACCCAAAATGCAATCTGCAGAGCAAGAACTGAGTAGGGAGTGGGAGAAGCACTTAGAGAAACCTTCAGAGACTGCTTGGGTAAGAATGGGGTAGAAAGATAATGTGGTTGACCACATCTGGGCACTAGATACCCAAAGCTGTTCATGAGTCAAGGTAAGGACAGGGAGAGGTCACTCATCAGTTACTGCCATGGGCAAAACAGATCTGCCTTGGGGAAATTAGTTTCGTTTATTATCAATTAAATCAGAGGATGACAATGAGAAATAAAACCCAATCTTGAAAACCCCTTCCCCCACACATCTCTTTTCTTCACAGGGTTAGTGTCACTCCTGATTTCTCCAGCTCCTTTCCACAAGAAGTGACTAGGACAGTGGTCAGTTCATCACACTCTGTTACTCCTTCCTCCTCACAGGGAGGATTCCTCACACTGTCCCTGCCCCAGTGTGAGGTCACTCCCTCAGAAGACAGTCCTCCATGAACTTCCCTGTGAGTCCTTCCCACAGGCTGCAGCTCTTCACAAACTGCTCCTGTATGGGTCCTTTCCATGGGGTGCAGTCCTTCAGGAATAGAAAGCTCCAGTGCAGGACACCACAGGGTTACAAATTCTGCCAGCAAACCAGCTGAAGTCTGGGCTCCACTCTCCACACACATTCATAGCTCCTGCCAGGAGCCTGCTCTAGTGCAGACTTGCCACATTGTCACAGCCTCCTTCACGCATCCCCTTGCTCTCCACCATCACATCTCCCCAGAGCACATACTAATAAACAAATTATAGGGCAGAACACATTAGAACATTTCTTGTCCCTTGTTGAATTGTAGCTGCAAAGTTTGTCTCTACAATGACACAATCAGGGCTAAAAATAGAGAAGGAAGAGGGGAAAAAAAGTAAATAACTCCACAGTCTTAAGACAAAGACATCCATCCACTGTTCTACCAACAATACATTTTCTCAAAAGAATTATTTGTTTTATGCAATTGTTATTTCTATTTTATACAGAATAAAGACACAGGTAGCAGAAAAAATATCCACAATACTGAGAGCTTCCCCTTTGAAACTGTCTATTTCATTTAGAAACTTTCACAATTCAAAGCACAACTACAATTAAGTGAAGAAGTCCTCTGAATAACCTGGAAAGAAGATAAATGATCAAAAAATGAGATGAATCATGCACTGGGATGAAGGGAAAACACATGTTACTCTAGTCTCCTTTTATGCCATGTTTATAAAAAGAGCAAATGATTTCTTTTTAACTGACAGAAAAAACAAATGTGAATTTTAAGAAACAAGTAGAAAACACAGCAAAATATGTTCAGTGGAATGTTGTGTGTGGGAAACCACCTTCCTGCCTTCCCTAAGTATACCAAAAGTTAACAAAACCACTCTAGGGAAAAAACAAACATTAAAGCCTATGGTAGAAAAATTTTTCAAGTAGATTTATTTCAGGGATAAAATCCACAAATTCTTATTACACAGTGTTAGGGAAAGACAGATATCTATTTAGATTGTGGTGACTGCAGTCAATAGGTGTATTTCATCACTGCTGCTGCCAAAAAAGACAGCATAGAAATGTGTCTGACAAGTATAAAGAGAAACTGAATGATTTATTATTTGCATTACATCAATAACTGAAGTGTCTAAAGGAAGATGAACCAAGTGGGATCATCTGGTTAAAAATAAATCATTGGCATTGCATTTCTAGAAATAACCTTTTTCCATAACTCATCAAGTGACTTTTTTATATTACTTTTTCTTCTGCATTGGACACCCTTTTCTCTTGATGCCTATTTAAGAAAGTATCACATATAGCCAATGATTCTGCTCACTTCAGAAACATAAAAATCACCCTAATATAAGAGTTACCAAATCTTACATTTAATTGCAAACATCAACTAAAAGTAGATTTGATTTTCTGAACATGGAAGAGACTTACTGAACAGAAAAGTAGCTTAAAATATATATATAGTGAACCAAACTATTAAAACTAAACAAAGAGCACAGAGACTGCTCTTGATGGCTTAAGTAGAATCTCTAAGGTCCTTTACCTTTCCCTTTGCCCTTCTGTCTTTTTTGGCATTTTGTAATTTTAAAAAATAAATTACCCAAACTATGTAATTACTTAGGGTGGTATAGATTAAGACAACTAAGAGTCTTTTTTCACCTCCTTCAATTGAGTTCTTAGAAGAGAAGACAACTTCTAGCTATGTTGAAGCATAACTACATTCAGCCTTCAGTAACTGGTCACCACCACAGATGACAGGTGATATGTCAGTAGATTAAAGGCAATGCCAGGGGCCCTTGCTGCTATTGCAAAAAAGTTCAGTAAAGATCTTAAAAATACACAGAAAATATTGTTACTGCTACAGTTCCAGTAAAGCTCTTGCACCTGAACTAATTATTATTAAAACACCGTCTCCTTAAATTGTTTGCATCATTATGCTGTATTGAAAGCAGCAAAGTGCAATAAAACCCAATCCACCAATCCAACAAATGTGTATTTGTTTTGAGAGGTTAATTTTTATGGTAGATGATGCAGAAAAAGGAAAGGTAGTTAACACTGGGGGAAAAAAATGGTCATATAAAATTAAAACATTAAGACACAAACCCATATGGAAACACAAAATTGAAGACTGGAAGGGGAAGAGAGAAAACTGGGACAATGGGATTTTATACCTATGCTTGACCATAACAAAAGTCTCATGACACCAGTATATTTGAATGCGAGTCTCAATTCTTTGTTTAGATAGTAGCAGTGAAAAGAATAGAATTTGGGGGGTTTTTGGTTGTTGTTTGGGTTTTTTCTTGTTTTGTTTCTAATATGCATGTCAGCCAAATAATTTAGAGTGTCAAAATTGAAATGCATTTCTGTCAAGAACACACAGAATACGAGCATGTTGCCAACTTCTACAACACTGTCAAAAGTATTAACAGCACTTTTTCCCTCAAGGCATATAAGTTCATCAACAACCCAACAAGCTTCCATTTTTTAATAATGTGTTATTTGTGCTTAAAAAGCACAAAAGCAAAAATAACAGACAAAAGTTAACTGATGATAATACAGTGACAACACAGCTGTGGTGGTCTAGAAGAGCTAATAATGGGCTATTGCACTCAGTAAAATCTGTGGACGGCAGTGCCCTAAAACTAATTAGGAAGGAGCTGGAGTAATAAAGAAGCATCATCAAGAGGACGAGTATCACCAACATGGACACAGCCTCAAAATCTGTGCTCCTCATGTGACCAAAAAATCATGGCAGCTCATCATCACGTCCAGCACAAGTGAGATTTACTGCAGAATGAGGCTGGTGAGTGCAGACAGTTTTGTGCAGGCCTCTGCAGCAAATACCCTCCATTACCCAGAACCGGGTTAAATTATGCCCACTTCTGGACCAGCACTCCTATTCCTCAGAATGCAATTGAGATTTTTCTGGAATGAACTTATAAGGATTTTGCAATATAAATTTTCACAACTATTATGAGCCATCTTAATGGCTTAAGACACACCAACAGATGTGATACTTTTCCCCCCTTTCTTTTTATTGAAAGGGACATGTTTGTACTCATGGGCTTGAAAAAGTCCCTGGCTCCCAAAGAGAGCGGAGAGAATGGAACTGGAACACCATCAAGAAGTCCTAAGGACAGCATCCTTTCTACCTCATTCACCTCAGCCTCTTCATGGCATGAATTCGCCAACTGTGCTCTGGGCAACAAGTGTGGCCCTGCTAAAAAGTAATACAAATTTCCCTCTTTTCACTACTTTATGGACATTCTATCCTAGGTATTCAACATCTACAGCCTGATTTTTGATAGATACAGTTTTGGAAAGAATGCCACTGCTCTGCAGCAGATTCTTATCTCAAAAATCCCATATCTTTACATAGGATTTTCTGTCACGGTACGTCAATGCAAAACTTCACCATAAGCAAAACTGCATTATAGCAAATACATTTATACCTCCACAATACGCAGGGTTTATTCAATGTGCATATCAAGTATAATCACACTTTCACCACATGCTTTACATTCATAACACAAATGCATGAAAATGTTAAACCCTATGATAAAAAGGAAAAATTATGATTCTTTAATGCTTTAATTTCTAATTTTCAAGGTGCATTGGCACTTAAGTGTAAAAACAGCTTTTTTCATGGCTCTGCAGTGTGGAATGGCGTATCTTATACTGGAGCTTATAAATCAAATCACAAAAACATATATACATATATGTATCGTGTAATATAGATACAATTTGTTTTGGATAAATCTCCACCACATAAGAGACTATCTTTGTATATTTTCACTGAATTATTTAAAAAATGCAAGCAAGCTAAAAACCCCAAAAGACCAAAAAAAACCAAACCTGCCACCACAACAAGCTGACTTTCAGGAATTAAGCAGATATTCAAGTAAGAGTCCCAAATATAAAACATTTAATTCTTGATTCTTTTTAATTGTCTCAAGTTACATAACTCTTGCTAAATAAATGTCAATTAAAAAAAATTGAAAGAAACCCAATTTAAAAAGATTGAAGAAACTACTGCCTTTAAATTTGATTGCTCTGGATTTATTTCTATTTAGCTGTAGACATTATTAAAGCCACTGGAGTCCTGTACTTCTTATGTAAGTTTCAGTCTACATATCACATGCACATGAGCTTGCTTACTGTTGAAAATGCAACTAATAGGATTTATGGTACACGTGGAAAACAGCGACAAACATCTCCAAAACCCTTGAATCAGCTAAGCTATTTTTTTTTCAGGAGCTACTAAATGGTCAAAAAGTAACAGAAGGTATCTTTCCGAGTGTTTGGCAGAACATGTCTTTTTATTCAGGTACCAGATAACACAAGTAGTTTTTTCACAATACTTGCACCAAAACATTGTATTATTCCAATGCTGTGACACAGTATATTCATATCATAATAGATTAGTGTGTGTTGCTACCCTAGGGTACTTTCTCAGCAAATTGCTGGTTTCCATTTGATGTCATCTCTCTATTGGACATCACACTGTTTTGGGAATGGTAGCCCAGGTTGGTCCCAGGTTCTGCTCCTCTTCTCTCAGAGCTCTTTACTGTTTTATAAACTTTCTTGTGGTGCTGCTCATGTAGCTCTCTACTGCCCAAAGATGCTTCTCAAATCCCACATGAAAATAAACCTATACCAAAAGAACCCAAATACAGCTCCATGTTTCTGGGCTTTTTTTCCTTTTTGCTCTGATTTTTTTCTCTCCCCTTCTTTTTGTGCTTCTCAAACTTTTGAAAAGCATGAGGCAAAAACAATTTTGTCAGGAATTCTTAAATCTTCTTAAAATCTTAATCTCTTTCCTTCTCTTGACCTGGCATTTCTTTTTTAGGATGATGGCTGTATTTCATATTGGAGCATGCAGCAGGAAAAAGAATGGATTTACAGGAAACCATTCTATTTCAGTACTACAGATTGCCATTATATAATTTATTCTTAGGAGCAGTAACTCACAGATGAAAATAGTAGATACACATTTAATCTCAGGTAGAAGTCAAGATGTAAATTTTAGTTCTGAAATACTGAAAAGCTGAGGGTATTCTTTATCCCTCTGAGCCAATTTATGAGGACACGGCAAAGTAGGTCCAAACCAGGAAGGATGACTGAAATCAAAGCTATGTGCCACTGTGTTAAGTGCTGCCAACAGTGGCTGTGAAAGTGTTCCTCTGCCAGTCTCAGGATTTCTGTGTAAATAGCCAAAGCCCTCTCTCAACTGAGCTGGCTCAAGCATCTGATTGACAGCTTGCTGCCTTTAATGAACTGGAAAAATGTGTCTTCTGCCTCTGCAGATTTGAGCAAGTTCTGCTGTTGAGAAATCATGAGCTGCTCTTTGCTCTCTCCTTTTAACAGTCCACTTTGAATAATTAAAAAGACAAAGACTTGTTTTATATTTTGAAACGTTTTCTTGCCTCTTAAGACATACCACTTCATCTTCCCTGTAGCTTTGTGTCATTCAGACAGAAGATTCAAATACTTGGAAGCTACTAGGGCCTCATGACAAAAGCTTTTATTCCCAAATTAAATGGGGTCTTGCTTTTTCTTCTTAGTATGTGTTTGTATTAATTAACAAGATGACATTTTTTCACAAAACTGCATCTACAGAATGTAGTAGACCACAGTACTTTACACCTAACAAAGAATTGTGCTGACTCAAGACTGCTGGAGCAGATATCCACATACTGTGTAAAAGACATTATGAGTTGTCCATCACCTAATTTTAACTCCAAGATGTTAGGGTTTTTTTTCCTTGCTGTAGTTATTTCTACCAGGAAAGACATCTTGATTTGAAAAAGAAAGACAGGAGGGTGATAGGAAAGCTGTTTCCTGAGCAAAGCACTACTAAACAGGATGTGGAGGTTGCTACAGTTCTTCCTTGCTGTGAAATTAAATTAGTCTCAATTTAGAGCTGATTAACCACTGCAAGTGTGCAGCAAGAGTCTTAAGTTCATATCCCATTCTACCTTTTTTAAAGTTGGCTTTAATTTTTCTTCTTCATCCTTCTACTTCAGCAGTTTTCTTGAGTCCAGAAAACATTTCCAGATTAGTCTGCCTCATTTCCTCCTGGCAACTTCTCCAAGAAGCACATCTCTGCAGTAGCCTGAGTAAGGTTTTTCCTCCCAGGGCAAAAGAATCTCCTTTTGACACTCCACTTGAAGACTGAGCACTTTACACAGCCCCTGAAATTCTTACAGATTATTTCATAGCTGCTAAATGAGAAGAAACTGTTTGTGATGAAGGTTTCTGAATCTTTGTCCTGACACTTGAATAATAAGCAAAAACTTTCCACTCTTAACAGCTGCAACCTCAAAAATCTATGAATGGCTGAGCTCAGTGGACCTCACTAGATTTCCCCCTTCCAGGAGTTTTCTTTCCTCTGGCACATGAAACATCCATTCCCTCCAGAGGCACCCTGTGACATCTGTTGAAACATCTGCTTCATTTTCTATTCTCTATAATATCCATAAGAAAACACTCAAAAAAACCCACAACCCACAAAGAAATGACTTGCATTTTTTACACTGAAAACATAATAAAAACACACATCATTTGGAGAATTTTAACAACTTGTTCTCATCTTGAGTAACATAGTAACAAGCTTTTCAGGGAGAGAAGAGTACACTTAAACACCAGTATTCCTAGTGTATCCTATGACATTTACTTTTCTCTACCAGTTCCAAAGAAAACATGTCCATATACACTGCGCAACAGAAAGTGGAAAAAAACATATCTCACCATGAATCCACATTTGCTACTCTGCCAAAGTAAACATAATCAAGGGTAACCTAACACTCCTTCTTTCATCATAACCCAGCTTTCTTCCCTCACGTGTCCTTATTCCTTTAGCATACAAGGATAAGAATCTAAGGCCTTTTCAGCCAAGGTCTTTAACTTTTTGTGGTCTGCTTCATCCCTAAAAATACAGTCAAACCAATCAGTATACTTATTACACACTTATAAATCACTTCAGAAGTAATTTGTCTTCACAATATTTTAGAAGTAATGCACTATTAAGAAATCATATATATTTTTTTAATCCATGAATCATCAGCAAATTTTCACAAAGCTCATTGTTCTTGTTATTTTAAAAAGCGTTTTGTAAGAATTAATTTAGCACTTAGCAAAGATACTGTGTTTGCAGTTCTAAAATAACTATGACACCACCTACAAATTCTGGCAGAGGAAAAAAATTGACCTTGCAACCCAAAGGTTAAAAGACTTTGTCGTATTCCTGAAAATCCCTTGCTTTACCTGTGCATGTGAAGGGAAAAGGGGGAACAATACAGCACAGCATAAGAAAATTAAATGCAGAAACAGCTTCTCAGCAAAACAAAGAAATGTTTTAAACATGGAAATATTAGGAACTACTCTTAAAAAAAAATCAAATTAAGTTTAGCACTGAAGAAAATAATGTCACCTACACATATTCTTCAGAGAGAACAAGAGTATAATTCTCCAAATTTCACTCTTACCTTTCTAGATCTGACAAACAACTACCAAAGTAAGCACAATCCATTGAAACTGCGCATACACTGCACTTGCATCACCTGAACACAGCTTCTTTAGGACCATCACACCAGGAGGCATGCTCCAAAGACTCTAACTATCTGAGGAGTTGACATTCAAACCAATAAGGATGTCTAGGCACTGAACAGTACAACTTTGGTATAGATGTCCTGCCAAACTTCCAAGAGCACAGCCTGCAGCACAAGCCATAGCCTGATGCTCCTTGAACGTGAGTCCACACAGACCCAGAAAGTCTACACCTTTGCACTACCTCATCTAGGTCACATTACTTCTCTAGACAGCATTTCAAACCCTGCCGTAACATTACTGCAAGGAACATGTGAATCGAAGCAAGTGGTGCAAGGGAGATTCAATGCTAATCAGTATTATTTACATAAAACAGTACCTAACAAGAAAAGATTGTCTGCTGGGAAAACTCTGCCCTTTAAAAACAGCCCAAAGTGCTTATAGAATTTAAAAACTTAAGACACTCTTCTCTTGACATCCTTTCTCCTGATTTTGAAAATAGGATATTTTGAGTCAGGCTCAGGAAAAGTGTTACAGTCATCATAAGAAAATTAGTCATAAGCACATAACTTGGCCTTGTAAGTGTACACACATGCTTTTTTCTCCCCATCACAATTCCCAATGAGACTAATTTACAAGTGCCAGCTTTCTCCTCCAAAACAATATTTCCTACTATAACATATAGATTTTCAACTGAGAAGAAAAAAAAGCAAGAATCCATTTTGGTATTTTTCAAGTTCTGCTAGACAACTTTTGAAGAATAAAACCTGATGAGCCTTAACTTGTTTCTACTGTATCTACCCTTATATACAATTTCTACTGTATATACCCTTAAATAAATGCAGATATTAACCCTAAGAATATAATGGCATTATCATACTAAAACATTTAACATAGCTTTTCATTTTCTAAATCAACACTCTACTAACGTCACTTAACCTGGGGATTTTTTTTCTTCAAGAAAAATTCACAACTATTACACAACACAATGTGCAAAGCATAATAATATCATATATTACAAATAGGTTTTTCACCCCAAGGATGGTTGGGCACTGGAACAGGCTCCCAAAGTAAGTGGCCACAGCACCAGCCTGACAGAGTTCAAGAAGCATTTGGAAAATGCTCTCAGGCACAGGGTGTGATTCTTAGGGATGGTGCCATGCAGGGCCAAGATTTAGACTTGATGAGCCTTGTGGGTCCCATCCAACTCCGGATGTGCCATGATAATACACAGATTAATTATACTGCAAGCCTCCCTAGTAATCAGTGTAAATAAATCTTTAAACCAACTTTGCAAGATGTCTGCAATCTTTTACAAAGGCAGATGCCAACTAATTCATTTTGCCAAGTGGTAGATCAAAGATGGGCATTTTGAAATACTTTGAGAAATAAAAGAACACAGGCTTGTATAAAGAACTGTATTTCAGAATGCTTTATACAGTAAAGGGCTGTCAAATGCACAGTTTCTCTCTTTAAATATCATCTATTTAATAGTTCTATTTGTTTGATGTATCTGATTTTTTTGCAGTCATTTACTTAATATTCCTGTACAGATCTCAAGGGTCTCAGTTTTTGGCTATTTGTACACAACCCAAAAGAATTTTAAATTAAACTTTGTTTTAAGCATATTGTTTTGATGTAAATGCATCTACATATGTTATATTTGTTTAGTGCTGCAGAGTGACATGACATTCCATTTGCTTTCCTTTTTTATTGTATAAAAGGCCCTTTTTGCCAAAGTTATTGCCTCAATTTTAATGAAGTGTGCAGTTCAAAAAGCAGTAAAATAGAAGGTTTGCAAAGAGTCCAAGTCACTGTACAACTAGATTTTTTCACTTGACATATTTTGTATGTGCACGCAAGGGAGAAGTTTGAAGTAGAAAAGACTTTCACATTCTTATCAGTTTAAGCAGACAACATTCAGCCACTGCATTTAATATTATTCAGAATGACATTGTAGGCAACCACAGTTGTCATGTTCATATTCTGCTTTTTGAAAGGGAATTAAATTCAACCACAGAATTGTGTATATTATTTTCTATTAAATCTACTCTTATTTTTAACCTTCAAGAACTGCAATGAGTTTATTCAGAAGGTTACAGTGTTACGAGACACCCACAAGAGTGTTTTTGAATATATTTGAACTATTACAGCCCAGTGGAAACATTGAGCAAAATGGCTGTACCCACTGAAGCAGACGCAACGTGGTATCAAAATTTATGAACCTAAATAAAATCTCCAGATAGCAAATAAGAAATGACTTCTGGATTAAATGAGAGAAAAGATACAATTAACAACATAATAAGCAGAGGAGCTAAAAAGGTAAGGTGAAATAATGGAAGAGAAAAGGATACAGTAGCCATAGAAATTGATCAATGAGACACAGGTACAATCTACAGTAACATAAAATAATCCAATTTAACTCTTCTTTATATACACCAGGAGCCTGAGAAAATATCTATGTCAATTCTGCTACACAATTGGCTTAGAAGAGCCACTGTCTTTCATGATAAACATCAGATGTTAGGATGGCTGAACCTCTAATACACAGAAGTTTCCTTTCACAGCAAAAGCACAAATAACTTCAGGAAGGAGAAACTACAGATTTGATTTTTTTTTTTGTTTCCAACTGTGTTTTCAAGCATCATGCACTTTATTTTTTCCTACACGTTTAGGTTACTCAGATTTTCTACCACGCTTCATAAGGAGACTACAAAACAGAGGATGGTGCAAGTGGCAAAGCAAAGCAGCATCTGCAGCTCCTGTGCAGAGCTGCCCCCAAGGACAGCCTGGGGTGACCGAGCCCCCCCAGCCTACTGCCCACAGGTCTGTCTGCTCTGTGGTCAGGTTAATCTCAAAACTGGGTAATCTGCCCTGGGTTAATCAAAAACAGACCTTAGCAAATAAAGACCTACAAATACAATTTTATTTTATACAAAACTCAGGTACAATGATGCAAGGATTTGGTGGGGGGGCGGGGGGTGAAGGGGAGGAGAAGGAATAGGGACAAGAAGATTTAGAGAGAGTCAATATTCAGTGATGGAATTTTTCTTTCAGCAAACTAACATCTGAATAAAAGTAGTATTTTCTTCTCTAGAAAACCAAGATCCAGATTCTTAACTCCCCTTGAGATTGTTGTTTAATGAGTGTCATCTTTTACCCAAGACTGACAGACAGCATTACACTGCAAAACCAAAATGTTTTCACCACCATGGAAGTTCACTTGGTTTTTATTCTTTTTTTTCATTAAAACCACTGAAAATAATACAGTTATTTGATTTGAATATAACAGCTTCATATAGCCCAGTTCAGAAACAAAATGAGCACAGCTTCACAAAGTCAGTATTAAGACATTGATACCTTTTTCCCTAATGTTTGTGCCAGTTAAACACACACCTTTAATTACAGAAATGCACATTTCTCCCAAGAAAGGCTGCAAAATTATTGATATTCATGTTTACAATTTGCTCAAGGCTTATCCTTTATAACTAACCTTCTCATAGCAAGCAGATCACATATTAAACATATAACAACATGCTATTTAACTTCTTTTTGAGTTGTATGAGGCTAGATCTTGAATTATCCCAGTGACATAAGATTGTGTAAACTAGTGCATTCTGAAAAACGGTCGTCTTCTTTGAAATATTAAAAAATTCTATAAAGTAACATGACTTGTAAACCTCTTAAAAATTAAAAATAACTAATAGTTTCAGGAAACGTAAACATTTTAAGAACTCTTTATTGTATGCTTACAGTTAATAAAAGAAATTCTGCTCAACTAATATGATCAAGTGATTAGAAACTGGCATTTATAGAAGTAAGCAGTTTTAGAAACCGAGTTTATAAATTTAATTGAAAAACTTGAATTCCATCTAGGCAGTAAAGGACAAATGGTATCATTAATACAGAACAAGCAAGATTGAGATTATTTAAAATAAGAGCATCCAGTAGAGTAAAAGGATTCTCAGGATGGAAGCTGAAGGGTGTGGAGATGTAAACTCAAGGTTTCTAACTTAAAAAATCAATCACATCCTTACCACATGCATTACAATAATACTAACTAGATAAACACAGGCACTGAGTATCACTCATTGTGCTCAGTTTCAGATCATTTGATTTAAGTCTCATCTCAGTAAGTAACATACACTCTCTACAATTTGTCAGGAAATGCTGCAACCTGTTTCTGCAGATAGATTTTTTAATCTCCTTTGTTCTGTATGCTAATGGGAAAGAACATGGCATGTGAAACAGGTATTTGAATGAGAAATTATTTCTAAATTATTTTAATATTCTACTTCAACAGCAAGAAGTTTGACTAGATAGCAAAATAAGATCATATGTTCTCCAGCACATGTTAAAGTTCATTGAACATAGAGCTGTTTTCTGCCCTTATTTAATATACTCCCTGTGGAGAATGCTTCATTATTTTGCTTATTGCCTTCCAAAATTCTTATTTTCAGAACTTTCAGATGCAGCTCTGCAAGCTTTTCTCCCTCAATCTGTACCCCTTTCATTTGGATGGCTGAAAAGTAAGTTTACCTTCCATCTTCCAGGAACACAGATTCTTCTGATTACTTAAAGTATATATACTTTTTTAGTTTTGTAAGTTTTTTTTTTTTTTTGTCTTAGATTTTGGTATTTTCTGGTTTTTGATCTACTGAGTCTTCTGGAACCACATAGAGTGAAGGAACCACAGATGCATATATGTTTTGCTAGAATATCGCACAGAGTTATGGAAATAAAAGCCTGGAAATTGATCATTTCACAATGGCTTTTTGAACAAATCTGGAACTACATAGGACCCTGTCAAAGTAGGTAAAACTGCACCACGTTGAATAAAATAAACGGAATAAACCACTACCAAGGCAGGGGCTTGCAAAGCAGGATATCTGGCTTATCTCCTTCTTCCTAATTATAAGCATTAAGGATGCCCATAACATTCAAGTGTTATTGAGACTGCCTGCAGCTATAGCTCAAGTGAGAGAGTTTTATTCATCCTTTATTGAAAATTATCATTTTGGTTGAAAATACTTTGGTTTACTGTCAATTAGAAGAATACTTAATTTTTGATAGGCTCAGCCAAACTTATGGGAAATTGTTTTAGTTGGAAGACTTGGAATTAATTTTTTACCCTCTTCATATGTCCCAGATTATCCCCTCACTGAACATGCAATCAGTCAATAAGGACCAGATGTTAAAATATTCTTTCAGTTCACAATGGACTTAGAGGCCAAAATCATCTGTTTCTGCCTCTCGAACAACAGGCCTCGACTGTATGTCTCTGGTTTACCTTTTCCAGTCAATCAGGTAACTTCCAGTCAAGCAGTAATTTTAACATCTGATAAACTGTATCTTTTTATTAATAAATGCAAGGCCTCCCACATCCTTGATGGCACAAGGCTGCAGACCACTGCCACCAGCCTACACCTGCTTTGCCCACAAGCACATTTTACTTTCAGTGGTGGTGCAATAAAAATTTCAAAATACTTCCAAGATAACATGCTGTTCAACAGAGGTAATGGCATCAAGTATTGCTCTACTGCCACAATGGCTTTTAGTAAAAAGAAAGAAAGGAGAAAGTAACATTTATGCTGTCTGAAAAGACTAAACAAAAACCTTCAGAGATACATGTCCCTCAAAAACCCAGATCAACAGGGAAATATTTTTAGAACATTATTTAAATAAATAAAAGACCTCACACACTCTTATATAAGCACTCACATTGTTAAGCAAGCCCCACAATGATTTTTCAGGGACTGGGCAGATTTCCTATTCTTGGAGGATTTCACTGAGTTATGCCATTAGCACCACTTCTGACAGAATGTTAATTTTCAATCATTAAAATGAATGCAGAAATCAGTTACATCCATGACATTCAGGCCCAGGGATGGTTCCTTATTTTACCCTGTACATATTTGAAAGACTGTTTCACTGTTGAAATAATAGATGTTGTCATTTTTATAAAAGTCATGATACAAAATACAACCATAATAGATTTTTCCGGTCTTAAATTCTGTTTAAAAAATTATTTCCTTCCTAATGTTCCAGTGGAATGACTTTTTGGCAGAACTAGCTGGAAAGTAGAAAGCAGATTTAAATGCAGAGCTTAACCCATTTATTTCTGATCTGAAATGAGCATTAATATTTGTAAAATTTTGAAGTATTTTTCAAGCTTTAATTTACTAAAATAATCTCCTTTAAAATAATCACTTGACCTTATTTGCCTTTTGACATTTTTTCTCCTGAGAAATTATAGGAAGATTATTTGGGAAACTAACTGAAAAGTCCAACTTACCCTTTTCTTTTCAGCTGCTTAATTTATTTCTTCATAACTCTCAACAACCCTTTCCGTTGGGAGAAATTCCTCCCAGACTAACTCAGTAGTGAGCTATTCACTTCAGCCATTTAGTGTTTTGTCTTACTATTACAGAAACAAGGATTAGAATTAAACACATACATTTATTAAAGATCCATGTAAAACACTCTCCATTCCATAACAAGCTGAACACTAAGGCCTGTAGTTTTTGGTCCAAGACCAAAGTGGTATAAAAAATTAACTAATTATATTCCACAGCAAAAGGGAAGATGCCCAACCCTTGAATAAAAGTAAGAAATATCAGTAAAGCACATGCAGCACATTAAACCAAGAAATACTCAAGTAAAGAAAAAGCCAAAAATTAACAACAACAAAAAAAAACAAAACAAAAAAAATTCCCAAAATCATGGTCAAAACTTCTGTTTTCTCCAAATAAGCATTGTCTGTCTTGTGGAATATGCAAAAACTACATAGCTAATACGAATAGCTGTTTTATTCCAGTTAATTGCTCAGTGTATCAGTTTTATTAATGCACTGCAGCTTTATCTATATCCTCCACTAGCTGGAGGCATTCCCAGTGCTGTATTTCACTGTTAGTTGCTTATTAATTTCCAGAAGTCAATGCAGTTCTTCTCCTAACCAACTGTTCTGTCTACATTACAAAAGAGTAAATAGTATAAATTGCAAAAAAACCCTCATTTTGTAGGCAATAATAGCTGAAATGAAGGCAAGCTTATGCCATTTTACATGGAAGTTCTGCAGCTTTTCTTGGGATCATTCAACACTGGGATCTCCAAATGTAAGCATATATTTCGGTATTAATTAAAAATTAAGCAAGACCTCTACTGTACAGCCTCATCATACAAAGCTGTCACTTGTTGAATCTGATGCTTGGAGTTTGTACGAGTAGAAACAGTATTGAAGAGAAAATAGAAGTAGTTATGATGAGCTTCCACAGAGAGGCTATAAGAAAATATCAGTCAGGTCATTGTATGGCATGTAACTACCCAAGATAAAACAATTATTGCCTTCTTTGCCTCAAAAGAACCCGGAGAGAAAGAAGTTAAATTCATTTCCCCCTATGTAGATTTAATTTGGAGAAGCTTGCTATTTCAGGAAAAGTCCTTTCTGAATTGCACCTTCAAGGAAGTACATGAAATGGGTTATTGCCTTCATAGCCAGTGTAAATTCTCCACAGCTTCATTTGTTCTTTTTCAGATGTTCCCACAACAACATGACTTACCAAGAGCATGCAAGCTCAGCAAGTGCATTCATCACACTTGCTGCTGCTGTGCACTCCAATGTCAAACTTGGATCTATTGTTTTGACTAATAATATATGTAAGTACTCTACTGCTTGAGGATGGACAATAAACACACCTCTGAAACCAAGGAAAAATTTTGAAGGTAAAACAGATGTAATTTATTATGGTAAAATTAATTCTTGTCAGAATCTTACATGTCTATAAATGTAATGCGTGTGTGGATAAGTGTTTGGACCAGTTTTAGTAATAATTACTGAACACTTCTAGAGCAGCATATGATTTGTAAAATAAGAGCATTCTCACTATAAATCACGCCAATCATGTAGGGTCACATAGCTAAAAATCTTGAATCACTTAAATTGAAATAGTCAAATGAAAAACAATAGTTCATGGCTAATGGCATCTGCATCTTCAAACTTTTTTTTCTAGTTAAAGCCACACAAACCAAAAGAAAAAACCTCCAGTACTCATTAATCTCAGAAATGACTTCACACATTTCATGAATGCTTCCTTAATGTATACTTCATGCTACACTACCCATATCCTTTTTCATTTCTAAGGATTTTGAAAGCCAGGCCTCTTCTACAATTTGATTTCCTGCATTTAGTCTTTCTGGAACTTCTTTGCCTTTCCAAGTGATCATTCCTTCTACTTTCCTCCGTCAAAGAAGAAAAACTACTTTGATACAAGGCCTCTTTTTCTAGAAGAATAAACAAATATCACAAATACCTCTAAGGGTAATGATATTTACTTCTATGTTGCACTCAACTAAAAGCAACTAAATTAGTGAAGAATACAAAAAACCTCTGCCATATCATACTTTTTACTAAAATCCATCAGAAAAATACTTAGCAAGTGCTGGAAAATGTATGCAAGTTACATAAAATTATGTGCTGCATAATCATGGCATAGTTATCTATGGCACTGTAATTAATAATCAGCTGTCAACATCCTGAAATGGCTTTCCAAACATGTTAAACATAAAATGCTTAAATATTTTTAACTTCTTTTGTTAACATGCATCTTTGAACAAGCAGAATTATTTTTCCAAAGCACTGCGTTATTATGAACGCCTGAATAGGATTAATAGGCTGTCTTGAAATACAAGAGACCAAGTGGATTTCATCTGCTGAGTGGGAAGCCAGTGCTGTTCACGGGCTTCTCAGGTTTACATTACATTCATTATCCACAAGCACTGTTAGGTGTTGACAGTTCTAACTGCCTTTACTGGAACAACAAGCCCTGCAAAACTGAACACGCGCAGAATTTACGATTCACCACCCATCTGCCAAGGCTGAGAGTCAGCCCTTCTGAAGCACATGTCACAGCAGGCGCATCTCCCCCAACCTTTCTGGGGGAGGTGAGAAGGGGGAGTCAGGGCCAGAACCAGGAGGGGGGCTGGGGAGAAGGCCCTCAGCAGTCCCTGTAAGCTTCAATTTCACCTAACATCCAGTCACCAAGAAAAATCTTACTAAGAGCCGTACGCATAGTTTAAATGGCACATAAGTCTCTGCTTCAACCTGCTATGCCAGAGAACTCGGCCTAAGTTTGTAATATGATAAAGATTTCCAGGTCCAGAGGAGGACCTCAAAGATGAAATAGAGGGCTGAAGCACATCTCCTGAGAGGAAAAACAGAGTTGAGGCTGTTCAGCCAGAGAAAAGAAAGCTCCAGGGAAACCTTTTTGCAGCCATTTAATTCCTAAAGCGGGCCTACAAAAGAGCTGAAGAGAGACTTTATATAAGGGCATAGAGTGACAAGGCAAGGGGGAATGGCTCCAAAGAGTAGGTTTAGATTGGATGTTAGGAAGAAATTGTTTACTATGAAGCTGGCAAGGCTCTGGAACAGGCTGCGCAGAGAAGCTGTGGATGCCTCATCCTCGAGATGCTCACGGCCAGGCTATACAGGGTACTGAGGAATCTGGTCCAGCGGAAAGTGGCCATACCCATGGCAGGGTGGGAGGCAGGGGGGCACAACTGGATGATCTTTAAGGTTTCTTCCAACCCAAACTATTCTAGGATTCCACAAAGAGTACAGAGACATAGATGAAATTAGGAGACACTCTTTTGCCAGTGATACAAAGACATTTTGACAATTACCTTTTATGTTCCAAAACCCAGGATCACCTCTTGGTCTTACTATTAAAAGCAATCAACATTCTGAAGTATTCCTATTCTAGACTTTAATTTTTGCCTTTCCATAAGGAACGTAAGTTCTGTCTATAGACCACATCATTTTATTTCAAAGCCTACTCGGATACATTAGAAGCATATTTTTATCCAATATTATTTTCATTATGCTAAAAAAAGAAGTCACACTTCACATAACTGTCTGATGGTGCCAGTATGTTAACCATGAGGCTGTTATTAATTGATTTTGTGTCCAACTAAATTGTGTAGTGAAACCACAAAATGCTAGACAGATTACACAGAGAATTTTACTCATGCATCTTTTCAAACTACTGCTTAAGCAATTTTTAGAAAAGAAAAATAGGTATTAAAACATTTAACTAAGAAAAATAAAGTGGAATAAATAGAAAAAATAGATCAGTGTTTTAAATACAAATTCTAAAAAGACACTGTAGTTTTCCATGCCAAACTAAAAACCACTGGGCAACCTTTAGTAGAAAAATTATTTGACAAAGAATAAACATTAAAGTATATACCAAACACCAGTATTCTATATAAAGCTGAAATTGAGAGACAAAAGTCAAATTATGACAAGTAATACTTTTCAACAAATACCTGTTATTTACAGCACATATTGCATTTTTTGACTTTAAAACATGCAAGTGAAATATCAAAAAAAAAAAAAAAGTCCTGATGTTCTCCCTTGAAGATAATCTTATATAGTAGATTACTAAAAAATGTTTTGGGAGGGATGGAGCAAGACCTACTTTGACTCAGTTTTCTACAGCAGAGAATAAAGAACACAAAGGCAGGAGATATGAACAAGAGAGGCCTGAGCTCTTGAACTCATCAAGGCAGAGGCTTATGCTTGGATTTGGAGAACTCGATGAACAGTACTCCACAAACATGAGCAGGAATAATAGTCATTAGGTCAGTGAGAGGATTTTTGCACAAAGCAAACAGATCATTTGTTGCAGAGGAAATATGTTTCAGTGGTTTAGACCACTCAGTTATCTAATCTGTTCCTAGCAGCAGCAGCTGCAATGGGAAAGGGGTTTTAGAACAGGCATGTGAACAGACAATTTCTGCTGTTTTAAAAGTTCCTGATTTGCTATGTCAGGAACAGTTGCTTTATCCATTTTACACACATGACCTACAAGTTTTGAGCCCACTGTCGTTTTCACATCACAAGATTTGGTGAATAGAAAATCCACTCTGTCAAGTTGTGATGTTTCCAAGTTGTATCTGTCACTTCCAAGGTCAGAAACAGGGAGGTCTGGTTTGGATTATTCTTCCACTTAATGTACTACTTAGCTCTAGTGCAGAACAATATATATCTGATGCCTTTTGCCGACATGGTATTTTGAAGCTCCTCTCAACATCACCACAGAATCTGTGCACTCAAAAAAACCCCAAAAAGACCTCCATCAACAAACTCACCCCCACCCCTCCCAAAAAAAAAAAGCACTCGGCATCGATTTCATTAGGGATTTAATATGAAAAATATAAGCATGTTTCTGAATGTTACAAAGCATAGAAGGTTCCCCAACACACATGAGGGTCAGTCTCACACAAAATAATTAACTCAAGGATTATTGTATGGAAAACAGACAAGTACAACACCCAAGAGTGAAAGGTCTGTTTATATCAAAACACTAGAGATCTGTATTTACATCAAATTGTAATTAACAATGAGTATCAGCAGGACAATCTCACTCACAGGAAAAGCAGATGCAATACAACGATGGATCAGCAAAGTATATACCATGGAAACATTCTATTCCAGCTGTAATAAATCCAATATATGTATATGGGGCATTTATGATAAAGATAGAAAAAGTTTTAATCCCACTTTGTAATTTCATCCTTTGAGCTATGCTGGAAACCAAAAACAACCAAACTTTAAAAAAAAGCCCAAAACAGCAAAACTTTATGGAAGAAAGCAAACTCACTTTATGCAATAAACTAAATCTCCCTTTTTTACCCCTCAATCTTTTAAACTATACAGATTGATTCTGTCTTTGGAATAAAGACAGCTTTGCCAAATTAAATTCAAAAATTATATTAGGATTGTAGATAATTAGGACTATTAATGATCCTTACAATATATAATAAAATATAACTTCACAGAGTGTTAGAATATTTGGTGTTTGCAAGGAGCCATGTATAGGCATGCTCTATATATAGCACTACCTACACACATGTATGATACTTGTTACTATTATCAGTGACTGCCATCTATTATTTCCAAGGAAAAATAACCTGTCTGCACAAGAAAGTATTTTCTTACTGAAAAGAAAATAGAGCAGCACAGGAATATTGTGGTTTATTTCAAGATCTTCAACTAATAATGAGCACATTCAGGTGATTTAATTTGCTATTACACATAAGTTTCATCACCTGTAAAATGGTACTTATTTCCATTGTAAAACACTTGAAATGTACTGATGAAGATCTCTACATAATCAAGTACTTTTATTTTTCAGTTCACTAAGTAGGCATCTAGGTCAAGAGATTACAGAAACTAAGATTTAAGGAACAAAAAAATTTATCACATGCAGTATTAAAAAGTATTCCGACAGCCTTGAGAGTATCACTGCTGAGATAATACAGATAAAACCCAAAACCCTACTAAAATAATTGTTCCCCATTATCAAAAAACCATTTTGACAGAAAGTGATTAATTTATTCTAAAAATCAGCTATAGCTTTCTTAAATAAAAAAATCTCATACTTCAGTTTAAGCACATACTAATTTAAATCTGTACATATTCTTCTTCTAGGGAAATACAACTGCACTAGCTAGAAAACAAAAAAACTTATTACTATGAACTGCCCCTTTCTCAACTCCTATTAAAATCAAATTGGTGGAATATTAAACACTAACTTGAAAAAATTGACATTGAGCAACAACATTACTTAAAATAACAAACAGAAAAAGCCAACTAGCACAGAAGAAAGTGGTTGGTAATTATGATTTGCAGAATTACTGTGTTCTTATCTTTGGGGAGATATTACCAAGCCTTTGCTAAATATAAATATAACAAAAGCATATTTTTAAAATTATTATTTCATTTATGCTCAGGTTATTCTATCACTGAAAATAATTTATATAACACTCCAAATTTTACATTTCCTTTGTCACTGAGAGTTTATATTGGGAGGCTGCCAGCCAGCTCATCCAGCTGTCACTTCTACTCCTTCCTACACAAAAAGGGGAAAACAGGAAAATTCTTGTATTGCTTCAGCAAGATACTCCAAGCAAAACACAAAATTCCATCACTTGGTACAATGACAGCACCAGAAGACTAAGTGCAGACTATATTCCCCCAGTGTATGAAGCCATTAGGCTTCATACATTTGCAATCTGCCAAAAAGAAGATTCTCCCAACAAGACTACAAGGCTGCTGAACCAAGGTCAGGAGTTGCTAAGACAAAGTTCCCCATTTCCCTTTTTCAGCAGAGCTTTAAAGACCGGCAATCAACCTGGAAAATCCAGTCCCAGTTAAGCTCCACCTTTCACAAATTTTTCTCTTTCAAACTTCATCTTGCCCATTCAGATGACTAGCCCAAGGGCTCCTCAAGACAGCAGCACAAGATAACCTGGCATAAGGATAATTCTCACTAACAAATATCAACACTCAGTACCAAACTAAATACTGTTAGTATTTAGCCTGACACCTCAGGTCATAAATCCTGTAGGCTAAGTGGGTGATACAGAGGTATTAAATAATAAATTCAGATCTCCATTAGGTTGCAAATAAGTTTTTTGCCAGTAGTCTCCCAAAACACTCACTGTCAGCTGTACTTGGCATACCTAAATTAGAAGACATTATCTAATACATACTGCAATAAAACATTTGCCCACAATAATTATGCATTGACTAATCTTGGAGTTTCAGAATTTTTTTAATTTATTTGGATTTTTTTTTTTTAATTACACTTGCCTCTTTATATTGATCACTTGGTTCAAGGTCAGAACAGCATGCATTTCTCCCCCCCTCCATCCCCACATTATTTCATGAACAGCATAGCTTGGTCCACTTTAACCTCCAATTTCTCATTCTACCATCCTCCAAAATTTCTTATCATTTAAATCATTTAAAACCCCCTGCTTCTAGTTGGAAAACCAATACATGACGTAAAGAATAGTCTTGTGCTATCTGTGAAGTCCTGGAACCGAAGTAGTGTAAAGCTGATTAAAAATACATAAAACCCCACAACTACCCAAACAAAAACATATGAAGCATCCCATTCAATTGCAGCTGTGTATCTGTTTTGACTCCAGCTCCAGGAATTCAAACGTAGTCCATCAACTGTTTAAAGGTGGAACACCTCAGTGTCTTTTAAATTAAAGATAAATTAAAATTTCAAACAAACAACCAAATATGTCCACTTCAGTAAACCTTCCTATTATCAGTTTTTAACACTCATTAAAGAATTTTCACTTTCAAATGTTTTGCTTTTTCACTTACATGGCAACAAAGGGTTCAACCAAGTCTGCTATTGTCAAGCTTTTTTGGTGTTTTTACTATCAAATTAAACTGCATCTATTTATCTCTGTTACAGTCCTTCACCATCTGTGACAGATCATATTTCTTGAATTCATCATCAGAAAATTACTTGTTTCATATGTTACCCTCTCTACACTGCTGTACATGCATTCCAATCATTGATATTTTACCTCTACGAAAGAAAGCCTTGGATTTCAAGAAGAAGAGGAAGACTAATGACAGAGCCCGCAGCAGGACTGCAGCTCCTCAACACCAATCAGGGATTACATTTCCTCACTTCCACTGCAGCAGGAAAGCACCAGCTGAGCAGTTCAGAGGAGATCTAAGTAGTTTAGAAAAACCCTCAGAGCCAATCACAACTGCCTACTGGACACAGCAGTTGCAGAGAACTAGATTAGTATGCAAAGCAGGAGGAAGATGCACGTTATTTATTAATTCAGTCATCTGGATGCCTTAATAGGCTATTAGAGAAGAGGCAAAAGAGACTGAAAATGACTATTATGTTAAGAAAAAAATCTCCCCCTTCTACAACAACAAATTTGCTAAACAGAGTTATTCCAGTATCAGGGCTCTTCAACAATTGATGCAATTCTCTGCTGTCTTATCTCCACACAGATTTCTTTGAAGGCCAAAGAGACCCAGAACATAGTTTCTCTCCCAAGCACACCAACCTACACAGAAAGAGCAAGGGCTGGAAACAAGAGGGCCCAAGAACCCAGGCCAAACATTCTCCTGAAGAAGGAAAGGTTGTCATCTTGTCTGGACAAATGGAAATCTTGAGAGGCACCATTCCTAGGCTGGGCTGAAACCCTTCCTAGCATGTCAAGAAGCATCTGCAATGAAGTTTCAAAACTGGTATTACGAAACTAGACATTCTCACTCTTGAAATGATCAAGATAAACACAAGCAACATGTAGATATTTTCTGCACATCACATACTGAAGACTGATGGTACCAAAAAAAAAAACACAGTTAGCACTATCACCTGTAATGCTGCTAAAATCTGCAGTATGCAATCTCAACATTTTAGTTCCCATGCAGCAGTCAAGGTCTGCTCTGAGTTGTAAGAATGTAACAAGAACAGTTCTATGCAAACTGTGTGATGCATTGTGCACACTGCTGCAGTCGAGTCCTAGCTTTGAGCACGTGAAGGAAGATGATGGGGATAAAGGTTGCTCTTACTCATCACAGAATAAAAAGAGCTCTGAAAGCAATCAACTGCAACAAATTCTGATCATTAGGAAATTAGGTTTTCAGCAGAGGGACAACCTCACATGTATAGGCTGTCAGCAGACAGGCAACCTGTCATGGAATGCCAAGACCCAAGTTTATTTTGGGTCTTGGCATTCCATGATATAGGATTCCATGATATTCCATGAATACTGATATACAAAACATAAGGGTATAAACAGGGAAAATGTAGATGGGCTTTGGAAGATCCCAGTTACCTAAAGCAAGTAACTTTCTTATCTACCAGCATTTAGCTACTATTCAAACATTCAACAATAACTATCAGTGTATATGACAGACTATATTTATTATTAAACAATAATATTTATTTATTCCCTATAATATGAAACCAACTTTCCCCAAAAGCCACCATACTCACACACACAAGGTTTTGTACTTGAGCATAGGATGGCTATCCTAACCTATACTTCCAGCACAGTCATCTTTCTATGTGTTGTCTTTACTCTGCTACATTGCCTTCCTAGTTTCCAAAAGACAAAGAACAAACTTGTAATGACTCTTCTGCATGGCCTCCACCCCATAATATCCCTTACTTCCATCTCCCACATTCCTCATCTTGCAAGTCTTACATCAACTTACTTTTTTTTCTCCCCCAAAGTCAAACTATCACTTCAACTTTCCAAAAAAGAGTATCACTATATCCCTAGGGGGTAGAGACAAAACAAGCCCTAAAACACCACACAATTTAAACAAGTCTGTACTTCAAATTAAAGTACTCTATTCTACGCGACCACTTAAGTTCTTGTTTAAGCACTATGACTGCTGTTTTTTTGTGATAAACCAAAACACTTTAAAAATAATACCTCACATACTTAATAAAAATACTGCTTCCCTAAAATATTGTCATAAAAAAATGGAACCGGCATTACCATCCAAGTAAGTATAACGGGTTCTAAAACAGAAAGGGAAGCCAGATGATTCTGAAGCTCTGGGATTATAGTCAGAAGCAAAAAAGCCCTGCAAAAAGAATGCAAGATGCAAACTCAAAAGAGCTCATTTACCTATCAGTGACAAGTAGCAAAACAAATAACACATAGCCATTCACAGCAATATACATTTGCCACAACAACAAACCCCAAAACATTTTCTCTAGTCCTTGTAAGGCACAGTGTCCTGTTTGTACCATTCTGCTCCTTTATACTTGGAACGAGAGAATAAAGTTCTGGCCTGCCTTTTCCTCAGTTAATGTATTGCTTCTATTCACACTCATGAGATGTCCTTGGCAACTAATGATTTACCTCACCTGTTCCAGACACAAGCTGATTATAATAAATTAATCTGGCTTTCAACACTACTTCTCCCATCCATATGGCCCCTACTACACACTCATCATTAATCCACAGTGTTTTCTGAAACAAGAGGTGCTGGTGAAGGAAATGCTTGCACAGTAAAACAATATTCCCATTTATTTAAAATGGTCACAATTTAGAAAGAATATATTCAGTACTGAAGCTTAGCTTAGTTCTAGGACTGATCAGTCACAAGTGTTTGGATCCGAGTCCCCAAATGTGCACCTTTCACAATTATGTTTAGGCTAATCACTGAAATAAAGTGTCTGATATATGCTGCTTCACAGACAAGTGATAGCACTATTGCTGTAGGAACCAACACACAAGGCATTAATAACGCAATTATCGTGATCCCAATCACACTTGGAATTATGCAAGTCCATGCCAGCTGCTGCCATTTCACGTGTTCTCTTTATTGTTCGATTTCCCTCATTTAATAATATTTTAGAACTTCTAAGTAATCAAAATGCCTTATCTCCCTTTCACATCTCCACCATACAAGCCTTGATATTTTGGTTGCTGTTGTAGGGCATTGCACACTTTGGTACCGCATGCTATGAAACATACAATAAAGCCTCAAAAATGTTCAGATCATTTGCAATGTATCAAGAGGGAAAACAGTAAGGAAAAAAATGACATGAGCTATCCTGTCTCTTACTTAATCACATCATTACAAAACATTAATATAAAGGTCTATTACAAAAGTCATTCAAGGACAAAGAAATTAAAATTCTGATTCAATAAGAAACAGAAGGTATGGCTGTAATGCAGTTCATTATTATACCCAAAATAATTATCCCAAAGCAAATAACGAAGTGGCTTATTTTTCTTAGACTCTATAAATCTATTTTGTGAAACTGATTTACTGTACATCATACCCTAAAATTTACAGTATCTACAACATAAATCGCTATTTGTTTTACTTGATATTGTTCATCTGCTACTATTTTTTTAAGCATTAAAAAAAGCCACACAAGACAAACATTCCAAATTCAACTCTGCACTGACTCTGCTAAAGTTCTGTGACATGGGCAGGAAACCCCGCCCCTCAAGCAAAAATCCCAACCCTATACACTGTTGCCATGCAAATACATAGACAGAATACAGCTACATCCCTACAGAAGCAACCTGACCTAGAAGTAAGCACCAGTCACTTCGACAGCCTGAGAAAATCAGCACACGCTTCTTGATGGCAGCACATTGTTTGCCTGTATTGCACGTGGATTTGATGTGAAAGGACCTGGAAGCCCAACACAGCCTCAGGCTGCAGGTGCAAGCACACCAACAGTGCAGGTGTGCTGCTCTCAGACAGAGACAAGATGCTGCTCTACCACCAGCCAACTGACACTGCCCAGATGTCCAAAACAGAGATGAATGTGGCAGCTTTCACTGCTGGCAATCTCCAGTGTCCTGAAAGTCATTTGCAGGCCTAACCTAAAAGTTTCCCATATGGAATTGTTAATGTAAAAAGAAGATAAAAGTGACTTGACCTTTTTTGATAAATTTCATTAAACAATCCCAACAATCTTATATACAGTCACTGCAACACAGTTCAAACTCATGTTCTGTATTTGCCCCAAGGAAAACTGTTCATATAAGGTTCATTTAAGTATTTATATTAGAGATCTCTACATCCTAGCAGACTCAAGGATCTCCTTTATACATACAGACTAAACCCACCTGTACCTTCAGTAGTTTCCATATCATCTTTTACTACTTCCAAGATTAATCTTAAAAGCAGTCAGTTCATCCCTGTCTACCCTAGTTTAGTCCAAGTACTTTAAATACTATTTTTGAGCCCAAAGGCTTACCCAGCAGTCTACCTCTACAGAACAATGAAGACTTAGCTAATTATGCTAATTAAGCAAGCTAATTAGGCAGCTTCAGCTAATGTATGTAAATGCAGCTGGTATTAGAATATTTCATTTTAAAAGGCTAACATAAAACATGACTTAAGGCACACAGACACTTTTATAGTAAGTATTAGGAAACAGCTGTAGTGGGTTGTTTTGCACAGGAAACTATTGCTGTCATACTCCCACAGAGAGAAATGCTCAGGGGACTCAACATTATTTAACAAATCGAAAAGACTAAGCTCAGCTCCAGGACAGTGGAAGTGTAACTTGTCCATCTACCTATGTGGCTTGATGTCCAGAACACTCCTAGCAGAATTTCAGAATTAACACCCAAGTCTGAATTGTACTAATACTGCTAATAATCTAGTTAGCTTTAACCTGAAACAATGTCACTTTCCCTTTGAACAGGCAGAGATCATGACTGTAGAAAAAGTCATGAGTCTGTCTTGGTTTTTTAGACCACAAATTCCTTATTCAAGCTTCACAAGCTAAAAAATCAAAATAGAATTAACAGGATATAATACACTTTTTACATTATATTCTACTCCAAAAGGGATTGAATATGTAAAAGTATTTCAGGGTTAAATATGCATTAACATCATCTTTGATTTTGCTAACATAAATATTAACTACAGATTACTACTGTCACATGAAGGTCCAAAGGCCTCAAATGTAATTTCTATTGCTAGGCTGAGCTTCAAGTGATAGATTAATCTGAAATCTGGCTTACCAGAATGTAAAATGGACACTCACATTTACAAAGTATACCTCCTTCTCATCTTGCTCCATAAAAACACTAAGAACCTTCTAAAAAATATTAATATTTGGTGGATAAGTATAAGGCTAGAGAAAATAAGCATCAAAAGAAACAGCCAAATTTAAACTCTGACCTACATTCACTTAGGGTTACTAGCAGGGTAAAAGGCCAACAGCCTGTAAAACTAAAACTAGAGACTCTATATTTTGGTAGAGAAAAAAGGTACTGAGATCTTTGCAAGAAAGAATTTAACATGACAATTGAAAATTATGATTAAACAAAACTAAGAGCTGCAGTATGCATACTACCGGCCTATTTCATTTTTTGCTTGCTATTTATCTTATTTTCTTTTCATTAAGGAAATGCTTCTTTTCCCTACATGGAACTATAGTGACATTTGACAAAGTAATTAAGAGAAGGATGATCATGATCAGCTGCCTTTGCCCTGTTACCAAACACAGTCAATACACAGTTCATGACTCCAGCAGATGTTTGTGCTTTACAGACTTCGTGGAAACTTAAGGTCTTAGTTTTTTTGTCCTTCCTGTATTACATGGAAAAGAGAATCTAAACAGAGAAACCACTGAATTACTAGCATCAAGTATTAACCCATCCAACACAATCTACTGTAATAATCATCAAAAAATAAACTACCCAACAGTTTTATTTTCACAAATACAGAGCTATTATTAAACAGGCAAGTCTGAATTCCCTTGACAAATGGCAGAAAAGCTTGTTTGAGCAAAGGACTCTGTTAGGGTCTTTGGCTACTCAAACATCACTCACTACCCCTCCCAGTTAATACTTAGCTAAAATAACCCTGCTCACAAAACATGAATCTCCAGTGCAGAGGACAGAGGGTCACACAGAACAGTGAGGCAGAGTCAAACTCTGACTGTAAAGAGGCATGTG
The DNA here is from genome assembly GCF_050655825.1 of Lonchura striata. NCBI lineage: Eukaryota > Metazoa > Chordata > Aves > Passeriformes > Estrildidae > Lonchura > Lonchura striata. Next base: position 65,689,350 of record NC_140705.1, on the reverse strand, counting down.
TCAATTCCCCATCACTTATGTCCTCATCTCCATATGCCACCCAGCTTCACATGACCATGGACTTGCTCACATCACAGGATTTATCCAAATCAAAACTAACCCTTCTCAAAGGACACAAAGAGGAGTTTTGTGTGTGTGTCTGTGCTTAGATAAGATGAAGGCAGTAGACATTTAAATTAACAGCCTAATAAAAAGGTTGGGTTTGGGGCTTTGTTTAAATTTCTTATAAAATGAGGGCCTTATTCTAATACAGACTACTTCAACTAATGCAGTGAAAGTACAGTAGTTAAAATCTAATTTGGCAAAAAGCATCTCTAGTCATGCAAGAATGCAATCTCACTGAGCAGCTATAAGGTTACACAATAAATGGCTCCTAGGCAAACTCCAACTCATCCTGACAATTTCTGGGCTTCAAACACTGGAGTTTTGGCTACACCCTAGACACCCATCTGGGCTTCACAAATATATCAGACATCAGCTGCAGAAACTGGGGATGGATACCAGCTAGGGATTCACAGATCCTCCAGTTAAGGAACTGAGGAGGAGAAATGAACAGATGAGGCTTTACAGATCAGAGAGATTCTGCAGGGAGCATGGAAATCAAAAGTTCACTCAAAATGGCATAATATAAATGGAACACTTCATTAATCAAAAAAATCTCTAAATACAAATAGACTGGTGAAAAAAAATTTTTCAGGTTCAATTTTGCTTGGCATCTCTCCTGCTTGATTTTACAAATACTTAAGTGCTTAAGAAAAGCATAAAGATAAAATCTTGCTATTTTTAATTCCCAATGCACTGTCTCACACTATCCTAACCACTAAACAAGGTGCCATGATGGAGAGTATCTGCCAGAGTGTGCATAACCCAAAGAAACCAAAGCAACAGAGTTGATATCTGTTGCACTTCAAAACCCACTTTTTGATGAAGAAGCTTAATATGGAAAATTTCTAAAGACCATTCTTAAGAACATTTTACATCAGTGATATTAATACAAATGTTAATTCAACGGTTGTATTCAGTAGAATTGCACATAATACACAAGATAAAATACTACATTTATTCTTGCAATACTATTGGTCAAAGATAATAAAGGCCCTGCATGAGAGCATGTAGAAACAAACCACTGTCATTCAAAATTTCAGAAACCTCTCTAGTTTTGAGTTTTTCATTCACTATTCCTAACTAACAGGTATATAATCAGTAACTATAGCAGCATGTTTTACATTGTGAATTGACTGCTAATGTACCTGATCTCTATCTTATTAGTTAAAATTCAAGTTTAACAACAGAAAAGTGCTCTCTATGCTAACACTCAAGAATTATTTCAAGAAACATGTTATTATTATAACAGCTTTAACTCAGAGTTCCCAAAGCCTAACTCAGAATCTTAGAGTGGTTTAGGTCAGAAAGGATCTTAAAGACCATCTTGTTCCAACTCCACTGACAGGGACACCTTTCCAGGTTTCTCCTAAACCAGGTTGCTCAGAGGTTTCCATCTAACCTGCCTGAAACACTTCCTGGGGTTAGGGATACGCCTCTCTGGGCAATGGTTTACAGTGCCTCACCACCCTCACAGTAAAGAATTAAAGAAGTAATTAAGATTCTTCCTAAAGAAGAATTAAAGACAAAGAATAATATCTCATCTTAACCTACTCACTTTCAGTTTGAAGCCATTTGCCCTCAACCTGTCACTACATGCTCCTGTAAACAGTCATTATTTTACTTGTAGGGTCCATTCAACTAATACTACTTAAGGGTAGTTGCCTTTTCTTGAGTTTTGATGTATGAAAGTACGAAAAAGTATACAGAAAAGCGAGAAAATAGACAGAAAGAAGCGTGAGCAAAACTCTAAGTACTTGTTCTATTCACAAGGCATTCTAAAATAATTTGCAAATAAAATAGCTCTTCCTTCTTTCTGTATGATTTTAAGTGCTCAGAACTTCAGTATATTAGCTACCTTTCCAATAACTCATATATACCTAGATAGGCATTTAGGGTATTATGGGAAGGGGCTAGAAAACTACTTGCTTTACATGCCAAAGAAAGGCAGCTGGTAGCTAACCTTAAATTCTTAGGCCACAATAGAAAGAGCGGAAAAAATCCATATGCATATGTATGTGACTGGCTACTGCAGTCCATCTAAGTCATTTTAGCTGTAGTTAATTTCCAGCAACAAAAGGAGATACAAAGGACTACATGTATATTCTTTAATATACAAGATTAATATAACTAATAACTCATATAAAGTCTTTTTGAAATTTACTGTTATTATCTATTAAAAATAACTAATTTTTACAGCTTTCTAATGTGTAGCTCTTAAGCTCTAAATCACTGACCATAACTAATAAGCAGTGTAATAGCATGAGTATCTGAAGTAAAACCACAGACTGCAATTTTGTTGATTGTAAATCATAATCATTTTAATGCAAAAGCAACAGCAAATCTCTGTAATTACTGGGTGCATTTTGAATCACTTTTATGATTACTGCTCTATGCCCATTAAAAATCCAAAACACTGAACTGCACAGGGTATAAAACTAGAATTATGATATACTACAAACTTTAATTTAAATCCATAAATTCCCTTACCAGTATTCAAAATTATTTTGTTGCCAAAAATTGCAGCCCTGCAAAATTGACTTTACAAACATTTATTTTATCTAAGAAACCAGTAGGGGCAGGGATTGTAGTAGTTGCCTTGCGATATATAAATAAAATTTAAGAACATCAAGAACCAGATTTGGCACCCCTGCTTGTTTATGTAATATATGTGGCTACCAAACTCACTAATTAAAAAAAAACCCTCTGTTCTAAGTGTTAGAAGCAAAAACTGAAAATGTCAGCAGTGGTATACACACAGTTTGGATCTGCAATTAAAACTTCAAGACACAATTTGTAACACCTGGGATAACTTACCCCCTACAGCACCGTCCAAGAATATTCCACAAAGTAGTAAAACACTGTATATCATTTTAAAAAGAAAACAAGACAAAAGCCAGGAAACAAAAGAAAATGCTTAAACATTACTTGAGCAATCTCCTGCTTTTCCTCAGTAGTAAAAAGAAAATTGGCTTCTAGAAATGTATGCTTTTTAAGGAGAGGTGGAAAGGAAATCAGAAAAATTAAATACCTCATAACAGAAAAAGACTTGAATGTTTCTAGAGATATGAAAGTGTATGCTAGCTAGACATTTCATAAAATACCAGATTAAAAATTCTGAAACAAAACCACATTCAAACTTAAATGGGGTTAGCAGGAAAGGAATATCGGAGTATTTGTGGTTGTGGGCTATTTGAACAAGGAGAGAGCAGGAGAGCTTGCCTTTTTTCAGCCAGCAGAATAAAGGCATTGAAAAGATACACCTGCTCTTACTGTGCTGCAAGTCTGGGCTATCCCTCAAATGGGGACTATTGTTGCAATTAATCTCTTTATGCAAGGAGATACACCCATGTTGGAGAATATGCACAGGGCACTGTGTCTGGGTCATTCTATTGTTACACAATAACCTACTTAAACTTAAAAAGGTCATTCATATTTTTTAAAACATAAAAACCAAATTCTCAATAAATGCAGGCTGAAAATTAGAAGACAGCTTCTATTTTAAAAAACTGAAAAAGCACTTTTGAGGAGCTTGCAGAGCTTCTTTTAGGGTGACTGATAGGAATAAACCAGTTCCTAAGACAGAAAGATTCCTCCACACCTACATACTGATGTCATAGTCTGCTTCAACTGAAGTGTATTTCAGTGCACAATAAAAATTGCCTTTTATTCTGGTGAGGGTTTTCCTCAATGACACCACAAAAAAAACAAACAAAAAAAAAAAAACCAAAAACAACAAAAAAAAACAGTAAGAGACAACTTGCAGATCCTCCCTGCAGAACCTCCAGGGATAGAATTTTAGGAAAACAAGGTAAAAACTACACTTTGCCTTTTCTTTTCCTTCTTTTCCTTTCCTCTCATCAACCTTTCTTTCCCTTCCCTCCCTACTCACCCCTACATCCCCCAACTTCAACACAGTAATTTCTACACAATCAGATTATACATTCTATTCTACAGCATCCTACTATAAGCCACAGTCATGGTTGAAAAAGTATTCTTTAATCTAAAAGCCCCTTTACACAGATTTATAACTTCCTCTAAGTGATTTCCTAATTTCCTCAAAGCTCCAGGCTAGGAGCAACTGCAAAATGTTTCCCCTAAAAGCAATATGTTGAACTGCTTGTTTTCAGCAATTTTGTGATGAAAGTGGGTAACATCAGTATTATTTAAGAATGTTTGCTATTTAAAAATAAACTGTTGAAAACACCAAAGTTCACAAAAGTAGATGAATGTGTGGTTCAGCAATTAGCACAAAAAAATCTCCACTATGCTGCCTCTTGTCCCCTTCTTATTAAGATCAGCATTTGTGAATCAAAACATATTCAGTCCATTAGGATAATAATGCAGACAACATTCAAAGACACTACATGGACTCCCACTGCATTAAACAGAAGATCTGCTGATTATACAAGTAGGGACTAAGATATACAGCACTACAGAGATGTGTGCATGGGGATTTTTTTCATTTATCCCTTCGATTACTAAGGCTTGAGGAAACAAGAATGACATTTTTGGCTTTCTTTTCTCTTGCCTGTGCATTTGAACTGTCCAGGGCTTTCCAATGAACTTGATTTCTTTCAGCAGCGTATCCCTTCCCCTGGCTAAATTACTGTGCAACATTTCACGATACTATGGACAAATCCTTTGCAGACTCTGCTTTTGCACACACATATTCCTGTAGCACCTACCGGCTAATCCCGCTCAGGAATAAAGTGTATAAAGTGGAGAACAAAGTTACCCTCAGTTCCCTCTACCCACCAGAAAACCAGCAGGAGATGAAACACAGAGGACACACAGGTGTCTCTGACAGACACTCTCATCCATGTAGGGGTTAACAACCGTGCAGAGGCGCTCACCTACAAGGCTGGGTTTATGATCACAGCATGGGGGGAAATGGAGACTGCATACAAGGAGATGGTCTGCTGCTCAGCAAGAAAACATGCTACCCTTGCCCAAAACTGGTGGTGTAAGTGACCAAGAGCTGTAACTTTCTGGGGAAACAAAGATAACAGAAGGTTGAAACAAATGCGTATTGTTGGAACAAGATTTTTATGCTGTACAGAGAACACTTATTAATCCTCCCACATAAAAATGCTTCTGTTTCATTAATCAAAAAGTGGCAAGATGTTAAACAGTTAACTTAGACTTGTCTAGAATTGATTATGTCAACTCAAACTATTTTTGTATACTAGACAAAAAATTACCACAAAAAAGGAAATAAGCAAATGCCAGAAATTAACTTCATTATATCTTTTGATTTTGTTTCACTAGACATTTGGAGTAGAGAAGCACAGTATAAATTAAAATAACAAATGAGTATAAAATATGTGGAAAATGTATTTTTACAAACATAAAAAGAGATCAAGAAAAGTTTTGTGGGGGGCTATCCTCATTACAGGAATAATCACTGGTTTTAGTGCTGATTTGGGTAGAGAAAGAGAATTACTTTTTATATCAGTAGGCCACATTCAACTGGATAGAGCATTAGTGTACAGAACAACAGGCTTAGACTCCCAAATGGCTTACACTGGAGGGAGAGCCTGGTAACTACAGGAGTGTTATTCATCAGGGACAACACCAAGAAAATACAACTAACGACAAAGCATTGCATACACCAGTGATGTAAAATAAACCTCTGGCTCTGCAACCCAAGGTATCAGGGTCATTGTGGATGCAAGGTATGAATCCACAGAATTACAACATTAGAAAAGGGTAACAGCCATATGGGGGTAAACAGACCAAATTGTCAACTGCAAAGAGTTATGCCCAACACCAGCAAGGCCCCAGTGGGATCCAACAGCCAGAGCCCTTCAGTCCAGCAAGGGAGGGGACCAACTTCAAAGAACTAGGATTGACCTAGCAAGTAAAACCTAAACAAAGAATTAATGAACCATCTTTATTAGTTAAGCAGACACTTTTAGGTAGAACTCAGTAACACCCTTGGGCAGCTAAAGCTTGTCACCAGAAGACAAGACAAAAACCTTTATTCTCCATGAACAGGGCAGACATGGCATGAACTAACAAGCTAAAACTGTTGCATGAAAGAGTCAGGAAAAAAATATAACAGCAAAGACAGCTTAGCTGTCAAACAATTAATAGCCAAGATTATTATCACCAGTAATGTGACCTTTGGAAAGTTATACTACTGCTTGTCAATCACCAGTTTCAAAATACAGCTTACAATTGAGGAAAAAAATACTTAGCAGTATGTCACCTCTACTCAGAGGTATTGGACAAGTATTTCAGTCACACAAACTTCCAAGGGTTAGTGCTACCAATTAGCTGAACAGCAGAAGGACATTTAGCTTCCTGTGTAGATCTGACGTCACATAAACAGAATTATTTTTACAACTCAGGCAACATCCACTTGGTCAAATCTTAGATACATTGAAAGGGAACACATGGAAAACAGCAACTTTTTCAGGTACTTAGAAATACACATTTCCATGCAGCATTACCACTTATTTGTACAGGGGAAAAAAAGAAGCTTATAAAAAACTGCAAGAAACATTCTTCAGCTGCAAGCTGTCTAAACAACATCCAGAGCTGTGATTTAAACATGAACCTCTGAAAAAAAATGCTTTTCTTTTCCAATTTTTTCTTGTATTTAAAAGATGCTGACAGTATTTGGAAAGCCAGGGTTTAAATATTCTTTATACATAGTTTTGGGGATATAGAAAGAAAACGTCCTTCGGGTATTACTAGCATACCCTTTCAGGCCTTTTTTTTCCCAGGCTGATGGTCTACATGAGCACAAGCAATGGGCTAACAGGTCTGAAAAATGTGTGTATTTATGAGAAGAGAGAGCAGAAACCATAGATTCTGAAGATCAAGCAAGGGAAGGGAGCACATGGGCAGACAGCCAACAACTCCTCTGCACACAACTTTAAATTAAAAAAAGAACAGGAAACTAATTACAATGTCGGCAAAATTTCCACCTTTAGGAAATTTTCCACCAGACACAAAAGCAAACCAATCTACCCATATCCAAACAAATTCCACCCCTTCACCAAAGTTGGAATGATCTCGTGGTTGGGGCATAAAGTTCCAGAACAGCATGATACAAACTCACAATGCAAAAACCCTTCTTTCCTCAGCCTAGCTTTCTTGCAGTTTCTTTACTATAGCTCATACCGTTTTTCCAAGTTTTGCTCCTCCCAAGCAGTTTAAGTCTAGTAAGGCACCAATAATTAAAATTATTCTTCTCCTTAAATAGGTTAAAAATGCTTTTGAAAGAGATATATGGCATCAGTAGATAATTATAATGCAATTATCAATTTATTCCACTTCTTGACTTCTCAATATTTTTAATGTACCAAAAAAAAAAAAATCTCATTCTTATTGACAACACTTTCTATTCCTGAACTTAAAGCTGAAAAAATGGAAAACCATCCAGAAATTCACCAGACTGCTTGACAGGCCACAACTTAAGGGCCTCTAAACTGGAAAAAGAAAAGGGGTGAGTGGGCACTGGGGGGAGGGGGTGGTTTGGTGAGAGTGAAAAAGAAGCAAATAAGCAGAAAAAAAGGAGTACAGATTTATTTAACAGCATTTGACTGACAGCATTAGGTGTGGGGAGGAGGGGCACCCACAATCTCAGCAGCTGATTCCAAGGAGAAAGGACTTTTCCAGCTTGTGAAAATAGCAGCTAATAAAAATATGTTTTAAAAACCATTTAAATCTAGGCAAGATTTCAACCAGAAACCATAATGGTTACATTTTTTTATTTAGTACAATTGAAAGCACAGTTGTAGCTCCTTGGAAAAACCCTCAGTTCATTCTCAACAAAATCAATAGCAAAATTTCCCATCACATGATAAGAGTAATGGCCACAGCCTACAAACCTGACAGAATCTACTGCAAATATGTTTTTAATTTGAAAACCCTACTATAGAAAAGATAACTGATAACACTTATACTGTAGATATTTCTTCTTCTATCAAAGAGCGATTTACCCAGCAACATATAATTACATATTTTACTGGTCTCACCTTCAAGCAGCTAATGAGCAGACCACAAGAAAGTACAGCAAGACAAAAATTCAATTCTGTAGTTTGTTCAGGTATTAGTTTTAAGGGTTTTTGTAATTCTTTTAAAATATTCATAAATGCCCCTAAACCCATGAAATATTAAAGCCATAAATATTTCTCTGTTAGCATATTATTTTCCAGGAGATAAACATAACCACTAATAGATATTTACTAATCAAGTAGCTATCTGAAAGAGCCTAGAGAAAATTAGAGCTTTTTGTTTTTTTTGGTAAATGGAACACTTGGCAAGACAAATACATACTAAAATAAAGGAAGAGAGGTCAAAAAGAGAAGGAACAGAAAAAAAAGGGCAGCAGAAAGAAAAAAAAAACAACTACCAAAGAACACATAAGTTCTGGGAGGGGCTGTATAAAGTAGTAAGGTGCTAGTGAGAACATCCGAGTCACTCTAAAAGTCATTTTTCGGATGCCAATTCTAAAAGTTCAGAGCAGAATTTAGGTACCGTTATTGATTTGAACACAAACCAAAGCTAGCACTTCCCTAGAAATAACACATGCACACTTTCAATTAAATATCTATGACATTAAAAACTACCAAGTACATGAAGCATATGGTCATACTGCACAAACTATCAAAAAAAAAAAAAAAAAACAAAAAAAGGAATATTTTAAAGTCAGAATGTGCTAAGTAAAAGTGCCAAATTGTTCTTGTCTAGTTGTATAGCAAAATCAAATTAGAGAAAGACACTTTTCCATTGCAAACATGACAAGTGATACAAGGAGAAGAAAAGAACAATAAGTTCTAGAAATTCCTTTACTACCTTCACCTTGAATTTAATTCATATTCACTGTAAGTACAAAGCTGCTATTTATTATTGAGAAGATGATACTAATTTCTTTGTCCCTGTAGGAAGAAACACACTCAGCACAAAGGAATTTCTGCCTTATTTTCCAAAATAGGATCAATAATATTAGCTATTACATCAATTTCAGGCACTGAGAGGTCTATAAAACAAGTTCTATAAAAACCTAAACAAAACCATGCTTTTTCCAAACACATCACACACATAAAGAGGAAGGATATACAGCAACAGCTTATTTCCCGACAGACACCATAGGATTTGACTTAATGAACCCAGTGGTTGCATAAGCAGTTATTTTTAACATACATAAGTAAAGAATAAAAATTCTCTTTTAAGTGTGTTTCCAGCTGTATGATGAAATAGTTCCTTAGGGAAATGCATCAGTTCTTTACAACTTCTCATAGAGATGAAATTACACCTGCTACCGAAGACTCAAAGGAAAACAACCCAATTTCATAAGCAATACAAAGTTTTATAAAAAGCACAACACCCAAACCAGTACATACTTGCAAGAGTATCAGCATAAAACAACCTCCACAAGAGATTCAGACCGCCTCTTATTATGATAATCCCTGCTTTCAATAGCATGCATAAAACTTACCTATAACCAGAGTCACTGCAGGCAGAACTCCCTTAAAAAAATACCTCCACATGGCTCAAGGTTGTGCAGTGCTACTCATATTTATAGAGGTAAATGAGCACTGAGGCCACCAGCCTGGAAGCATTTAGGAGCAAGCCTGGCTCAGCTGATTCCCATTGTTGCCTGATAGCAAATAAGCTCCCATCCCTTCCCTTGATGGCACATGCATGCCTTTCTATCAAAGAGAACAAAAAAATTTCCTGAGGAACTATTGCATCAGGACCTGAAAAGAGAATTTTTCAATATTGTTTCAAACTAGGAGTTTTTAGACCACAAGCCTGAGAAATATTGAAGAATTTTGCCTTAACCTTTGCTAGGGATACAAATGTTGCTTCTTGAAGAGGTATAAAATGAGTGACCAGGGAGTATGTTTGGTTTCAACATTACTGGCAATGACATATACACATTTTATCACTCCTAATCATTGGCTCTATGAAGTATGTCCCTACTGTGTGTAATTTTTAGAGCTGGACAAAAAACAGCTAGTGGTATTCTTGTCAAACTTCCTCTTGCTCCATCCTACTCTACAAACTACAGAGCATTATTTTTAACACTGTGCAAATACTAAGTGCATGTGAAAATGCTCTCTCTGAAACACCCTCTTGGCAAAATTTTATTTAGAATTATCACATGTAAGTTCAATAAATTTTCTTCACATGAAAATATGAGGTTAAATCAAAATTACTCTTCTTTGAGTTCCTTTCCCTTGTTTTGTGTTTTCTCCTCTTTTAAGTGTTAATACCTTAAAAGGAACAAATCTTTTGGGTTAGCAATTTCAATTTCCACCATTAGTTTCCACAGGTTAGTGTGTTAAAATGAGATTCCCTTCTGACGTTTGATATGAGAAAGAATGCAGACTCAGAGGCTGAAATAGACATTTACCCTTATATTTTCGTTGAAATCTTTACCTTAGGCACTAGCGTATGAAAACCTGTGATTGTCTTGATGATTCTTTATTCTGGTACTTTTAAATCCCTAACTGCAGAAAAACCTCTGCTAAACTAATAGCTGAATATTTAGAGGAAAGCTTAACTAGAAGGTAAAAAAGAAGTCACAGATGCATTTGTACAAAAATTTTTTAATGCAGTACAATACAAGCAGTTATAAGTAGAAAAGGTTTAAATAAAAGCTCAGGAAAAACATTTTTGCAAACAAAAAACAACGGGACAAGAACTCAGAGGTGCTGCAATTAGAAGCAATTATTATGATCATAGTATTAGAACTAGAAAATTATGCAAAAAGAAAAGCCTTTCAAAATTTTTGCATTGAAGGCATTTTGTATTGAGGTTACAACTTATTTCTTTAAAAATACATTGAGTCCTGCTTCAAAAAGACCAAATCATACAGCAGTTCAAAAGCTATTATACATCCTCCTTTTCCTAGATCAGTCCCTTCTTTCTGCCACAAAACTGGGGCTGGAGGGACTTTGGATGACTGCTGCTTGTGGCAGTTTCAAGATTGACTTTTTTAACATCAAAGTTTAGACTTCCATTTTATGAGAACAATCTGGTTTCAGCCACCTGTGTAAGTCAGGGGGGAATCAGCTAGGGACACTGAGCGCAATGGGCAGAGAAGTGATTGCTCCACTCTCCTGAGTGGAAGAGAAAGTTTCTCTTCTCAATAGAACAAAAGGGAAGAGAGAGATGGATCCAAATAGCAGCCTGAGACACTGGGCAGCAAGAGAAGGCAATGGACTGAAACTCATACAGAATATAGGTTAGGAGAAAAAAATTTTAGGAAGACCAAAGAGATTGTTTTTAGGAAAGAAGATAGTGTATCTTGAGGCAGACTTTGGGGAGATAATTTAGTAGAAGTTAGGGAATGTGTAGCTCCAGGGTACACAGAAGGCTGTGGGACAGCAGGGCTGGTAAATGTGGAGTCCCAAGGACAGGAGCTTGCTAGTGCAGAGGTTCCACTTCCAGCATCTTGACCCAAAAACTAAGGGCACTGATGCAAAAATGGCACACACTCCTAGTTTTTTCTGGAGGTTGTTTTGTTTTTTCCTCTGTGGAATATACTTACTAAGTTTTTGGTTTATACTGGCTTTTGGCCTTCTTCACAGCATGAATAGCCTATTTCCAGATCTCAGCCACTGAAGTTCTCAATGCCTTTTTCTCATAATAAAAATATTTCCTTCTGTGCATGTGAAAGCATGGCCAAGTGGCCACTTAACTAACTCTGGGAAAAAAAAAACAGTACAAGCTTTCCTTAGCCCCTGATTGAAAGGCAAGTGTTCTTTCCCCAGCCTTTTAGCCCTTTTCTTAACCAGGCCTAGTTTACTGTGTATTTATGAGGCACAGACTTCAGAACCAGACTTAATTTCCCCAAAAGATTGACACCATATGCAGTGATAACACCACATGCCTGCATCAGGGTGTGTTTCCTCAAAACCAATGCAATTATTCTGTGAAAAAACCCAAATGTGTAGAAGACATACATTTGTACCTGCCTATAAGGTTTATTTGCCATATATTATTGCTATTTCTCTCTGATTTTAAGTTACTGAGGGGACAGCTGTAAACAACTATCTTATCTCCAACCAATGCACATTAGTGGAGATTTCAGCGGATATTTACCACATATTTATTCTAGCACAGACCCATAAGATCTATGTTCAAAAGTCTGCCTCGCTACTATTTGAGCTGCTTATGATGATACTTAAAGCTCTGAAAAGTTCTGATTTTTATTTTCATGTTACTGTTGTATTTACCATTCTAAACTCATGTAATCCTGTTCTTATCCGCCACCACAATTAGAGCCTGTAAAGGTATGCTTGTTGGCTGATATCAATTTGAATATCTCACTCAAAAAGCAGCAACAAATGAAATCCCTGGCAAAACCCCCACTGACTTTGCTGGGAATGAGACCAACTGGAAGAACAAGGCTCCCATGAGAGACATGAATCACTGTCATTCCCATGTTGCTGAGTTTGTGAGAATTAAGATGAGATACTGTTTGAAGACTCTTCTACTTGTGTTTCACATGACACGCCACTTCTCTTTGTTTTGTAAAATCATAAGAAAAGTTTTTTTACTATATCTGCAAGTAACAAACTGGAGAGGCTGGATGAGTCACTGGAGACAGCTTTGGGCCGGCTGGGCTCACAGACTGCCAGTGTCATGGAAGGTTCACCCGATTCTCCCCTTCCTGCTGCACAGCCATTCCCAAAATAACGTGGCAGTGCTAAACATAGCCGTGTTGTGCTCTTTTAATAAAAGACAATTCCTGCAGAGTACACAAGCCACCACATTTGTCAAGATAAGCACATCAATACGAGATGTCATATTAGCCTAGACAAAGAGATTGAACAGATAGCTTTGTCAAACACCAAGCAGAGGGGCTCATTCAAACTGACAAAGCAAGAAATTCAAATGTTGAACCTACATTCTAGTATTAACACATTCCTTTCTCTTCTGCTGGAGAAGAGTCTCAAACCAGTAAGCAAGTTCCTGTAAGTAATATAATAAATTTATTCCTAATCTAAAATAATAGTATTCCTGTCAATTCAAACCTCTCTGCTGCACTTTTCAAAAACTCTGTAATGGTTTTCAGTATGTTTCAGGCTATGTATGGATCTATACACCTTAGTGGATAGGGACCCTCCAGAATGACATATGCACACAGGGTATAACTAACACAGAGAATTAACAGGCATAACTAATCGTCATGCAGCCAGGTGATCACTTGATCACTTTTCTGTTACTTACATGTAAGGAACTTGACTCTTAATCCTAAGGCAATAGACAAGTGGTCCCAGTGCCTCATCTGTCTAAAATCTGTCATGACTTTAAACCAACTATTCAATTCCATTTCAGAAATCAGGGACACAGCTGCCCATTTTATGGGATATGTGAGACATTGAATATTGGTAATACGGAAACTAGAAACATGGCTCACAAGATTACTTCTTTGGTGAGAAATTATCTTGGGGTTTTTTTTGTATTCCACGTGTGTAGTTGTATATATCTACATCATACATATAGCAGAGGCAGAAGCTATGGGGGTAGGGTTATCAAGATAAATATTTTTCTTAAAATGCATTTATGTTTCAAAAAGACATGATCACCAAGCTTACTTAAAACAAGACAGGTTATCAGTGTGTGGAAGTGAAATTGGTAGACAGATTTTTGTCACATCACTGGTAGTGTCTCTCTTGAGGTGCAGTATTTACATAAAACCTCACAGTAGGTGGGGAAAAATCAGCTCTGCACTACAGAACTCTGACTGAATAAAGTCCTTTGTGGGGAGGAAAAAGCCCTCAAGGAACTACTAGAGGCTAGGCATTTCTCTTTTGCCAGGAACCTTTAAGTTTAGCCTTTCCTTCAAACTTAGAGCCTTGTGGAGGATGTAGGAAGGATTCCCCTTGCAGGGCAGCTGTTCAGTCCCACACAGGTCCTCTGCCAGCCCACACCACGATCAGAGCTCAGAATTACTCTTAACACAATTGTTGAAAGAGGGCAAGAAAGCTGTGGACTTGATACTGTCTTCTATCAGGATGCCACCTGTAATGTACCTGAATGAGATCTGCCTTCCCTCTTAACTGAAAAATAATTAAATCCATGAAGATTGGCATTCAACATTTCCAGGGGAGATTGAATACACTTTAAAATATTCATGAACAATTCAAATGCAAATACAATATAGTACTGTATTGTTCACATTCTGCAGCATTTTGCTTTAATGGGCTTATTGGAAGATCTTTCCCAGTTGTTTTTATGAGTTTGATAAACTGGGACTTTGAAACAGCTGCCAAATATATGAGGTGCTACATTTTCTTTAAAAGAAAACAGAATTGTGAAGTAAAAGGTAAATTCTGTGGTATCTATATAAAATACCTTTTCACTTCCTGAACATTGCCTGTAGCTTTGCTAATTTATTGCCATGAAAATATTGTTACTACTTAATGCACTAGTACTTCTGTCAATAGGCAGCTTTCCCCAAGGCATATTTGAGAACGCTCTGCTAATCAGAGTTGATGCAGTTATTCTAAAACAGCCAGGTCTTTAGAAAAAGGTTCATGTTTAATTGCAGTACAGGTGAGTGTACATTTCTTCAAAGCACAATATTTTAAGAACAGTTTTTAATTTGCTGAATTCACTTCTGTCTATATCTAAAGTACATTATCCAGCTCCAGCTTGAACCAGTGTATTTCAAAGCAGTATTGCTGGCTTTACCTCTGACAATTTAATTTACGTGAAATATTCCTCATTTTGTAGTGGCAAGGATTAAACAAAGACTTAATCAGAACCACAAATCTGTGCTATATTATCAGCACATAACTTAAAAAGAATGTGTTTGGGTGTTTAAGCAGATACTCACTTGGATCTGACATTTTACTTTTCTACATCTGCTTGAACTCTTGAGATTATGATCTCATGCATCTGAATTTTTAGTGTTTGTTTTCCAAGCATGCTGATAATCATGAAAAGCACAGTGAGTGACAATGAGGTCACGTACATGTGCATATGTCACACTACAGTTTTATTCTCTCTAATAAATATTGAAATCTCCATGACTATGACTTTACTGAGGCTAAGCAAATAATCTTAATTGGTGTGGGAGATTTAACATGTATGTTTTTAATGTACTTGCAATTCTATGCAGATGAAAAATGGAATAAAGTTCTTCAAGAAATAGGTCAGGCCATTAATTTAAATTAGAAATAATAATTAAATTACAGTAAACTATTAAATGTCACTTAATCTATATTCAAGATAAATAGAGTACTAAATTTCTCTTGGCATGTTCCACAACAAGGTACCCTACTTGTCTTTTTATTGACAAAATTTAATGCTCCTCTGCTCTCTCTTCCACAGTGACTTTACTCCTTCTCAAACCCAGCATGGACATTATCCATTTTGGAATAAGCCCGCCAAAGAAAGAAGTGGTTTTGTGTGGAGTTAATGGCTATACATCTCAGATCCTGTTGGCTCAGATCAGTTCTGTGTTTTCCTGCATTTATCTTCACTGTAATGCAGGGCGTCTGCTCATTTTGGTTTCCTTCTGCCATCAATTCATTTCCCAAAACTTCCAGGGGCAAAAGACTGTGAAATGTCTTTCTACACTGCACATAATTCACGTGCTAATTAACGACAGAATTATAACCATCAAAGATAATTTCTTTGAGCAGCTAATTGTTTCAAGGTGACAAGATGTTTCACTTGGCCATGGGCTCTTGTTTGATGGGCCTTAAATCCCATCACCTCCACAAGAAGTTTCTTAGACATGTGGGATTCCTAGCAATAGCAAGCTTGGTGAAAACAGTAAAACATAAAGCTTTGAGTACTATGGAGCATTATCAACATGGAACAAAATCTGACTCCTTTGGAGTTCTCCTCAGTTACAGTTATGTTCCTTGGCTTACCTGAAATACACATAGGATACAATATAAGGAGGTGAGGCCACATTAAAATTCTCCATGGAAATAATCAAGATGGCTTATGATAATTCTCTATGTCTGAAATCACCCACACACATGGCTTCAATTCCAAGTCTGCACATCTTTTAAGGGATTTATATTAAGCTCTGCTAAGTAGCTGTTAGCCATTTCTGCTGACTGCAAACTAAGTTAAACTAAAATTTACCATAGCAATAGATGTCTATTCTGCCCGCTCTGTTGTTCCACCTTTCATTTGAAACTACAACAAAAAGGAAAGACAGCAAAAGGATGCTTTTAACATCTCCACAGCCACATACAATATTAATTTTTGATCTTCTGACATGTTTACAGCTCAGCCAGCTAGCAAAAGACTCTGAAGAAGCCAGAGGAGCAACACTTCCAGTCCTCAGGGATGTTTTAAAATAAAACACCAAATCTTGCTTGAGAACTTCTTAATTGAGTCCAAGAAGTACTCCTCAGGAAGCAAGTGAAATGCATATACATATGTACACATAAACACACATACACATCAGAAGGCTCCTCCTTTTATAGATACTAATTTCTATGTGTAGATATTAAGAAGAAAAGATGGCATCCTCCATGTAAACCATGGGAGTGGAAGACTAGTATGCAGCTCAGCACAACCAGAAATGCAAATAGATATCAAATAGGTCAGTGGTCTAGTGCCTCACTCCAGAATGTCCACATGACAAGGATGAGTGGTAAATGTGTACAAAAAAACATGACATAAACTTCAAGTTGTTTCTTCAATCCTGTGTGCTGCAGAAAATACATTCAATTTCTTTTGACATGAAGAAGCCTGTATATTCTACATATGCTGTATATTCTATATAAAATTCTAATGTTTAAATTATACCCACAAAAAAAAATTTCTAAAGTTTGGCTTTGTTAGCTTTTTTAGGTCTTGTTGGCTTTTTTTTTTTAGAGACACTGCTATAATATGGCTCTTTCCCAGATGCAAAAACACAGTATTTCATCTTTCTTGCTTTAAACAACATCCAATGAATAATGCACAGTGACGTGATCTTTTGCTATTCACTTTAAGCCATTTTGGAAATATATTACTATAGTGGGTGGCATTCAGAATAATGCATGTTGAGCAACAGATACTCAAATCTTGCCAGCTTTATGTTTTCTTACAACATGCTACAATGTGAAGTGAGAAAAGTTTTTTCTCTTACTGTAAAACATGATGTTATATGCATTCATTATCCAAAATAAATACATTGACACTACAGCCTGAAATAAAACTAGGAAAGTAAACTTTGTTTCTCTTTGTCTTTCAAAATATTACATGTAGATTTAAAAAAAATTAAAGCTGAGTGATGCTTTCTGTTTAAGTCAAGCTTGTCCTGACAGTTAATCTGCATTATCAGGCCCATCAAATTAAAATAAAGTGAGCTAAAGAAGAAATCAATGCCAGGGATTTGAATTGCCTTGATGTCATATGCTGACATCTTATAAATTTTACAATTCCCGTGGAAGAGTATCATACAATCATTTAAGTTGGAAAAGACCTTTAAGACCACTGAGTCCATCCATTACCCAGCACTGCCAATTCTGCCACCAAACCATGTCCCAAAGTGCCACTTCTACACAACTTTAAAATACCACAGAGATAAGGCAGATGATCCACTTGGAAAGACTGAATTGGTAACTAAGAACACACACAAAGTCAAATGGAAAAAATGAAACATAACTATGGAGGTGGTAATGTGGTGCAGCTACATTGACAAGCCACAACTTCCATGGAATTTCTTTTATATCAGACATGTAATGGTAATTTCAATATAATCGTGTGTTACTCCAAACCATGGAGGGAAAAGAATCTCCACAAATTGATACAGTAACTTTTGGGAGGTGCTGTACTTAGACTATATGTTCACAAATCTTAAATTTGACATAATATCTCTTACCATGTCCTCAGCCAGAAGTTCAGGAAAAGGGAACAAATAAATATCCCAGACCAGATAATTGTGCTGTACTTGAGAAGTGACTATGGGCCTCTGTCACCGAGATGTTAAAAAATTGGAATACTGAAATTTGCAGTTTTATTGCACCTTCACAATGTTATCCAAGTTGAATTTTACCCATTATCCTCACAGCCATGTCTGTGACAGTAGATATGTTCTCAATTTTAATTCCTCAAATTTCTCTAAACCCAGACTTGCAGCCCTCCCCATCACCATACTTCCTTACATTTATAAGCATTTCAGAGAGAAAAAGCAGTCACAAGTTGAAGGACAACATGAACTGCTCAGTCTTTCTGAAAAATGAGACTTCAAATCATTGAAGAAAATATAGGCAACTTGGGTCATCAAACTACTCTGAAGAACTTAATCTTGAACTCTTAACCCCCCATGCATTATAATACCTTAGTTTCTCTCACAAATAATTTTCTTCTCCATGGTATTATTCATTTTATTCTATTGTTTTACTTATTCTGCATATTACATTTTCAGCAGGAAACCTACCAAAAATTTCAGACAAAACAAATTCAAATTTCCAAAACAGATGAATCTTACATTATAACCTTTTCAAAAGGTAAGAATTACATAAACATTGAGGCTGGAATGGACTCTACTAAGATGTATCCTTCAGATGGTCCTTCAGCAGGCTGTGCATCCTGGAGACTGATTGACCTGTGCTGGAGCCTGATGAATAGTTTTGACATTCACCAGTCACTACCATATTCCAGCAAATAAATCCAGGCAACAGTTAGATTCAGCTGCTGGAGTTCTTCCTCCAGCCAGATGACCACTTATTTCAGGAGCCATTTCACCAACAGAAACTGACTAAAACAGGACCACTAGCAAAAGATGAGCGAAGCCATCCCTCTTGGACACAATGGAAAAGTTTCACAGAAAAGACAAAGAAATGTGCAAACCATTAAGACCAACCTGTCAATTTCCACTTTCCCACCTCAAACTAAACGACATTAAAAGAAACAGTTAATGAAAAAAAAAAAAAAAAGGAGGAAAAAACAAAACACAGCATCATGCCATACCAGCAGTGTCAAAAAGCGCTGGTGGATCTCACCTTTGTTGACCCCACTACTCTTCACACCTTGCCTATCATATTCCCCTCCAAAACGCCACTGCACAACTGGAGAAACTCAGCACCGGTACATGGCAGAGGGCAGGACCAGGCCGTGCTGGACCCCCAGTCTCCAGCCCAGCCGCCCCACTACTCCTCCACACCCGACAGCCACGACTCCTCCTGGGGTGGCGGCCGGCGGGGACCCTCTTACCTTGTTGGAGTAGGGCGGTTTACTCAGGTTGATGCCGTCGCGGATGAGCTTGTCCCGGATCATGATCTTCAGCTTGAGCCTGGGGTACGCGACCAGCCCCCCGGCGCCGGCCGCCCCCCGCCGCCCGCCGGGCCGGGTCCTGGGGGCCGCCCCCCGCCGCGGCTCCTCCGGCCCCCCCGCCCGGCGGGGGCAGCGCCCGGCGGGGGCGGGCGGCGGCGGCTCCAGGGTGAAGTAGAGCCCCGCCGCCCTCTCGTCCGCCTCCTTCAGCCGCCGCACGGCTTCGTGGATTCGGCGCCGGTGGTGGGGCACGGCCACGCCGATGGCATCCAGGTCCGGGTCGCCGATCTGCTTGCAGACCTCCAGGTCGTCGTAGCCATTATCGACGAAGGACTCCGCGTACTGGGGTAGCTGCAGGGTCTTCAGCCACTCGTAGACTATGTTGGTGCTCATACCGGCTCCAAAATAATAACGATTGCAACTTTCAGCACTGAAGCCAGCCTCCCCCTTTCCACTTCTCCCCAGAGGACATAAAGCCACAAAAACTGCGATGCAAGCAAGAGGTCTCAAAATCAAGGTCAAGAAAACATCCACTAGGAAAAGAAAAAAAAAAAATATCCTTAAAACAGATCAGTAGGGCACCGCAAGCACTGCTGATCGAACCCCTCCTGCTTATTCCTCCTCTTGTACCGAGTACAGCCGCTTTCTGCCACCGGAGAAGGGAAGCTCGGACTGGAGAGATGCAAATTATAAGGGTGCATCCCCTAAAATCCCAGGTCGCTGCTGCACAACATCCACCCACTTTCTCTGGAAGTAATTCGCAGTCGCTGTCTTTTTGGGGTTTCTTGGTTTTTTGGGTTTTTTTTTTTTTGCTTTCTTCCTTTCAGTGTTAGTTTCTGTTTCTGCTTCTGTCTCACCTTCCTGCGCTCTGTTGTATGATGAATCTGTTTACTACAAGTAGCTGCTTTGGTACACGATGGTGCCGGGGAAGAGTCGAGCGCAGGAACCCGCACCCTCGCCCAGCGTGGGCAGGGGTGCCGGTGTGGAGTGCCCTCCTCTCCCGTGCCTCTCCCAGCAGCGGGCGCACACGGAAGCTTTTGCTTTCCTTTTAAGCGGCTCTTTTCGGATTAGGAGCAAAATAGAGGGAGGGGGGAAAAAAAAAATCCCACTCACTTTTCTGAGTTACTTTCCCAGTTTCCCTTCATCCCCGTAATGCTGGTTAAATGCGCTTCGCTGGCAGTGCGACCAGAAACTGCTTTCCAGCCCCACTTTCTCCGCGCTGATGCCGGCGGTGCCCTCCTGCCCCAGCGGGGCACGCAGTCCTCCGCCCGGCCCGCACAACTTTCCCCGCGTCCCCCTATCTCTGCTGGCGCTCCCGCCGCTGCCCGCTGCCGCCCTGGGAAGGAGGCGGCGGCGGCGGGGCCGTGCGGGCGGCCGGCGCTTCGTGCATCCTCCGGGGGCGGCGGATGAGCCGATCTGCGGCAGGTCAGCGACGCTGCCCCCGCCTTCCCCGTATGCCGGCGGAGCTCTCCCTTCTCGGCCACCGGTACCCGGAGCGGCGCTCCCTGCCCGCGTCCTCCCTCTCCTCTACCCCGGAGGCGCCTGATGCGCCGCCCGCAGATCTCCCCCGGCTCCTCCCGGTGCGGCTTCTCCCCGCTCCTCCTCCGCGCCCGTCACCCCGCTGCCAGCCCCCTGCCCCGGCTCTCCCCCAGGCCTTTCCAACTTTCCCTGCCGGCAGCCGCGGTCTCTGCCGCCGGCCTCTCGCCTGCCCAGCCCGACCCGCCGGGGGCGCGGGGAGGCGGCGTGCAGCCGGCCCGGGGGGCAGGGCAGCCTGGCAGGGCAGCGGCCCGGGACTGCCACCGCTCCGCGGGCTCTCCGCTGGGCTTGCCCTCCCCGTTTTCCCCGCGGCAAGGGAACGCCGAGGGGGCACGGCCCGGGGAGCTGCCCCCAGCGCCCTTGGGATAGCCGGACCGACGGCGGCGTTGGCTGCCCCGCGGGCCCTTCGCGGTGGAAGGGGGACCCTTCGTGGTCGGAGGGACGCAGAGCGGCGCTGCCCCGGGAAGCGGCGCTGCCCCGGGAAGCGGCGCTGCCCCGGGAAGCGGCGCTGCCCCGGGAAGCGGCGCTGCCCCGGGAAGCGGCGCTGCCCCGGGAAGCGGCGCTGCCCCGGGAAGCGGCGCTGCCCCGGGAAGCGGCGCTGCCCCGGGAAGCGGCGGCGCGGGCGGGAGGCGCCGGCCCCGCTCCCCCCGCGCCGCCGGGGCCGCCCGGGGCCGCTGAGCGCGAACGCCGGGCTCGCAGCGCCCCCGCCAGGCCGCCGCGGGGAGCGCCGCCGGCCCGGCCCGGCCCGGCTGCCCTCGCCGACCCCCGGGGCTGAGGCGGCACACCCTGCCATTCTCGTTTTAAATGCTTGAAGCTTGCTTTCCTGCGAAGATCGCTCCTCATGCCGGCTGGGGGGAGCTGGGGACCGGCGGTAGGGCACTCACCAGCCTCCCGCAGCACAGGCGTGTCAGAGGAGGGGCACCCTCCTCCACTTCTGTAATTTGGCAGGGGGCGTTATTCGTACCGGCTCTCCTGGAGGATTTTTTTGAGCAGAGTTAGGTGCACATTTATCCTCAGGCTTCGTGTAGCACGGCACAGGATTGCGCAGCACAGCGGCGTTCTCACAGAAAGCACTGCACTGAAAGGTGTTTTGGAAAGGTCAGCTACCTACCAGCAGTTAAAATGTAACCTCTGTGTATAAAACCTAGGAACCACTGGTTCATCTGCTAAAGAAGGAGGAAAGGAGGAAAAGCATTTTAATGCTTTTAAAATCTCCTTCCATCCTTCTTTTTTTTTTTTTTTTTCTTTCTCCTGAATCTTATTTTCCTTCCAGACCACATAATATGTCAAACTCTCTTCTCAGCCCAGAGACAGATTGATGCAGCAATTATCTTCTCTTCACAGACCTGGTGAAAGACTGACAGCACCAGCAAAACTATCAAGGAGGTTCTCTGATCTGGGGCTGCAGCTGATGGTATGAGAGGCAGGAAAAACTGACTGATGCAGGCGCCCTGTGCATGGGTCTTTTTGACAATACATACTGAATTATATCATTTTTATGTTTGCATTTTGGAAGGGTCTTGAAAGGCTTTTAAGATATTGCATATGTTACAATTTGGATGTGCTTGGTGAAAGGGCAAGACCCTTCTGATGGGGCGGCAGGAGAAGTGGTGCATTCCCATGGGACTGTGGAGGCTGGCAAGGTTGCAACATTGTGAAACCCTGGTTGTTTCACACTGATTTTGGTTTCACAAAATTAAGTCACCTGTCAGCAAATATAGTAAAGTTTTATCAGACTTTGAAACACAAAAATAAACAACAATTTAAAAAAGAAAAACAATCAGAAGTCCAGGAAACAAAAGACTGGTCTACCTCAGCTCAACCCCACAGAGAAATCTGTGACAAGTCTTTGTGAGGACTTATATGAGATTTGGGTGGGTAGTTAGAAGGAATATTCCTCAGGGTTCATCATTGTCACTGACGCTCCCATTGCCAAGGTGGAATACATACTCAAGGAGTTCCCAGAAAACACCAAATAAGGGGCAGGGTAGTCAACATGTTGGGAAGGTAATTCAAGAGTAAAGAAAGAAGCAGGTCAAGAAGTGGCAGAGCAGAAAATAGAGGAATGTTTTGATTGGTAACAACAAACTCAGTTTGAAAAACTCCTTTATGTGCTTTTTATTAACTGCAGTGATATTATTCAGGAACACGAACACTTACGGTTGTTTATTTTTTCTACATTCAAGATTTATTTTATTTTTGACACATTAAGGAAGAATTACAACATTTGCTCTGGATAGCTAACTACTGATCAGTGTTTTAAGTCATGCACTCATATTTGATGATTGAAAATAACCTAGACAAGAACACAAACATTTACATCTGACTACTCACATTCATAGGATCAATGAATATCATTCATCTGATATTCACTTGTCTGTCTGAACACCTTCACAAATATCCATCAAGATATTTGTGAAGGTATTCAGGTAGAGCAGGTAACTCAGATTCACACACAGAACGAGTATCCCATGATTATGTCGCAAAGAATAACGTGCAATGAACAAGTGGAAGCTAATATTTCTATGCTTTTTAAAAAAGAATAGAACCAGACTCTACAATATTTCTTTAGGGTTTCCACTAGAGCACAAGGTGAATAATTCACTAGAACTCCTCATACACAATGGCAAATGTTTACAGAAACAGGCTAAGGTAAATAAGGTGACCAGGTTCAGGTAAATAGATCTATTTATACTTGTGTGTAAAATGTTGCCATTATTTGACTGTATGTGGTATACATTGCCAGAGTCCAGAAGAAAATAACAATGACTGTGAGAGAAAGTTTGAATGTATCCAATGTGTTACTCGAACTGTTAATCCTAAAACACAGATAGCAACATAACTCAGTGTCTAAAGGAATATTTGGCCATGTAAACTCTGCAGAGAAATAAACTTAGAACTTCAAAAACTGGCATGCATCATGTCAATTCCCACAGCTGTACTAACTCTAATGGAAAGTACTATCTATTAAGTGTTCTGGAGATTGACAATTGACTTTTCCTCATTAAAAAATCAGATGGCCATTATTTAAAGTGCTCTTTCATAGAAGATTTAGAAAAATTAGTTTGGAAGGACCCCTGGGAATCACCTAGTCCTATACCCCACTCAGAGCAGACGTAATTGCAAACTCTGATCAGGTTGCAGACGGGTTTGCCCCATTGACTTCTGAAAATCCACAGGCATGGAGGTTCCCAAGTCTTTCTGGGTGGTCTCTTCCAGTACTGACCTACTCTCACCATGAAGAATTTCTTCCTCTTGTCTGGTCAAAGCAATTGTGACCTTTGTCTCATGTCCTTTTGCTGAGCACTTCTAATAATGGTTTGGCTCTGTCTTCTCCATGGCTTTCCCCACAAGCAGTGAAAGATTGCAGTCTGATTCCCTTTGCCTTTTCATCTCTAAGATAAACAAACCAAATTCTTCTAGCCTCTTCTCATATTTTGTCAGCAGGCAAAAACTTGAAAACATGTTTGTGAGTTATGTAAGTAAAAGTTTTATCACAGAAAAGACAAACAAAAAAAGAAGACTAATGAGACCATTACAATCAGGAAATTATGTGAAATTTAAATGTAGAAATAGAACTGTTTACAAAACAGATCCATCACTTAGAATTTTATATAAACAAAGCAATGTTTTAATTATAAAGGAAGCTTTAAAATATACCAAAAAATGACCCCTCTCTAAATTTACTCACTATGTTTGTAATAATACTCACTGAGACTATACAACAGGGAATGTGAAAGGATCTAGCTGATGAAATATCCATTTTTCTTTGTTATGAATATAAAATTAATTTGGATTTGAGAGTGCATTTGAAACAGAACAGTTATTTTATTTACTGTGACTCTCCTTTCCCATAAAAATTTACAGGCATTAATTTCAGTTCTCTTTTTAATGAAATGGATTTCATCAGAACAAGTTCTGTAACAATTCAGTCTAAAAGTAATCCTATTTTTCTTAGCAACAGAAATAAAATGTATAACAGCCCAGCTTCTTCAACAAACAAGCAAATTCTCCATTCACCAGTCAGCTTCAAACACTTTATATTTGATGTCACAGTCCATGAGAAGATAAATGGGCTTGAACAAATTTTACTTTCTTTGCCTTTTTGTAACAAATATTCTATCCTGAAAGAAAACAAAATTATCCTAAATGAAAACAAAGATTTTGTGACTATTTTACCAGCTGCTGACAGACACCTATTTTCATAAAGCAATGGTTCCCTATAATAATTCAAGGTGGGTTTGTCTTTACAAACATAAAACACTGACCAGCTCTCACTGCTACTAGCTTTGAGCCAGAAGGTAGTGCTGATATGGTTGAATTTTACCTGAACTCAAAACATTTTGCTTCACACTAAATGCTCTTTAAGTGAACTCTTTATTGTTGATAAATATAAGAAATCCTAAATTATTACTAATAGTTGCATTTTACTACTCCATAAGTTGTGGAAATCCCTACAAATACGAGCTGAATATCAGCATGGTGGATAGAAAACTAATAAATATTTACACCCTCACAATTTAAAATCTAGAGCTTCCATGTGATACTGTCTGGAAATCATAATGAAGAAAAAGCTTAAAGCTTTGCTCTCTTGGTAATTTATTTCTGTTTCTTTTTTTCTATTAAGTTCTACTTACTCTTCTTTATCAAGAAGAGATTCTTTGTAAGACACAATTTTAATTTAAAGCATTGGCTGATGCCTAACAAGATTGAACTCACAGTCAGTACAGCCACATGCTTAAACAAATATGTTGTGAAAATTCACAAACATCAAACACCTGGTTTCCAGGAAACCAAAGGGAAGAAAAGGATTTAATAAAATAGGCAGAAATGAATCAATCATTTCTAACTAGCCTGTGCAACTTGTCCTAATTCTTGTGGCACTAGCTGTGATTACCAGCTGTAATTCCTGTGGAAGAGGGACCATATGCCAGGGAAGAGTAGAACCCTTCAACCCTCAAGAAATTATCCTCTCCCTTCCAAAAGGGTCCTCTGGTGTCCTAAGATCTCAAGGTAGTATCCTGGCCCTGGTGGATACCAGAGAAAGACCCCTGCCATTCAGGTCAGACCTGCTGAGCCTTCTGTGTGTGCTCCCAGAGCAGTGTCACCCATTCACCCTACAGAGTTTCATCAAAGCTGCCCTGTGACAGACAGGTCCTAGTTTGTCCCATGTTTGTTTTTACTCTGGCCCTCTTCAGCAACATACACACAAAGGCCCAGATTTAGAAAGCATTTAGGGGAAGATAGAAAATAATGAGATTTTCAAAATTACTCAAAACTCACTCTCTAAAGGAAATATGCTATACAACTGTGCCCTTAAACTTCTTTCTGTTAGGTACATTGCTGATAGTAGAGACTGGCTGTTTCTATTACCCACTGATATGTGCTCAGGTTCCCTTATTCTATGGGCTCTTTCTCCAGCTGCTCCATTCTTCCATCCTTCCTCCATATCTATTATCCACAGCAATTTTCTGCAGTTCTCTCTGCCTCATGGACTGTGTTATTTCACCATCTCCTATTTCTGCAATTCCTCCCCTTTTCCTTTACAACATCCCTTCTGAATAGCTATTTTGTTCACACTTCTCACTTTCAGTTATTTTCTCCTCCTCTTGCTGTTTCCAGATCTAATTCTTTCCCCCTACACTTCCAATAAAAACAGTTAAGTGGGAAAATTTCCTTGTAACATTTCCCTTGTCCATGTACTTATGTTTTACTTAGGCACCTGCTACCTAGACAAAATATTGAGCTAGAGAGGCTTCACATCTGATTCACCATGGCTATTACTATGTATGGTTTTTGTGAAGGGTGAAAACACTATCCTAGCTTTGCCTTTCTCTCTTAAGTTCAGCTACTGTAGATGTTACAAACACCAGAACTTCCTGAATGGTCCTTCAAACACAAGGTCTTAAAGCAGGAGTGGTGCAAGGTAGAAATCAGCAAGAGCAAAGAAGCAAATACTTATTCTATGTCTTGAAGGTCATTGAACTTAAAATGCTTCCTCAGAGGAAGAAGGTAACATTATTACCCAGGTGGCTATCAGGTAAAAATTACTGGAGTGAAGCAGTACTGCAGGTTAGCAGTCAGGATTTGTTGTCTTATGGACCCAAATCCATCACATCAGCAGTACCATAAGTTCTGGAGGAAGAGAAAGAGCCAGCTGGCATGAAAACATGAGCTTTGTATGTTAGATCATTTGAAATAGCTAAGGATTTGGCTCCTGGCTTTGAAATAAAGAGTTCTGATACTGCAAAGACTGTGAAGAACTCCACCAAAAAATCAGAAAGCTTCCTCTGTGCCATTTCAAAACAAAGATAGAATAAAATGTTTGGATTTGTGCAAAAGCTTTTCTCCAACTAATCAATCTTTGAAAGAATCAAATATTTCCCTAATTCCCCTCAGACATCCCCATTCTGGATGAGTAATGAGAAATTAATCATCCTGTCAAAATAGATGCTCTGAGACCTTTTAGTCATGCTCACCCCTCTATACACAATAGATTTTTGTCAGTCATTCAACTAGGTGTCCCAAAAGACAGCACTGCATCTCATCTCCTGCCTTTCAATGATCTTTTTTTTTTTTTTTTTTTTTTCTGTCTGGGACTAATTCCGATATTCCTTGATATGTCAGGAGTCAATCACACATCACAGGAGCCCAACCCATCACACCCTCCTTGCCTCCACTGCACCACACGCCACCAGCTCTTCATTATGTCAGTGTTGATTCCAGCCTTCCTGCAGCTGATACCCTGGATCTTCCTGACACAAGCAGACACATCTGGTGCATCTGTGGGGTTTTAACTTCTTAGATGGATAAACACAAGGCTAGCAGAATATAATAAGGTCAGGGAATTACCAAACAAGAGTTCTCACAGTCATATAAGTTCATTTACACCACACATATTTCTGCAAAAGTTGATACCACAGTATAATTAGAAATATGAGTAAGAAAAAGGAAGAAGTAATTTGGGTTTAGTCTTCCTCTGAGTCATGACAACTAAAAGAACCTGGAGTTTTTCTGTAAATACAAAATGGATATGATGGGTTTTGTCTCCAGAGAACACATCCATTTTATATTTTTGACGTCACAGAATTTAATTCTTTATTCAACAGCCAGTAACTCAACAGAAGTTTTTAAACTTTGTATTCCTGGGCCTTCATTTCTCAATAGCATGCATGCAGTTTCCATTAACATACAAACACTTTCAACAGCGTGAACCATCATCATCTTTAATTATCAGTTTATATTTCAAGTGAATCCAGGAAGAGGAATAGAGGGGTTGAGACCTTGCCTGCAGAAAGAAAGACAGATCTGAGAGTTAACCTCTGCACCTCTGGTGGGATAAGACAAGAGGAAAATTAATTATAAAGCAAATAACTTTCAAATTCAAAAAATACCATATATACAAATCACTGATGCTTTTTAACTCTAGAAGTGTTGGTGGGGGGGATGAGGGATGTTTTCTTTCCTTCCGAGCATCTGTAGACTTTCACATGTCACCCATTTCAGTTGAGTATGCAATATAGAAGTGTTGTGGAAGTGGAAAGGGGCTGCACATGAGATAATCCAAGCTGTGACACCAACTCTATCTAGACATGGGTCAAACCTAGCCCAGAAATGGCGTCATTGACAACACCTTGGCATTTGTCAACATTCTGATTCTTCTTGTCATTTCAGGTTGTGACATTCAGAAGACACAATTTTAAGCTTATAGCTCTGGTTTTAAAATATCCTAGAAAGGCTGTAACTCAGCTTGGAGGACCAGGGACATTTCTGTGCTCCCAGATTCTGTGCAGTTAAATTCTCTTACCAGAGTAGAATTTGGGAGGACCAGTTAGTTATCTTTGTGGTAACTCTTATGGTAAGAACAGCAGTCATACAGCCTGGAAGACAGTTGTTGCTGATGTCAACCAAAACCTCAATTCAGATGTTTCAGAGAACAGGAGTCCAAAGTACGTCATGAAACACACCCACCTTTCCATCTAACAAGCCTCTGCAATCCTGCTAGTGATTTGAGACAGATCAATCTGTGTCCTCTAAGTTCAAGACTCTGATTTGGAATTGAGAGTCAAGGTTTAATCTAAAGCTAACAAAATCATGAATTATCTTACACTGAATTAATCAAATATTAGGGCAATTCCTCTTTCATTCAAGCCGAGTTGAAGATCAAGTAGGAGATAATGCATCTTTGACTCTGACCAGTCTTAGCCTTAAAAAACTATAATTGGTTCAGGCTGGTTAGCTGAAGTGTCAGAAGTATCCTGAGGAGATGTGCTGTAATGAAGAACTTTTTCCTTTTTCCAGAAGATGTAGAAAAGCCAACTCTTTCTAATGATGCCAGTCAATAGGTGTATGAGGCAATCTGTAGTCTACCTTTCTGGTTGTGGAAATTCCCTGTCTTTTCACAATTAAAAAATCACTTCTCTTACAGCCACAAAAATCAAACCAAAGGAAACTTCATCAGCTCCAGCTCAGGCAAAATGCCCTACCTTCAGTAAAGGGTTCATGGGTTTTGTGTTACAAGCTTTTAACAAAATCCCATTTCACACAAATGAGCTCTTTTACTTTCAGGAAAGGATAGTTGGCATCTATGGATATTTTCAATCAGAGCTTTTAAACTCTAAAGTCCTTATTTCATGGATATTTTCTCCCTTAGTCACTGCTGTGTTGAGCTACCCACCACCTGTCTACTGTAACTGTAGGAGGATCATTGGAATTGGCACATTTTTGAAGTAAGAGCAAGAGAGATGCCAAAGTTTCTTGGGAATTAGATAAGGAATACAAAATGGGAGATCCTATCAATGAGATCAAAGAAAACTGTAGAAGTGGGACATGCATGTCTCTGTGTTCTGCCTAGTAATTCAACCTTAACCCTCATTAATATAAATTTTAATACATAATTAATTTAATAAAAAAATGTTAGGTAAAATTTTAAGAGCATTTTGCACAAAGCATGTAGATAAACCTTTGCTATGCTAGAAGTCATCACTGAATTTCCAGAGTAAACTAAATCTGAACACTGTCTCACTCCTAAATGAGGTGTATAACATTTAACAGTGTTTATGGATGCCAGACCAATGGTGCTGGGGGTTTTCAGAGCTAAAGGTAGAACACCATATTATCTTCATTTTGCCCCTGCCTGAAGTACAAATAGAAAAATGTGTCTTCTTACACTGCAAACTGAAAATATTCAATACTGCTCTTTTAGTATTTTCTAATCTAGCCAGTGTTCCAACAGTCTCCACAGTGCCCCTGAGATGTAACACCCCTAAAACATTGCTGCAGTTGTCAGTCAAAGATGTGGCCTCTAAAGTGCTAATTCTGATAGCTGTTTAAAGACATATCTGTTAACATGTCACAACTGCCTGTCACACATGCTGGTTTATATGCTAAAATATATAAAAACAAGGACATTTTGCTTTATTTACTTACCTTCCCCTCGAAGTGGCAGACATCTTATACTCATGGCATTGTACATCCACTGGAAATTGTTATGCAGAGAAAGCAGCAGTATATGCGGTCCCTCCCTATTTGCATTTCATGTAATTGTATAAAAAGTTTGCTGTAGCAAGATCTTATTACAGGAAAACAAACAAACAAACAAACAAAGGAACACACTGAGCACAACTATATACTATTTTTTTCAGTGTACAGCTCAGCTTAATTTTGAAGATTTTAATTTCATAAGGAAGAAAGTTAAAGCTTCCTTATTTTCCTTATTTCATCAGGTTTTTACTGCTAGAATAAACAAGAGAGAGGTCTTGCAGCAATCATTCTTGACAGCAGAGCACTGTAAAGATGATAATAATGTTTAGAAACTGGTAATGCCAATATAATTTTTGCAGGGGCACTACAAATGCATCTGCCGCTGTTAATAGCAATGCTAGTGAACCAAAGCAAGTGACTGAAGTATAGCATTCTGAAGCTCACTAAAATGAGTTGGGCATTATAAATCCAATTCTGTTTTGCTTCTGTTATTTTCTCTATCAAAAAAATTTTCTCAAGTTTTTGAAGGGGTAACCTGATAGTTTAGTTAATTTTATTTTCCTTTTTAGTTGCAGAACTAGCTCTTGTAGATTGCACTGCCTAACCAATACCATCAGCAAATTATCTCAAGTACATCTTGAGCAGTTCTGCATATTTCAGCACAAGTTTTCTTAGAAAAGATGACTTACGTAAATCCATCTGCGAGAAGAAGCTAATTTGGTGAGTTTGACTTCAACAGACACTTAAATATCTTGCAAAATAGAGGCCGACTCTGAACCTCAAGTAATTTCCTTTTTGAATGCTGCTAGATGATTGTTATTGAAGAAAGAAGGAAGGAGGGGAAAAGCATACCTGGAAAACATTGCTGGTCACTAGCCTGTACTGCTTTGAGAACAATTCTTCACTCTCTTCAGCAGATATTTTTCTCCTAGCTTTACAGAAATCATACAGATTTAAAGCACTTTCAGATTAAGTTTTTGGCTCTGTTCAGCCATCTCCATTTTTTCAATGTAACACTCAGACCACAGATAATTATTCATAGTTTTGAGCAGTTGAATAGTAATTACTTGAGATTTAATTCCTTCAGTAAAATGCTCACTATCCTTTACCTCTGTAGCCACCATTTTGTTTTCAATCCAGAATATTCAGAAATCATGAACTATGTCTGACATTTGATGTCATTCATATGATTTTGTGTGACAGCTGTTTTTTGCAGGGGCAGCTTAGAGTGAGGAGGAGTTCCTTTTCTTTTCTTTCCTTTTTTTTTTTGTTTGTTTGTTTGGGTTTTTTTGGTTTTTTTTTTCAAGAAAGAAAGATAAGATTTTCACAAAACCACTTGCTTTGGTGATCTGGAATTTTAGTAAACGTTAGTAAATTTTGCACTGCCAGCAGTGCAGGTAGCATCACAGCAAAGCAGAATAGAGAGGCAGAATCACCTCCCTCAACCTCTTGAAGCATCCCAGGACACAGTTTGCATTCCATTATTGTAGTCATTGCAAACAGTAAGATATGACTATATTAGCCATTGCTTCTGACTTCATTGCTCCCCATTTGAATGCCAGAATAAATACCCAGAGGATCCTGCCCATGGTCATGGCAGGCTTTGCTAAGCCAAAGCCACCATGTGGCTTCACCCCATGGGTGCTCAGCACAGAGAAGGGGCTCTATCTGTGTAGCTGCTCCTGGGAAAGGATAGAAATAAATATTACTGCTTCCCTGCCTTCCCTCCACCACAAACAGCCTGACAGTCATCTGAGTAACAGGGACTTGTCATGCCTGCCTTCATCAATAACGAAATTAAAATCTTGATTGCCATTATAAGAAGCTTTTTTTTCCATTTTTGCTAGGCTGTAACAAGCATTTCAACTGTTCATTTGTGTTAATGTTGCAAGATAGGGTGTAACCTGTAGACTAACTAATTAAATGCTCTTTGATTTTGAGTGAAGTGTTTGGTACAGTCTAGACAACAGAGTCTAATTAGCACTGGATGTTTAACGGAACTAAAGACCCATGAAAAGCAAAAGGTGCTGAAATAAAAAGTCAGTGAGAGAGATGTGAAGATAAATGAGAGTGAAATAAGGAAAACAAAATAAGCCTTTGCTATGCTAGAAATACCATTCCCTCAGAAAAACTCCACTATATTAATTATGAAAATTTGAAAAAATCCAATCAACTCCAATGTCCAGCTGTTTAGGGTAATATAATGGAAAGCTATCCAAAACACATTATGTCAGCAAGGAACAAATTAAAGCATTTTGCACTATCTCACTGCATCTAATTTCTTCCAGGCAACAAATTCACCCCAGTATTTCTGCAACAGAATAAAAACTCTGTGTGTATTGCTTTGTGAGCTATGATTCGCAGCCTCTCGGCAGCAAATTGAATGTTTGCCTTAACAGCACCTTCCTCTGTCTGTAAATGTAGCCACTTGTGTTTTTCCTCAGCTGAGAAAAATGTGGATGGAACTTTCTATTAGTCTGTAGTTAAGTCCATAAAAAACCCACAAACCCAGAATACAACAAAAAACCAAAAAGAAACCCCGAAAACCCCTCAATAAATTGGTCAGCTTTAAACCAAAAAAACTTTTATTCAATGCATTTCTTCTCTTTAAGAAGGGATTAAACTGGATGGGTTAGGAATAACAAAGCTAAATTACCTCCCCAGCTCTGCACTAATTCCCTGGTACTATAATCTGCTGAAGCCCTGGGAGCAAACTGTAGCAAATCAATGCCAAAAGCTATGGCCCATTTAGTTCTTCAGTACCTCTCATTTCCAGGAACCACCGTGTTTGCAAAGGGAAGTTAGTTTTTGTTTTAGGTTTGGTGGCACACTTGGTTTTTCCATTTTCTTTTAGGGTTTTTCAGTGTATTTTCAGTTTATTTATTCTGAAGGAAAGAAAGTGAACAAAGGAGTTGGGAAGCCTGTGATACACTCTACATATACCACTAACACTTATTCCTGAATAGGATGGTTTAGAAAAAAAAAAAAACAAAGAACCCCCACCAAAACACAAACAAACAAACTAAAAGAAAACAAACACCCACAGTAAGTGCAGTACAAAACCAGATCCCTTAATCCTACAGCAGCACATCAGTAGATTCATAATCCAGCCCTTGCTTTCTAAGAAAATCCATTTGCCTAATGATGTACAGCATCCCTGCCTGGGGGATGCAGCAGGGCAAGGATCCCTCCAAGGGCAAAGCTTCCTGAGGAGGGATGTGTGCCCTGTGCTCCGTGGCAGACTGCTGGGGAGCAGAGCTGTGCTATGGATCACTGCAGTGCAGAAGTGGCACCTGGCCCCTGTCAGTCATGAAGGAGCTTGAGCAGCTCAGACTTTGTTCACCTGTCATGGGGCAGGAATAAAAATGGCTCAGTGGTTCTGGAAGCCCCTCCTGCCTCTGAGCTGTGTGGCTCTTCTGCTCACACCTCACTGCCCACATACAGTGTCGGATAATATTTGCCTTCTACATAAAGCCACTGTACCCTCTTCCATCTCTTCAAAACATAGAAACCAGGATAATGTATTCCTGAGCTGGGCTCCTGTGCAGCACTGAGACATGCTTTGTGGGAGAAGACCCAGTAATTCATAGCCAGGATAAATTTTGATAAACTTGGTAGGGATTAGCAACCGCTTGGTGGGCATTGCAGTGCAGCCTTGGAGCACATGAGTTGTTTTCCTTCTGGTCAAAAAAAATAAGATTAAATAAAATTTTTAAAAAAGAAAAGTGTTACAGAAATACATCAATGTACTTCATCTGCATGTTGGAGTTCTTCCCGGGGACCAAATCAATCTATTTCAAAGCAGCCTTTCCGACTTGGGTGTAGCCTGAAAAGCAGGTATTTAACACTGAGTGTTTCTCACTACCAGTATCTATTACTATTTTGCAGCTATTACTATTATGCAGCTGCAGCCACATTGCTCAGGCGATGGGTTAAATGCTTTCACCTTCTCTACTTGTCAGTCCTGAAGCTATTGCCTTTGCTGAGAAAAGGAAAGAACTGACTCAGCAGTCACAGCAGCAGGGTTTCATATAGATCAGCACAGCACACAAGGTGGCACCATATGTTCCTGCCCTTCAGCATCTAACAAATATCAATTAATTCCAGCAGGCACCAACACAGAAGCAAATACTAATTAGAGATTTGGAGAAAGTGGTGGTATTAGCAGTCTAAATATTGGGGGAAATTCATGCTATGCTTAGAGGCATTTGAAGAAGGACAAAGTGAAGGTCATTTGCATATTTGCATTTAAAAAGCTGTGATAGCAGTCAGCCACTCCCCACTCCTCACAACGTGCTAACCCAGAGTTAGCTTGGTCAGAAGAGATTTGGAAAACAGGCTTAAAAATTCATATTGGGTACAAGGAAGAACAGGGTCTTGTGTGAGTGGCTAAGAGGAAGAGCTAAAAGAAAAATAACCTTACTCAGGAGTTTTCAGAGTATCACAGAGCACTTTGGTGCTGCTGATGCATAACTAAGAAACAGAATAAGAGACAATCATTTCTTCAAAAGTACAAATTTATGTAATTAAAATTATTTTTAAGGATTTACCCTGCTTAAATACAATGCATTTTACTCAAACTTATTGCAGTCTTTATAAGGCATTTATTCTCTGGGAAGCTTGCATGGTGACAAGGAAGAGGGGACTTATGAGCTCTCATTCCATAGACAGTGACAAAACAGATAGATCTTACTTTCTTTTTTTAATGGGATATTTATTATATTTACTAACAAAGTCTGCTGTTTACTTCAAATTCTTTTAAGTACTGTGACTGGATGACAAGAGTCTACTGCCAACAAGGGAGTGGAAGTTGCAGGTAGGGGCTCTGTTTAAGTGAGCCATAGAAGTGGTTTGAAATACTGTAAGGTAAAAATTGTGCACCCAAGCTCTTTCGAAGATTCCAGTCCAGAGGATTAGAATATCAGCAGCAGTGACATAATCTTCAATCTGCACAGCTGATAAAAAAAAACCAAAACAACAAAACAAAAAAAACCCAAAAAACAAACAAACAAAAAAAAGAAAAGAAAACAAAACAAAACAAACCAACAAAACCCTAACTAAAACAACAACAAAAACCCCGCAAAACAAACAAACAAAAAACTCCATCCAAACAAAAAAACCCACCAAAACCAACAAAAAGAATCAAACCCAACACAGATTTACATGCAGGTCTGTATTTTGAAAGGCAGCAAGAGGAAGCAGGGTCAGAGTACCATGGAAAAGTAGCTTTCATAATACTGACTACATCTTGACAGAGCCATTGACTCTTGTGAAACCCCCCCATTGCCTACAACCTGTCAAGATGATTTCTACTGCAATGTATGCTGTCAACCAGAACTATTTTCACAGAAACAAATAAAGTAAGGAATAATGATTGAGTTTCCAGGTGTATTTTCATAGAATTTAGAGATTTTCTTTTCCTCCAGTGTCAGGGCAAACTAAGTCTCAGGAGATCAATATCCCAAGTACTTCTTTTGGAGCAGAGGAGAATCATACCACTGTTGGCTTGTCCTTGTCCAACTATTCTTTGTTTTCCAAGGTAGGTTAGTGCAGTCCTTTGTTTTTCCGCTTTGTTTTGATTTCAGTTTCTTTCTCTGTAGAAACTTTGTTAATACTGGAGGTAAAATGACAAAGAGCTAGTTCAAGCTTAGAAGGTGAGAAATGTGGAAAATTTTACCCCAAGGCTGATTTTCATGACTGATTAAGTAGAAACAACTGGAGCAACAAGACTACTGCAAGGTCTCTGTGTCATCTGCCATTCACATGGATTAGTGCTGAGAATGAAGAAATTAAATGGATGGAGCTCACAAAGGTAGAGACTATCCTGGAACACTGCTCATGGAATTATTTGAAATTAAACTCCTGAAATGTGAATTAATATCTGGTGTTGGCTGTTTTCTGAAGTCACAGCTGTTTCTCTATGATGAGGAAGGCCAGGGGAAGGAGGCTTCAGCATTGCTGCTTGTGCTTAACTCACGGCAGCAATACCAGATCTCCAAAATGAAGTCATGGCCCAAAGTATGGCCTTTTCACTGTCATCAGTTCACATTCCTTTGAAGACTGTGAGTGGCACAAGGTCACTCAACTTCAAAAAGCATACAAAAAGCCCATTAAATACTTACAAGAGAGAAAGCACTGAGATTCGTGAGAGAAACTTTTGCACCAAGGACATTGACAAGAACAAGCCACATTCTAATCCTGAAAAATTGAACAGCATGTGAGACACAACTTCAGGACAGTTTAGTGGTTAAACAAAAATGCAGAAAAAATGTCAAAACAAATTTTCATTTTATCCATAATTGACTATAATTTCCAGTGCATTTTTTTCCCCTCTCTCCTTGCCTTTCTCAGCCAAGTGAAGAATTTACATATCAAATCATCTACCTTAAAGGCAGCTATGGCCTGACTTTTGCCATTGTCACCATCAGTATTTTCCTATTCACCTTAACAGCCCCATCCTATTTTCTTCTAGCTCAGGTTTTTTCTTTAATCCAAGGACTCTAACACTCCCTGCACTAAGATTTGCTGGACTTTTGAAAGAGCAAGCAATAGCCAGGTAATTTACTGACCAGAGCCTTAAAGTCTGAAAGAAAAGACAATACTCAGAGGATGGCCAGAGCCTGCTCTACATTCCTAAGACTATTTTATTCATGACCCAGACCAAAGGAAAATCTGAATTCCTATTGGAAGGTTAAGTGTATAGACAGAGAGATCTGAGAGGCTCTGTATGTCATGAAAAAACCCGAACCCCAAAACAAGAAAACAGTAATGGATGCTACCTTGCAGTACAAACCAGTAATTATCTTTGTGGTCACACATTTTGGTATTCTAAACACCAAAAAAAAAAACAAACCCTCACTGGGTTTTTAAAAAGATCCTAGCCTCTGAGCCTGGCCTTCAGGTATGTTTCATCCCTGGTGGAAAACAATGGAGAAGCATGAACAGTCAAGGGACTTTTAAACAATGAATGAAAAAAAATCCTTTTCTGTGATTATCCTGCTCTCAGGAATGTGAAATTCAATAGTAGACTGTAAACAGTTTTTGCTTTTTTTTCTGAAAAAACTCATAATTTGTGATAGAAACAAAAAATGCTTAACCCTTATAAAATATGACTCTATGATATTTGGTAAATATATGATATGGAAAGAAATTACATTAGTGCTTTACTTGTCCATCAAAATTCTAAAGATATTCTTCAGGCTTTGAAAGAGTCTCATGGGAGAGTTTGATAGAAAGGAGGATGACACTTTTGTGATCCAACTGACAGCTGGAAAGGCAGCAGCAATTTTCCTCTTGAATTCAGGCTGCTGAGTGATAAATGCTGTTTTAAATTGAAACTTTGATGTATGAATGTAAATTGTTTGCAACAAGAAAAGCATTGCTGACCAAAGGACACGTGCTAAGCAGCACAGGTTATCAAAGCACTATCATCCCAGTTCTGTCTTTAGCAATTCTATATGTAACTACAAATCAAAGGAAAGGTTTGATTCATGTTATTTTGTGAACAAGTTCTAATTTGTGTCTCTAGAGTCCAAATTTGGGTTTTGGTATTGGGCTCTGTAGCTGGATCAGAACAGTGGGCACTCAGCTCTGTGCAGTAGCACTGAGGGACCACCTATGCTTTGTTTCCTCTCAGCTGGTCCAGGGGTTTGAGGTTTGTAGCTCACTACAAAATGACACTGAGATGACTAAAACATTTGCCATATTCAGAAATAAATACACAGGCCAATTTTTTGACCTCTTGTCTGAAGAAAGAATAAAATGAAACTTTTCCACGCTCTGCATAGTTCTGGGAGGTGCTGGGATTTTAGTCACCTGTGTAAGGACCTCAATCAATAAATTGCAAGTCAAAGGCAAAACCGGAGGAAAAAACAAACAACCATCTAGTACAGAAAGCCCTGCTGAGGCTGCACTCAAAGTGCTTTTACAACATAAATAACAAAAGCAATTTTACAGCTTGGTGACTGAAGTGACACAGCCGCACGGAGCAATTATTAAAGCAGATAAAAATCAGATTTTCATGGGGCTCAGCCTACACCCATCACTGGGGCTGTGCAAAGTTGTGGGGTGGAGGAGGGAGAAGAGCACTTTATACCTGGCAACAGGTTCTGGTAAAAGGCAGGCTCCTGATTTCAGAGTGAGCCTTCGTGGTATACCCCTCTTCATGGTATTTTAAGTTAGAGAACACTGAGGGAATTAGTGAAAATCAAATTTCGAAACCTTTTCTATTCAGTTCTGCAAATGGTTATCAAGGATTGTTTATTTTCAGGCAGAAAAGTATTGATTCAGGAGGATTAGCTGGGGCTGGGAAGTCAATGCCAGACTTTAGAATGAGAGACAAAACCTGAATATAGCAGGATCTGAAGAAAGTTGGATTGGCAGAAACAATAAAAGAGTGACAGGGCAGGAGAGCAGAGAGAGAGCAGATTGTCCAAGAGGGCAATGCCTGGCAAGGATACAGATGCTGGGAAACTGGGGACAATCAGCAAAGCAGGGTTAATAGGAACCTGTCTGGACCTTCTAGGCTTCTCCTAGCACAGAGAGACGAGTGCATGTCTGAGAGGTGCTGTAGGGCAAAAGGAGCAACAGGACAGGAGTGATGGGGACAGACTGCTCTGCCCGGGGTCTGCAGTGCCCAGAGGCCAGCCAGGACACTGGGGTGGGCTGGGGAGCAGTGATGGGGATGCATTGTCTGAAAACCTGCTGTGTGGGAACAGGGGCAAGGAGAAAAGGTCTGCCTTGCAACCAGAGTTGCTTTTACAACACTCATATAAAGCAAATCTATTTTGCCTTAAGTGGCTTACATTTTCACTTTTCAAGCTAGGAATCCAATCTATTCTGATCTGTTTGCCATGTTTCAGGTTAGCATAAAATACACAAATCTTATATGCATAAAAGATAAAGGGCTAGCATAATTTAACACCTAAAATACAGCTTCCTAACATAGCTCTCTGCATTTCTGTTCAACATTTGAAAGGAAAAAAAACTCACTTATTTGTTTTAAGCTGGTATTTTTACCCTCTAAGGATTTCCTTCAGAATAAGCCATGCTGACCCATCTGCCCGCAGATCTCTGTAGCCTAAAGTGGATTTTCCATGTGTCTCTATGCCATCATTTACTTAATTTTCTAGAAATTTCTAAAAAATTCTAAAAGCAAAGAAAATGGAAATGGTAAATATAAAACCTGCAAGCTCTTTTTCTGGATTAACAGATAGTGGGTAAAGTTTGATAGAAAATGGAGAGCAGACACTGTTGCTCTATCAAAATGGCTTTCCCTTCCATGCAAACTCTCTTAAATTTGTTCTATTTAGAACAAGTGAAGGTCCAAGCTACAGATGTATACTCCTAAAAGCTGAATGGGTAATTATAAGCTAAATAAATAGTATGCAAGGTTGGGAATGGCACACAGGTCACAGGAACAGAAATTGATCAGGACTGCAAACCCTTCAGCCTGGCACAAAAGAGACTTCTCTGGTGAATGTGACAAGAAGGGTCATGGATGAAGTAAAGTGGATCCAGTCTGCCAGTCTCTGTTTTGCAGAAATCTGAAGTAGTTTCACAGATGGAAAGCAAGAGGAAACAGTATGACCACCATACCACTTTGAAGACAAAAAAAGGAAAAAACCCTCCTCATGCAACCACCACATTCAGCTTTTGGCTTGTGAATATGAAGTGCAAAGCAGCTGTATGAGACCCCACATAACACTATGGGTTTACAAATTTTACTTACACTGGGGGGAAACTACATTTTTCAGGGTTGCTCCTACCAGGG
This sequence comes from Lonchura striata, assembly GCF_050655825.1. NCBI lineage: Eukaryota > Metazoa > Chordata > Aves > Passeriformes > Estrildidae > Lonchura > Lonchura striata. Next base: position 65,649,257 of record NC_140705.1, on the reverse strand, counting down.
GTGTAAACTCCAGCAGAGTACAGCATTTATAGCACCACATCACGGAGATCTTGCTCTGAAATGCAGGGAAAGCATTTATTAAAATATCAAGTGCCAGTACAGTCATTTTCACAGCGGTCACAAACAATTGCTTTGCTTGACATGAAGACTTAATATAATGACTCAAATCCAGAGAAACAAAAGGACTGGAAGCTACAAAGCATCAGTGCTGGAATTTGTTTATGAAAAAAAGTTCTGACTTTGCTTTTGCTTAATTTATTGCAGTTTAAAATTTTTTTCTTTGTTTATAATGACAATAATTTATCACAACAGGGAGTAAATCCAGACAAGAGTGGCATGGGCTGTATTGTCCTTGACTGGTGGGGGAGGAGCTGGGCTGAGCTGATAGTGGCCCTGCCATTGCCACCTAACTGGGGTCCAGCCCTTCTTCCCTGCTCCCCTCCTCCATGCCTGCCTTCTCGCCTCAGCATCACCAAACCATCTTCAGCTACGATTTCAAAGAGCAACTTAGGCTTGCAATTAAATTGCAGGCTGAGATATTTAATGAAAAATGCCATGGGATTATGAATGATCCCAAGCAATGAAAACGGGACATCTCTAGCACAAGAGGGCTGCTGCTGCTTGTTGGTGCATCAGGGAGATTGTTCAAGTAGTTATCAGCTGTGATGCCTGTTGTGATTCAATGAGGTCATACCTCCACAGGCAGGAATCTTGGTGATACCAAGATGTAAATACCCAAGCATATGGATAGGTACCCGAAAGCAATGCTCAACCCCACAGGTTCACAGCTTTCTCAGGAAAAAAATGGTGCTTAAGTGCTTCTGGAAAGGTGCAAAGAAGCAAAATTTTAAAGGTAAGCATGACATGATTTCCACTTATTTCAGAGCTTATTGAGGATCTGCTTCTAACTGCTTTATAACTCCAGATTCCAGCATAAGATGGAGCCAGACCCTAAGTATGTACTGCTCTGGGTTTTCTTTAGCATTCACTGGTTCTTTTGCTGGTGTACAGAGGAGTGCTAGCAGGCAAACTCCAGAATGATTCTTATACACCCAAATATTTCAAAGACCACACTAAAATTGACTAGCACACATTTTCCTCATTGTCTTCACAATTTGCTGTCGTACAACTTGAAGAGTTTGAAATAATCACACTCTGTTGCATCTGTTCTCGAAGGGAAACTTCTAAAACTTTTCTAATGTTCTAATTGAATTGAAACTAACAAGTTGCTATTTCACAGATGGCATTAATAAATCTACACCCTGTACATCTTCTACTGGCCAAGGAGCTCTACCATAACGCACAAAACATAGAAATGAACCTGGGGTTACATAGGGTCACTGGAATAAAAGCACAAGCAGCTTTGTGAGAACATGGTCTGTTACTGTGTTAGTAAATGGGATCTGCAACCCAAATAAAATATCTGAGTAGACAGAAGCAAGAATGAAACATGATACAAACTCCACTTTTGTCCCAGGGGACAAAATGTGATTTGTTAACACCCACAGTAGCTGCTCGTGGCAGAAATGCATCAATGAGTATTGCTCGTATGGAAAGGCAGCAGAACTCCTGTTTCAGCAAAATCTTTTGAGAACAGGGCTTGTCATAAACTGCTGATGTTATACAGTATCATATCCAAGGTGCTGAAAGACATCAATTTTTTTTTTGTTTGGAGCAACTGCCAGAGAAATACCTGATGGGTCAATGGCCTCGCTAAGTGGGGAGAAAAATTCAAGGGCATCTTCTGACAGGAATGCATAAGTAATTATTTACACTTGTTCATTCTGCAAGAGTGAAATTGTTTGCATGTGAGCAATAATAAATTAGGCACTTTAAATAGTTGATCCTCTGCTGTCAGAAAAATGTCAATACAAAGGTAGTTTCCAGTAGCTAAGATTTGTAATACAAATTCAAGGCTTTTATGCAAAGGGCATTGGATTTAAGGACCTCATCTTTTTCTATAGGGGAAAAATAAGTAAGAACCTTGTCCATTTAGATGAATCTATATGCTTGATAAAAACTTTATAGGATTTTCAACTGGCTGTTAGATTTAGAATGAACCCATTTACACATTGTTATTCTCACATTTATTCTTAGCTGAAATGCTGGATTTTGCTAATGCATGTGGCTGGTTAATGGGGTCACTGCAGTATTGACAGAATAATTGTAAGAAACAGAGTAAATTGTTTTCTATGTAGTTTATTGTTACCATTACTATTTTGAGATGCATGTCAAACAAAGTTACCTAAATTGCCTCAGAGAACCTCACTGCAAAGTGATAGATTCCAATAATTTATCTGAAAGGACAAGTTGCCTCATGGTCTTAACTCACTGCTCTGTGAGCTGCCCCCTTCCCAGTTCAAGAGGCATTATGGTTTAGTCTCTGAAAAAAGAGTTACAGTTGTGCTACTTCACCTTCATTACATCACTGTAACTATCACTACTTCAACCAGACTTCCTATATATTTTTTAAAATTTCCCAGGGCAAGAATAATTATGCAGATTATAATCATGGTTTCCACAAAATGCATTATAGCAACCTTTATGAAGAAGGCTCCATGTAAAATGGAATGAAAAGACATACACAAGACTTGATTGAGTCCTGCAGTCAAAACTTAGAGGATATTTTTTCTAGAATGCAGCTATGTAAAAATTACTTCTGATTTCTGACTGAGTGACTTCTTACAATATCCAGTCATATCTGCTTAGCTGTTTGACAGAAAGTACTTTTATTGCCTCTTCCCCTTGAGATACAGTACATACCAATGTCCTTTTTAAAGTCTTCTTTCAGTACAGAACCACCTCTTGAAGCTAGAAAGAGACAAAGACTCCAGCAAGGCCTTTCAGCTCTCCTCTCCTGCTGCCTGGGCTCACACACTGTAAGAATGGCATTTCTCTAACATTTTTTTTTGTTGTTGCCATACAATTTGTAATTTATTGCAAATATCCAGGGAAGTAAATTGACAGGCAGCTGCATGTTAGGGTGATATTTCTCTCCTGACAACACTAGATGGACCCAGACATAGGAAACAATGAGGTATCATGAGATATTTTTGCTGAATATGACACTTTCAATTGAGCATCTTCAAGACAGCTTCAGCTTTAAATCTGAGTTTGCCTGATATAACAAGGATTTGACATTGACCCTTCACCTGACAGTAATACATTTTTTATCTTTTAATAACATACAGTAATGCTGCTTTGTGATTTCAGGGACTCTTTGGGTAAACAAATCATATTCATCGCCTGGAGACTAACATGCCTTTCCAGAGTCTATAAAGATGAGAGATAAGCTGAAAGGCAGGCTTGAAAAGTTTTCAGCCATCTAACAGAATATTTTTAGGAGCACACTGCTGAACCAGTTAGAAATTACTACTTACTTTTATTTTTTTTAAGGTACCGTTGTTTATATGATTTCTCAAATCGATTTCTCAATACTGTTTAATTCACATGTACTGAGGGTTTCAAACTGGGTCTTTATGCCAGTTTCTCAGAAAAAACAAATGTTATGTGTATATACTGTCTAGCTGCCTATGCTGAGCAAATTATTTTTGAACTCAAACTTCAATTTAAAATTTCTCTTAAATTTCACATCACACTAGAAGCAATCTCCTCCAAATTCTGATTCATTCTCTGGTCATCAGCCGCTAGAATGAGAAAAGCATCCCACTTGTACCATCACGCCCACACCCCATGGCAGAAATGCTGAGTCCTGAAGAGTGTTTGGTCTGGCAGAAACCAGTCAGCATGGGGAAGATCAGTATTACAGTGAAATAAAGGTTTTAGACAGTGATGCTTTAAAACAGAAAATGAAGACCCTACCAATAGAATTGAGGACTTTTGTTTAAAAGGCATTCTTGCAATGTCCAGGGGACATCAGCATTGCAGTGTGAAACCAACACAGCATCACGTGCTGCTCGCACCCCTGGGTCCTCCCAGCAGAGCACAGCACAGACTTTCCTCCAGACCCAATTTTGCGTGACAGCTGCCACTTACAGGGAACTTCATTTGGCAGCTGCTGGTAGGAATGAAATGTGTCCAGAACAGTAGGATGACAAAAAATTAATTAACTGTTGTTTAGCTTGGAAAATTAGCTGGATGAGGGGAAGCAGCAAGATTTGTTTGAATTTTGAGGAATAGCCTCAGCAAAGTATTTCAGAATGTAGAGGGGACATATGAAATACTTGCGAACCAAGAATTTCCAATTATTTGTTTGGAAGGTGAAGGCAGAAAGACACAAACACACATGGAGAGGATGGAACATCACCCACATATATGTTTCAAAGTTCCTAATAAGGCTTTTGAAACTGTGTTCAAACTGGAAGGGAATATTTTTGTGTAGCATAGTGGAGAATAATTACTGACAGATTGAAGTGAATAGCACATGCATTGTACCATTTATCAAATGAATTCTATGATTTTTTCCTTATCCTACAGTCTTGTAATGGCATTAAGTGATAATTCTGTGCTACCATGGGTAATCAGAATGAAAATTATCCTTTTCCAATTGAATTAATTGTCTCTATTTATTCTGCTTCCAATTCAGTTTTTAGCCATTATTTGTGGTCTATTTTAAAAGATTGCATCTTTTCTGCAAAACCACTGTCTTCAGCAAAACCACTGTCAGAAATAAGAGCAGTTTTACAAAAACTGAAATAATGCAGTGTTTCTCTTTTCAGTTGGCTGTGCCTTCCATAGTTAGCTTTTGGCTTGAAAAGAAAGCTATTATATTCAGATAATAGTTTTCCCAGCCAAAAGCATGCACTCATATGGAAAAAATTGACTGTTAGACTATAGCAAAATCTGTAATATACACACAATGACATTTTATAATAGCAGACTAAGTTAAGGCATTTTGTTTTTATTTTAAAAAAACTCCTGAGAAAACTGATGTCTCTGAATCCAGACCAGCAAGCATCCTAGTACCCCACTGTGTTTTTGACAGCTGAAAGCCGATTTTTTTAGTTCCAGAAAAAACTGGGATGGTTGTATCAGAGTTTTTGCAATATGGCAAAGGTTGCTATCTGATACAGCTTTGTCTTGCACAGGAACTTGGTCCCATAATTTTTCAAGTGCTATTGATCAACCATAATAATTGCTAAATGACCCAAGGTTCACTTAATTGCCATCAGACCTATGTAAAAAAAACAAACACTGTTGCTTTCATTATGTATTTAGGGGTAATTTTTTCCTCTTGCTTTGCCTCTTGGTCCCCTCCAGGTAGGCAGGAATCACAAGTCTGTGTAAAGCATCCTCTGAGAAACAAGATTTTCCTGGCAAGCACAAGTTAGGGGTGAGTAGGATTATACAGGGTGCAGCATACCCAAGTGTTTGATTCAGTCAAATTTTGGGTGACCCACAGACTGGTACTACTCTTCTTGTCCTGGAGAGATTTTCTCAGAACTTAAGAGAGGTGAAAGGCTGTGTGCATAGCTGGTCCCTCTTGTACTCTGCTGTTAGAGAACAAATTTAAATGGAAGGGTAATAGCATGAGGTGGGGGAGTCAGAGAAGCCAGACCACATCTCACAGTATCCAGGGATGCCCAGTGTTTGGTAAACACGACACTGGATCCCAGCAAGCCATTGGAGCAAAGACTCTCCCTACACAAACCTTTTTCTTCCTGCCATCCTTGGCCCATCCTCTCCACCTTTGAATTAATCAGCTGCACACAGCACTCCTGTGGTGGCAATCCATAAGCTTTTCTTCTTCCCATCCCTCACTTGTCCAAAATATAGCTGCACCCTGCCTGGGCTCCAGCAGATCTGGCTAGAACCCTGCCCAGCCCCTACGGCAATATAAATTCTGTTCCTGAGCCCAGGTCTCTCCAAATACTCCCTTCCTGTGTAACCCAGTCCCTTGTCCCCATATGTGCATCCTGCCCAGCCCCAGGGGTCACCTCACATGGGAGGGGGTAAAGCACAGGGACAACAGTCCTGCAAAACCCCAAACTCTACACATCCCATCCTGCTGCCTCTCATTTCTCCACCTCATGGTATAGCAGCATCTTCTTCATGCACCTGATGGGAAAATGATGGCTGCTAGTGAAAAGGCAGTCTTGGAGAAATCTTCCTCTCCTACAACCTCCACTCCTGTAGCTCAGTGGCATTTGTTTCTCTGGCACAGAATGCAAGGAAAACCCTCCCCAGTGAGCTGCCATGCTGATACATCAAAAAAAAAAAAAAAAAAAAAAAAAAAAAAAAAGGGAACACAAGTTTTTGCTTTGCTGTACCTTACACAGTGGTAGGAAGAGTTAATATAAAAAGTAACTGAGTGCGTGAATCTTTCAAGTGTTCAAGTGACTCGATCAAAGTGGAAGTTTCTAGAGACTCATATTTTAGTGACACAGGAACTTTTAATGGGAAGTTCTACTACAGCATATACGAGTTACTGCATTACTCCCGTGTGCAGAGGAGCAAAGGATAATGCTGTTTGGAAGATATACAACTTCCTATTTCCTATGCAGTAAATCATCCCATGTAGGAGGAGAGGAGTGTGCAATTTCAGTCATTCTTGATGCCTTATAACGTACCAGCACAGCTTTTAATTAAAACTATGGAGCAGGAAGGGCTTTTATTTCACTCCAGAGCAGGATGGGTGGTAATGATGGGAAGGGGATGACTCTTTGCTTGTTAACTTGCAATATTACCACTACTCATCCCATGAATAGCCATCTGGTGCCTGAGAACAACGGGACTTATTATTACAGGGCACATTCACTGCTGAGTCTGTAAGGCTGTTGCAGATCCCATTCACAGAGACGTGGCAGTGAAGCTCAGAAACCTGGCATGCCCACGAAAGCCCTGTCTCACAAGTCTTTAGCCAAAATGTGACACTTGACTGAAAACTCTGGGAAGGAATCAATGAAAAAATCTGCTCCTGTGTCATGTTCAAGGCATGGCACACATGCAGAACAGCAACTGTGAGGCCAAAAGAAAGTGTGCTCTGCAAATCAATTTCTTTGCACCAGAGGGTGTTTGCATCTGCAGTGCTCTTTGGACAGATGTGGCCACATATCAGTTCACTAAAGTAAGCTGCAAATCTTCTTATATTAAGAAACACTTCCAGTTAATTTGGCCTTGAGCAGTAGGGGTAGGGGTCTTTTCTTAAAGAAAAAGAACTGTAAAAATCAAAGGCTGTATATTCATATTCAGTTCACAGCCACCTCAGAAGATCTCAGGGGTCAGAACCCCAGTGTCAGAGTCAGAGAAGCCAGCAGGACAACACAAGGGGTACCTGAGTCACCTCCCTGTGAGGTGATTAATTCTGATTACCCCTGTAATTAATTCTGATTACCTGTTGTAATCATCTACAAAGGACAAGAACCCACTGGCATCACTTTGAGGGGGACAGAGATTCTGGTCTCTAGCCAGGCGACAAGGCTGCAATGTCAGACTCTGGCTCTCAGTTTCTCACCACCAACAGAAGAGGTTTGGGTCAGTGTTCTCCTCATCCTGGCTGCCAGACAAATTTGAGGCCAGTCACTCCTGGGCTGTCACACAGGTTGGCTCCAGATGTGATTAGAAACACATGGCCCATGTCTGATAGTGTCCATATGTGAAGTAATGCCTGGGATAACATGGGTCCTCTGGTCAAGCAGGTGTCTCCTCAGGCATTGTTTCCAGCTGCTCACAATGAGGCTACCTGCTGCCTTGTGGGACCTTTATTGTAACCCTCTTCTAAAGCAAATCCTGTTGCATACATCCCCAGGACAAAGCTCCATGCCAACACTCACTTAGGTGCTTTCTTTCAGATCTGACAAACACCATCCTACAAAACACAGCCACACAGGTAAGTTCAGAGCTGGCTGTCAGACCTGTAGTCTCCCCCTGTGCTGCCTTCCCTCAAATGCAGCAAATGCAAGCAGCTTGTCTCCATATCCATTGCCCTCTCAGGACCCTGTCCCCTCCAGAGCTATCATTGCTCCTTCAGTGTGATGCCAGGTCTCCCATGATCAGTAAATTATGCCAAACACTACCACTTCTGGTTGGATTTTTCAAACAGCCCAACTTCTCTTTTTCTATGTTGTTTATGTTAGGGAGCAACCCCTTGTAAATGCACAAACCATCATTTTTTCTCATTTAAAACACATTCTTAAAGACTTTCTTTGGAACAATAGCTGCAAAAACGTGCCAAGAAGAGAATTGGTGCTGTGCAACCAGCTCAAGCCTCTTACTTTTTTCTGCCTCCTTGCCTCTCTGAGCTATGCTACAAATTCTTTTACCAAGCTGAAGCCTATGGGACCACAGGCTCAGATTCATGTATTTCCCATGGTTTTACATTGCCTGGAACAATCAGGTAGTAGACCAACAATAGTAGCTCCGTGATAAAGCAAGACATGCAACTCACACGCTCTGACAGAACAAATGACACCCTCATTGCTTATAGTGCAAATATTAAGCAATTCCTTTAACGCCTACAGGAAAAAAATTAGGCAATTGCTTCCCATCAGTCCAGTGAGGGATTAGAGCAAACCACCATTATTCACACAAGCTTTGCCTTTTCCCCAGGTGAAATCAAAAGGAGTGAGGTTTTCAGGCTTGAAATTTTGTCTCTAGGATGTGGGACATGGCCAGTTTCTGTCACTTTATACTTTGAAAGACATCTTGATGGTCTGAGTTACAATGCTCACTAAACTCTGCATCCACTTCAGCCATCCCTACTCCTACTGTTGAAATATACTGAAATAGCCAAAGGCCTCAGATGCAATAGTCCCCAGCTCCAACATGATACAAAATCCCAAGAACTCCTCTGTTCCCTGCGGAGGGCACATGAAGAGATTTTTCTATTGTCCCTTATGCCACAATCTGCTGAATACTTTGAAGTAGTTGTGATACTGGTGCCAGAGCCTCATAAGCCCAGCCATATTTAGGCATTCTTCAGTTTTTTTTACCTGGAGGAAGTTTGCATTGGTGACTCCAATCCCCAGGCTACTTACCAAAACTGGTTCATGCAGCAAAACTAGTCTACTGGAGAGAAAGAAGCTGCTTACAGAAGAATCCTAAAAAGAGCAAGGAATTGCATGTCAGACATAGAGCCAAACCAACTACTAGCCTTTTAAAAATGAGGGAAAGCTCTAGAAGTCAATGCAACTTCCATGGATCCTACTCTGACTACAAATTATATTTTAAAATGTGTAAAAAAAAGTTTTCTAAGGAGGTTTAACTATAACAGTAGGAGCTAATTTCTAGAATGTTTTTGAAAAAAAAAAAAAAAATCTGTGAAGTGGTTGGGAACTCTCAAACCCAACCAGTAACTGCTCTGCTAAAGATAAAATAGGAGGCAAAGGGCCTCTAAATTCACAGCTAGAATTGACTTTTGAGCATATTAAAAAGAAACCATGATGTAATGACCTTGATTAGTCCTTTTTCTAACCCTTTCATATTTAAAAAAGAAAAACACAACAGTTCTTCCTTCTACAAATTAATATTAGGTTCTGATGTATATTTTGAACAACAGACATGCATACTCAGTCTGAAGACAGCAACTCTCAGGAAGAGAAGTCTCATGAGACCTCAGACCACTCTGCTGTGTCCTTGGAGATCCTGGAAGAAAATGCACCACAGTCAGTAGGTGACACTAACACTCAGGAAAAAAGTACTTAACTCAAGTGGTGGTAAGAGAGCTGCAGCTGCACAGGGGATACCAGCTTGAAATTGTTTTCTATTCACTCTGTCACGGGAGACTGCATTCCACATTATTTTTTCCAGGAGTGTCTTGCACCACAGAAACAAGAATTATATCAAATTTCTCATTATGCCTGCTTAATTAGGCAAAAGAGTTCATAAACTTATCAAAACATAAGCACAGTCTGACATTTTGATTACAAACCCCTTCAAACACTCAACTCTCTAACAAGTCCTGCTCACACTGAGACTGCAGCAAGATACAAAAATGCTGTTACCTGCTCCAAAACACCTCAACCTTTCCATTTTTATCTTGACCGTGGCTTTGTTAGAGTCCTCTATCAGCCCTTCTGAGCAGTGCTGGAACCAAACAGCTCTAAAGGAGTGTTTGAGGTTAAAGGAACGTTCCCCAGGTCTCAGCAGGGGCAGTGGGGATGGGTTCAGCTTACTCCTGAGCAGCCTGTGCATAAGCCTGTGGCTGGCAAATGCAGAAAGCTGTTTGCTACAGCAAGTGAGCAGAGCTCTGCTACTATAATGAGACGCATATGCAAGCCCCCAAGCCCTCACTGAGAAAATATTAATTACACATTGAGAAAAATTAACCAGCAAACTAGGAGGTGAGAAAGTGGCCATCCTGCTCTTGTGGATTTACCTCAGTGCAGGACTATGGGGGAAAACATCCCAGTTCCTCAGCCCAGGCAGGGATGCTTCCTGCAAGAGGACGCAGACAGCGCCTCTCGCTCGGCTGACCCGAGCCCAAGGGAGCAGTGCAGGTGTGCAAGGCAGCAGGAGAGAGCAGGCAAGTCCCAAGCACCCCCAGCCCAGTGGGCAACAAGGAGGGGCTGGTTCAGTGACCCTGCCTGCATGAAAATTCCCAATTAAAAAAATCAGGTAAGAAAAGTGCTGATGGGCATATAATCATGTCTGTAGGTCTTAAATGCATTTAATTTACAGTACATTGGCACCAAAATTGTTGAAACACATGATGTGCGAAGGAACCATGTTTTTTATATGGGTGTCATCAAATCCTGAGTTTCACTAGATGAAAATGCTTCACTTTGCAACCTCACTCTGGCCATCCTCTCTTGTCAGTCCATTAGTCTGTACAGTCCTACAGCACCCATAGGAGGGAGCTACTTCTGTAGCTTTTTTACTTTTATTGGAGATTACCAGACCTAGTGAGTAGCTGAAGGCAGTCTGGCAGCTCCAAATATATTGAATCCAATTAAACTGAAGATAAAACCATTTTTTCATTCCAATGCATTACTCTTTTTATAACTCCATGCACTGCAGAGCTTCCAGTTCATTATGTGTAACCATCAATTTTAAAGAAAAAACAACCAAGAAGTCTGGAACTAGCAGACTTACAGATGAATCTGTATTCTCACATACTAAAACAACCAACAGTGAAATATTTTGCTATTTGACATCAAGAGATTCCAAAAATTTCTCCAAGGTACAGCAATTTCACTTCTCAGATTTACTGTCCAAGCCTCTCTTTGGGTTCATTATTTACCCACAATTGAGAGCATGTTTACAAAGCTCTCCCCAACAGCAAAAGACAGCATATTTAATAAGACTGCAAGCTAGAAACTGCTCTGTGGCAAAGCTGCACCTCAATCCAAGAAAATAATCCATCTGCTGTACTGTAAACATAGCAAAGAAAAAAATACCAGTTTCATTTCTTCTCCCCTTACACACTGGATTCTTCATTTAAGTGACAAAATGCAGCTACAGAAAATACTTTGCTTTACTGAGTCTGTACAATGAACGCCCTTAACTCTTCTGGTAACTTAAAAAGATAACAGGACTTCACATTGTCACCATCAGTATACACATTTCAGAACATTTTTAGACATGCTTGGGGACATCACTGCAGATGAACCATTTCACACCTCTCGGGGCTACTCCTCATCAGCCAGACTGGCTGCTCTGCTTGCTATAAAGCACAATTCACACCCTCCTGCTGCTCCAGTCGGCAGAAAAACAACTGCTCAGGAAGAAAAGGAGTAAGCTACACTCATTTCAGGAGAGAGTTGAATAGTTTATTTTGCCCGATCAAGAGCCCTTCAGCATAATGACACATTCATATACACATATATGAACATTTTTTTCTGAAACATTAATGTATAATACATTTTAAGTTTAAAATACCAGCTGCACAGGTATTTTTATTTACAAAAATATTCCATACTTAATTTTTTAACCTCATTATGATGACATAGTCCAAGTACATGTAAGTAAAATAACTCTATGCAATCTAACATAGTTGAGTTTGTAACAGTACAATTTGCAGTTCATATGAAACTATATTTGTAGACAGATGGATTTGCAACCCTACCTAAAAATGCATATTCCAGTAATCATCCTCGGAAGAGCTAGTGGGGCTCAGCAAGACTTAACTGAAGAATAAGTTGCAATGAACATAAGGGAAAAAGAAAACACACACGTACACACTAACATATACAGAAACGAGAACTGCTACACATCAAGCATGCTTACCCAGGTGTGGGCAATGTTAGAAAAATTTACGGATGTATTTTTTTTCCCCCATGGTGTTGGTACAATGAAACAGCAGCATAACTAGAAAGCAGCATGTTTTCCTAGTTCTAACCACTACAGATAGCAGAGCTCAGGTCTAAAATAACACAGTACTGCTTATTTACAATTCTGTTTTAAAAGGGAATATTTAAAACATGTTCCCACCCCTCTCCCTTTCCATCACCTATGACTGAATGGTAGTGGTAATCCACATACAACTTCTTACATGTTTTCAATTGAAACAGTTTAACTTCTAGTTATTTGCCTGGTAATATGGAATTTAGGTACTAACAGAAAGAAATAAAAGCGTCAAACTAACCTGCAGCTGTAAGTTAGCTTAAACATTTCTAGGCGCACATGGAACTACTGAAAGAAATACTGATTGACATCTTTCATTTGATTGTTTGGTGCTTCTGCCTCATTTATATTTTTCCTTTTTCTCCACTTTTTAAAAATTCATGCCTACATCTTTAAGTGTAAACTTTACAAGGTGTAGAAGAACCCAGAAACAGTACACTCATTGAACTTAAAACAGTAATAAGGTAGATATACAGCACATCTTTATAATGGGCTTAAGAAGAAGAAACTGGCCTAGGTCAGCTTTTCAATGAAAACTGAGGTAAAACTGGTTTAACTGATTCACCTACACGACACCCTTTTTCCCCGTTTCTGTTCACTTCCACCCCTCATGCATCGTTAATTTCTGTCTACAGATTATTTGAAGATTTTGTGGTAGTAGCAAAGTTATCAACATCCACCCAAAAAGACTCAAATCAATTACCCAGGAAATTGGTTGGCATGAGAGAAGATTCAAGTGACAAGTTGCCCTTCTACCTAGAGAGGGAGGCAAGGCACCGCAGTCCTTCCCTCCCACACCAGATTCTGCAGTCAGTGCCTGCCCAGACATGTTAAACCACAAGCAGAAAGTAAAGGGCACTTCAGCCACAGACTCTTAAGTTTTCCAACACATGTTTCAGACACAAAGAACCCCAACAGAACAAACCCACATAAAAACCAACCCTGATTTATGTGTGAAGAGTTGATGTATAATCAAACTACACAGATTACTCAAAGAAAATGTTTATTGGACAAACCTCACTTCAGTTTTGGAGAATTTTAAAAGTCTAAGAAATAGAGCTGAAAAAAGTCTCTTGTGTGTACCAGAAAAAAACCCAAACCATAGAAAACCAGTCAGCCATGGACTGCAGCTATTGAGAAAATGTTAATATTAGGCTAGTTCCCTATCTTCTTGCTTCATACTTGGAGAATTGTTCAAGGATGTTCATAATGGGAGGTAAAAATAACTCATTATTTTCTGCAAAGCAAAATGGGCTATTTGTTTTAATTGCTTAGTAATTGTATCATCTCGATATGAGATATGAATGTATTCATAAGCTTAAAACAACTTCTATGGATAATATACATACTTTAAGTACTTTGACTTAAAAATTGAACATAAGTCTTCTTAAAATTAAAGGTAGAAGTGTACATATAAAAATTATTTAAAACTAAAAGTATATTCTTAAGCAGTATGTATAAATATAACAGATTTCTTTTGTATTATCTAGTAACAAATGTGAAAGTGTTGCAGTAATTTATAAACTGAACGCTGACACAGAATACGTGCCTTTCGTTAGATTCTATATTGTATATACATATTTTGCTAAGAAAACACACATTCTAAATAAATCACATAATTAGCAAAGGTGCCTGAAAGTAATCTGTTCTAAAGTCTTTATTGAACTTGTGTTTATATACAAATAATGAACCTGAACTGCACAAATGCAGAAACAAAATTAAGGAATAAAATATCATGATTGAATTAAAGTGCAGGAAAAATTCAAGTTTAAAAGTCCAGGTAAGATCAGTGCCATTAATTAAGCAAAAAAGAAAAAAAAAAAAGAAAAAAAACCAACACCACCACCAAACAAAAATTCCCACCCCTCCAAAAAAAAACCCAAACTAAAACACCACTGAAACCAAACAAAATTAAAAAAAAAAAAACAACCCAAGAAAACAAAAAAAAACAATACACCAAAAGCAAAACACAGAAAGGAAAAATATAGGAAAACTTAAAGGAAAAAAAAAGAAAATGAACTTGCTTCCAAAAATCCTCCTTTGGATGTAGCTTTCCAATCACCTGCCATGCAAGTACCACCTCAGGCACAAAAACTTTGCATAAAGACAGACAAGGAACACAGCTATATAATACTCTACTTTATAACTGACTGTTTGCTGAAGAACAAATCACTGGAGATGCCTGTGGTATAACACTTTCAGACTGATCTGGAATACACACATATTTACACATACCAGGATTCAAAAGTTACAATTTGGCAGGACTAAGGTGAAGAAAAGCTTCTTCAGTTTACAGTTCCTAATGAGACACACTACATATAAACAGATAGGTAGCAGCAGGTAGTTTCTTACTTTCATTAAAAAAAAGCTCAATTGTATTTTATAGTTTTCCAGACACTCTAAAAAATGTCACATAACTAAATTGCTAGTGAAAAAACCAGGGGTGCTTCCCTGCAAGGATTTCAATACACTTTGCTGTACAAAATGTGCACCACCAATAGCACAATAAGATGCAATGATGTGTGTGTGATAGCCTTCCTTCCACTGGGAAGGAAAAAGTAACATTTTAGACTAAAATTTTACATAGCCCCTTTTATTGAACAAGAACCATTTGTGCATTTATCTCATAAGCAACCATGTCATTAGTCTTCCTATCTAGTAGCATGCCCTGAACATAAGCACCAGGAGAGATTCAACTATGATAGATTCTGTAACACCAAATAAGCCACTATTCTTCTGGTACGGCCAGATGGTCTCTCATTGCCTCTTATTATTTTGCTTGCTGGTGGTTATCAAATGCATCTTGATGACAAAAATATGCTTTCCTTTCAAGTCAAGGTCATCTTCCATTGAATGATACCATAATTTGTTGAAGAATACCTTTGCAATCCTCTCCCCCAGAGCCTGCCCAGATTAATTCCCCAGGATTCTGTTGCCCTGAAATGTACTTTATCTTCAGCAGGTCAAATAAAATGAATCAATTCAATTTAGAAATGTGAGACAAGGAAGGGGACAAGTGTCAGCTAGGGTGGGCTTTTTTGCATGTGGTATGGGTAGTGGTTTATCTTGTTTTCTTCTACCTGGATGTCTCACAAAATGGTGTTAAATAGGCATTAATTAGACACTAAAAATAAATTAACATGCAGAGGCAAACATTAACATTGCATGACAAACTAAGTTAGGTAACTCAAGTAAACATTGCCTCAGTAGCTATGGGACAGAGCTATCAAGAAACCATAATACTGCTTGTTTGAATTGTCATATTCTTATTTTTAAGTCCTTTGAGCAGTGGGCATAGTAGGGCATGCCCTCTAACTGGCAACACAATTCAATTGTCTTTTTAAAATGTTGCTGTACCTAAAGTAAGAAAATTTATCAGTTTGTGCTTCAAAGTCCAGACATATTTGCCTCTCATTTGAAAAGTGATTCAAGAATCATAAGTAATTTAAATACTTTGCATATTTGAGGTTTTTTGTAAGGTTGCCTTATATGCAACATCACTTCACAATACAAATATAATCAAGGTTTTGCTCTGGGAACATTTAGAAAGTTTGTGAAAAAAGTACACAAAATGCAATGCTTGGAGAAGCAAATCTAAGTGATTAATTTCAGACAATGTAGACATATCAGCTTCTAAGTACTCCCTTTTATAAAACAAGACCAGTCAATAGTTATTCTTATTTTGAGGAAAAAGGTCTAAAGGAATTTTAGAAATGCAAGCATTTATTTTAAGGAATCTTCTCTTTCAAAAAAGAGCCCTGGTCATTCACTCTGATATAGCTTTCGTGCAGTAGCCATTAACAAGTTAGCTCAGCTGTATTATTTACCTCACCCAAAAAAAAAAAAACATTATTTCAGCAATTCCTGAAGTTTTTATGCACACTTTACCACTGCTTACAATGAAAGCACTGCTTTAGAGACTAAATCCAAACTTTAGGACAAGTGCCTTTACGGTTGCGTGGGGCTGAGACAAGTACTTGTAAAATAGCACTACTGGCAGAACTTAGAGATTTGCTAAATAACATACTGACAATTATTAAGTATTAGATGCTTGCTTGCCATTATTCATGCATCAGCATCTCCATGGTGTGTAAAAGTTTGAAAACCTGAGTCCAAGGTTAGCTGATTTCCTAGTAAAGGACTAAAGGGGCATCTAGAACTTAAGTCTTGAGCAAAACTATCCCAGCTATTTTAATTAATGGCTGTAAAGATACATTCTGTTAAACATTTATAAAAAGTCACAGCATGAATGGAACCCACAGCCAATTCTCAATGTTACACAACCTGAACCAATAACTATTTTTGGCAAAAATAATATTTAACCGAACAGAAGTTGAAGAATTTTTTACCACAAGGAAGATGTTACCACATTTCACATTGCACGGCCAGAACACAAACGAAAACTCCCAGCATGACACATTCCAGTCATATTATTCACTTGACTTTTTAATGCAAAAATTACGTATTCTTTTGTTTTGCACGTCACAGAATATGATGTGAATACAAGAATACTAGATCAGGGGTCCAAGAAAAGACTATGCACAGGTCAACTATGTATACAATTTTCAATAAGAAATCTTCCAAGCTTCCCGCTTTTTAAATGAAAGAAATGACAGGAAATTTCAACTCTTCTTCAACAATAATGGCAAATATAGCAAGTCCTACAGAGGGTAATTTTAAGTCAGCTACTGTCCAGCAAGACAAACAGCTTGATTCCAGCTCTTGGACCCCTGATTTATTACCTCTCCTTACAGGAGGGTATAACACTGGCAGCAATTACAATAGCACAAAAACTTTTGGCATATGAAATACTAACACAGGATTGACCCTGCATTGCCCCTGCCCATCTCACCACAATTTCCTTTTATTCTCTTTTTTCTCTTTTTCACATGTTCCAGTTTCCTTCTCTGTTCCAACTTTATGCTAACCAACAGCTAAGAAACACTCAAGTTTCTTTTTTTGTATGTGTGTTTCTTAGATATAAAGCTCCTCAGTTAAAGCCAGGACTGAGGTAAAACAGTGTGTCATTTGTGCTAGGAAACAACAGTATCTGATGGTGAATACTCCTTTAAATTCCAGTGGTCCTGCCAAAATTAATGAAAAAACAAGATTTTTTCATCAGGACAAAATTAAACAGATGTGATTGATGAGAATCATCAGAATTGGTACCACTTCTTGTCTTTGTACTTCAACATCATCTAAAAAAACAAAAAAAAAAATCTAATTACTGTTTCTGTAATGTACCAAAATGTACAATGACACAAACAAATAATATGCTTACAAAGAAGCATGAGAAAGAAGGATTTTAGCAAGGCTTCTCAAAGTCACAAACATCACTGACACTGTGTGTTTAGCATAATGAATTTTCTAATGGTAGCATCATTGCTGGTGATCTAGCCTCAGAAAAAGACATTATTGAGAGAATGGAGAGGTTGCACAGGAGTTTAGGGTGTGGAAAGAAGTCAGAATGAAAACAGATGAGAACAGCCATTCTGTGGTAGTCACTGACGGAAAAAAACGAAGCCACACTCAGAGGGTTTGCATACAACTGGATGTTTCTTAAGGACAGCAGGAATCTGACATAAAGCATTACTCTTCTTATTAATTCAGTGACAATAAGTAATTTTTTTCAGTAATGGGGATTGAGTTGCACATTTAGAAGCTTACGTGTCATTCCAGCAGACTGCATGCTCTAGAGCAATGTGCCATGAGACAAGGCTGCTTACGATGAGTACTTAATTGTTAGGAGTGACAAGTGATGGATGAAAGGGGAGTATCCTTTATCAATGATACTGCATGCCCTTTAGATACCTCTAACATGCCTTTGCAGAACTCAATCACTTGTACAATTGGCATTTATTTGACAAACAGGTCAGTTTAACATACTCACCTCATGAGCGTGTTTTGAGAAAGAATCAGCACTATAAAGCATAGCTGCAGTTTTTTCTTCCAGTTCTCCCAGTTTTTGTCCTCTTTCATCCAGTGCCAACCGGGCTCGTGCCAGTTCACCAACTACACCAGACGCTGCTCCTTTGACACCTTCAATACCCCCAGGTCCCGGAATATGCTGGGCAAGACTCCTTGATGCCTTCCCAGATGCTGATTCTCCAACTGGAAACATTTGTAAAAGCAGCAAATACAGAATAGTAAGTTTTTCTAACATTGTGACATAAATATCACTGAAACTAGTTTATATAGAGGTGCAATTTCTTTGCATGGAGACCAAACAGCTTATTCTTGGTATGACTATGAGCAACACTCACTACTCTATATTAGCAGTTGTTTCTTCATTAGAAGTGAGACATTCAAACATATTTTCAAGTTTCCAAGTAGCTTATAAAACTGTAAGCTCTTCAAGCTCAAGTGTGAAATTAAAATTCTGATGTTCATTAAAAGAATTGTTAAAAAAACACTTCACCAGCACAATATAGCTTATTTCATGAGGAATATGTTTTGATTTCAACAGACAAAGCAAGGTAATGAAATATTGAAAAGTTGTGGTTAGTTCTGGAAGTGCTTTGCTGATATGTAAGGCAGCCAGCAGAAGTTTCTTTTGATGGAAGTTCAATTTTACATGCAGACACCTGAAGATTAGGTGTCAATGCTGCCACTATGGTAAAAACCTTACAAAAAAACCCACAAAAAGTATGGCTGTAAGAATAAATCAGCACAAATGGTGGTCAGGTGAACAGGTCCAGACTCCAGTGATGGCACTGACTACATTAACTTTGCTCTTAATAAGACATCAGTCACCCAGTTCAATCTTGACAATCTCAAGCAGAATTGTACAGACTACAGAAATCTGAGTATTTGTTTTAAACAGTGAAATATTGTTTGAATATCTTCCTTTTTTTACCTCTAGGAAAAATAATATTAGTTGGTTAAGTACATTTTGATGCAGTATTTCAAGACTCTCTGATAGGATTTTATGCTTCTATTAAGAATAATATACATTTAAATTAGTAGCATAAATATCTTTCTGTGAATTCCCAAAATAAGAGAAATTATTTCACTTATTACAGATTCTGCTGTGACCCTCATGGTAAATATAGCTACTTTAAAAATAGTCTCAAATGTCTTTTGAATTTTCATTGAAGTCTCTGTTAAGCTAGGATTTTTTTCTTCCATTCAATACTATTTTCCTTCTAAAGATTCAAGCCAAAACTTAATGGTGGAAACTTGACGTGATATAAAGAGATAGAGAAAAATTACCGTGCAACTTTAGAAACTTTCTCATTCATATTAAATTATAATTTGTGTACATAAATTTCTCTACTGGAATACTTAACCAACCTTCCATAGTATTGCATATACATATATATATATATATATATATAAACATCCAAAAAGGAACCTTTGGCACAAAAAGTGACCTCTAAATATCTAAATATCTGATATTTGCTCAAAATGTACAGGCACAAGTAATGAAGTCTGAGCTCTATTCTGTAGAAATCAAAAGAACCACCATAAAAGCAAGGATTGGCAAGGCACCTTGTCCATTTTGACAGATACATTTCACATTAATAAGAAAAACGTTCTTAAAAAGAAGCTTGCATAATATGATGTTAGATCTAGCAAATACCTAAATAAATAAATGGAAGCTATTTTCCTTAAATATATTAAAGTGCTTAAAGCCACCACAGTAAAAAAAAAAATGTAGTCAAGAAAACAACAAGAAAATTAAAGTACAATGAAATTTTTTGCCAAATCTGAATTTTACTGTCCTATAAACAGAAGAGTGAATTGAAATATCATACAGTTCTGCCCTTGCTGTCATTTCTAAGGCATCTCTGCACACACAAAATAAGGAAAATCTGGCATATAACTGAAGTAGAGAGCAATTTTAATTTTCTCACTGTCCAGAATAGAATTGTCCAAAAGCAGTGCCTTTCAGTTCACCAGTATAAATAGAATCATGGTCAGTGTTACATGCTTCATAAAGATGAATAAAAATAAGATTATAAAACAAGAAATGGGACAATTCATCTACTGCTGAATAAATGAGCTAAAAGAACCTGTGAAAAAAGAAAACATACCAAGATTTCCTGATCTTGTTGGTAAGGTGTGCAACACAAAAAATCTAAGAAAAAAATATTTGTCGCTCCCTATTTTACTCCTCTTCACTAAGGCAATGTTCCATGAACACAGGTAATACATTTACCAAGGATCACTAGCTTCCTTGGGAAGAAATACCAGAAAAATAACAATTAATAGTAACTTACAGAGTTCTTCTCTGTCAAGTGACTGTGCCCCACCTCCAAACAGGCCTTTGAAGAACCCCCTGTTTGGTGCTTCTGGTGTTTCTACAAGAGTGAAGAGTTCACCCAACATTTCCTTTGCAATGAAAAAGAGACATAACAAGGCATAAATTATTAATAAGAATGGAGTATTCTTTTACTTTCAGGATTTATTTAATGGATTTGAATTTCAAAATAAATATGCTTTAATGGGCATCTGTCTTTGCAAGGTGATGTAGGAAATAAAAAAGTAAAAACATATCAATAAATTTGTCCAAACCATCTGCTTTTGATGGTTGCAAGCTTAGAGCTCATGGAATTCAGAAGCAAAGAAATACATTCAAGTAAAGCTTATTTGCCTCTCAACAGCTAGGGCAAGACTCCTGAATTTGTTCTATTGAAACTGCATCTACAAATATTTATATCCACATAGTAGTATGAAAGTAGAGCCTGCAACTCTGCTATTTTCTTATTCTATACAACTACCAACCCAAAGCATAACTGAGACTTTTTCAAGCTGTTTATACCCCTGAAACATAATAGCTTTCTTCAAATATCCTAAGTTGGCATTCCCCATTTGTATCAGCACACACCTCCCCCAGTGTCAACTGATCAAGGGAATTTTAACTCCATGTTAAAGGAGGAAATTTCTTGTTGATCAAAAAGAAATTAAGCAAGAAACAGATTCAGCTATGACAGAATGGATAAACCAAAAATTTTAGGTAGAAGTGATTCATTCAGAATCAGACTCTAGAGTGAAGGAGAACAAAAGGGAAAAAAATATCAAAGCACGAAAGCCTAAATGCTCAGCTCAGAATGTATCTAAGAAAAAAAGTGATATTTTTAAAAGAGTTCATTACCTGAAGATTTTCACACGTTTCTTGGCTGTAGGTGAGCCTCTGTATTTCAGTTGGTGAGACAAGATAGAGTGCTTGTCCATTATCAGTGAAGCAGAATGTTCTGGCTATCCGCATATTGGTGAGTGGCAGGTAATATACATCCAACAATGGCCTTAAACTTGGCAAACTTAAGGAAAGGAATTTAAAAGCCCATTAAATATAGCAGAAATGTCTCCTATTGATCAAATGACTAATTTTTAAACTGCAATACATATTTTTTTTCTCTTCACCATCTGCATGAGTACCACATAAAAAGGTGCCATTTAATGACATTACAGAAACTCAAAACATCATATTTTTCAAGGCAGCACCTCAAAAGTGAAATTTAAACATCAGCATCACAGATGCATTTAAAAGCATCTTTTAAAATGATAGTCTGAGCATATAAACCACAAATTCAGTATTTAATGAATTAGGCATTGTTTAATAATTACCAAGGTACTCTGATAAGTATCTACCAATAGTTTATAATTAAACATCCTGTCTCTTCTCTCAGGTTAATAATTTCTCCTTGACTAAAAATACAACTCTAAAAGATCTCTCCTTGAGAAAATCTAGAAATATGAGTGTTCTGTCAAAGGAAAGCAGAATACAGTAGCCTCAAACAATCTTATGAATTAAGTCCCACTTTCTTCTCTGACTAGATGTTGGAGAGAAAGTCCTCTTACAGCAAAGTCTGCTTACCTTATATTGTCTGATTCTGCACATGTAACTGCAGAACTTACTGTATCAATCTACTGAAGAACAGACAGAACACTTAGGCTAGAACAGTATTCTCCTACCAAACGTTGTATTCCCTTAACGGGACAAAACACCTAATTTCTTGACAAGTAGAGCCCAAAATAAACCACTGTTCTCAAACACCCCCTGTGAAGTTCTTCTAAAAAAAACTACAAAAGTTGTTAGCTTCTGCTGCAGATACCATCCACATAAGGTTATTAATACTAGACACTAAAAAAGCAGCAAAGGGGCAACTTGAAATTAAAACCAAAGAAAGATGCAGTAACCACAACAGTATTAGGCTGCCTTACATTGTTTTTCTTTTTCTTTTTTTGCTTGATACTGAGATTGCCTTTGGAGGCAAGTTTTAAAAGAAATAAAAAGCAATATTCTCTTGCAAACATATCACCCAGATATGACACCTCTGCCATGCATGTATCTAATTTAAAAACACTCGTAAGAGTCAGTAACAGGGAAGTGTTTTTCTTCAGATCAATGGGACCACAAAACTTCTTACAGCTTTAAAATACAAAAACATTTGATTAGATAGGACAAGCATGACCTCAACGAGAGCATTTTCATTGTTTCTGTTACAGATTTGTTTATTACTAAGTCCTATCTGAATCTATATCAATAGTTATAGGGCATCTTGGGTATGATACAGTGCTCTGACAACTTTACATTAACTGCACATAAGGTCCATCCCCAGCAGCAATTCATGCTTACAATGGAGTCCAACTTCCCCACACAAGGTAAAAACTTAGCATTTATAATTTAGCACATATGTAGAGTTATTAGAGAACAAGGTGAATCCTGAAGAAGACAGGATTTGTTTCAACATATGGTATCTAAACATTACTAAGTTTAGTTTTAATTAGGAAAAACAATACTGTTTGCCCTGCAAGGTGAGCAGCATTGTGGAGAGATGTTTAGAATGCATAAAACATGGGATATGGAGTTACAGACTTACATACTACAACTAAAAAACAAGTTTCAATTATATTAGTTTTAGTTTTACTCCTAACAACTTCCTAAAGAAATATTTTCTACAGAATCTTCTAGGCTGAAAGCTTCTTTTGGCAAGATTAAAATTATCTTTCAGGAACTTTACTGGCATTATGTTATAGGGCCATGTTCCACATTTGTCTTATCATCAGGCCACAACTAAACTGCAGGGGCAAGTATATATACAGACTGCTGGTTCAGAATAAAACAGCACTTGGAAATATTTAACATAAAGGACATGGAAATGACATAGGTGACCTGTAAGTAAATTTAAACACTACTACTACTACACATGTTTAAACTCATAACTTAAATCCCTTACTTTAGATGACTTATTACTATACAACCGCTAGTAGTTGATCTTCCTAGCCTGAGTTTAAGGCATTTAAGACACAAGCAAGCTACACAAGAAAATACTGAGGCATAAGTGTGATGCAAATAGCTGCAGCAAACCAGCCAGAGTTCTGGTCAGGTACAAACTAAAGGTCTGATTCAATGCAGTTTTCTCCATCAGGAAGTAAATTCAACTTTTAGACAAACTTAAGGTCATGGACCTATATCACCTTTGTTGAAGCAGCGTAGCTTGAGCAAAAGTGGTAAACTCATTTGTTAAAGACATAACTAATAGGAATGTGAAATCAAAATTATTCAGGCTCAAGTGTTAGAGAATCATCAACCCTTAGTGAACGTAATATTTTAAAAAATTCATCATCCTGTGGAAAAGAAACCTTTCTGTATAGCAGAAGCCTATTTCTCTCTATATTTAAGTTACTATCAAGCAGGTCTTACCTAAAAGTCATAATATGTCCATTGGCACAAAAACATGCAAGGCAGATACTGTTACTCAACGACACTATGTCTCCACGAAGAACAAAAGAAGTCTCTGTTATATTTTGCTTATAAATACAGTTCTGGGATGGCAGTGAGATAACTTTTGCTTGCTTTTCTGAACATATCACTGCATATTGGTTTTCACTGATTTCCTGAGAGGAAGAAGGGGACACTGAAACAGGTCGTCGCTTTTTTGTTTTTTCTTTTTCATCTTTATCTTCATAGTGTTCTCTCCAGGTTTCATGTGCTGGTGGGACCAAAGATCCTGTGGTGTCCAAAAAAGCCATTCTCAAGATTGCCCCTTTTAGCCTCAGGATGGTTCCTAGGAAAGAGTAGTTGAGCACATTTCTAAAACAGCTCTCCTAAATTGCTTTTCAAGCTACAAAATATTCCTTTAAGAAGCTAGGAGAGTGGAAAGAACACAAGAACTTCAGTTTGCCGCCCTAGCAAAACAGATGTACAGCAACCTTCGTCATTTATCTAAAAACCAATGAAGCACAAATGTAATCAGGAAAATGTTAAACCAGTTTTCAAGGGTAAAGTGGGTGCATACTCTTTCATTAACTTCAAGGGAAATATATATTTGTATTTAAGTTCAGTGTCTCACATACAACTCATTCTCTCCTGATGAGTACACAGTATGTTTAATATCAACAATAAATGTTACTAGTCAAAAGCAAGCACCACTTTTTCCTTCAACTGGTTTAGAAACAAACATGCATTTTTTTTATTACTCCCCTGCAGCTCACACTTGAATCCACTTCTCTAGCTTGAAATGAAAGTTTTCCCTCCTTACTGTTCAAATCACTGTCTCTGTAAGCCAGACCTTAAGCAAATAAATTTTATTTTACTTTAATTCACTCACACAACATGAACATTTGCTAAGTACAAAATATAAAGCAGTATATTTTTAAGATTATGCTGCAGATCCAAAGGGGAAACACAACTGCCTAGCCTGCAGCATTGTCTTTATGACCAAATGTTACCAAATCTGACCACTGCTGCCAATACCTCATCCAGTGGGCACAAATCTCATATATGGTCTAGATTCTTGCGGTCAGAGTGTCAAGGTGACCCCAAGAATGTAGAAGTCCTTGTTTCCCAGCCCACACGGCCAAAGAAGTCTGAATGCGTAGGGTTGGCTTCTCAAGGTTATTTTTCCTCATCTATAACATGCTTTCTCTGACCTGCTGAGCTCCTTCTAGCAAGTTCTTCACAGCATTCTGCCTGCCCCCTAGGGCAGTGTTTACATTTTATATCAAAAACTACATGTACTATGTTTACAATAATGTGCCAATATCTATCATTTATGTTAGTTTGTCTCTACCTTAAAACAATAGAAAAGTGTCACCATCACAGCAAGACATGGAGGACAAGAAGAAAGAGAAGAAAGTCAGGACACGCCCAAATCCCTCCATCTTGTCCCCTTCTACTCCATTCTAAGAACGCCAAAATTCTACTTTTTCACCCTGTGTTAATTTAACTACCACACTACTCAAACCCTTGTGGCTTGTAATTCCTCATACTAAGTTGGCAGTTTTTTCCATGGGCTAAAATCGAAGCCACAGATGTTTCTGACAACATGCCAGGGTCTCCGAGCCCCCTGCCAGGGTATTGAGATATCCAGGGCAGCCAGAAGGATGTCCTGGATTCCCACATAGATGTCCACTCCTCATCATTCCTCCAATCAAATAGCATTGCAATTTCTATGTTTAATAACATCTGTTTAGCAAAATAGACTAGAGCAGCATGTTCTGCATGAGACAGGGGTAGAAGGAAAGCTCAATCTATGACTAACAGTCTATCCAATAAACCATTAATACATAATTACAACAAAATCAGTTGCTGCATCAGAAAAACAAGATACAAGGCCTTACACAGCAATCCAAATGAACGTATTTATCATTACTATTTCAAGCCAGTTGTTCAATTTACAGACTTAGTTTACATTCCCTTTTCTAGCTGCAGGAAATCTGATTGATTCTTACCTCATGACTGAAAAACAGTAACAAACTGTGCATGTGATACTATTCATTTCTTCTGCTATCTCTGTTTAACAACTGCAAACATTGTAAACACTGAAGCTATATTTTATGAAATTGTACTCTCCACTTTTCCACGTTGAGAAATTCTGGTAACAAAGTAACCAATCTAGCTTGTTAAACTTACTAGCTAAATAAACATAATATATATTTTTAATTAATTAATAATTGAAAAGAAAACCCCAAACAGTTTCTTAAAAAAATATTAAGAACAACAACAATACTTTATCAAAGTCTACTTTAGCCTGTCTGTTTTGTACATACCACTAGGAGAAACAATTACTGGCTGAAGAAGTCTTTGCTCTCCTCCTGGGGGTAAGTTCAGTACAATGACAAGCACTGTACCCAGCGTGGTCCCAACCCACAGGCATGGGGAAGGCGATGTGTCGGCCTTTCTTGTGAAAGTCTCACAAAAGTGAAGAGCTGATATTGCCTCGCGGGACTCTTTATCAATGCTAGTTACACTAGAACTCCGGGATCGACTGAAAGAGTTGTCTTTGACATCTGAAAATAAATCAGTATTAATTAAAAAGAATGGCAAATTGGAGGGATTAAGAGATTTTTTTTTCTTGTTCTTTAGCATCAACTGTATACTAACTATAATGCTATTGATTTTTTTTATTTTTGTAGCCCTATTCTTCCTATTATTCCTTATTCCCCAATTTCCAGCTGTTTCTTAAGCAAAGCACCCAATATTTGTTGCAGAGGTTGCCATTAGGTAGTTATCACAAACAATTTTAAGGCATATTTCTGTTTTCTAGAGCCAGACAATAATAGTCATCAAGTGGTACTCCTTTAAAAGGTTGAATTACAAACCTCCCTGCCAATGAGCTGATTGAGCAGATGAAAAAATATTGGCTCCCATGGAACACAGTTAACTAATCTCAGGAAGATATAACTGTTCTACTAATGCAGTGACATCTGCACAGCATGATATCATGGAACCTGTAGTGACTCACAGTATTGTTCCACTTTATGAAACTGTGTGCAGGAGATCTAACAGGCTATTTACACACCCCCAATCTTTTAGTAAGAGGAAAACAAATGCTACCAAATGCCACTTGGTATGCTATGCAAAGCTGAAGATTTCCACTGGGAACGCTGTAGCATAGTGCCAGTAATAGCACTAAAGCTCTTCTGAATGTCTTGCTCACTTGTTTATCAACAAGTGAATTCTAATGTTAGCAAAAGTAAATGTACTGCTCCACTCTTGCTGTATGCTATCTGTAGGTGTGGCAGTACCTGATACATCAGCAGACACTGAATTTATCTATGCATTCACAAATTAATGCTGTACTTTCTTATTTTGTAACTGCAAAATTTAGCACAAGACAGCCCTCACCAGCAAAAGTTGTATGCAATTTATATTATTTTTTTAAAAAAATAACTCAAAAAATCTTTTGAGTAGGGTATAGATGAAATTGACATTTTAAAGCAGGATTAAGAGCTAAAGAACAACATTCAACCATGTACTATTTGGAACTACTACTATGTTAGTTTCATTAAATTATTATTGTCTTTCTACAAAGAATGTCTAACATGCATTTGGAAAGCATACATACTAGATTTCAACTGACTAAATACACACATCCACTTAACACAAACAGTGAATCTTCTCAGGAGTTGCCTTATTCCAACAAGGATAGAAAAAAAAAATTGTCCTGTTGAATTTTAGCTGTCAAATATGAAACAAGAATTATAGGAAGTAAATCAATCAGATGTTGACATACTAAGTTTTCACATTAAAAAAAATAAATCCAGTGTAAAACAATGAAAACAATAATTTGTTTTTATAAGTATTCTAATGACCACCACCTCTTATGATACTTATTTTTTTTCAGGCTTGAATGGTTTAATAGTTTTTTCCAACGGTTTCAATTGTTTTTTTAATTTAATGATTTTTTTCAACTTCAACATGGATTAATCAGTCTGAATATAATCAATCATACAGTAACTCCAATAAGCATAGCTTTACATGTGCATTTGTGTGTTCTACCTATTTGATTTGAAGAGCATGTGTACAAATTCCAAAGCATTGGAATGGACAGGAGAAAACCAATTAAAACTAACCTGTCAGACATATGGACATTTTTGAGAGTGGACAATCCATTCAGAAAAGAGAACAGAGGGTTAAAGGTTTAATTGCTTTAGTGCATACTATATATCCTCAAGTCAAGAAAGAAGTTTGTAAATGGATTTGATTTAGATGAAGAGGAAGAAACAGCAGATGAGTCACTACACACCACCAGAAGGATGGAAAGATGAGGCTCTTTTGAGGAAGTAAAGCAAGAAACAGAACCTAGTGGCAGTAGCATCTTAATCACTGGATTAGAACATTGAAAAGCAATGGTATAATGCAAGCAAGGGTATGATCAAGATAACTTCTGTTTTAGAAAGTGGAGAATAAATACAGAAACACATAGTTTGGATTTTATCTAGTCAGAGAGGAAAAGGAGCTGGTTAAAGATCTAAAGACAGAAAATTAATTTGAAAGAACAAGATCATGGAAGAGTAGGTTTCAAGAAGCCATGGAAAGAAACAAGAGACAATGATAAGGGTAATGAATTTAGGAGAAAAGCATTTCAGTAGTCTCCTACAGCCAGTAGATATGGCCACATAAGTGACAAAAACACAAGCAAGCCAACACTGAAGAACACTATGCAAAAGGTATATCACTATGAGAAAAGATAGGAGGAAAATTAAATGTAACTGCTTAAGGAAGTGATTTACAGACCTGAAGATCTAGAATAATTTTACACAGAACAAAATGAGATTTCTAAGCACATATATTCACATACATGCAAAGTCAAAACCAGTCAAAGGCTATTAAAATTCAGAAGGTACAAACTATTTTATGTGTTTATCAGAAATGATGTGACAAAAAATCCCTTCCATTTTTTCAGTAGAAGAAACAGCAAATATTAAGTGATGTAGAAAACACTGCAACACTTTCAAGATTGGAAAATGCTGAAAAAAACTTTCACCATTCACTTTTCACCACCCTTCATTAGGAAAGAGTAACACTTCCAAGTACTTATTGCCATCAAAGAACTGTGAGTAAAACAGTAGAATTATAATTGGTTGATACTTAAGTATAAATGTGTTCCAGTTTGCCAAGTATGAAATTCACCCTACACCAAAATTATCCCTAAACCATTAGTAAACATAGCATGGAACCACAGAAATATATTGAAGAGAGTCATCAAATTCTTCAGCTCTTCTGTGCTAACACGGCCATGGTCAAATTACTCTAGTTCCAGACAGTGAGCTTAGAAAGATGAGGAAAAATTCCAATTCCATGTGAGATTAACAGAAGCTACATCAGGTTTAGGTAACATAACCTAAAGAAGAAACTGAATTCTGTAATGAAAAAAAAAAAATCTGTAAAAATGAAATTAGAGATATGATGACAGATTTCAACAGCATAAAAAAATGACTAAAAAAGATAGGGAGTACATGTTATCCCTGTTTATCATGGAAAAGACAAGAAAAAGTTAACATGGAAGCAAGGAAGTTGGATTAAATAACAGGAAATCTGTTTAATTAGACTATACAGCATTGAAACTTTGTCTGGTATATTTCTAAAAAGCTTTTTTATTGGAGGCTCATGAATAGATCAGAGGTTAAATTGTCAAAATATCTGTATCCCTGCCAAAGGATCCTTGCCAATCCTTGGATAAAGAACATCTGAGAATTGCTTCCAACTTAACATTTCTCCGAGAGGGGCAAGCTGTAATTGTAAATCAGGGTGGTCCAGCTCAGTTTCAGAATATCCCAGTGCCACGGACTTGTCCCCTTGTCGACAGCAGCAGCACCTGGCAAACACACAGTGCTACAGCTGCTATCTGATCCTGGCTGTCTTCTGCTGGGCTGATGGTAGCAACTCTGCTGCAGAGAGAGGAACAAGCTGTGGCAGGCAGAAGCCACCTGCATTTATTACTGTAGGTCTGCAGTTGTCCCCCATCATCTTCAGAGAAGAAGTCAGAGGAGCTGGATCTGATCTAACAGCTGGCAGTCAAAGTATTTAAAAAACCCCAAGCGACTCATTTGTACATTGTTTTAGTTAGGCAACACAATGATCTTTAGTACTACAGACCTCACAACTGAACTGATCCTTATTTTAAAAGTTACTGTGTGTTTTCAAGAAAAATAAATTCTCAGACTGGTCATCCATCCAAACAGCTGTATATTGCTTTACTTTAGAGAGTGTGGTCACAAGACAATTAACATTTATTAAACTATACCAAACTATTTGCTGGCAGCACCTCAACATATCCTGTTAAGATATTTCATTTTTCAATTTAAAGTGTATCAGATGGTCCTAAACCGGCAGCAGTTTTCCTAATAAGCTGTCTGCTTATTCATGCTTTTGCTATCACAGCATGACTGATAAAATGAGTGACAGATACCTAAAAATTATTATCAAAGTGTGATAAGCCATATACAGGAATTGCAGGCTTACCTTATGATGACAGCAATGACATTTTGTGCCTGAGAGTCCCCAAAAAGAGTGGAATTAAAATTTTATTTCTACACTTCAGATAAATGCAACATAAAGTAATGATAGCTTACATAATTTAGACCTCTTACTGTAACATACTCACATTCAGTTTTAGTAAAAATAAAATCAACTATATAAACTTACCTAAATCAGGCTTTAACTCAGTTGGCAAACTTAGCTTCCTGGACATCTTTGCTGAAAAGTGAAGTATATCTTTTTTTTAAAAAGAATAAGCATAATTTTGCTGGTCCTTATTTGCTTCTTTTCCAATATTTAATATATAATTTATTACATTCATTGAGGTACTTTAAAGGATTTCCACTAAAGCAGAGACACGCTTCCTCAAGTGAGGGGTGCAAACTAGGTCATGGAAGACAGCAAAACCCCTAAATACAGCATCTTATGACTTTTCCTGAGCTTGATTTCTCTTCAGGCAGGACTTAATGGATTGGATGAACTTGGCTTTGGCTCAACCTCAAGTTTTAACTCCTCAGGTGAGAAGTCAGAATTGCAAGGATGTGCACTGATTCTTACAGTTACAAAAACTTAAGATCCCACCCCCTTTCTTATACCCTACTTTCTAATCAAACCTGGGACATTTAAAATCGAAAAAAAAAGAATTTGAAATAACTCTAAAATTAATACACATGTGTAAAAAGCTAATCACCTGAGAGAAAATCCACAACCTGGGAAGAATGAAGACATTACAGAGAATAATGATAAAATCAGCAGCATACAAATGCTTGCAACACATTCAAAAAAACAGAAAGATTTTTATAATACTGCTCAAGTGAAAAAAAGCACTTCAACTAACTCTTGACTTAGAAATTCTTTTTATAGGAATGGAAATCTTGCAGTCTGTTTAAACTGCAGTACAATACAAACAAATGCTACTACAAAAACCACCACAAACTAGTAGGCATACATACCACTTCCATCTTGCTTTCTATAATTACTGGAGAAAAAAATTTTGATACAGATCATCTGCTAGATCAGGACTACACTCTAAATTTATTTCCCAGCCACATGGTTCAGCTTTGATGTATCATTAAATTCTTTATGATCCTGCATGGGTAATACTTCTTTTCATAAAGTAGGTACTGAGCTTAGCCTCATAATTCTATGAGTACCTTGTAATGTATCCCACTCAAAGCAGCCTGAATCCTGCTTTTCTCTGTTAAAATTGGAGTTACCTCATTCTAATTATCACTTTAATGGAAATCATTCCAATTTCTACATATCCTGAAGAATGTGACTTAAAGTTAGTTCCACTCCTTCCAAAAGTGAAATACTTCACTGTATCATCAATTATGCTCATCAATATTGCAAATTCTAGTTATCTGAATAGTTGAACAGTTTTATTCCTGTCATACATCATAAAAATTTGAATACAAGACTCCTGAAATAATCTTCTAATTTCCTTTATGTGTCAATGTTAAAAGTATGCTTGAATTAAACTGAAATTACTTACTCTCAGGCAGAAATGCTAATCACCTATTTTAGTGCAGGCTGAAACTGAAAAAGGCAGCCTGACTACATGTTTTCTACCCTCATCCTTGCTTTAGCACTGGCAAATACCTAACTTAATGGTGAGGTCAAAACTCATCTAAATGAGGTTTCTGCCAAGGGTTGCTTCCAAACAAGATCAACTCCTATTTCAGATCAGAGCTCAGAGACAGGAAGAACAGAACACCAGGGTACACAACAGCACTAATGACAAGGAGGCCCTCTTTTTACTATCAGCTTGAACTTAAATCAGCTTCCAGAGTGATCATGAAATCTCATCTGGAATGGTGAATTACAAGATGGGCATTCCTCAAAACATTTGTTTTTTTTTTTCTGTTAGACATTTAAATAGTAAGAGCTGAGATACTGAACAAAGCCTCAAGTATATACTCAGAAAATAACTGGAGCTATTTTTGGCTTCTAACAGCTTTCACCATGTGTAAATAACCTATTTAACTAATTGAAGACCAGTATAGTCACTCTTGGCTTTTCAAATAGAAACATTTGGCACAATCTTAACAACTGGGAGAAAACTGACAAAAAAAATTTGAAAGTCACAGATAATATAACATGTAATAGCAAGTATAGGCAAATGTGTTGGATTCTGAGAGCCAATCCAGTTTTAGCTTTTTGTTCCTTAGTGAAAGGCCAGCTGTGTGAACTAGGCTGGTAAGATAAAACAAATTTGTCAGACAATTTTCAACATACACTGAACTATGCCTCATTAATAGGACAAGAGGATACAAGAATTGTTAAAAAGGATATAATTACTGGAAATTGTGAATTACTGTGCTATGCAAAAAAACCCCAACGTTTCAAAACATATGTTAATGTGTCAGAAACCTCAATAATTCAAATGTAAATGAGAAATAAGAACCTATTCCAACAGCAATAGTGCCATCTTGTGTTTAAACAAAAAACCGCCTAAATATGCAGTAAGAAAATAGGAATATTTCACCAACTAAGCCCTTTTTAACTAACATTAATTACTCAGTATAAAAAAAACTAAACCCTGCTTGCATTCACATTGGCTTAAATTTTAAATTTTTTTATAAATTCAGGGTTTTTTATGCCTCAGATAAAAACCAGCAACATGCTAGATACCCTGTACAAAGCAAAAGATATAAATCAGAAAAATGGAAGATACAGGATGGAGCTCTACAGAGAGAGATCTCAGTGTCAGGCTTTTCACTCCAGCTGTGCAACAGGGCAGAGGTGATGCTGACTGCTCCTGCTGCACGTGGCTGACTTCAAGTAGTAGCTGTCATACCAGAGTTCAGTATCTCCCTTGGGGGTGGTGGATGCTGCAGCATTTACAGCCCAGAGAGAGGGATCTGGGAGCTGTTGTGCTCCTCCTGGCAAAGGCTGCTCAAGGCAACAGTGACTGTTTTGCCTGGGTTTAGCCCTGCATTTAATATTTACCTATATTAGAAAACCTAGAGTAATACATAGGTGCACACACGTTCTGTCAATATATATAATTAGGTATCATATTAGAGAACTGTCCAAACTCAGGAATTCTTGGAGATTTCTCTCAGGTCAGGCTTGGGAAGGTAGGTGTTAAAATATGAAAGACTTTCTTTCCATAGCATGTTAAGTGTCAGTACAGAAGGAACAACCTTCAATTTGATGAAGAAAACCTGAAGCCTGAGAAGGCTTCTCAATAGGAAGCTTTAGCTTAGAAGCAACAGTTACATGTCATTTGCAGTGAGTTATCCTGAGTTGATACTTTAAAATGTATAGCACATCAGTTTGAAAGCTATACAGTGACTTCTCCTTCATTCCTTTTATTTTAAAATAAAATTCTAAAGATTATAAAAGACATGTATCTTGGAGCTTTGACAACCAAGAGAACAACTCATGAAGCCTATTTCATATAACATCACATGAGAAATAACTAAGCAGCTTAGAATTTTTTAGAGACACCAAAGCTCCCTAATTATTCTATATCTGACAGCTACACAAAGTGAAATATTTACATTACCAATTAACTAATGTTGAATTCTCTAAAATTCACATGAGAATAATAAAACTATTTCACAAGAAACTGTAAGAAAACATGTACTTGGATACATCGAAAATTAGATCAAAGTATTAAAAACACATTAAAATAAATTGTCTTTGACACTGGGGCAAATAAGAACTTATTATAAACATCTTAAAATTTGATTCAATGAAAACAGGTGTAGCATTCAATTATTATAGCAATGTTTGAAAAATTTAGATACACACTTAGAATATAAGAAATGTGAGAAACCTCTGTCAGTACTAACAGCAGGGATCACAAAAGTTTGGAACTAAATCTGCTCTGCTTAGGTCTGTTTACTAATAGTCTTTGCAATTATTTTTAAATTTGTAAAGTGCAGGAAATAAATAAGACAAATTTTCCTGAGAATTATTTGACACATGCTACTAGAATAGTTAAAAAGGTTTTAAAATCTACCATATTTTGCAGGCACATTTACTAAAGACTTTTCCAGAAATGGTTGCTTCATCTTCACTTCCAACACAATTTGCAGCTATAATATGTAACCATCTGTATCTCTTCATGCCAAATACTTAATTAACCAAATTATGAGTAAAAAAGCTGAAGATTTTGCTTCCACTGGAGCTGAATCCCAGTGTCTTTCTATAAAAATGACACAGCCTTTGAAAATAAGTACTTCCTACCAATTCTTCTTTCTGTAAATTCATTTACATTTAGTATATTCCTTCATATTACTTCACAG
This sequence comes from Lonchura striata, assembly GCF_050655825.1. Classification (NCBI taxonomy): domain Eukaryota; kingdom Metazoa; phylum Chordata; class Aves; order Passeriformes; family Estrildidae; genus Lonchura; species Lonchura striata. Next base: position 65,614,544 of record NC_140705.1, on the reverse strand, counting down.
CATATTGTTAATACCTTCAAGTATGTGACATTTATGAGAGAATGGGCTGGATTCAATAATGGCCACAGTACTTCCTAAAATTTCTAGAAATGCTTAGTTAAATCAACTATCTGAACATCTCCAAGGAAACAATTAACTATGATTTTTTCGAGGTTTATCTTTGATGCAAACAAAAGGGAAACATGACCCAAAAGCAACACATTCACAACAGGTCTTTAACTTGATTTACTATCCATTCCTTAACACAGAGCATTCACAGTTGTGTATTTAGAAGACAACAAACCAGACCAACTGATCTAAATGTTGGTGCATGAAGCATTTGCATATCGTTTTGCAGAAATCTGCAGAAATGACAATGAAATAAAGTGATACATTGAAAATGGCTTCATGTTTATAATTGTGTGTGTGACGTTACCACCTTGCAGCCCTACCACTGAAATGAAATTACATCACACTTTGCTAGCAGCATTCCCTTGCTTCTTGCTCCCATGTGGCAAACACAGGAGTGATATTAACAGCAACTGAAGTTGCCAATGGAAATGAATGTAATTCTGTTTTGCACCACATTTAGCAGGTTGTATTTTACACATTGACAAGCAATGGAAAGAACTTGAGCTGACTGCTCTGTGTACCAGTGCAGAGAGCTATAACCATGCCAAATACATCAAATACATCAAATTCGTCCCTGAGAACACAGTTGATGGCAAATAATTTGTTTCATACAACAGGATGTTGTTGATGACAGTGACATATTTCACAAAACTCATCATCCATGCACCTTTGGTTATCAATTCAGTTTAAAACAATGAAAAGCAAAAACATGCAACTATTAACACAGGAAAGGTGTTTTATTTACATGAAAGAGCTTAAAAGTAGGTTCAGAAAGAGCTAGAATGAGCATGTCAGATAAGCTATATTAAACATGGTAGCAAAACAACCACATTCAGTGCGCAGCAAACCACTCAAATTCAGGAAAATGCAAAATAAATAATCATCTTTAAGCTTCCAATAAACTGTGCAAATTACACAAATCACAGTCTAACTTACACCCTGAAGAATGCATTGCTTATAAGTAAATGTTTTGCTTTTTTTAGCAGTGGAAAACATTCCTAATACTTTCAGTTGAAAGGCTTCCAGCTGAAACAGCTGTGAATGGCTCTACAGAATCCTCATTGGCATACTTTATTAATGCTCTAACATAACTCTTTGAAAAGAAGTGAAAAAAAAAAAAAAAGGAAGAGGTCACAGTCAAATTTTCCATGAGTTTTGCACAAGACAATGTGTTTTATGTTCAAAAGAGACAAAAGGGAAACATTACCTCAAAAGACATTAATATAACATGCACAAGATTAGGTGTTGTTTTTCTCAACCTGAACATTAGGTTCCAGTTACCCTGAAATTCCTTTAGGGGAATTAATGCTCATGTAAAAGACACTAATTTCTTTTTTAATTACAGATGAATTCATGTAATGTATTATTGACAGCCATTTGCTTTCTTGACATATTCAGATTTTCGCTGCCCCAAAATTAATTTTCCCTGCCATTTCTGATGCCACTGAAAGAAGGTCTCAACATTGAGCAAAAATATATACAGTACTTTCTCATTCTGTACTTCAAATTTCAAAGATTACTTGAAATCCTTGAGGAGTACTTTCTCATTCTGTACCTCAGTATCAAGGATTTCAAGGATTAAATTGTCATACTCCTGTTTGTCTCCCTCAATTTTGAATTATTCTTTGCCTCAAATACTGAATTATGATGAAAGGGACTAATATTTTAGGATAAAATTTAAATTGCCAAACAGAAAAACCAAGAGGAGACTTCAGGAAAAGAAATATCTTTCTCCCTTGTCTCAAGCTAGGCTTCCACACAACCTGTGATATAGTAGCTTAGCAACCAGTTTTACTATATAATTTCAACCTAAACTGACTGAAGAGATAAAATGAAATTATCCTACAATGATATACTAATTTGCTGAATGAAAACAAAACAAACATTAGCAAAATGATTCTGCAATCAAAGTAACCATATCCCAGTTAAGGAAGAGGAGTCCCTTTCCCAAAGCTAAATCATACAGCCTCTTGCTTTCATGTATTTAATGAGCCAGTTGTCAGAAGCAGAGTTATTTTCATTTCAGCCATGAAAGTGTTCAATCTACCTGCATACAACATATCCCAAGGCAATTTTGTTGCCAAATTAAGACACAAGTCTAGAGCTGGTAGGGTATTGCGTCATTGTTGGACGCAGAAAGTAAAGAGAGTCCTGGAACAGAAGTAGGGAATACTTTATATATACAAGCCAGTCTTCTTCCAAATAAATAAATGTAACTTTGATAGCACCTCATTCCTGACCATAGCCATGTGAAAATCTGACCATTTGGCTATGAATACAACATATAAAAAAGAAATGGCATCAGCCATACGTTCCCAAAACCAGCGCACGTTCGCAAAAGCAGTGGAATCATGTTGTGACTTGCATAGACTGAACTCTTACTATGTAACAGAATTTCACCCATCCAGAAAAACAGAGAAGTGCAACTGCAAAATCAGAGAATTTGAATCACCAAAATCCTTGATTCTTTTTTTTTTAAGCAGACCATAGAATTACCAATTAGCATAAAGAATGAAAGAATTAATAATGGAATGCATTGAAATTGGACTGTTATTTTGCCTGTTTTTTTGCTGCTGGGTTAGTGCTGCATAGATTAAGCCACTGAATTAGAAAGAGTAGATTTTTTTTCTAGTTCCTACCTATGTCATTGGTTACCATCTTGGAAAACTTTCTGCTTTTGGTCTTCACTGTAAATAGTATTATAATAAAAAAAAAATCAACCTAAGTGTATCAAAAGGTGAACTAAAGAAAAAATAAGACTAAAGAAAAGAAAAATACTGTACCCTTTTCTATAAAATTATTCAATTTTTGTTCATCATCAGAATTGTTTGGTGAACCAGAACCTACAAGTGAACAAGTGAAGACATAATGAAATGGATATACATTTGACATGAATGAAGGCGATATATCTTTGACACAAAAATCAATGTATACACTTAAAGTATACATATATTACACAATATATGTATACATATATTATACAATATTATATACAGGATCTGAGTTTAACAAAGATATAAATAAAATATCAAAAATATCAAATACTGATATTGATATCTGTAGCTGTATTAGATATTATAAAGTACAAATTACTTTATACACAATTCCGGCATATTGGAATTAGCCACAGAAATTATAATGCAAGGTACAACACTCCACATTGCAGTGAGTTTATTGCTAGAAATAATGACCACATTGAGCAAATGTTTACGCTGAATAACTAAATGGCTCTACTAATCATTGCTCCAGACACAGAAATTAGCCTAAGTTATGATTCACAAAACACAGCTGTAACAATAAACACAAGTCCTATAAATCTGTTTGGTTTTTTGTTTTTCCAGTGCAGTAAATTATTATTGGACCACAATTCTTCAACTACTCTGCAGACAACTCTGAGCCAATTGTGCCACCTGGATTTTTTTGTATCCCAACCCTGAAAATCTGATCTTAGCAAGAGACCACAACTTCAGGCTTACTACTGTCATGAAATTAAAACATTGCCAGGAAATTAAAACAATTAATCTAAAAAAATTTAAAATTTAATTGGATTTTATATTGTGGAAGTGTAAAACCAGACTAGAACACAAGCATTTTGGCGTTTCTGAAGACAAAAACTTGACAGTTTAAATGCTGTACAATCTTTTTGGTCAGATAAACGCTCCCAGAGTCTAAGCCTATTTACTGCTTGACATCTATAGAAAAAGCAGGAGGTAAGACTATTCCTCCTGCATTTTCACAGTATTTCTACAGTTCTGTGTAAGTGAAACTGTAGGACACTCTCCTAACTTGCATAGGCAGGCAGTCCCTTTCACAATCCTCTCAGCTATATAGCCACCCACCGGAGGAAGCCTAATGGAAGTTACCTTCCACTTCGCTTTACGTGGACATGGAAAGGTGGATTTCAGCAATTGCAGACTTCAGTCCAAACACTGACTGGTGTCTTTCACAGATTACATTGTAGCAATGAATGCCAATGAGGCATTCAATTGCCAATCCCATCCTCTAATCTTAGAGCTAGTAACACACTAACATTTTGTGTTTGTGTATTTTCTACTTAACTAGAAAGCCCCTAGACTGCAAAAAGTTTCCTTAAATTTTGTCTACATCCTTCTTCTCAAGCTTGCCAATATTCTGCAGCAAATTTCTCAAAAAGGCCCTCTCTTACCTCTGAAAGATAAATGCCACTTTCAAGCTTGTTTCCAGTCTTGTGCTTTTGCCCAGAAAAGATACAAAACTCAAACCAAACCTAAAGAATTACAGTTCTTCTCTCTTCACAAACATTAACAAATTATTTCCATACCAGGGTGGTGCATCCAAGATTTTTTTCAAAAGAAAAGTTGAGAAGTCTACCACAAGCTTAATCTCATTCACTGAGAGCAGAGGACAGAATCACAGGAAGCAAGGCACAGTCCAGTCTTGCTACTAAAAGTTTCTAATGCACTGGTTACATTCCCCCTCCAGCTTTTGTCCATTCACTATTTTTAATACTTTAGGCATTATTTTTTAACCTTCTTCAGCTCACACTCAAGCAGGCAGGAGGAAGGTAGGGGAAGCCAATTGTTAAATTTAGGAGTTTTCCGTAAACCTTAATTTTTATCTTTGGAGTTGCCTTAATTGCACTGTTGCAGAAGTGGTGAATTGAGTATTACTCCACTTCAACACCCCGTTATGAAAGAATGCTCTTATTTAAATGACACAGTGCTTTAAGTGGCATAAGTTAGGAGTTGTTTGGGCTAACATTTGCGTGATTCTGGAGCAGGGGGAAAAAATGATACACATTAAAGGTTATGATTCATTAGCTGTTAATTGCAGACATTTTATAGCAGTGTTCCAGAACCTAGATTTAGCCCAGACTTTTTAAGTGGGGTCAAAATTAAATACCATAGTGAATTGATAACTCTGCTCAACCTTGACAGACAAAGGATTTACTGCACCTGCAGCAATGCACAGCAAATTGTTTACAGGCATTGGTCTCAATATGTAGAAATGAAATAGGAAACATGCACCTTATTCTCAACAACATAAAAAAAAGCTTTCATTATAAATAAAGCTTTCATTATAAACTATACTGAAGTTGATGACTTCAGCATGCCAATACTTAGCAACACAGATTTGTCATGAAATCACATCTTTGGGTATGTCTTTTAATTAAAACTCACAGCTAGGTTTTGTTTTAATTTTAAATAAATCAAATTTACTCTAAGAAGAACAAGCAAAAATGAAAATAACATTGATCTAGAGGAGTGTTTTGCACAATTTAAAAGGAACATCAAAAGACAATTGTCAAATTAGAAATTAAAATTTATGTTAAAATTTCCACTAGTGCTAAAAAACAATGTTTTGGTTTGTTACACTTTCAATTTGACTTTGAAAGATCCAGGCTACAATAGAAAAGGAACCTATCTTTAGACTCCCATCTTAATTAACATTTTACACTACATACTACTTTATGTTCTTCATTTAAATCTGCAGTTGAGTCCTTTAACCTTGAGTAGTTTTGAATGAAACAAAATGACATCTTTAAAAGTTCTCAGATCAATAAATAAACATAAGTGACAATTTTTAGCTACTACAAAAACTATTCACTCTATACATTGACATGCATTATTAAATTTTTACATGGTTATAGCCTCAACTAGCCTACATGAAAATAATAAATCTTGAAGGTTTCATTTAAAATATTCACATACAGCAGTAGCAATTGGAAAATGAAAAAAAAAAATAAAAAAGGAAAAAGGAAAAAGGAAAAAGGGTGCAAGAGGAGGCATATTAAGTAAGGAACTCCTACTTTCTTAGGATGGTGGTGTCTGAAGACCTCTGATCCACAGAAAAAATAGTAATTTGCCACTTATGAGGAAGCAGAAGTAAATTTGCTCAGAAATAATCTCTACCACTTTTGAGGAATACAAAACACAATCACATGAACAATTACAGGAATTTGTGCATCTCTTGTCAATGCTTCAAAATTCCATTGTGCAGTATATTCCCTGAAGCATAAATATTTCAGTCTATTCTCTCTTCAACAATCTTTATGACATATTCCTATTGCATCTCTTAAGTCAGCTTGTTTTAAAAATGTAGTTGTGCAAGATAGCAAAATTTATGACAGTTCCACAAGTTTGTGAGAGGACAACAGGTCTTATATAATTACTTAACTAGTAAGTGTTAACTTCATGCATGCCATCTTCTGGGAAAAGAAGAAGCTGAATATCAGGGAAAGTTATGATTACCTGACGTGGGTGACTTGCAGCGGTCTTCTGGCACCACTGTACCTTCATTTATATCACAAAGACCTGCTGAAACACAACAACAGTGTATTATAAATACAGTTCCCACTTTATTTTTACTTCCACTGCAGTCAGGAACTTCATTTCTTATTAGAGACAAACAAGCCAGTTGTGACAGAATTTCTGTTACATACTACATTTTTTGACATTATCCACAGTAACTGTAGAGTCACTTCATACTACTAAAGTTTTCTTTGCAAAATATAATCAATAAATTTCAGTGAAAACTTCTATACTTTCAGCTAGACAAACTTATCAAAACAGTTAATTATTTACATGCTACAGGTACATATTAAGCCTAGACACAATTTCTTTTTAAAAAAATCAGAGTTAAATTAAAAATGTAATTGTGAAAGAAAATAATATAAAAGAGGGTCTTGAAGATTACAAGCACATGATATGTGAAACTACAGTGCCTTTTTTCAAACTACTTTTCCACTGCTGCAGTGATATGCCTTGTATTTGCCAATTTGTATTGCCAAGTTAATTTTCCATAAAAACTCCTTATTGGTGTCACTTAGAGAATTCAGGTCTTGGGGTGTTTAGATAGGTGCTCTCCCTTGCATGGAGGAATTTAACTAAATTTCTTACATCATCAAATCTGATCAGTTTGAAAAAACTGCAGTATGTTAACATCTGAAAGCTAATTCCTTTCATTCCAGTGAAGGAACTAAAACCTAGTTATACACAATCAGATGCAAAAGATGGAAGCTGCCTCAAAATGGTCCTAAATATTATTCCATTAAATAATCTAAAAGTATACAAGAAATTTTTTTTTTTTTTTTTTTTTTTTTTTTTTTTTTTTGACAAGAAATTGCTGTCAGGACTGCCCACAATTAAGAGAAGCACATTTTGTTGATATTTTAAGGTTAGTAATACATTTCAGGTTTATATCATGAAGCTTTCCTACAGAAATTTCATTATGTGATACCAAGGCAAACAAGCATGTAACAGTAATAGCTAAGAAATATTTGCTAAAATTACAGAGTTTTGCGTGCACACAAATATTTCCAATATTCAAAAAGTTTGCGGGGCAATGGTAATGGCTAAAGCAAGAAAGGTATCACATGAAAAGCCTGTCTATACAATTGCACACTACACATTCACAAGTGCCACCTGTACATATCTGTCAAAAAAAAAAAATACAACAGCTCTACTCCATCTACACCAAAGCTTTAAAATTTCCAAACATTAAACCAGAAGTTAATAGTTTACAGGGAAAAAAGGTTCTCCTGAAATAACATAGCAATGTGGAACACATTGAAAGTATGTTAGATTAACAATTCCATTTATCCAAAATAGTCTCTTTTAAAATTACTAAGAGCATGAATAACTTAAACCCCAAAACTCAATGACTAGAATTGGCAAATGACCCAATTTAAATTCTAAAATGTCAAATGAAATTCCAGGTGGAAGCTATATCTTTCCACTACACAGAAGAAAGAAAAGAGCAATTTATTTAATCATCTGTCAGTAAATCAATTAACACTACGGGATAATCAGAGCTTTACATCAGAATTTTAAACAGGCATGGGAGACTAAATGTTTTGACCTAGACAGGATTATTTAAAAAGATTTCTGAAAAATTCTAAAGTTGCTTTCATAACAAGCAATACAAGTTTCAGATGATAGTTGTGCTGGGAGGATAAACCCATATTGTGCTCTTAGAAGTAGTTGCCCTCTCAGGAGCCAAACTAAACAAATTCACACATGCAGTTCGGGAACACAATTTCCTCTTTTCCAATAAAGATTAATTCTTTACCTCCAAAGGATGAGTTTAACTTCTTGTACTAGTTCTCCTATGAAAATTCATTAATTGACAGCAATGATCTTTAGCCAAGCATGAAGACACCTGCACACTTGAATTCATTGTAGGAACTCTCAATGCTATACTTTGATTAATATACATCTTAATTAATATGAATAAGTGTGCATTATGGTAATCATTATAGAATATAAAGCTTGGCTATCTGTTCATAGCCATTACTGCCATTACTTCAGAGAGAAAAAGAACAGGAATAGATGAAAAGTAATTTTAGCTATTATTGTATTGGTAATTAAACCAAGCAGAGTATAACAAGAATGATCTAATTTTGTGAACTAGGAGGCTCTGCTCATGACCAAGCTGAAGAAACTTGCTATTCATCTTAAAACCCCAGATATCCTGATGGAAGCACTGGCAGCAAGACAGCTCTCCTGGAAAAATTCAGTAGAAAATTGATCTAAGACTTTCTGTTTCAGAAATACAAAAACTGTATCCTTCTATAACACTAATATATGTACAACTGACCTTTTAATAAGCTTTTAGTTTACCTCTGCAAACTCTAGAAGCAAGAAAATGAAAAACTCTCCAAACTGCCAAAAATCAAAGAATGTCATTAAAGACATCATTACCAGGCTGCATTAAAAGCTCCACAGAACTACACCTGAAATTAACTGATATATAAATTTTCATGAGAGTTAGTTTTTTGCACAAGCTTTAAACAGACATCTGAGAAGTACCTACAACTTTACAAGAAAATGGAAAAAAAAAATTAAAAATTATAACTAAAAGTAACTTGATATGATATAAAACTTAGAATTAAAAACAAGCTGAAAAACAGGATCAAAAAAAGATCCCCAAGCCCAACAACCAAACTTTCTGATACAGTTTCAGCCTTGGCTGATGTCAGTCACAGCTGATGTTGGTATCATGACATTTAAGATAAAAATTCAAATAGTGCATGAAGGAGGAAGGGGAAAAAAAATGACCAAGCAACTCCAGAAGAGTTGTGGGCATATATTTTTTTCCAGTTTGTCTCAACCCCACTTCTTGAATAACTCATAGATTACTGTCAAAAAGCTTTTTGATGTAAAGTAAAAACTTTAAATAAAGTCACATGCATGTAAGTACTGCTTCAGTTTTGTCAGAAACCTAAACTGTCTCTGGTAGAACTAAGAAATCCTAACTTTTAAAGAGTTGTTCTAAATTGCACTAATCAAAAAGTCACATGAAATCTTGTAACTCTCACCAAATGTAATTTGCAAAAAAAGAGTTATGATTCATGTTCTCTGTGAACTTATGGAACTAAGTAGGAAGAAATAACAGCTATATAAGTCTTGGTGTTTCATTATCAAATTATGACCTGTCTCTTTCTTTTTATCAGTACTGATTTAATGACTCCTGCCTTATTTAGCAAAGAGTATATCAAGGAAATGTCGCCTAACAGTGTAAGCCTCCATCATGTCATCGCACCATAACCTTTCACTTACGCATTTCATGTCTTTGGGCACATGGCCAAAGTTGATTTTCTAGACCCTCCCCCCTCACTATTAGACTCTAAAGGCAAACGTTGATTTTTCTTTTAACCTTGACAAACACCTGATGACACTGTCTGGCAGGCCTTAACAAAACACATATACTGCATGCTTCACAAACTATAAATTGCCACCCAAAACATGTGAGTAGTATACCTGGTATGAATCACTGATAAATTCCAAAACACGATCCCAACTGGGAGCTTGTATCTGTAGAGCTAGCCTGAAATGACATTTTACAGTCTAGCTAGTGTAGAGAGCCTTGTTTCTAAATAGATGCTGCTTTAAGACGGGAATCTGAATTTCTTTTCTGAGTAGAAAAAATAAGATGACAGAGAAATACATCATATTCTTGCAACACAAGAGAAGGGAAAAAAAGCTCACGTTTCCATTCATATTTTAGAAGATACGTAACTCTTACTCTATGAAATTTTTTAAAAGATGCCTTCGTAAACTTTTAATTGTTTGATTAAGGACATACCATTTACTAAATCTTAAGTACGTTGACAGTTACTGATACTCTATTGAATTGATACTTTATGCTGAAACATACAGAATATCCAGGTTTTTAATGAGGAAGGACCAATCCTTCCTGCCTTTTCTGGACGTGGTTGAATGCACAATAGCAATATGCTGCTCTGTTGCAGGCTGCCTGAATGCATATGTAAGCTAATAAGATTTTTTTTTTCCTTAAATACACTGTTGTTGTCTCAAAGAATAGGAATTTTCTAAACCAATTGCATTAGATAGAAAACTACTTTTTCTAGGAAGATTTAAATATTAAGTACTATTACTCCCTGAAGATTATTAGTAATACAGCCATTGAAAATATCTTATTCATAAATAAAAATAATTTTGAAGTATTAAAATAGAAATGTTTTCAAGATAGAGATTCAATGAAGGCATGTCTTTCAAAGCAAAAACAAGGAAGCATAAGCTCCTTGCATTTTTGTAAACACTAAATGCAGAAAGTGAATGTCCAAGAAAGGGAGAATGCAAAATCCAAGTGTTCTTACTATCTTATATAGTTCCAATCCCATAAATAAATCGAAGGGTAGTACTTAAATGTAACAGACTCATTATTTGTGGAAAATTATTGAAGCAATTATTGAAGTTTGGGCAACACATACACTGAAAGAACTAAAAATAATGAGAAATGTTAAATGATAACTAAAGATATTATTTTCAGTTTTTAAAATGACTGTAGCTCCATTTAACCCAGATACTGTCAGGATGGTAAACAGAGAATTACATGGTTATGAAATTAACTCTTGGGTACAAAACTTGTTTAAACTTATTCCTAAATAAAATAGTCCAAATAAATTCACCTTTACAATATTCACTAGCTTGAGGATTTCTACCCATCTTTTTCTTTTTTTCAAAACAATAATCAATCAGCACCAGATCCTGGTTTTCAGTTCTGTATCATCTTAAGGTGGAGGCATTTATTTTATGCCTAGCTCCCTTTCTGCCATGACAGTAGAGGAGGAAAGGCTATAGACAAAGCAGTATTTGGCAACTGAGACTATCCTCTGAGATGTATTTTTTTTTTCATGTTGGGGGAAAAGAAATAGCAGAACTAAGACATGGACCACAATTTCAAGTTTGTTTTGCAGTTATGTTCATTTGTTGTTTTTCTTTTTAAATTCCATTTATACAGTAGCTTAACCTGCTCTACTTCATTTAAAAAAAGGCTGAGATTACCTACCTCTGCCTGATGGCTGGAGAAAACTGGTATCCTAAGAAAAGGAACGATACTCTGCTTTTAAAAAATAAGCTTTACATTCTCCAGATTCTTGGATGCTGTGAATGATGTAATAAGTCAGACTCTCTCAGGCAATTCATGGTTCTGATGGCTTATCTTTTTCACACAGATACCTGAACTTCAAAACTGCTTGGGAACTGAACAGGGCTGTTCACAAATACCTCTTAATCCCTATAAACAACATTTTTGTAAAAGTAACTTTTCACTTTTAGAAGAATAATCTCTCTGCAATCACAATGTCTATTCTTATCATTGCTACTAATACTCTAACTCTGGACTTCTGAAGCTTTTTCTGCCAGAAAGGGAACCAAACAAGGAAAGTTTCTAGTAAAATAACTGTATTTGTGAGTAAGATCTTAGCTGTATAAACATCAGCAAATTCTGAGATAGGATCTCTTTTTGATTTTGAGATTTATTTATTTAAAACCACAAAATACAGAGACTATTATGGTTGCTTTTTTCCTTTAAATTTTTTTTAAAGATATCATGAATGAGAAATACAATGGATGCAGGACGGATTGAAATCAGGCTCTATAAGTAAAACAACTACTTAAATAGAACTAAAGAAAATTAATTATGGTGAGTGAAGAAAACAAAAAAAATCAACTTCAGATGCTCAAACAATATTTGAATGCTATGAGATGACTTACTTATATAAGAGGTGCGAAGCTTTTTCACAGACTCTGAATATAAGTTAGAAAGGCCGCACATGCAAGAAGCCACAGTCAGCATACCTTCATGAAGCAATGAGAAAAGGAAAGACGGAGACACTAACAGTACATTTGAGACAGAAAAGCCAGCCAAGTAACTTCTACAACCAGATTATTAAAATGCCATTGCCATGCAGATTGTTAGTACCAGAAGTTAAGATGAAAAAATATGACTTCATAAAACAGTTGTGTTAATGAGCAAAAAGGACTTTCATCATGAACAACTTATAGACATAGCTGGACCACAGAGGTATGTGAATCCAATTTACTGGATTAAAATAACAACAGTTAAGAAAACAAAGGCAAGTGAAGTTTAAAGCTCCAAAAGGCAGTTTATAATCTATATGCATGAGGCAGAATTTAAGACCTTTACTCCCAGGACAAATTAACACAGTCAAACATTAAAGTTATTTCTTTCTCTAACAGCTTATATCATAAAAGAAAATATTTTATCTGACAGGATACTGACTGTCTATGCTCTGCTCTACGTGAATGATTTTTAGATCCAATTCCTCAGTTGAAATAAGCTGACTGATGTTAACTGGATATTTTTCAAACCATTCATTTAACTAAAACACCTCCCAGAACATCCATTTCAATTTTAATAAAATATCACCTGAAGAACTTACAAGGACTTTACTATGGATCTCTTAAAGAAATTAACACTCAATCATGAGGAAGGGTTTTTTTCAACAGTTTATTATTATGTCTTCTGCTGTTTTCTGAAATAACTTAGGAGTATCCATGACACATAAGGGAGAAGAAAATTTTAAAACACTATATTTTCTTTTGGTTACAAAAAGCTTCGCATTTTGATCAAAAAGTTATTTTCATTTTAGCTGAAAAAGAACACTCTTCAGCATATTTTAAAATCAAAGTCCTTTTTTTCTATTTCAAAGAGATTTATTTTACTGGTGTGTATGTAGAAGTTTATTTTGTTCATTTCAATCAAAGGTTTCCTCTCAAGCATAACATAACAGTATTAACAACATAACATGATTTAGCTCATGAGGGACATTTCTAATCAAATTTTAAAACAGGAAGCCACAAGATCTCAGCAAACACTCAGGCTATCTGCAAACATTAATGGATTTATACAAACATGTGGGTACTAGGTTTATCAGAAATATCAGGATATTTCGTCATGCCGTGCAAATTCTTGTAAACTGCATAAATCCATTGTAAAGTTATATTTTTTTCTTAAAATACACATTACACTGAAAAATAAGTAATAGTATAAAGCAATCAGTACATTCCACTACGCAACAATTTTTAAGGAAAGATGAATTAACAAAGCTGCAGTAGTGACACTAGTAACAGATCAAGAAGAATGAAAACCACAGTGAAGAATGTTTGTATTCAAAGAGCACACACAAAGACAAGATGACCAATCATGCTTTTCTTCTGAGCTTAAAATATGTTTTAGGTTACTCACCTCCAGATGGTTGCCGAGCTTTTCGGGGAGACCGTGGCTCCCTGCGGTAGGGATCATTGGAGCCATACAGTTCAATAGTGCCTAGATTTAAGAGCACTGTCTTCTGGAGGTAATCAACCATGGCAATACCATTACAGTTTCCAAAAACTACTCTGGAAAAAGAGAAGTTAAAGGAAAGACAATGCTAATTAAATGTTGGTAATGTTTCACACAACTATTTTTTGCAGTTCAGCACTTAATACTTCCTAATTTTTAGGAATTATCCTAGATTGTATTTATTTATATATTTGTATTTTAGAATCCAGTATTGATTAATTGTCCTCTTGTAAAAATATGGTGTCAAGTAGAACAGACCACTGTCAGTGACCTTGCCAACCTGACACAGAGTCTTAAGTGACACTCTTGGCTGTACAGTGCCAGGTGAAAAAGAATGATGCTGATTTGCCTCTGCTGTTAGCACCATCAGTATCTGCCATGACCCAAAAGGAATTCTTCTCAGAAGCACAAACAACTGATTACCTCTATGTTGCTGTGCAGTTCATGTGAACACACACAGAAGACTTAATTTTAATGGATTGTTTTAGACCACTTTGATGGAATAATGAAAGAAAGAACTGTGTAGGATATACTTACAGGCCATATGCTGAGTTGATGGCTAAGCTGGTTATCTGTTGAGGAGGTTCTCCACTCACCCACACCAGCTGTATAACAAGCTCGATTTGGTAGCCTGGAGACTGCTTGAGAGGAGAATTTTTAACTCTGCAAAGTAAACAAAACATGGTGTCTCCATTGTCTCCATTTTTCTTTATGGGATCAGAGTTCATTAAATTCTATACCATACTGGATTTTAAAATGTTGGAAAATGATAAAAACTATGATCAAAAGCAAATAAGAGCAACCAGAAGAAAAAGCCACATTAAAAATGGGAATTCACTTATTTTGATTCACTACCTAATTGAAAACTAATTGAACAATGACCACATATGTTTCATTTTTTTCCAACCTCAGAACAAGCCATAACAACACTATTATGCTGCATTTCCTTGAAAAGATACAGGTGTTCAGTCAATGTCTAAAAAAAGTGCTACCTCTTTTTTTTTTCAGAGTTTCCAAAACAACTCTGATTTAGAGAAGGGAAGGGGGTAAGAGGTTTACATGGAATAAGCACAATGAAAAGGGAAACAGAAGCATAATATATTGAGGTAAATGCAAATAAAAAGCTGATGATATGGCAAAACCAAAATGAAAACAAGTCAATTACTGCAATGGTAGACCAATTGTATGCAATGAAGCTAGGACTGGGGAAATTGAAATTCCTGTAAAGACTTTTTTTGCATGCTGACAAATACACTTATACATTTTTTTTTTACACGAAAAAATGTTATGTAGAACAAGCTCCTGTTTCCTGAACTCCACTTATTTTACCCATTTATTCTCATTAATGGATATTTTGGTCTAACAATATTTTACATAGGTCTAGAATTTCTGTTTTATATATTAATATTCTATTTTCTATTCTATTATTCTATTTTCAGTTTTTCTACTTAGATGAGTTTCCATCAGAAATACACCTCTCCAACTCAGTATAATCAATACAATTTGAAAACTCTTACCCAAATAAAGCATCCCTATCAGAATTGTTTTCTGGATGGATGCACTCAAAGAATAAAAACCCAAGTTGGGAATCTTAAACTTCAGGAAACAAAGTATATACTTAGCTTTATATCTCTAGATATATATTACATATTCCTTACATTCTGTTAGAAAAAGTCACATCTCATAAGTCACATAATGCACTCTTGTAGGAGAGTAAAAAAAGACAGACTTTCTTAACTAATTTCTCTAAATGGTTAAAAACTCACACAAAGAAGCTGGCAGAAAAAATTCACAATTTAAAAAGATCAAAAAACTTGTCAAAGACCTGCACTATTAGGCATCATGCAAAGTGAAAATCCATGAAAAAGGGACATTTAATTAATTCTCTTTCCAATATGCAGTCCTTCCCCTGGAGGATTTTCAAAAAATATATATATTTATAAACCTAAAGAATTAGCATTCAGCTAGCTATCTGTAAGAATTTTCACTTCTGATTTACTTCTAAAACTTAAGGTGCTGCAAAACTAATAAATGAAACATATTCAGACATACTTGGTCTAAAGTTAAAGAGAGCCACAAAACATTAATTTTCCTATTCATTTCAAGGACAGTAAAATAGCAAAGTGACTGAACTGCTGCTATTAAAAACTGTTTGCTCTAAGGCACAATCATCTACAGCTATACTAACATCTATGCCATATTTTCCTAAAATAAGGTAAATCAGAAGGCAAGGATTTTTTAAGTCAGCTTTAGAAATTTAAAAAAAATAGTATTACAATAATTATTTCTTAAAACAGAGCTCAAATTTCCGATATTTGGAAAACTTTGCTCTACAAGATAACACATTTTCACCAGCAATGACATATTTGTAACAATATCAAAGTACATATACTCTAAATCACATATTCTTGCAATGTTTCAGACACTGAAAGTGTAACAGAATATACTTACTTTAAACATGGGACATTATCACGAAGTCCATCAGATGAACTGCTACTAGTAGATGGATGAGACTGAGGAACAATGGACTGGGGATTGGAACCTGTGCCTGGAGTTGGTACAGGTGGCACCTGCTCACCGTCTGGAGTTTCAATATCATTTATTTCATATAGGAGACGTATTTCCAGCATCTGTTTATGAAAGGAAAGAAAAATACCTGTCAAGTCTGTCTTTCAAAACATTGAATATGAAATCAATGAAATGCAACTGAGGGTATTAGTAATAAAAGTGACATCCAAAATTTTTCCATCTTTTGAAAGATAACAGTTTAATAAGCAGTGTACCAAAAACAAATGTAGTTTTCAGAAATACAGTCATACTATTAAAGACTGAGTATCTGAAGACTGTTAGAACTTGAATGACTAATGTATTTCCCAATTTTTAAAAGTTTGCTTCTTAATAGCAAAAGAAATTAAATACTGGACCCATTTAATTATCATTCTGCTGAAATACATTCTCAGTTATGAATATGACTTGGTTTATGTACTTCAGGAATCATAAAACAGAGCTAAAGCCACACAGACAGCTAAACTTTTGCTGATGCAATTCTGTACACATGGTGACTTAGTTCAATGTTTGATGTTGTGTTGAACTGGATCATACATTTTAAAGAACTGTGCTTTCATAATGACTTTAGATTTCCTTCTCCAGGATCTGTAATAACATCACAAGTAACTGCAGTGCAGTATAAAGGAAGTTTTCAAGTGTGTTATTATCATCTGCAAAACAGAATTTAACTCATAGACTATAGAACATAGAACTATATAGTATTTTTAAAACATTGAAGAGTACTGAAGACTACCTTAATTGGGGTTGATTAACAAAAATTGGTTAGAAAGAAACCTATTCCGTAAGAAGGGAATGTATTTGTACATTCAAAAAACCACACACAAAAAAAAGCCCCACACCTCAGGTCTTTAAACTACAACTTACAAGTGAGCAGAATAGGGAGGGGATGGTGTGTATGTGTGTATTGGAGGAAGGAGGTGAGAGGAAAAAAACCAACTACACTACAATTAACACTTAGAACAGGCAATACTTTATAATTAAATGTTAGGTTTTAGTTAACACATTCAATTAAATAAATTCACAAGTGTGTTTCTGATTTAACAAGAAACGTCTCAACTTACTCTTCTTGCAATAGAATCATTGTATCTTATACAGAATAAAACAGTGACACAGCAAAGTTAACAGATTTCAGGGCATGTTTGGCACATTTTTTCCTCTTCTAGCTCTGCATAGTGCAGAAGTTTTGACAGGACAGATGGTAATTATGAGGACTCAAGGGACCAACTCCCCAAAAGTTTTGCAATTCTTCAACTCTATAGCTCATTCACTTCTGTTATTATTTTACCTTTGATACAGCCAAGTTTTGATCCACTATTTGTTTTGATACACCAAAGAAGGATTATCGGCCCCAAAACCTCGAAAAGTCGCCGAAAACCAATATTTTGGTGTGCAATGTTTACTTTTGTTGAATTTCATAATTAATTACTTTCTCTCCAAAAACCTACATCTCTGTTTTGAGTCAATTATTTTTGTCCATTTCATTTTATAATTAAAGACAAAAAAAAAAAAAAAAAAAAAAAAAAGAAATTGCTAGAACAGTCTTATTATAGCTAAATCCTACAAAGTTGCAAAATGGTCATAACTCTTTACCGGAATGACTTCCGTCGTCACTTCCTGCTTGCTGAACCTATAAATAATGACATGTGCAGAAACTCCAGCTATGCACAGCATTCTACTTTCTGGACACCATGAGATGATCTGAATAGCATATGGATCTTCATCTACTATATCTGTGTTTGGCCTGTCATCTTTATTCCGTGATTTTTCAAATACTTTGGCTGTTTTTAGCTTATAGAGTACTTGCAGCGTTACTAGAACAAAGCAAAAGAGAAAGATTAGTTTTGACCTAAACACATAGCTAATTCTTGAAGTGTATCCTTCTCAACTGGAATTTTAATTCTGTGTTAGATTTTCTTTCAATTATCTTCATGCTGATTTCAAACTTCACAGGCATCCTATCAATGGCCCAAATTACTGCAATAAATACTAATCACAACATTAGTAAAACCTAAATTACAGCATCCCTTCTTCTCTTCCATATTTCATCAATTTTATCTGGATCACATTTCCCTAGTTCATCAGTAAGACGGTCATATTAGAAAGACTCACAAGATTTTTAATCAAAATGAGGATACTTGCAATTTCTCCCTTAACATGTTTATTTACCTGTTTTAGAAAGAAACTAAGTAACAGAATCTCCTTTTGACAGATCTATGCTGAACAGAATTTTTAAGCATACAATCAAGCAGGTTTGACTTACCCACCCCCCTCTCCCAGGTTCCACTCCCACTCCAAACCGAAATTAAAGATCTGTAACACTTCAAACAGTCCTCCTCCCAGCTTTTAAACATATACATTGCATCTGTTTCCTCCCACAACCACACATGCCTTAGCCTTTTGGAATCTCACCAGTTTTCCACAAGTTTTGAAAGACAACTGATGACGATTCCAAGACTGCTTTAAACAGCTTTTAAGTACCAAGAGTAAGGTTAGTTCCAACTAGAGCAATTCAAATATCTAACTTTGTGCAATCGTTTCCACTTTGAATTCTTGCTGCATTTTTCACTGTGACTTGTGTCTAATATCAGATGTAATTGACCCTTTCACTGAAGAGGAAAAATTTAAAACTGCACGGGAAAAATCTCTACTGAAAACTTACTTGCTGATGCATCCCAAAACTTGATTGATCCATCAGCATGCCTATGAAATATTAAAAAATATAAGATGATGAAATCATTAGTTGGAATGCTTGACCTCTATGGGAAAGTACACAGTTAACATTCTATTTTTATTAGTCTTTTTAGTGACACTTTATTTTCACAATTTATTAAAAGCCGATATTTTACCAACATGTGCTCCAATCACTTTGGACAAAAAGGGACTAGAAAACCATTTAGAAGCTAACTTCCTGATGATCCCACAGTAACATATTCACTTACCATTTTAAATAATGAGGCATACCTTACCATGCACTGTTTTTTGAAAGATGCCCTATATTAGGAGCAGCACTTATAAAGATGATGCCTAAATATATAGAATCCCACTGTTAATGAGTCACCTAACTTATTTATTTAGCCTTGAGTTTGAGAATCAGATGACTATATTTTTTCACGACTGTCTCAAAGTCTCCGCAATGTGTAGTACAAGGTAACAGTAATCCTGATTAGGGCTAATGGACTGTTCTAAAACCACTTTAGTGGTCCTCTCACTTTCAGTGATACACTGAACAGTTATAAATTAAATTTCACTTATGTTCCTTACAGTACTATTAAAAAGATCAGTCTCAAAATGATCAGATTTAAGTATTTGCTTGTCCTTTTTGAGATAAAAAATTGGCTTCTCTTTGAGAACTGAACTACTTAACGGAGTACCATGCTTTAAAACAATACTCAAGTATTTAGCAAAAATAAAAGAAAAAAAGATTATTTTGATCCAAGATACTTTGATAGTAAGTACATGTAATCACAATACCACATTATCATCATCATAATAAAATGCCTTTTGAAACACCTGCTATCATTTTGTTGCTACCTTCCCTTCCACTTTCTGCTTCACTTTCTCAGTCACACATCAAGGAGATTATGCCAAGAACAAGTCTTGTGATCACAATTTTATGAATCACTCAAACCACTCATACAAAACAATGTTTTAAAAGAGAAACAAAAAATTTACATTTCTACTTAATGAGCTAAGGAAGTTATTAGTAAACTATGGTATCACTTACCCTGTAATAATTATCTCTGAATAGCTCTGAGTGATCACACCCCAGTTGCCTCCACTGATAGGCCATTCCTGAAAGATTAACAAATACACTGAGGAAGAACATATCATACAGTGCAAAGTTAAGGGAAATTACTGCAGATCCTCCCCAGACATTAGCCACCTAGATCCATCCTCCCCTGCTCTTAGCCACTGTCAAAGGCAGGCTGAGTCAGGTGAAGTTTTGGTCTTATTATGGCCACTCTTGTTATTTAGAGCTTGTGATTCCCAGCATGTTAAAATGCAAACGGGTATAGTAGATATTGTACCTTCTTACTGTAACCTTGACGTTTCTGTCGAGCACCAACTGAATAGAGTGCAGGTATGAGATCCACTGGACAATCAGCAAAATATTCACAACAGGTAACTGGAGACTCATGTATAGTCAAAGGATAGGGATTCTCAAATATAGGGTACCTTTAAAAGAAGAAAAAGGTTAACTGTTAATCTAGGGAAAACCTTTTTTTTAAGTGCAGAATACAAGTAAAACACTAAGGACTAAGCTGGCATTCTTTTTGTACAGAGAAAAATATCAAATTAGACTATGAACAAATACACTAGACAACTTTACTGCTCATCCAGTACATTATAAAGATAGTGTAGTACACTACATGGACTCTAAAGTTTGTACAGTTTTTAGAGTTTTTCTAGAACACTAGCATTCCCTGCTGCTTTATATTTTCAAGCTTACAAATTTAGTGGCCTGTGGAAAAAATTAAGCTGCCAAGTCTCAGCTGTAGCAACATGGAGATATGAATTTATTTCTAACTCTTCAGTCTATTCTTCTAGGGATAAAGACAGGAAGACTCCCATCTCACTTTGTATTAACACACTGTACTAAAACAGAAAGTTATCCAGCATTTTGCATGGACAAATTTTGCTTAATCTACTTGTAACTCCAGGATCACTTTCTGAAAATTACAGATAGCAACACTCAGTTACCAATTAGAAGAACAAATACAAACATGCTTCCCACCACTACCTCCGTCTGAAAAGTGACAGAGGCTTAATGAGGAAAAAAGTCAATAATATTAACAGAGGTAAATGTATCTGTGTTCAAAGAATATTTATCTCCAGAGAAATGCATGCTATACATTTTATATTTTTTTGCTATATGTTTTATCTCCCCTTTCTTGGTGGAGGTGAAAAGACACAGCTTCTCAACCCATCTAAAGGAAAAATTAAAAACAGATGAAAACATTCATCTGGAACTTTATACAGGGCTATATGGAAAGCTACAAATATATTTTAAAAATTACATGCAGAAGAGGCTTAACAAAATATGTCAAATCATTGAGAACACAAGGTAAAAAGAAGTCTGTAGATTTTTTTGCATTAATTTTATTTCTTTTTCAGGTGTCAAACAGCTAATAGTTTGCAAGTCAATCACAACAAAGACCATTGTAAAAACATAAACTGCTGACGATCTTTTAGTATGAAATAGAATAAGCTTTAATATAACTTCAAATTTCAGGCACTTCAAACTAAATATAAATGCTGACACTTCATGCTATTGATATATCAGAAACAAGTTTTGGATAACAGCATATAGCCAGGTAACATTTGGAAAACATAAATGAAATTGTTCAATAGCTGCAGAGATATTAGGACAAAACTTGACCTTCTTCCAAATTCCATATAGTCTTCATTATCTAAGGGGTCACCATTGACTTTGAGGACAAATATTAACAGGTGTTTGTTTTGCCTTAGAAGAATGTTCTCCACAAGGATTTTTCTCCATTGACCATTGGAGATTTTTAATCAGGAACAGTACTAAGGTCTTACCTAGTTCCTTTGCTCCTGATCCCTTAACAGCTAGTTTTTACTGCCTATACAAATTGCAATACCCTTCATTAAAAAAAAAAAACTATAGTGTCTAGAATTTTTAATCACCACTGGTAACAGTGTATGGACTACTCCACGGACAGAGCAACAAGGCGACTCAAGGTTTTAGGCAGATATTATTTGTGAATACTGCAATAGCACACTCCTTTTAAGCAATTTCTTACCACAGATGTAAATCAGAGAGTAGATGTTATCATTCAAATTTTATATATATTATTGCATCCGTATGGAGTTACTTTAAACAATACAGGTAGTAATTTATTTGGCAATAAGATCAGCAAATATTTAAATGATGACAACAGCCAATATTACTTGGGTCATCTGATCAGTTCTTTTCTGTGCTTTCTTCCTCAAAACTGGAGGCTCCCCAAAACTTCAAACTCCCCTCACAACACTAAGGAATCAATTTGAAAATAAACTGTGATACTTAAAAAGCAGAAGTGATCTATAAATAATTTTGGTCAGTCAGTCAAGCCTGGAAAAAGTCACATGATACTCTACTCCATTAACTTGAAAAAGGTTGATATAACAGGATTTTCAGTTCATTTGCACAAATTTTATATTTAATATTCAAAATGTTATTTTCTGAGGTATTAGGTTAGACTAAAAAGCTTTAAAGCAGAACAGTAAGCTGATTACTGCAGCCAGTGATTGAAAAGGCTACAGAAAATTCTTACCCATTTTGTGCAAGGTCAATCAGTACTAAGTCCTTTTCTAGGAGAACAACTACAGCATACGGTTCCTGAAAGTCTGAAAACAACAACAAAATGTTACCTAGTGGTAAATGGAGCCCATGCATGTACAGCCTCAAGAATGGAATCAGTGCTTGCACTCTGGCAGCTCAGATTAGAAAGCCACTTAAATTACTATAGTTTTTGAAGATATTTTATACACACAGACTCCTGAATCATCCAAGTTAAGTTTGTAAAAATCATGTTCTTTTATTCAATATTCTCAACAGCTCAAATAACAGAAAAAGGAGCATGCAGAGTAAATTCTGTAAGTAGGTGATATGAGTGAAAGAGCCAATTTCTGAGTAACATCCTCCCACCCCTAAACTGCATTTTCTCATATTCAGTGGGGTTTAAGTTTTACTTGCTTACAAAATGGCTCAAAAGACAGCTGACTTAACAGTAAAATAAGAAACCTGGAAAAGTTTCCAAAGTTTAAATTGCCTTCTTTCAGCCAGATCTCAAATTCCAAGCTAAGCAGTTTAATATACTCTGATGGAAGCTGATAGCTAAAACCATTGGAATCATCAGCAATAGAATACTATAAGTCTGAGATAACTACCTAAACTATGGTAAGAAATTCCTTGCTGCAGAAGAGAGATTACAGGCTAGTGATGAAATCTAAGTATTGGAATGAATAAAGCCACTAAAAGCTTAAAATAATACAAGAATGCTGCTCATGGTTTAGCACTGACTGGAAAAGCTTTACGTGCCCAAATATCCAGAGATGCACACATCTGCTCCAGTAACTACAGCTTAAAGTTGTAATGCTTTTATTCTGCACATGCTTTTGAGATTAAAAAGAAAGAAACATGCTATGAGTAATTGGCTTTTTTTCTAGATGCAAAATTGGCTTTATAATGAACTATTCTATTCATGTTTTGGCAAGTAAACCATACTTCAGACAATAGGGATAACAGATGTTGCTGCTGCAGTCTGATCCCCAGAGATAAAACAGAAAGACAATAGTAAAGAATATTCTGCTGGGATAAAACTCCAAAGATAAGAAGTCAAGGTACAGAGAAAAATCTTTACAGAGCCTACCATTAGGATAAGGTGTTTCACACAGGGTTAGAAAATCAACAATAGAATAATCCATTTCTAGCACAGCAGTACTTTTCCCATGCATGACTGTTAAACAGGGTCTTCTTCCTACAGTGTCATATGACAAGCCTCCTGAGAGAATGATGAAAGGCTCCCTGGAATAAAGCAGAAGCATTTAGGATCAAGGCAGGATAACATGCTAAAAGAGACTGGTCAGGTTTTGCAACCTTATGATAAAGTTCAATGAAATATCATTAAGCAGAGATAGAATGAAAATAATGCAAACCAGCTCTCATGAAATATACAGCTTGGGTATGTATTTCAAATCTTATTCTAACTCATGTTTAAGTCAGACATCTCCTCCAAGCATTTTGTTGACTTAATCAGCCTTTAAAACTTCCTGGCAAGATGAGATATTCTTAGAAAAATTTGTATTACTTTAGAGTTGTTTCTTTTCTACTGAATTGCAGATTCAGATTTGCCAACAGTCCTATTTGTCCATACATAAAGCACCCCAGCAAAATCAGGAAGAAACAGTCCCATGTACTTGCTGCACAGTAATATGACTGTTGGAGACGCAACCAACTGCTTGCTAAGCTTTTAAGACATAACATCTTTTAAGTAACATCACACATTTAGTCTAGATGTTTTATCTATTTTTCCCCCTACCACCATGCGCAAAATTCAAGAAACTACTTTGTCATACACTATTCTTACTGTAAAATCAAACAGCCAAGTAGAGCAAAGCAGAGATATTTCTTCTGGTCTTGAGAAGAAATTAAAAGATTCCCTTGAAACTTTTTAAAAAGCCTTTGCAGCAACATACTTTTAAATATATCCATATATTTCCAATATGCACATAATGTACAGTTTACTATTTAATTTATTGAAAAACAAGATTAAGTATATATGTTCATTTTACCAGGTATTTTCTTATTTCCTGATTGTCAAGAATCATTCATTTTAATTTCAAATAGGACATAATCCTTTTATAAGAGTAGACTGACTGTAAGTATGCAACTCAAAAAATAAATGTTACTCATTACTGACTATTGCCTGAAATTTCACATTATATCTCTGAAGGAAAAATAGGCACTTTGCATATCTATCAGTTCCCTCTGATCTACTTTTATGCTCACTTTCAGTAGAAATTCTACCCTTAATTTGCATCTTCCTTGGAAGTAGCTAGTATATCAGTATTTGGGGAAAATTTCTACAGACAAAAACCCCATCCTTATATATTGTAAAAAGAGAGGAAACCTTTTTTTTTAATCCTTTCCTATAATACCATCTTCTCCATACTGTCTAAATGGCTTTTCATAGCTGGTATTTGAAACACAAAGTGAGACTAGATACGTCTGAATTCTTGAAAGCTCTATATTAGGGGTTTGGTTTATGAACACGCTGCAGTTCATGAGTCTAAGACTTGGCTGAAATGTACTTTGTGTTTGTAGCACTTGAAGGCAAAGCAGACTGAGATAAGCCTCCAGCTTCTACAAGTGTTTCACAATCTGCTTGATCATCCAGAAAGATTGATGACCAAAGATTTGATAGGACCAAGGAGCACTGCTGACTGAGGAAGAGACCTCAAAGGAACGGCCATAAATCAGACTATGGGTCCATCAAGTTCAATATCTTGCCTCCAACAGTACCCCAGAATGCATCTCTAGAAGAGAATTAAGTTTTCTCTGAGTCTTAATTTAATCTCAGCTCTTCATATTGAAACTTCACACAATCTTTTATGGTCAGGTCCATGAAGAAATTTCAAGGAAGTTATACACTTGAACTTAGTCTGGTATTTTTCAGGATGTCAGTGAAGAGAAAAGTACTGGTGAGGTCTCATTGTATTGGAATGATTTACTGCAGTATTTTTTTGTCCAAAGAAATCATCAGGTTTTTTAAACAATAATGCTGCCAGGACAATTTGTAGTAGCTATCAGATTTGCACATTCACTGGGATCAACTGACAGTAACAAAGTAACAAATAACAATTTTTAATTTTCATACATCACAGTGACAATTGTATGTCAGCTTCTCCAGGTTTTATTTCTCAAGGTAATCAAACTGCTTTGGGCAGGCCTGCCAGATGCAAGGAATTGAAGAGCTACAAATAGAGAACACTGATCTGTCACACAGATTTTCCACAAATTAATCAAAGATTAAACCTGACTTGAGTCTGCCAGAAAGGCCACTAAAAGTTTGTGTATGAATTTTTCATATTTTCATGAAACCACAGATTTACCATGAATGCAAACTGTGCATTTTCTAATTAAAGTGTTGCACTTCAACTGTGATATATATTAAAAGGTTAGTGCACATCAATTAGAAATACATAATTTAAAATAAAAAATTTAGAAGATTTGTACTTTATATAATAGATGAGACTGATTCAACTTTGCTAATTACAGTTTACCTACCTGAAAGAATGGAAGATATTTAAAAAACACAGGAGTTAGGTCTTAGAGAATTGCTTTATAGCATTTTTAGCAGCTTCTCATACAGAGATTCTTTGAAACAGTTCAGCTTCAGCAGGTCTGCAAGTAATCCCCTTATATGAATTTTCTCATCAATGAAATATGTACAATCACCTGGAGAATACTATATGAAATCGACTATAAAAAGGGGGCAGGAGGTCATTGAAAAAAATTTAAGAAAACACAGGATTAGGTCTTGCAATGTATGAAAACATAATGCAATTAAGAGTTGAGTGGCTCACAACCCAGGAGGATATTTCTGTTCAATTTTAGAAGTAAACTGTCAAGTGTGAGCTAGCTTCTGACAATTCAGATGTGTGAGAGATAGGTATACAGAAAAATCAGGTCATTGGTACCATCTGGCTTACTTTTCAAACCATGAATAAATCTGTGGAGAAATTAATCCTAGTATGAAGATGGGGAAGACTTCAAGAGTTAGTTTATCTTAATACTTGAAGTCCTGAATTAGTAGTGAAGATAAAACTATGAATTTATTTTGGAAGTGTGGTTTTAAACCAATAAGCTGTCACAAGAAAATAGCACTATTCAAACTAAACGAACAGATTAACAACTTTTCCTTAGTGGGAGGCATCATCACTAATGTAACCTCGGGATCCCCATCACACACCACCATCTCACTAAGATGACTCAGACAGTCAATGACAGCTGCATCAACTACCAAGACAAAACCCTTCTGAATTAAGTTTTACATGGAGACTTTGGAGCTTTAATTTCTATTAGATACAGGCAATTTTACCATAATTCTAATACCAACCAGGGTAAATACTGTAGGGCACTGAACCTGCCTGCATGGAAAGTGGCATCAAGAAGGACTGAATCTGGAGGGGTAGGGAGTGGCACAAGGAAGCTTGATAGTGCCTCTAGATTCACTTTAGACAGAAAAAGTATTCATAAATAGCAATATATGAACCAGTTCAGAAAGCTCAAAATGTAAGCTACCTTTGAAATTCAGTGCTTCTGAAAAGGATGAAGCATTTTAGATGAAGAGTGGCTGCAGTACAGTGACATTATACTCTGAGATTGCAAAATGATGCCACTTTGTACTAGAAATATACAAAGAATGTACCTTTTTCACCCCTTATTCATCGATAGTTACTTTTCTCCCAGAAATAAAGCTACAGACATACTCTTGTTGTAGGATAAATTACTTTGGCTCGGGACACTTCACCTTTTGCAATATTTGCAGTAAATTTAAAAACCAAACCAACCAAAAAGTAAGAGAAAACCCCTCAAAGTTAGCAAATAAATAGCCAGCCCATAAAACCCAGGAACAGCCTCATGTCCTCCTTTTGTCCTGACCCCAGTTTTACAATATGGAAAACAAAATGCAGGGAAAAAAAGCAAGAAGGAATTAATAACAGCTGCAACAGTAAAAAGAATAGTGTCTGTAGCCCTGAATATAAGTTGCCATTGGTTATGGTCCTTCCTTCTGCATGGTTCTGGACCCCTTTTCCCCAAAACCAATTTTACTGCTTACTAGAAGCAGTAAAAAAAACCAACCAGTTCAGATCATATCAATGAAACTTTTCAGTGGAAACTTTTCCACTGGAGGAGATACTGAAGCAGACATAGATACTTGAGCACTCTAGATAGATAAGGGAGACACAAAAAAGGAGTGACAGAAAGATGTTCAAAATAGAGCATGGAAATAGTGAACATTTATTCCTAATAAAGATCTGAAATATAACTTAAGCATTAAATAGTATCTCTTAAATGTAAGCTTTTTTGCTTTGTTTTGTTTTCTTCTGATTTTTATAATTTGTTTTTAAAGTACAGCTATAGTGAACTGCTATAGAAAATTCATTTGATATGCTTTTTACATTGTTTCAGTAACCTGAAAAATTTTGTCCTGTCCAGAAATGATTCTCCTCTGTGCTACAGACATTAAACCATGAATAAAAAAATGACAGCACTTTAGATAAAAGTTAAAATCTTATCTTGCATATACTTAAACAAATAAATAGAAAATTTAACAAAAATTTAGGTATTGAAGGATAGTTCTGTCTTGCCTTAAAATTCTTGTAAGATTACAAGTGAAACTGAAAATTGAAGTGCAACCTGAAGTATACATAGTACTAAATGAAAGAAGATTTCCAGTGCTCTGCTTCTCTACCATAGTGCAGCCTGGTGATGTTTTGATTGTTGCAGGTTTTTTTTTTCCATCTCTCACTTAAAGTTCAGGAAGGGTTATCAATAATTGTAGATTAATAGTACAACGATGACAGAAAACATTAGAGAGAAGAATAAATCAAAATGTATCAAAACATTCAGTTTGGATAAACACTAGAAAGTGAGAGGTGCAACAGAAAAAAAAAAAAAAAGCCAAATCAGGAAAATGTAGCTTCCCCAAACCACCAGGAATAATTACAGATTATACTAGAATAAACTCCTCCTTAAACTATGTGAAGAGTCAAGTTATTTTCACATTGTAATACTATGTCACAGAACAAGCTCCAAACTGTCTCCTTCAGAGTAACTGTTCATAATAAAAGAAAGCTTTTGATTGCAGAAATTGTAACTTGCTGAAGCTGAGATTTTTTGATTACTTCTCTTTAGATCAGCTTTTGATATTTCAGTTGAGAAAGGATTATGCAGATAGATGTAGACTTTTGCAAGTAAAATATAGCTTTGCAGATGATGATATTTTTATAAAACTGGGAGCTAGCAGCAGTTTTAAGCTTCTATTTACCTCATTTTTAGCAGAAAATAAAAACACCTAAAGCCAGTGATGAGTATATAAACACAATACTGTACTGTATAATTTAATTAACCATCTTCTACAGATTTGAATGCCTGAAAAGCAAATAAAAATGGTACACAAACCCTCCCAAATATAAAAGAAAACAAACAAACAAAAAAATCAGCTTTTGCGAATAGCCAAACAGATTTCCATGAATATTTTATCTTTATGTTGCACTTTTAACTCAAACACTTTAGAACCATAAAGGAAAGAAATTCCACACAGTTCAGGAAATCCATCCATCCTAATCACAGTCTTGGTAACAAAGCATGCTGCTCTATAAATCTTGTAATTCCATCTGAGCCTCTTGTTGCAATAACTGCTTTGTTACATTGTCAATGTGCATATTTAGGAATATTTCACTGCAGAAATTACTGCACACTACTAGAAAAACTTCTGTTAATAACATTTTGTGGGGGAGAAAGATGTATTCAAAATTAAGACTATTCAATTTGGGATACCGTTTGTCAAAGATCAATTTATCATGTCTGTGTCTTCTGTGGTTTATCAGCCACAAGTCTCAAAAAATTGAGCAAAAACACATACAAGTTTTAGTAGCATGAAAGAAGATTGTAGATAATGCATTAGCAGCATCATTGTTTTGTATACAGTAATTCATTCACCCAAATTTTTGTATTTTATTCATCAGTATTTGATTTATCAAAGCTAAAATAGAGCTGTACCATTAGAATATGCACCCCAACAACTGGGAAACAAAGTCCATTCCCAGAGTGTTGCACTCATGTTCATTTTGTATACAAAACAAGTCTTACCCAGCTCTAGTTGTTTTATATTCCACCTTAAGGATAGGTTTGCAGGGTTCTGGCTTCTTTCCATCCTTCAGCTGCTTTCCTAAAGTAAATGATGTTCCTGTGTTAATCTTGCAGTTCCGTAACATTATGGCAAGTAATGAAGTTCACTGTGCAGCTTGAGAAGTGTAAAATTCACACAACATATATTCAACAACTTTGACAGTTATAGAGTATGCCTTGGAATAATATAATTAAAATTTTGTTAAAGCTCTCAACACACCAACTTAGAAGGTTTAGGAAAAGGAACAACTCTAAACCTGACTACTGTAGAAAATTTGTTTTCAAATGTATAATCCTCCCCTAAAGTGCTGTTTCAAGTAGCACTAAGAGATTTAAAATTTATGTTGTGTCTACCCGTTTGCAATTAAAATTGGTCAGCTTAAACGTAAAGTGAGCTTTATCCTGAGTCTTATTCTTAAGGCTAAGTCTTCAATTGAGCATGAAAAGCCTGCCCTGTCTCAACTGTTCAATTACCTCACTGATACAGACACATTTAAAAATCTTAAGTAAATAAGTTGCTAAGACATTAAATAGAGACAAGCACAGCATGTAAGCCTGGCATTTGTGTACAATTTACTTGAAGAGCAGCAGTATAATTCGCAGAAGAACAAAACAAGTAATGTTAATTTCCTAGATGAACATTAATGCAAGACCTCTCAGAAGTGGGGACATCTTACTAGATGTTATTCTTGTTCTGTTACAAACCCTTTCTAAAATCTATGTGGTAATCTACACATTTATACATAAAATAGGTACTTGCTCATATGTATTTTAAACAATATATGGGACTGTAATATGAGCAAAAACCAAGTCTTGAAAAATATGCATTAGTTAATTCTGAGATCAGTGGCATTGTGTGAACGACAAGCTCAAAATTTAGAGAATTAGAGAAAGCTGATTTGGATTCTTATCCATTGATTTGGATTCTTATTTCATAAAGATTTTTCAAGTGATATCTATGAGAAACTGGCATGACTGAGAAAGATTTTTACTGCATTGCAAGTGCATTTTAATACATGCTTTTGGCATGTATTAAAAACAAGTTCTCTATGATTTAAGAGCTGTCAAGTGCAGTGGGTAACCATTTTCATCTTACCATGTGGAGTGATTGTCTGGAATGGTTTGGTAGGAGATTTTACATTCCATATGGTCAAGGTACCATCTGAGTGACTACAAATGAATTGTTTTCCTTCATGATGCCAAGCCACAGAGTGGATAGCCTATGCAAGAAAAAGCAGAACAACATAAGTCATGTATCTAATTATCATTTTATTATTACACCTTCCTCAATGACATTAAACAGAAAATGGCAATTAGAAAAATTACTAATTAAATAATACCTATCCCTATTATGTCCTAATTTACCCATGTCAACTTTTCCTTACATAACTAGCACTTTCAGACACTTGACCCATCAAAAATACTGGCTTCACTGTAGTGACCTGTTTAGGGGAAAGCAAGGTGGGAACTCATCCTCTTCAGCATAGTATTGAAGTATTCTTCCATGAAGGCTAGCATGAACAGAATAACTGCAAGCACTTATTTAAAGCTTGCTAACCAAAATTTTTCAGTATTGGGAAAAATATACTGTCCAGACAAAAAACATGGGATGAGATTATTAAGTTTAAGTATTACATATTGTTTTGAGATGTTTATGTGGATGTGCATAAGAGGCAAGCATTGGGTCAAAACTTCCATAAAGCAAGAATTGAAGTAACAAAACTTTTTTGAAATTATGATGATGAAAGCAAAGTATTAGCCTGGATGTTCTAATATTGCAATGACAGCTTCGAGGTGCAGGAAAGCAAAGGAATCTACTCATAAATATTTCCATAAATACAAAATCATCTCTAGATTGCTAAAATTAGGAATTGAACAATAGAACATGCCTCATAAAAGCTGCAGAAAATAGCTAAGTAAATAAAATCTAGTTGCTGCCTTCAGGCAAGAGGAAAGTAAAGAATGATGCAAAGAATATAAATAAGACAAAAATATTACGTAGCAAGAGAAGACTGGTGTCATTTCTGCTCCCAGCAACTCTGTTAGTACATGTAGATATTCTGAAAGCATTAGGTGATATTCAAGGAAATTCTAGTTATAGCATGACAGCATGAGTAAATAATGAAACCTGAAAGTATTTCTCTACCTCCCAGAAGGTGCAAAAGGCACTATTAATGGCAAGAAACACAGAGCTTTGGTATTACTGAAAAGGTAAATTTTATGATGAAGACATTACTCTAGGTGAAATAGAAAAGCAGGTGCTGAATAAGTAAAAACTGATACCCTCAGTGGATACCTTCAATGGTGATTCTGTCTGTAAGAAGGGCTTACACTCACTCCAGCTCTGCAGGGATTTTGGGATTTCCTCTGTGAGGAAACCTGGCTGTATGAGCAGTAGCAAACTGTAACCAGCAATGACAGCTAAAGCAGTAATTACTGGGTGAAGAGCACATCTCAAGACAGATGCAAGTGAGCATTGCTCAAACTGATTATACACACATGAGGTCTTCATATTTCATGAAGTTATACAGAGAGACAAGACAGTTTACAGCAAACTGAATGGGAGAATCCAGAGCTTAAATGACAGAAGAAAATGGCTATGCTGCATGAGTCTATAGTCTCCAGTAAAAATTTCCCCAATATAAATTAATATAACATCTGGATATATGTAAACTACAGATTAAGTTTAGCATTTCTTTGTGAAATTTAATATTGTTCCCTATGTATTGTGGAATCATTATAGATTTTTAAAAGACAGATTCTGTGTACCAGTATCACATCTACACATGTAGCTCCGAAACAAATCTACATGCTTCACATGGTGTCTCCTACTAACAAAGTGAAACACTCTTGCTCATTCTGCCTGTCAAATAAATTTTTAGATAGAAAAAACTGGTATTATAAAAGAAATCTTGCAAAAATATTGGATTTTTATTTACCAATATTATACCAAATAAAGCAAGGGATCAACAATTTTGAGACTCAGTAAAGAGAAGGTTGCATTTAAAAAAGCTCATCACTGACAAAATAAACGTCTACAGCAGGCATAGCAATACAATATAATCAGTACATTTTACATAATCTCCCATATGAAATCTAACCCTGACTACAGTAGGCAGCCCATAGTGTAAATGAAACTGATCCACATTTATGTAGAAATAGGTCTTAAGAACTAGTAAGAAAGCAAGCTTCATAAAAGGAACGAAAAATAAATCTAAGAAATGATCACTTCTTCTTTTTCTTGAAAAAGACTGTTGATTGAAGGGAAATGCAACAACTTGCAACTATTAAAACAGCATTAATGCTTAAGAAGATAAAAATATCTGAGCACAAAGGAGAAGGATGACTGCTCTCTCTGCAAGGAACATGGAGGTTATAAAAACCACTCTGAAAGAGAACAATGAGCCTTTTGGCTTTATGGCTATTTACTACCTAGTTTCAGTCTCTTTAGTCACTTGTTATATCTAGTGATGCAGCTAAATATTCTTCAAGATGTAACTGAAATATATACTTTATGTTTTTTAAAATAATCCAGCTAACAACTCTGTGGGCTGGGTATGATAAAATTTTGTATAGAGTAATATCCTTTGCTATTACACAATTCACAAATTCTTGTAAGCCTAAAAAAATAAAAGCTAATTCCACAAGTAACTGCAGCACTATCTCAAGGTACACAACAAGCTAGTCTAGTGTCAAGACAGTTATAATGAAGAGTACAATAACCTTAAGTAGTAGTAGTTAGCTGATAGCACTAGTTGTTGACTAGCAAGAGTCTCAATCTCCCAAATGAAACCAGTATCTGAAAAAAACATCTCTATACACAAGAGCAAAAAAGTTTTGACATTTTTTCCAGAGTTAATATTAGTGCTGGAATTTGGAGGAATGCATAAAATAGAAAAATGAAGCAGAATCCACTGAGTCTGCAAAACTACACAAATCTTATAAGACAGTAAAGAGCCACTAGGAGTAGTATATTTATATTCTAATATTTTACATAAAACTTACTGATGCAGAATAAAACTCTGTTTTAATCTTAATTCTCATCATGATTAAAACTACCTGTTTTCTTTTTTATACCATAATGCAGCAGTATGTTTGTATCAGCTGGTACATATCTGTGTCTCAAATATTTTTTGGTCATATGGGACCAGAAAGTAACCCCTTATAACAAGATCATACCCAAGTATCACAGAGGATTGTTGTTACATTTAAGGCATTTATATCCATAATTGGAGTTGTCTGCACAGGTAAACAGAGTCCTAACCTTATTCTGAGTCCCTCTGTTTATGAACATGACCCAAATACAGGGAATCTTTACAGGAACTCAAACAGAAAGAACTCTAATAAAAATGCAACCAACTTTACCTAGATAAAACTTTATATTTAATAAATTACCACTGAAGGTTTCTTATTATAAGTATTCCTACTATCCTCTTAACTTGAATTCAAATTTCAGGTACCCGTTCTGGACTCTATGGAAGTTTGTTTCAAAACTTCTGATACATTTTCTGGGGGAGTGGGGAATTGAATCTTACTTTTTTGACTAACAACACAATTGACCATGCTTTCCTACATATGCATAAACTTTATTAGAAATCGTAGAAACCATCCCCCAGTTTTATGTAGAGACAATATGTACACAAACACAAAATCAATTCCCTATCTGTTCCAGAAAGATGATCCCATGTGGAAAAATTACTGCAATGCTGCCTGCACAGAAGGTGAGTATACCCAATTTTAAGACAGAAACACTTTTGCAGCAAATGCAGCAGTTAACTGAGGAAGACTTTGCAATCACAAATAATCCAAAAATGTCTGAGGAACAAATTTAAAAGCATTTATATGCGAGACTCCCACAGAAATATCTTAAGTAGATCACTAGCTTTTCAAGAGATTATTGCATACTTAAAAACATTTAATGAAATTTATTTTTACTTCTGCAATAGCTTGCAAATATCCCTAGAAATAACTTAGTTCTTGGTACTTTTAAGAGGTACAAAAATTAATTTAAATGCAGACTTGCAATTTAAGACACAAGTTCATCAATAAAGACTGAAGCTTTTATGGTGTTTTTCCACAAGGGGAATTTAGCTGTTTTAATTCATTAAATACTGGTATAAACAATTCCATTCCTTTAAATTCATACAGACCTATTTTAGCCCTACAGCTGATTACATGCATATGATTTTGGAACATTTTGAGATCACTCTTCTCATCTGTCATGGTTTAACCCCAGCCAGCAGCACCACACAGCTGCTCACTCACCAGAGGGATGCGGGGTAGAATCAGAAAAAATGGTACAACTCATGAGTTGAAGTAAGAACAGTATAATAATTACAATTTTAAAAAGTACTCAGCACAACTAAAACATCAGTGTGTTATCAAAGTTTTTCATAGTGAATCTAAACACACAGCTCTTTGGCAGGTACTAGAAAGAAAATTAAAGCTGTTCCAGCGAAAACCAGAGCAGTGCATGGAGGATTTCAATGATGTAGACACAAAAATTATTAATGTAAGCAGTTTACTCTGTTTTCAAGACAAATTTTTTAACCCAGCTTTTTAACACTGAATTTAGACTACTGAAAATATGGAATGCACTGGAGACCTTGATAAGTCATTTCATTATTCTTTGGATTTCTCAATGATCCTTTGTTCTCTTGTGACATTAATTGAGCTTGAAATACACTGTTGTGACTGGCAAAGTCCATGATTAGGTATTCTGCAAACTAGACTGGTTATTTAGCATATCTTATCCAGATTTCACAGCCTTATTATGACAGTTCTTTAATAATGGATAGGGGTAGCATTTTTGCTTAAACATGAATGGATGATGATACTGACTCCTTTTTTACCAGTTCACCAAAATATACAAAGAAAGTATTTTAAAGTTTGGGAGTACTTATGTTAACTCTCTTGTAAACAACCTAAGGAAATGAAAAAAATTCTGTGAAAAGAAGAAAATAAGCAAAAAAATGTAACTAATGAGATTTAAATGAAGATTGTTTCGATGAAATGAAATACATTGACACACTTTGGTTTCTTGCAAGTCGCATAACAGAGTTGTTTCTCTTTGCCCTGTCCTCTTAATTCCACAAGCTACTTTGACATGTTTTTAATGCTCTAAAATAATCTGTTACACTCAACCATGTACCAGAACACTGAGTCTAAAAATAGCCATCTATAATGCATTCTAGTTAATGCTGTCAAAGCTTACTTGACATCAGAACAAACAAAATATTACTTGAAGAAGGGACTTGATTATAAAACCAGCTTTAGTTTTCAGAAGTTACAGTTGAGGGAACAGGGGTCTGTTTTTTAGGAAAAAGCAATACTTGAGAAATTTGTTTAATTTCTTTCATGAACATAAAGGTTAGGAAATGACTGCAATATAAACTGCATTTCACATAACAAACGCACAGCTTATTTTCCTTAAATCCCCAATGTCTGCATAAAAAAGGCTTAAGAATGGTGGAAAAGGAATTGAGTTTTACTGTTTAATTGAGCCTGCCCAAGACAAAAGGGATGTTTAGAGTACAGGGTTTCAAAGAAATTTTCTAAATAAAAGTCGATTCAGAGCTGCAGTTCCACTATGTACAAATCATTTCCTCCAAATTCTCTGAAAAAGAATGTTACATTTGTGCATTATTTTAACTAATTCCAAATATTCAAAATATTACTGTTATAGTAAAAAATATACACTTCTTTAAATTAAGGATTTAATTAATAATATAGAAAGGTAAAGTATAAATTATAGCTGAATTATCTGAATTTTTGTGTAAAGAGAATGTTCTGGAGGGAAGAATATGCCAGCAATCAGCTGGCATATTCTAATCATGACCTAGAGCTGCATCTCCCAGCCATGGTTAATGTTACCTACCTGCTCCTGTCCTTGGGGTGAGTGTCCTAGTGTTCTTGTGCTGCAGCTACTAGCCCAGGTGCTGGGAAGGCACACGTGTTCAGACAGGAAGAAAGTGTGCACAGTATTCCATTAACCTGGCTTTCAGGCAACAAATGAGACTGCCCTACCACAACATAGGAACTTACTTCAGGAAAGCCTCCTAAAGGTCAGGCCATTTGAAATGAAATCAAGCAGGAAGCTACAAACCCATATAATTGGATTGAACATCTTCCCTCAGGAAATAACAGGTATCTTTCCACAGACCTCTGGACACACAGGGATTTTGACCCTCATTATGATGTTCCTCAGCTAAGGAAGAAAGGATGACATTTGGATCCCGCACACATTTGAAGTTTTGAGTTAAGAAAGTTGCATCAAAAGACTACACAGACCTTCAAGTTGCACGCTTTAAGAATAATATCAGCTACAAAGTGATGAGAGAGGAGGAAACCAAACCAATGGCAAAGTTTCTAGCAAATGTTCTTTATGGTATCAATGTCCTGGCCACCCTGCTCATGATGCCTGCAGAAGCCTAGCCACCCACTAAGATGGCAGGACTGACAAGATTGGACTAAGTAGCTCTCTTCTTACTGGTTGTCAACTCCACACTCAGAAGAGCTCTCATCAAGAACAAGCAGAGAACCAAGCATATAAATCCTGAGGCTTAAAATCCTGCTCCTGCTACCAGGCAGAATGTCACATGCATTACACTCGGTGAGAGAAGAGGTGAAGCATGTTGTGACATTAGATGCTCCCTGTCCCTTGAGGGTAGGTTGGCACACATGTTCATGATGGAACACAGCCCCTACCGTCAGTGCGTGAAAAAAGTTCTCTAACAACACCATGAAACTAGGAATCAACAAGAAACTAGCTAGAAAGATTTTCTGCACAGAAATGTCCAAATTCACATGGTTTGTTAGCGGGAAACAAAATAGCAAAGAACTTTCTTTGCTCTGCGTCACAGTACCCAGAGACAGAGATCTCTTGAGACAAGGCAATGCTCCAGTGTTCCACTCTGAGTGTTCTGGGTGAGCACTCCCTGAGCAAGGAAACCACTACACTACCAGATCGTAATTTTTTTTTTCTCTTCCCTTCCTAACCATTCCCAAGTTATGATAAACACATTTCTTTACCAAGGGTCTGACCTGAGATATTTCATTACCTCTTCTGCAATCAAAAAAACTCATATTGGACACCTAGAAGCATTCAATTCTAAATCCTAAAGAAAATCAAAAGATGCAACACCTGAATTACTTACTGATCTCTGCAGCCTCTCAAGTCAGAATTTGTTCCAAAATTACTGAGACAGATATTAAAAGTCAATTTTTAAATAGATGGACCACAAAATAATAAAAAAAAACCAAAAAACAGAATAAGCAGCATGGTGTCTACTTTAGGTAAGTTTCTAGAAACTGCAACAAAATTTTAATAAAGACAGTTAATTGACGTATGGATGAGTATAACACATCAGATAAAAGTAGTCAACATTATTTTTGTGAGAGGTAATTATAGTCAAATCTCCAAGAATGGTAACAGGCATTAAGTTCATGGAAACACCATTTAGACTGTCTAAAATATTTTCAAAGTCCTTGAACAATGCATCTCAAAGGAAGCTAAAACTAAACAGATTAGATATCTTTGAACAAAAAAATAACTGTTTAAGGAAGTAAAGGAATCTAGAATAAAGACAGGCTGGCACTAATTGATTAGTTCATGGATGAAGCTAAATGGTAGATGAGATCCGCAGGGATATCATCTGCTCAGTTTATTCATAAGCAACTTGGAAAATTAGAACAAAAATATTAAGATGGTAAAGTCTGCTGACAGTACCAAACCACACTCAAAGCAGAAACCAGGATTTCAGTGAAAAACTGCAGAAAGACTTTAATTTTTCCTGTCCAGCTATGTCAATGAAAAACAATGCCTAAATGTCAGGACTTCGACCTGACAAGTAACACCTGAAGTACAAGTCTCTGGTTTTATAGTTGGTTGTTTCAAGGAAGCATCTGCTTTATGCTTGCAGCATCAAAAGGCTAATCCAAGATCAAGAGAAAAAGAAAACAAGGCCAAAGACAAGTATTCCACATGATAAATCCAGCATGCCCACATCTTCATAAATACTATACTGCTGTATTTCTGTTTTACAAAACAAAATCAAAACAAAATGGATAAAAAGATTAGAGAAGAACACAACAAGTAAGAGGTCTAGGAAGAAAAAGATGATAAAGACATGAGTAAATTCATGAAAATAAAATATAAAGGGTTCATGCAATGAAAACGGAAGGGAGAAAAATTGTTCTTTGCATACCACACTCTGCAGCTTATATGGACATTTCTGATGATCTAAGTGTTAGACTACTTCAGAGCCTCCTCCTCCAAGCAAGGATTGGTAGAATACACACAAGTACAAGTACTGAGCCAGAGCTGCCAGCAAAAAAACCCAACAACTCCGCCCCCCTCCCCCCACAAAAAACTAAAGCTGATACTGAACAATGACAAAGCCATTTTACAGTCAACAAAATGTAATCAAGACCAATTTTGTATTATTTTATATTAAATACATCTACTTGCATATTATGTTGACTCATTTTTGTTAATCTCAGTTGATCAAAAAGTCTATTCTCTCAAGAAACAAGTTTTAAAGAAATGAATGTCACTTAATGCCATTGTTTTTCTTAAACCTCATGAAGTTTTATTTCAAAGATAATTATCTTTATCTTGATCTTATTCTACAGAGAAAAGGTGGTTAGAGAAATGTTGTAATGAGACTATTTAGTAGTTTTTCCCCCTGCACTTTCATCTCCCAGTTCCCAGAATATGTGAGAGATTCCAAATTACACAAATTGCTAAACCATCTTGTTTCAATTTAAACCCTTAAGAGAGGTGAAAGTCACACGATTAACAGAAAAAAGATCTAAAAGCTTAGTGAAGAAATCCAATCCATGCCACCATTCATTACTTCACAAACTTAAACTCAGTGAAGTTATTTGGTCTGAAGTTTATTATCCAAGCCCTACTGTTCTTTTAGAGAAAATTTCCAGTATTTGCAATTTCCAAGTGACCTACTTATTGATCCACTGATAACAGAAGCAGGAGATTAAAAAATAATAAAAGTCACTATTTGAGTAGTGAATTATATCCTCAGAGTAAGTACTGCAGATGAAAAAGGTTACCTCATCATGTGTATATCTGTAATCTGCCTTCTTTGACTTCAGGTCCCATAATACCACCGTCCCAGATTCAAAGCCAATCAGAAGCTGCATTAAGAAGATACATTAATTCTTTATAAGGAAAATCAAAATGATATCATTCGCAATGCCTGAGGTTCTTGTCCCAAAAGATATGCAGCATAATAGTACATATAGTAACTGCAAGTAGTTACAAAAACAAAAATTAAAGCAGCAAAGGCCTCAGTGTTAGAAAGGTTTACTTTGCACTTGTTGTCCTCAAGTTCCAGAAAACATAATGGACATTCACGCAAAATCAGAAATAAATGAAAGCATCCTTCTGAAGTTTCCTTGGAAATCACTTTGAGGAAAAATCATAGCTATTTCCTTGGAAATCACTGTATTAACCCTTGCTATGTGCATTCCATCTTGAGTGAAAATAAGGGGTGTTGAAAAGGAGAACTTCATTGTGCATTCTCCTCACTGGAATTCATTCTGCTTAAATTTGCTGGAAGAATACAATATTCCCCCTGAAGTTCTCACTAAGAATTCATTGTCTGTAAAGAAACCATGTACTATGAGGTTTCTCCAGAAGTTAATCACAATTGAGATAACAGACTGAAGGAACTCCAGAAACATTATTTGTTCATAGGAGGAAAACTAGATAAATTAAACCAGACAATTTTCCAAATAATCTTTTTGCAAGAAGTGAGTTTAAACCTTTACTGCAGGGACTGAAGACTCAAATTGCTCATAATAGTTGGTCTAACACATTGTTGAGTATCTAAATGTTTTGGTCTCCTATCTTAAGTGCTACCACTCTTAATGGAAAAAAAAACAAACAACCATGTCCAACACAAGGCAGTAGTAATAATTGAGTGCCCGACCTAGAGGTTTTGCCTGGACAGTCTTTTCAGCATGTTAAGATTTTCAAGGTGCACAGTTCTCTCCAGTACAAAAATAACAGATCTCCTACAAGCTTACAAATAAAATATTTAATCTCTTTCAGTGCTAAACAGCACTAAAATATCATAAATATTAGACATGTTTAATCTAGTAAAAGTGAATATTCAATTTTTCCTATGAACATTGTGTATACTATTATTTTCAATTATCTTGCCTATTATATGTCATATATTATAATGTTTCTATTTTAACTTAAAACAGTAGAAAAACCACCATGATTAGAAAGCTAAAAGCATGAACAAATTTTAAGAGTGCATACATGGGTGACTTTTGCAACTACACAGGATTTTTTTAGTAATGTTTTTCTTACGAGAAATAAGAAAAGCATAAGGTCAAGATTTCAAAACAGTGATTGACAGCCTGATGACTAAAACCAGTCATTTTTAAACTTTAATTGACAATAATTAGATGAGGGGTGGAATACATCAAAATAAATTGATCACTTGTATTTCCTGAAATTACAACAGCTTCATTGCATTCATATACTAGAGTCCATAAGTCTGGAATGTGATTCAAACCTAATTCTACAGAGAAACCCATTAGTTACGCACTTACTGCAGTGAGCACCATACTAATGAAAAAACCTCTACTCATTAAATTCTCTGCTGGACTGAAACCTCAAGTGTTTAGGATACAAGCTGATAACTAGCTAAAGCTTTCAAACCACTGCTAAGACAATAGATCATTTCCTCTCTCCAATTTAATCTACTACTGTTGAAAAACAGAGTAGACAAAAAATATTTCTCCAGCATATGCAGAGCACTAGTAAGCAAAATGGTATGTCACAGGACAAGGACTCTTGTCTTGCAAGGGCTTCAACAACACGCACTGTAAAAACTTCTTGTTAAGATGAACAGATGATTATGTTAACACTATCTCATAAGAATGAAAAAATAGTCTAATACATAGATCCTTCTCACATATTTTGGTTTACTTTTCTGAAATATCTTGTTTTTCTGTAGGCCAGTTTCATCAGCAAACAACACCTAGTGATTATACTAAATTGCCTAATATGGGAGTATGAGTTAGATGTCAAATTGCACAAAACCCTCAGATTAGTTAATCTAAAGACTAAGTATACATGGTATTCTATATAACTATGCTATATAAATAAGCATTTTAAAGTTGTGAAATAGCACACAAGAGCATGATAAAGTGAAATTAATCTGCATCACACTTTAAGCACTCTAGTTATGATTGATGGGCTTTTTGCTAACATTTTAATTTTTATCATAATAAGTAAAAATCTTTGCTTTTATTTCCAAAAGTTTTGCTGCTAATCATTTTTATCTGTGTTCTCAAATGCTTCTAATAACAAGATGATTAATTCCATTAATGTATCCTACATTCACAGCTGTACTTTGCTTTGTGATACTTTCAGGGCTTAAAGCCTTTGTTGTCCTTATATACTTAATCCTTCCTTAAATAGCAGTGCTATCTATTCTTTAGAAAAGTCTTGCTGTGAAAATAACGTATTGAAGAGTCTTTAAAATATCCTACCTTTCCTTCATCCATTGGATTGTCACTAATGTGGACAACAGGTCCTGGGTGAGACTTGGATGACCTAAAAAAGAAATATTCCCATTTAAAAAAAATTGTCCCCTGCCCTAAATGGTATCTCAAAATGATTTGAAGTAACACACATTCTGCAGATACAGACGCCATAGAAGCAAGCTGTGACATTTCAAAATGGAGTTACTTTTACTTTTATCTTCAAGCCCGTAAATACTATGTCTGTTTGTAGACACTTAGTTTCTGTCTTAAGGAAAGACTAATTTACTGCCTATCGACAACATAAAAATACCATTTGCTTCAAACATGAATTGACACTGTAGGATAAAATGTTCACTTTTACACTGGCATAAGGGTTTTGACATTATTAATAAACTGCCCAAGATTGCCATTGTTGCAATAATACAGAATTAACACTTTATGTGGACTTCTTGCTATTGAAGAAAGACTAATAAAGAACTGTGTTTGCTTTAACACCCTTTGGCAAGTGATGGACTTCATGCATTTTTAAAAGAAGATGTACTGGGAAAAAAAACACCAGCACAAGAAAAAGCAGCACACAACTACATCTTTCCCCCACAAATCACAATATTTGTACATACAATTTTAACATTGAAAAAAGGAGATGCAGTGACAATAGCTATAAAATGTATCTTGGTCTTGGAATAGACTTATTTAAATCTGCATTTCAGAAAGTCACTTCCAACTCAGAATATATCAGCCCTCTTAAAAATTGCATTATCTTTACACTTTGGTCTTTAATCCTCAACTGTAGAAGTGACATGTCTGTCCAAGTACCAGCCACACCATATTTTAATGCTTATTATTTTTTCTTCTGTTTTATCCCCACACATAGTGATTTTTACATCTATTTCTATACTATTTTGTCTATTTCCATGTCTATCCCAGGAACTATGATAAAATACTGCTATAAAAGGCAGAAACATATATTAACATTAGCACTTGAAATGCTTGAAAATAAAAATATCTACATGAATATGCAGTTTGATAATGTATGTAGTGCAGTAAGATGAATATGGAGGCCTCTCTAGATAACAATGATATACCTGCAACAGATGTTAACATCTGGCACATTGCTGTTCCCTCCCCTCCAGTGACAAAAATTGGTTAAACTCACAGTTCAATGGCTTTATTCCACATGATGACATAGCCTGAGAGAGTAAATGATTCCACATTGACAATGTGAATGTTTCCTCTTTCAGTGCCCACATATAGCCATTTGCTTTGGAAAGGCAGGTGACAAAATGTTATCCTGGAAGAGAAAGCCATCAAAAAGGTATTAAAAAACTGTATTTTTGTTATCATACACTGCAGGGTTTATGCTACCAAAAGGCAGAAATAAGGCAATAGGAAAATAGGAATATATAAGACAAGTTTGAGGTAATGTAGAAAAGTCAATACGTGACCAAAGTAAGAGATAAACAAAGTAGAAACTTAGGCTGAATAAAGAAATAGAAAGCAAGTTATTCTAAAACTCATAAATCATTAAAAAAAATTACAGTCAACTTTAAAAATTATTGAATGCATTTTATTGCTATCATGTCAAACTTAAAATACAATACTCTTAGAGTCTATAAATCTCCCTTTGGAATCTATCTACTTTCAAGTTTTAAAGAACAAAGGATTTTAGAATTTTCATGTGCAGATAAGGATGATTTCAAGTAAGGAGACAGACAAAAGATATAACTCAAGAAAAGTAAGGTTGTCGCTGTCGAGGCAGGACGGGAATGAGAAGACTGATTCAGAAGGTTGTGAGAGTAAAACTCCAATTTATTCAAAATACACCACTCTTTTATATAGAGCTTCACAAGGATCAAATCCATTGGTTCTGAAGCGAAAACAACCCACCACCATTGGTACAGAGTGCTTAACGCATATTGATAGAACTTGACTATAAACAATGCGAAAAACAAGAAAGATAAAGAATTATTTACATTCTTTCCTAGCTCTTTCCCAGGCTTTTGCCTGGCTCGAAACTCTCAGTTTCTTTCTTTGACTGAATCTGAGACCCACATAAGTTCACATGTAATTCAAATTAATGCCTAAAGAGCAAACCTTAGAATAATCCTAAACAATTATAAAACTAATTTTAAAAGTAGTTTAAATTTCAGGCTGTAGCTTTACTTCAATCATGTTTTAATTTTCTGTCTTTTAGTTTTTTCTTCTGCTAGAAGGGTGTACCTGCACAAGACTCAACAGCTAACAACTGGTATGTAGCAGCAGAGGACTCCTCTTTGACTGTATCTCCAGCCCAAATACTAGCATTTGAAAACCCGATTATTTCTGCACCCTTGGGT
Source organism: Lonchura striata (assembly GCF_050655825.1). NCBI lineage: Eukaryota > Metazoa > Chordata > Aves > Passeriformes > Estrildidae > Lonchura > Lonchura striata. The sequence goes on along the minus strand of NC_140705.1, from coordinate 65,569,988 downwards.
CCTGATTACTGTTGACTATTTCTTCAAGATAAGGAAATAATATCTGTACAAACTGACAGAATGCTAACTCGAAATTGGAGTCTAGAAACTTTCTGGAAACTAAACCATTTTAATCTGACAGGGCCTGACATTGAAAGAAATTGCCAAATTACTCCGCTATCAAACATGGGCTTTCATAAATGCTTTACTGATAAGGTAAAACAATTATTCAACAAGAATTTGTTCTGTCAGCTCTAATCCTTAGCTTCACAATTTTTTATGTTCTTGTTTTCTCCCAAGTGGGTTGCTTATTGCCAAATCCATTGCATCACTTCACAAGCCTGTTAAGTGTTTATGCAAAGAACAGCTTTAGATCCTTTGCATTAGATGCTGCATATGCACACCAACTTGAGCTGAAAGGAAAAGCTAACAGCAGCAAAGAGAGAAACTGCTGTGGCTGAAGAGATGTTACTTTTCAGGTTTCAAAAGTTAAAACTTCTGTAGTGATGCTACCTAGATGCAGAAGTGTACCGTCTTGGGGTTTTTTCACTTCTATCTTCCTATTTAGGAAGTGGACTTCGCTCAAGCAAATACCTCATCTATCTGCTTTCCAACTCAATTTCTTTTACTTGAATATTTATACCAAAAGGCTGCACTAACTTTTTCATTGATTTTTGACAGAAACAAAATACTACATACATGATTTAAAATGCCCTTCCAACTCAACTTGCAGAGGTTGTAGCACATTTAACAAAGCACACTAATCTGCAATCACAGGTTGAAACCTTGTGTTTTCCCAACATCCTTTAAAAAAAAGGATTTTGGTGGAAGCTAAATCACATACATGATAAACATTCTTCCTAGGCAGGCAGCTACTGTATGCAAAGATAAACATAAACCTTCAGCACTCTGCAATAGCACAGCAGCTTTTTGTGCCAGCACTCCACATGCCAGAAGCAGCTGGCAACGAAATCAGTTGGATCCAAAATCATGGCCTAGCAGCCAGAAAAAATAATCAGTAGCAGGGTTATAGGCTTGTCTTGATTAGCAAGTTAATATTGTTAATTACAGTTGTCCAACACTTCGTTTTGAAAACCAATCTATTTCACATCATTTAAAGTGGGTAAAATAAGTTTGGCCTTTACGTCCGACTGTTATAGCCCAAGGGTAACATTTAAATAATCTCCTCAATATTCTTGATACTTTTCTTGAATATGCAGGGATATTCAATTTACTGTCTCCTTTGTGCAACCGAGATCAATTTTTTCAAGAGTTAGCTAACAGTAACTGATTCCATGATAAAAGTAAACAAAGAGAGCAAATAGCTTAATAAAATATTTACAAACTCTCAACCACAGGAGGTTGAAGATTTCAAAATTGAAAGAATAGGCACATAACAGAATTCATAACTTTATTCTTCAAAGTATTTTACCATTCTTCTACAAACAGACTTGTGTGATTTTTCTATAAACTAAAAAACTATTCCTAGATGTTTTATTTCTCAGAAAAACTAGTTAAATCCAAAAGGAATGGCATGCTGATCTTGCTATAAGACATTTCACCCTGAATGTAGTAAAGGTTACTCCATTTGCAAATTAAAAAAAAGTACTAATTTATTTTTTAATAGAAATTTGTATGTCTTCCAACTTTCAGAAACTCCACTATATTTTGACTTAATGACTTACTTCCGATAACTGCATTTTTTAAAGAAAATTTACAGAATAATATTTCCAACATCAAAGTTCATGCACTGAGCTTCCCTCCACCTAATTAAGGCTTCACCTTAAGCTACATATACTTTAAACAGCTTGGGAAGTGTTACAGCCCTCTTAAAAACTAAAACTCAGTGAAGCTACGACCATCTGAATGGCCTGAGGAGGCTTGTTAGTTCTGGTGAGAATTGGATTGATGATTGAAGGGATTCAAACTCCTTTCAGAGGATGGAAACAAAAGGTTAGAGTCTTCTTGGTAGTGATGCAATACCTGCTTATTTGACACTTGGCCATAGACAGTATATTTTTGTTCTGAAAAATGAAGATTTTTCTTTCAGAAATCTATCTTTTTGCCACAAGATTAGAATATGCTTCATCCATAATGTATTTTAAGATCAACAGAAGCAGAACTGGCCATATAATCCTCTAGCCATTTCTACAACTCAAGCAGTCTTCCCCCTCTCTCCGTACCATTTGTGAATGGATATGTATATAGAAGTGGAAAATGTAATCAATTGTTGAGAACACATCAAAAAGAAGACAAATGAAAAAATTTTGTACTTGTCTTTCTTGCACACAAACCCCAGCTGCCCAAAAACAATGTAGCAGTCAAAAGCAGACTGTCATACTTTTCTCCTGTAGCAAGCCATTCTGCCCAAAAATACTAAAATAGAAGCATCTATGATTTAAAATCGTTCAGTTTTGTACATCTAAAGGGACGGCCTGGGATTGTCGGCGGCAGCAGCCACAGAAAGGCTTTTTCAGGCAGCTCTTTCATGGCACAACACATTCCTCATGTTGTCTCCAAGGCAATTTCAGCTCCCTCAGTAAGCGTAGTACGTTTTGTGAAACAGACCAAAGTTTTAGCATAAACCAGTACAGGGCACAGCATGTCATTTCAAATATTTCACTTTCTCATATCTTCAAAAAGAGAAAGATCCCTTTATAGAAAAAAAATGCTTTAAGGAGATTTATTTTTTCAACATGAAATCCACAGCAAGATTTTAGTAAAAACTAACATCATCACTAAAATGAGGCACTGTTATACAACCCCAAAGCAGTCAGGGTAGTTTTAAATTCTCCTGTAGCTGTAATTTACTGTAAGCACAAAATCTTCATCCTTACCACACATATTTGCAAAGCTGTTCCCTCTCCACCCCTCAAAAAAAAAAAAAAAAAAAAAATACAAACCCAAGATTTTTCTTTCTTACAAAGTCAGGTTGTAAAAGTTGAACCAATATTTCAAGAATACAAAATTATATACAGAAAAACAAGTGACACACCCACACGGAAAAACAATGATAAAATATTTACTGTTCTTACATTAATTAAAATTAATTTACGATATTTCTTATCCTAAAGTCTTAGAAATTACAGGATATTCTTCATTAAGTTGTTTGTTAACCTGCTGAAAGCATTCCCTTTCTTAACTGCAGACCATGTGTCTTTTCTGATAATCTGTCAAATATATTTAAATAAATCTTAATTGCTGCTGTTTCACAACATATATTAAAACAATTAATTCAGCAAGTGATGATACTCCCTACAGGAATTTAATTACAGAAATATTAGAGAAAACAACATTATTCAAAGAATTAGTTTTTAAGAGGAAATACTAAGGAAAAATGGCAGACTGTTAACTTACCTATATTACTATGACAGCAGAAATCCTCTAAATTAATCTTTACCTTTTCCTAGTCTACTGCATTATGAAGCATTAAGCATTCTTCAGAATTTTTCACTGCTTTAACAAAGCACACTGACAAATACTTTGAAGTATGACAAACACTGATAACAGGTTTTATTGTTAAGTCACTAAAATATTTCTAGTGCCTCAGGCATTCATTATAGATCTGCAGTAACTGTAAGTATACAGCTGCTCAGATCATTATTGTATAGGCAAAATAAAAGCAAAAGATTAAGCTATCAAAGCTGTATTCTACACACCTTTATCCTCAAACTTCCATGTGTGAGATAGCACCATGTAAAATTCAGAAGCTGAGAAGTTTAATTCTGATATTGGTGTAGACTCCAAATCCACAGACTCTTGTCAAAGTCCTCCATGGACTTTAAAAGTCAAAAGCCAGTGTCAAAATGACATTCTGATGGAAGCAATGAGTAGCTTTTATACTTCCTGACTGCTGCAAAAGTGTCTTTTTCCACATCTGATAACATCAATAAGCTTAGAACATCTACCTGTACAAAAGACCTCAAAGACCAGAAGGTATAAGCAGAGGAAGAAATCCTCTTCAATGTATCCCAAAAATGTTCCACCAAAAGAACATGTGGGTAAATGCAGAATATCATAGGAAGTGAACCAGGTACTTCATTTCCATTTACATCCCTCAAAAGTACTCCAAATGGTGCTTCCCCAAATCCATTGACTGGAATTGCTGCCTCTTCAGGCAGCTCAGAAACACCTGTGTTCAGTATCTGAGTTGTGGTGGACACCAGGGGTGTCAAGATGGAGTAAAGCCTAGTGTCAGAGCAAGATACTCAACTATCTTGGGACAACACAAAAAGTAACCATTGGCATGTCAGACACACCAAAAGTTCAGAGTTCTATATTGCAGGGTATTGCATCAGCTATTATCGCATCAGCAATAAGAAGGTTTCAGATTTTTTGAGTGTTTAGTGTAAATTCTTTCAATACTGAAAAATTATCTTAGTTTTCGAATCAGTTGCCTCAAAAGGCATGCAGGGAGTCACAAACTCAAACTGCAGAAAAAAAATGGCTATATCAGAAATGTACCACATGAGGCAGAAAAATTATTCCTATCACTGATGGAGAAGCCTGTCATTTAGGCAGAACTTAAAGGCTAGAGATCAAATTCTGCCCGAGAACGTGGCAGTTGGCCATTATATGCCTCATATCACTGTGGAAGTTGGTGTAAAAAGTATAGCTAACAGGGCAACTGAGGCAATTTAAAAACCATTTCTCCTAAATTTTAAATTTCTGAGTGACAGGACATGGCATTTTGGTTCTGCCTCAGTGCTAAAGGCAGAAGAAGGCAGCTGACGCAACTACAGTTCCATCAGCCACACTGACACGTGGCACTATGCATGCATGCATGGCCTCAAGGAAATATTTTTCAAAGCAGTTTGCTGCTTGTGAAAGAAACACTCACATATATAACAAATCCAGACAGCCAATATGTTAATTTTCTTCTGCGAGTTTCTTGAAACAAGATCAAATTCCTTCTAATTACATGCCCTAGTGAATCACCACTGAGTTAAAATTTTAAGCTCACTAGGTAAAAGTCTTTACACAACACAATCAAGGCAAGGAGACCTGGTGATCATTGCCTCTCACTCTGAAGAAAGTCAGGTGGTGTCTGTCACCACCTGCTCTCACAGGCAAGACAACCTGTATATCCTTATGTTATCCACAAAGTGGCAGAATTGGCCAGTTCATAAATTCAAGGTGAAAGAAAACTCCCAAGTCTGCTAAGGCACAGGCTGAGTACAAAGTTACATTCTCTAACAAGATAACATATGTGCCAACAGAAGTTTAAAACCTTATTATTAATAAGTAAATAGAAGCGGGATTTTCCACTCTCCATAGACAAACACAATGCTAAAGCTGATGTTTACAACAGGATACAAAGCTAAAGATATTTTAAGTATAATTTTGTAACGCTGAATTATGCAGTTTCATGTTGAGGAAAACTATTTAAATCCCACAGTACAGAAGTTGACATATTAAAAATTAAACTGCTATCAAGCATTCAGAGATTGATATGCAGAGCACTTGCACAAAACACTCAGGTCTATTATTATGCCATTCTTGCTTTGTGACTTACCATAAAGACAAACTTTCTTTTGGCATTAGAACAGGGAATGTCAACTCAGGAAGGATGCAAGTCTTGGCTAATGAAACAAATTTTTCATACGTGTATACAAAGCTGGTTTCCTTTGGCTGGCAAATGGGCCTCAAATTTGTCATTCCATGCTACTTTTTTCTTTTTTCAGTCAAGTTAGTCTGTCACTCCACCCTCTCAAACAGGATCTGTCAAAGTCCCTGTCTTGTCCCTGGCATGACTGACATTTCACACCTTAGATCAGCATCAAGTTTAACAGTTTCTGCATTGCAGGAAACTAAAGCCAGATTAGTTATGTATGTATCTATCTTACAACATGCTTTCAATATTTACTCTAATAAAATGTTTTAACTACACTTATTTCAGACTTACCCTAGTGAAGCATTTATATTTATTACTGAGTTAAAGCAAGTTTGACATCAATTCTGCATTATTTGTTAACACATAATCTTGTATTTAAGATACTTAGATATGTAGGTGGCAAAGGAAATAGATAGTGATTGACTGAAGTCATCTTAGAGAAGTACAAAACCTGAAATATTAAGTTCACACACTGAATTATGCATTCTGAAAAGAGGTAGTATTTAAACACTTTTGCATGACAAGTCAACAAACAACTGTTCCACATCACTATGCATTTTTGTCCTGGCCTCTACACACCGCTTCCCACAGTCAAGGAACAGTGGCCAAGCATGACATTGGTCTACCATCTGCTAACTCTTGCTTGATAACTAGAACATAAGGCAGCTGCAAAACTTCCACAAGTGCAGCAAACAGAAGGCTAAAAAACTTAAACTAGCTTGTTTTGCACTGAGCTTTTGACATCTGTCAGTAACTTCAGCTAGCCGATTTGTTAGACATCTAAAACCTCACCAATTCCTGCTTCAAATTACTAACCATCACTGCTACAATAGGCAGTCAGGAGCTATGAATCCATTAATGGCCAGTTTGTTATCTACAGTTTCTTTACTAATTTAATGATTCAAAAGAAAGCAGCATCTTTCAGAACTCTTGGCTACTGCTTTTAAAGAAATGCTTTGCTCAAATCTAAGATTGATATAAGTTATCCAAAGACATTTTCCATGTATGAGAACAAAGCCTGTAATGGCATAGAGTTATATTAAAAACAATCAGCTCTTTCTCACTACTCCCTGTTTTTAAAAGTAGTGAGTAGAAAAGCAAGACTTCACATCACTCTCCTGTCATATACTAGAGACTGCATTCTGAAACAATTTACAGATTTAAAATTCAAATTTTCAGATAATTTTACAAAATATTTAAACACACAACAGAAGCATTTACAAACAAGCTAGCTCTGGGGTTTGTATCTTAAGATGTTTAAAACACCTGAAAGTAAGGTAACAAAATTAAATTATCAACAGGATAAAAAAATAAGAAATCTAGAAATTATGTTTTAGACATTGGGCAGTGGTTCTTCCACATGACTAAAAGAAGGGATTTAGGCAGAGCTGTTAAAAGGCTGTGCCAGAAGGCTACATAATTAATTAATGAAGTCATAGCCTTATCACTTTATTTTTTTAATTCATTTTTTTTAAACACAGTTAAAGAATAGTTTTCAAAACTAAGAAAATCCTTTCATCTGGGTAACGAGTAACTGGGTAACTGCCACAGTTAGCTTTCTATACTCAAGATAACTTTTTAGATCAAATGTAAACCTTACATATAAAATTGTTATTTAGAAACAAAATCTGAATTAAAATTTGCCTGTGACAGTAAAGTTCAATTCCTGTTACATAAGACACAAATACTGTTTTTCTGCAATTTCAACACACTTCAGGGAAACTCAGTCAGTTAAATAATTTTAAACCTTCCCCTCAACAGAGTCCTATAGCAAATACTGATGCCACTACAATCATTGCTTCAGTCATATAATGAGTTCCAAGATATTTAATCTCCCTTCACAAACTGGCAAATTAACATTAGAGAAGACAGTTATAAGTCTGTATATATAAGGAAGTATTCTGTAGTGTACAAAATACTTCAAATAAGTCCTGTTTGAGAAGTTAGTTTACCTTATGAACAGATCTTAATCCCCAGGTTTATAACAGTTTCATGACTTGAAAACGTAGAGGCTGAGAGGAGCTGACTTTAGTTGTGGTATGGGTTTTGGTGCTGCATGCCTCTGCCACCCAGGAAACCCAGGACCCCAGCCTTGATGAACTCCACTTGGACTAAACTCCCCTTGAGCTTATCAGAAACACTGTCTGTTCCCAGGAACTAACAGGTGTCTAATGAGCATCTGCTTTTAACACACAGCCTTGGATTTTTTTTTTTTTTTAATAACAATGCAAGTGGAATAATAATGCAAGTGGAATAATATTTTTGTTGTTGAACAGTCAAAGAAAATTGCCAACACAAATTGGCCAGGATGGAAAATTATTACAACTACAGCCCACTCTCTTGCTACCCGATAAACAGTGGTCCAAAGTGAGATCCTTTTGAGCTCCTGACTATAAGGGACTAATGTGTATTAAAACCCATTGTCTAACCAGCCTATAAACAGCAGTCCACAGTGAGATCCCTTTGAGCTCTTGATTCCCACAACATAAGGGGCTAATGTGTATGTCTCAAACACAGATAACTGGATGGTTGTGGAGCCAGCCAAGGACTGTTATTACCAACAGACAAGAATTGATGGTAATCCAAGGACTATTGGTATTAACACACCATGAGAAAGAATAAGGTTTGGCTGGAGAAGGGGGGTCAAGTGGAGATAGAGAGGCACTTTTCCTTTAGGAAGAACACAATATAGTACAATGCAGGAATGAGTGGCAGGAAGTGGGCATGGATTATAGGGTGGGATTAAAACCACCAAAGACCTCCAAAGCCCTCTGACACATTTCCAGAAAGGCCTGACAGAATGGATTTTGCATAACTAACTTACATCATGAACACTCTCCTCAATAAACTTAGTTGTTAATATACATAAAACTGACCTAAGGAAAGCCCATTTACTTAGGATTCGTACAGCATATTGAAACTACTAGGTATAATGAATTACAAATAATTGAGTGCTATAAAGGCCTCTATTTAGAATTATTCAACAGTGATTTTTTTGCAGTTCAAGTTCAAATCAAAATAGTCGCCTGATAATGAAATTACATGTTATTTTATAAAGTTGTATTTTATTCAAAAGAAAACAGAGTATTTGATAACACTTAACAATCATCCAGCATGACCTAAGTTGTATGACAAGGCACAGATTTGGGAATCTTAACTGTTCTGGCTGCTTTTATATGTCATTAAAATAGATATTTTAAAATTAAAATTGCTGGAAGAATAAGCCATTGCCTCAAGCTATCCTTACACCACTCATGGTGTTCTCATTACCTACCTTGGCAAGACAGGATTAGTAACTAAGTGAGCCACTGAAGAAACATCAGTGACCGAGACTCCTTTCTACCCCTACTCAACTCTCTGTGATGGATTTTGCTACTGACATAATGATATTTACAGAAAAAGGATAGTCAAAAACTTTCACTTTGTTTATCCAAAGATACCCACGCATCTGAAACTTTAAGCCAGCCTACAAGCGATTCACCCACAATCAGAATCACCTCCTCAGATATCTGTTTTAATGCACTAGTAAGAAGCTCATTTTCAAGTGTGGTTTCAGGATACAAACCCTAAGTTTACACTGGCACTTAAGTAGACACTGCAAGTAAGAGAAGAGTCACTGAAAAAAAAGAAGTAGGAAATTAAGTTTGGACACACTATTGTATCTCTTACACTTGGACAATCCTCATTAAATTAGTGGTTATATATTGCATTTACCTGCATTTGATTTCTATGTTGCATAAAGGAACACTGCCACTTTTTTGGGGCAGAGAATTTGCCTCTGTCAACAAAGCTTTCTGTTTTCTGTATAACAGCTCAGAATCACAGAATTGTCTGGGCCTGAAGGGGTCATTAAAGGTCACCTAGTCCAACTCACCTGCTGTGGGCAGGGACATCTTTCAGTAAATAGTTGAGCAAAGCCCCATCCAACCTGTTCTAGAGCACTTCCAGGGATGAGGCACCCACTACTTTTCTGGGCAATCAGTTACAGTGTCTCACCACACTCACAGTGAATGATTTCTTTCAATATCCAATCTAAATCTACCCTCTTTTACTTTAAAGTCATTAACCTTTGTCCTATTCCTACAGGCCCACGTCAGATTTTATGCACAGTGATCATCGAAATAATTTCAAAAGGGACTTAGAATCACTTAATCCTCTATACAAAGAAACCCCACTAATCTGCATTTATATTGTTCCTGATGAATTTGTTCATAACCTGCTCTTTAAAACTAAAAAGTTAGCAGTTCACCCACCCAACAGTTTATTTAGCACTTTGTATGACACTACATTAGAACGTATTACATAGGTATTTAACTTTTTCTATTGCTATCACTTAAAATGTATTACCTCCTGCACTATTCAAAAGAAATACAAGTGACAGATTATTCTGTGTTTTTGCTAACATCCTCTGAGCTCCCCAAGCAGTCCATCTCTAATTCATACTGTTCAAAGGCAAACACAGCATTCCAGCTGAGACTTTACATATAATGGAAAAGAAGGAATACCTCCTAAAAGGAAAGGAATGCTTGCTTTTAAAACAAAGGACATGTTTTTCAGAAATTTAGTCAACTGAGTTTTAGAAATGTAATTTTAAATCTCTCTCTCTAGCTTGCTTACAATTCTATTACTTGAGTATAAAAATTTTTAGTCAAAATACAAGTGGTTTTCAGCTACTCTGATACAAACAAGAGCTCTAACACTGCAGAATTCTGCTTTGCCATCGAGGGAGAAAAGATCACAGGTAAAAAATTGAACCAGATTTCCTGGTTGTCTCATTGGTATATACAATTTCTCTTGTTCCAGAATTCCTCTGAAGACATCCATTCAAAATATTCTGTCCCTCCACATTTTAAAGATATGAAAATTGATGTTCAGCAATGCAACACAACGTGATAGAAAAGGCATCTCAGTTAAGGCCACCAGTGTGTCTTATTCACAACTACTTTGGAGCCACACAGGTTGAAACTCAAATACAGTGTAAACCCAGTTTCAATTGTAAACCAAGTTATGACTTGGACCGCACCAATAAGATCTGATCTTAGAGTAGCATGCAGTATAAGGGGCACTGCAATAATGACCAATCCCTACCGTTCCCGGTTAAATTTGAGTGAATGAAGAATAGCCGGCCTCTTCTGGCGCAAGTTCCACAGGTGTAAGGTGTCATCAGCCAAGGCACTCACAAGAGCTCCCTAGGAGAACAAAAACGTTTTAGTCAACTTGTTTTCATAGCCCTAGGAACAGTGTAGCATCACAGTGGAAATACATTATATATTTATTACCAGGATTAAAAAAATGTGTAAGCATGTGCATCAGCACCACAGCACAGATAAGTTCTAAGTAGTAGGAATGAGATAAGTGATGTGATCACTTGTTCACCTCACTCAAGTTTGGTTCAGTGTTATACTGAGAGGTGATGGGGAAGTAGCTTCTTTCAGTGTGTGCTCATTAGTTTCCTTATGTCCATCTCTGCAGAGAAATCAGGGAATGAACTGCTGACATCTGGGTGCTGATAAAGCTAGCAAGATCCATCTAAAAACCTGTCCCTAGCTCAAGAACAGCACTGCTGTCAGATCTCAGCTCCTACATCGCTAGAAACACACATCTGAAACTGAGGCAACATTATTCAGTTCATGTCTAAGTAACTCTATCAAAATAAAATTAACTACCTACTGAAATTGGTAGTACTTTTGAAAAAGTACTTCACCACTTACAGGCATAACTTGCAATGTTCAAGGACACAAAAAGATATTCCTAGTCCTTGCTTACAGCAAAACAGTACTCTAGTGATAAAGATATTTTTCAAGAGTTAGTCAAGCATTTTCCAAAACTAGAAAAAAAAATTATAATTGTTATTACAGTTTGCTATTTGTGTTACATCACTTTTATCAGCTAATTTTAATGCTTGCTTAATGAAAAATTAAAGAAAATGTGCTCCATATTTTCCCTGAATTACACATAAATCATTTTACTAACCTCATTAATCAGGAACTGAAGTTGGATTACTGCAGCTCCACTGTCATGTTGACAGTAGCATTCAACTCCTGGCCGACCAAAGCTGGAATTAGTACCATTAAGGAATAATTGTTGCATGTAACAAACAAAACACACAGCATAACCAACATTTTCACTTTCACATAGGCTAACATCCTGTTTCTAGCTAGTGTGCTCAACATATCTTACCACACAGAGCTGAATAGTTACCAAAACAGCAATTTATAAATGCCACAAAGTAACACAAAGAAATTAAAAGGCCTACCTTGAAATACAACAAATATGTGTAAGTGCTTAACTTACAGAGATTTAAGGGATTCGTCACCATTAAGAACTTGAAGAATGACAAAGCAGTTACTTTAACAATGTTAAATATCAGGACTAGAGTTAAAGGAAGTTAATCTAAATAAGCATCATAAACAAATTATTACATTTTCCAAATGCCAAAGGATCTTTCTCTCCATTTAAACATAACTTAAGCATGAAAAGAGCTGAAAAATGCAAGGCATGTTAAAAAAAAAAAAATTTCCTGTGACAGAGAACATCAGTAGTCAAAATATGGAGGAGTCAATAGGAAATTATGTACAATGTAAATTTTCAGGATCTCTGTATCAAGACTTTCTGGATTCACACCAGCTATGAGATAGCAAAAGCTTGCTCCTTTTCACTCTCACACATGTATCAGTCCTGCCCTTCCACAACAAATACTGATGGAAGTTGCAGCAAAACAGATTATTTCACTTTTCCATACTTAACTCACTTTTTAGTTGCAAACATTCTGTATTTTAAATGTGGTTCTGCACCTGCTTCTGATACAAAATTAAGTTCTCCAAAATCTAGGAGATCAAGAAGAAATAAGAGGAATTAAGCAAGCTGGTCAGTATTTCACCATCATTGTGCGCCCAGGGTTTCTGGACTATAATTTGTCAGTGCTGAACACTTCTTGTTTTAAAGAAGCACCTTAGCTTTAGGAAGAAAATAAATTATTCCAAAGCTTTATGCAAAACAGGAATATATGTACATTTTTTTTCTCTCAGTATATACTAAAAATTAATAAAACAGTACAATTCTTACCCATTCTGCAATTTCCATTTACTGATAAATTGCTGAACAAAACCAAAGCAGATAATATGTGCACCCTTAAAAAACATGTGCATTCATGGAACAGACAGTTGAAAGGCTGAAAAGACTATTAGGCTGCATGCAAATCAAAACTCAAACACATCTCCTGCTCAGCCTCTAAGTTGGTAAAATAAAGTACAACCACAGCAGGGAGAAGTCTGCCCCAACACACTGCTATATTTAACTTTTAAACTTGAATCACATTCTTCTAGACTAATGAACCTGCATAACATCCAGCTAAGTGGTGAGATATACACTAGACAGATGTTGAATAATCCACCAAACTTAATACCAGCTTTTTTCCCGAACAGAATTAGTAATTTAATTTTACTCTGCCATGGAAAGACTTAAAGAGTCAGTGAGCCTCAGCTGGTTTTTTGCTTTTATTTTAAATTCTTACAAATAAGTTTTTTTACAAAGTTGTCTGTATTCCAGTCACAATTTATAGCTTAGAAAACAAAGAGTGGAGGGGGTGTTGTCCCCATGAACGATACCTTCCTACACAAACTCAGAATATTTTAAATGTGAAGTCGTTGCTTTTACATTAACTATGGATGACTACAGAAATTGCCAGACTGAAAAACTCCACAAGAAATAACATAAGTTTCAGAGATGATTGCCTTTGGCCCTGCTCACACATCTGCATTTACTTGAATTAATCATTATTTGCACAAGTACACAAAAATTATTTTCAAATGTGAAATTCAAATGCTTTCAGGAATTGAATTTTAAAACTTGTTTATCTTCACTGACACAGGTAGTTTTCTAATAAAAGCTTTTCCCAGCCCCTCCCTGGAACATTTTCCAACATAATTAAATGCAAACCTTGTTTTTAAACCCAGAGTTTATTTCAAATTAAGACTCTAAAGCTACCTTGCTTCAAAATAAGAGGAATATGACCCAGAAAAACAAGTCCATAGACTGCTCAAGTTACTTCTTACTTCAAATTCTATTCCTCAGATGCTTTCTGCAAGCACTTCTGATGCTATTATTTCTGGAAGCACTGTAATAAGTAGTCAATAAAAATTTCATTATTAGGAATGTTTCTATGTTTCCTTAAACAAAAAATTCTTCCCCCTTTTCCAGGACACCTGAACCATTTTCAAGAAATCAGTAAATATGCAGCACTAGGAGTAAGATTACCCAAGTTTTAAATACTCAGAGAAAATCTCTCTTTGACAAATTAGTGGAAACCTCACATCCAGATGTGAAAATAGCTTGGCCTCTTCTGTAGTGCTTGCTGTCATTAAAAATTAAAAAAAAAAATAGTCCTTGCAGCTAGTCTTATTTAGTTCCTTTACTCAAGGATTATGTCATCTTCACTTTTTCACCTAGTAGCTAAAATTATTCTTCTCATCTCAAATTAATGTCATCCTTCTAACCAGCATTAATCTTCTTTTCTAAAGCAATGCAAAGCCTCCCAGTTTTGCGGGGTATGCTGAATTGAAAAAGCACGTCACAAAGACTGACTGTAGAAGGATAATACATGCCTGCTACATGTGAAGCATTTCTCAACCACACAAAACAGGCAGCAGCCCAGGGAATGCAGTTTGCCCAAATCCACTGCACTTGTGTATGTGTGCTTTAGGCAAGAGAGCTCACTGTACTAAGCAGTGATCATCTACTACATCATCGTTCCCAAAACAGGCAAAAATTATAATGAATAATGACAAGACGAGCAAAGCATTTTAATTTTGTAGACAGGAAAAACTCACTACCAAAGACTTTGGGTAGCTCTAGAGGAAATACTCTGCTCTGAGCAATTTTCTAATCAAAGACCCATCCCTGCTTCTTCAATTCCAAGCAGCTTATTCTATTCCTGCTTCATCCCCAACTCAAAATATTAACAAATTGGATAAATTAATAGCTTCTAAACTGTACCTTTGAATATTGCTCCCATGTTCCCCACTGCCATTTGGAAATTAACCCTGGAAAACACTAGTATTTGTCTTCATTCCATATTTCTTGAGAAAACAAGAGACAACAGCTGTGCCTGAGAGAAGAAAAAGTTAACATTCTCATGTCCTAGCATTAGTGCTCATTTTCATGACTGCTAGAAGTACAGGTAATACACAAGGAAACCACAATATGACCTTAATATCACATAAGACTAAATTCACTTCAATTTATGAGAAAAAGCAACATTTCCTAAAGGTATTTTTTCAAACAATCTTCAGACCTAAGCTTCCACTTCAAGAATTTCTTTTAGCAATATGCAAGTTGTCTCCTTAAAAATACTCTTTATTAAAGTTATTACCATTATTATAGCTTAGCTACATAGTAGCAACTCAGTGACAATCCACCCTTAGAAATCACTTTTGACAGAGAACATTAATTCCATAATGTTAATGAAAGTCAGAGAAGACCAATCTTTTTTTTTTTTTAACTCTTTAGTTACTCTAAGTAGACCTAGGGACTCCCAGGGACAACTTCTTCACATCTGACATAAAAGACATTCCAAACTCTGTAGATATCAATTCAACCCTTAACATAAGGCAGTCATCAAAAAAATCACAGAATCATTTAGATTTAAAAAGACCTCTAAGTTAATCAAGTCCAACCTTTGACCAACCACCACCTTATCAACTAGAATATGGCTCTAAATCCAGTCTTTTCCTGAACACCTCCAGAGATAGTGATGCCACTGCCTCCCTGGGAACCTCATTCCAATAGTTTAACAATTCCAAAGGTTTAACAACCTTTTCCATGATAGATTTTTTTTCTGATATCGAAACTAAGCCTCCTCTGGCACAGCTTGAGGCTATGCTCTCTTGTCCTTTCATGAATTGCCTGGAAGAAGAGGCTGACCCTCACCTGGCTATAGCCTCCTTCCAGGCAGTTATGGAAAATGGTAGGGTCTCCTAGGTCCCTGAGCCTCCTTTTCCCCAGGGTAAACACTCAGCTCCCTGAGCTGCTCATCGCAGCACTTGTGCTACAGACCCTTCACCAGCTCCGCTGCCCTGCTCTCGACATGCTCCTAACACCTCAATGCCCCTGTAATGAGGGTCCCAAAAATGTTCAGTTTTGGGTCCCTGAACAGCATTTGAGGTGTGGTCTCACCAGCGCTGAGTACAGGGGGACGGTCACTGCCCTGGCCCTGATGGCTGCACTGTTGCTGATACAGGTCAGGATGCCATTTGCATTCCTGGCCACACACCGGCTGATGTTCAGTTGACTGTCACAAAACACCCCCACGTCCTTTCCCACTGGACAGCTTTCCAGCCACTATTCCCAAGCCTTTGGCACTGCACGGGGCTGTTGTGACTGAAGTGCGAGCCCTGGCACTCGGCCTTGTTGAACCTCATAGCATTGGCCTCGGTACATTGATTCAGCCTGTCCAGATTCCTCTGCAGAGACTTCCCACCCTCCACCAGATCAACATTCCCATCCAACTTAAGTGTCAACTCACTGAGGGTGCACTCGATCCCCTCACTCAAATCATGAGTAAAGATATAAAACAGAACTGGCCACAACACTGAGCCCTGAGCACGTGTGGCTGAACATCAACTGGACACGACACCATTCACCACCACCCTCTAGTCTGGCCATCCAGGCAGTTTTTAACCCAGCAAAGAATCCACCTGTCCAACCCACAGGCAGCCAGCTTCTCCAGAAGAATGCTATGGGAAACAGAGGCTTTACTAAAGTCCAGCCAGACACCATCCACAGTCTTGCCCCTCATGCATGTCACCAGATTTCCTAAACTCACACTGGCTGGGCTTGACCTCTTGGCTTTCCTGTGAGTGCCATGTGATCACACTCCACCTGTTCCAGAACCTTCCTGGACAGCATGGTCAGACTAACAGGCCTGTAGTTTCCCAGATCCTTCTTCTGGCCCTTCTTGTGGATGGACGCCACATTGGCCAAGCTCTAGTCGACCTTCCTGGGTAGCCAGGACTGATGATAAATGATGGAGGGCAGCTGTGTGAGCTCCTCTGCCAGCTCCCTCAGTACACTTGGCTGAATCCCATCCAGTCCCATAGACTTACGAGTGCCTAAACAGCTCGGGAGGTCACTACTTCATCCTGGATTACAGGATTCTGCTTCCTGTCCCTGTCTTTCAGCTCAGGGGGCTGGTTACCCTGAGGTATACACACACATTTATAATTTATTTTCCAAACTATCACCACACAGATATTTGCATCTTTTCTTTTTTACACTGTGATAAAAAGTCTTGATAATACAGCAAAGACAGACCAGGTATCAGATTTGCCATTGTTACAATAGCTCACAAGTATTAAGACAAATCTGAAACTGCAGCAGATTTTAATATTCATTCCTAGATTTTTCTCAAAACTATAGCAGTAACACCTAGAAGTCCTTAAATAGTTGACAATTTTGACAAAAAAGATCATTGACTAGAGAAAGACGCAAACCACTGATTTGAATTGCATACAAAACACTAAAACCAATAGATTACTCAATGTATTCTTATATATACCGCTCCACAGCATACAGCTCTCCAAGACTGCATAATATACTTGCATATTTTACTACAGTTATGTATGTGTAGTACTTTCCCCCTTAATGAGACCCTGAATAATTAAAAATTCTAAAAATGCAACACTATCTCACAAAATCTAATGAATACTATTACTTTCACATACATAATCTACAGCAACCATCTCAAAGAACAATCTGTCAAGACACAGTTATTTAGCAAGAAAGAGTTATTCAAAGAGTCAGAAAGTACTACAGTCAAATGCTTTTGAGAATATACACTTTGACCACTACCAAATAAGATAATATATAATTTGTTCTTTTTGTGGCAGGGGGAGGATAAGGAGCAAGCGAGGGCAATAACAGGTACAACATTTAAAAAATTGATATTAGATCCTATTACAAATATCATAGTAGCTTAACAGCATACCGCAAACTACTACTGCTGTTTGCTATTGTTTTAGAACTTCAAGTGAAGTGGTGACTAAACAACTGGCTGCAAGTTGAATTTCTCACTTCCAAATCAGCTACCAATAATGTTCATCCCTGCATAAGTACAGATCAGCTTCCTGAAGTATTCACTTTGTGTATAGAACAATGCTCAGCTCCTTTAAACACTAGAAGCCAAATGATTCCATGTTAGCTTGCAAAGAAAACCATCTCGGACTAATAAAAAGGAGCTGTTTTCAAAAGTACCAAAGTCTACAGATCTCAGCAAAAGTTGGTTACATGGGTTTTATATAAAGTAGTTGTAAAATTTTAAAGTACAAACCCACCCTTTTTTTTCTCAATTTGCATGAGTTTTGTATTTTAAAACTAAACAATGCCTGAACTAGTTTGCATGTAAACTGATAGGGAACAGGTAGGGAGCAGTAACTTAAGTAGAATTCACTTTTTAACAACAGACAGGGGCCAAAGCACTTTCTTAAACTTCAAAATTGCTTACATAAATATGCACAAATACAGCATTTCCCAAGCAAATATGAAAAGTGCCAGCAAATTTTCTTTAAAGGCTGTATTTCACAGAATTTTCTCAGAGCTGCCAGGGAGAGGCAATTGTTTATTGGAACAAGATGTAATCGAGCAGTACAAATGGAAACAGGATTAAAAAGACAAAAAACCAAAAAACCCCACATAACTGAAAATTAAACAAGGAAAGAGATTGGTTTTATTGCTAAGTTTCTATATGCACAACTCACAGATGGCAAAGCATGCTATTAAATGAAGAGGTAAAACCAAATTTAGACCAAACAAGAAAAAAACTAAAAAGGCTACAAGCTTTCCTTGATTTTACTTACTTTGCATTCTGATACAGGTTGTACTCCTTTAGTCTAAGACCTCTACTTCAGCACTAATAATGCAAAAGAAGCTGACTAATCCTGTACTTTTTCTGGGTGGGATGGAAGAGAACACAAAGGTAGGAAATCAGAAATACTGATTTCTATGACTATACAAGACACAGTGAAATTGGTGGTAACTGCTAATTCAGTAAAGTTTTTCCAAAGGCTGCATATGTAAGAGTAAATCCAGGAAATAATTATTTTTTAAGAACTTCATCAATATTAACATGTAAAACCTTTGTATTCTATTGCATGCTTCCAAGACCTTCTCATGTGTCACCCATTTAATCCAGTTTAGTTTCAAGTCAAATTTCAATGTTATTACATACTATATCAGAATATTAATAATTCATCAGGCTTTTCCTCTTTACATGCATAGCTTCTTGGCCAAGAATAAAGACAGAGGCATTCCATGTGCCTAGAACTGAGGTATACTTGATTAAGAATGGTGTCTCCTCTCAGAGTCCAGATATTTTGTACAAACATTGCCAAGAGCAGCATTAACAGGTGTAATGTTCTAGAACTAGATGCTAACTGAATTATATACTATTTAATTTAGCTTATGAAACCATAAATAACCTTGGATATTATCTAATAAAAGGACAATTTAACGTTTTCAAAGAACATAGCCAACCCTTGCCCAATCAATTATTGTCTGTCATCACCTATTTCTGACTGTAAATCATTTTGCTAGGTCCAAAAATCTCTCTTCATTCACACAGCATGACCTAAAATAGTTCCCTTAACTCTTGTCTGGCAAGCAAACTCTCTTCAGTTATTTCCACATCACCAGCCATTGGATAGAAGTTACAGAAGACCAACTGTAATCACCAGTCATTCTATCTCAACTTTGTTCACACATATGCCCATTCTCTAATCCTCTCCCCACAAACTTCATAGCAGTGAGTGTAGTCTCCTGAGCAATTTTACTTGTACCTCATCAACCCTTTACACCATTAGGGGTTATTTAAAATAAGACCACAGGTATTGCAACCACTCTTCATGCAGCCACTTGTACTCACTTGCTTTGATTAAGGCAGCAGAAAAAGCAGGTGACCTAGGCATAGGAAGAGGTTTTCTAGAAGATCTCAAATTAAAATGAAAGTTGGTCACATCTATGAATTTCTCCCCCAGACATTGCTGTAGTTTCTCTCTCAGTACTGATATCAGCTCCTTCTTTTGGACACAGTTAACACTTGACTTTTGGAAGAGGTATCTACCCTTCTACTTCCCACACCATTTTGCATTGTAGTAATGATGGAAATAACTTCCTCTTCTGCTTCTGAAGTTTAATCACTGGAAGTTTAATCAAAACAGTGACACAGATATACTATGTTTCTGCTTACACAGCTTTTTGAAGTAGTTACCAGCAAAGTCACTTGTTGAAACACTAAGCAAGTCAAGGATTACAAATACCAACACTTCCATGGCCTAGGCAAGATGGAGAAACTTAGATCCCAAATCCAGGTGGCAGGTGCAAGTTTACCTCTTCTGTCTGTACCAAATTGATAGAACAATCTGTCCCCAGATTCATAGCAGTCTTTCAGCTATGAGCCTAGGGACAGACAAGCTGAAACACCTTCCAAATATCCCATGTAATGTTCACAGGCACAGCATCACAAAAAACCTGCTATTGCTTTTTAAGTATTGCAGCTAGCAGTCTCTAAACCTTAATAGTTCAAACATAATGGAATAAATGGGTCTTGGGACAAAATTTCCCTCATCTGCTCAAAGCAGAAGTAGAGACTTCTTAAATAGTGTCATTCAAAATGACACTAAAAAATTGCTAAAATTAGCCTCAAGTGTGAGCAATCACAGCTATCCTTTAATTGCTACTTTAAGTATTTTGTAACTCTAAGACTGTTTTTCACTTTATCTTACCTTAAACCTCCTCAGGTTCCACTTCAGAATAACTTTTAGTTTTGTGTATCACCAAAAGACTGAGAAACTTATTATTTCACTGTTATCAAAATAGTAGTGACCATTTTATAGGTTTGCTCAAAATTACCACCAAAAATGAAAACCAAGGTACAATTCCAAAAATTCAGTAGATGGCACTATTCCACAAAAGTTGAGAGGAAACTATGTCCTCACATAAACAAGAGGTACCATGGAGCTAGAACTCTTATTTTAAATATTCAAAAACCAATGCTTGTTCATTAGAGTGCCTTGATTTTTTCATGTTTTTCATAGAACATGGGAAAATACATGCTAAAACATTAAAATAAATCACTGTTTTGTGGAAATAGCTGCAATTTTACTTAGCTATTTTGATGAGGCATTTCTGCTATTATACAGAGCTCCGCTTCACACCACAAAAATAGCTGCATACCAGTGTTGCAAAAAGTAGTATTTTTACGGTTTGTATTTACCAGCAATCCAATTTGACACATAATATTAAAAAGTTGACATTGTCCCTAGAAGTTGCTTATGCAACCTTAATTCACATTTCCTCAAATCCATGATGGTAATTTATTTTTAAAATTTAATGCACTAGCTCAACATCAATTGTAAATGCTTTGTATTATTCAGCCTAATTTTTTTAAGTGTCAAAAAGGATAAGTGGTCACTATCAGGAAGATAGTGAAATTGCCAGATTTTAAAAACTTGCATTAAAACATGCATCTTCAATATTATTAAGTATAATAATAACCATAGCCCTAAAAATAACTCCACCCATTCCATTTTAACTCTTCTCGTAAAATCTGTTGCAAGTGCTAAATTAAATCCTGTAGTTGGCTTCTTTCTCAGTGAACTTGAGGACTTCAGATGGGTCCTTTCCTAAGCCCCAAGAAATTCACCACTGGACAGTGCCCAGGAGTTCCCACAGGAGTACAAATACAGAGCTACTGTTTTTGCACAAGCTGTGAGTTTTAGAAACCCAATGGTTTTTCTTAGTGCTGAAAAGGGAAAATTCAGAGTTATGGGATTTCCAAGAACCCAAAGCCCAGTTTAAGACAACAACAAGATGGAATACAAATCATCAACAGAAAAGGCACAGTCCAAGACACTTCTCCTGTACATCTTTCCTGCAGTTTTTCCTAGTAGGTGCTTTAACTACAAGATGGAGGGAAGGTATTACCTTGTGACTGTAGCCTTAGTGATTTTTTTTTTTTTTCTGATACTTTAGAGAATCTCCCCATTATTCGCTTTACTTCCAGGGCTTGTCAGATTCCAAGAGATGTCTGATACTTCAGGCAGTGTTTATCTGCCCTGCTATTACAAGAATGTTTGGTTTACTAGCAGATGAAACAAATAATCTAAGTCTCGAAGAATTATTTCAATCAACTTTTACTGAAGTGAAAGAAATCTTCAGCTAATACTTTTCAATAAATTTCATGAAAACATGAAGCTGAAAAGTGGAGAAAGGAAGATGGAAAGAAGGGGAAAAAGCCAGATTAGGCCAATATCCTGTCCAAAGCATTACCTCAGTGTCCTAAAATACAAGCTCTGTATAGCCACAGGAAGCGCTTCAAGAGTTACGACACACATGTAATAGCACTACAAGATTGAGTCATACGGTAGCAAGTTTGACAGTGAAGATGTCTGTGTTTCCTCTAGATAAAAGTATCCAAAATTATAGATGTCCATATATTACAACTCACTTCATATAACTGAAACCATTCCAGTTCCAAAGGAACTTAAAGAAGTGCCATATACAGCAAATTATTGCTTTGAGCCTCTCAATGACACAGAGGGCCTACTGATGCTGCTCAGAACTTTCTAGTTTCTTCCACAATCCTGCAACTTAACAGAAATATCTACCAATATTTCTTCATCATAAAACAGTCTTAATAAGAAATACAATCACTGAAAGTTTATAGTAAGATCTCTGACTGATTAGGATCAAGGAAAGGTTCAGGGCTTTGGGTTTGTAAAGAAACTTGAGCATTTACGCGCACTTTCTGCATAGTAAAGGAAAAGCTGCAGAAACAGTAGAGGCTTTCCTTTCCAAAAAGCACTTCCATCTCCTTCACTACCACCCTGCTGCCCAAATACCAAGAGAACACATTCACATTTCCAAAGTTCCTCTCACTTTTTTTATCATGGTAAAGAGAAGGCAATGTCATGAGCAAGATAGCACAAAATATGCTAGAAGAAAAATACAGCCAGATTCCTCAAAATTATTACCTACAAAGTGACTGTTGTTAAAGTACAAAGCTAAGGAAGTTTTAACTCTTTTTCAGGCAATTTGGTTCTCACTGGAACCTTCAGCAACATAGTTACACAAGAACCACTTAGTAGAAAGTGAAATGGCTGCTGTTCAGCTAAAAGATAAAACCAATTATGGACATTCCAAAAAAGTAACCTCTATCATGACCACAAGTCACAGTACTACCCTATACAGAAAATTTAAAAAAGGAGGAAAAAAAAAAATCACTTGCTGTTTGAGGCAAATGATAACCACAGTCCAGAGCTTTATTGAGGTTTTAATGTTAAAGCCTGTAGTTACAGATAGCCCTGTCAAATAGACAGGGCTTCCTACCTTCTCAATAGAAGTTTCCAGCTGTGAAAAAGAGCACTTCAGAAATGCCATAACATGAAAATATTCAAGGGCTCACACAAAAGAAAAGCATTTTCTGGAGCAGGACATTTCACCCAACCTTAAGAGAGTTTCTAAGCACCAAACCCAGATAAATTCAGACCTGCTTTGAGTCAGAACCTTCATTTATGCAGTGTAGTTCAGTGTTTACTGTTTTTTTGACCAAATACTTGGTTTAATGTTTTGAGTGTCAGAAGCATTTTCTACTAAGCAATAGGGAAAATGAAATTAATTAATTTTAGAAACTTACTTCTATAATATACCTTCCATCAAAAATCTGAGAGGAAAACAGATTTCATTGTCAGCCAGCTACAACTCACTAGAAATTGCAAACTGTGGAAGTTTTATGCATGCTCTGCATGGTGAGGAAGAAAAAACACATGAGGCTCAAATATAAGCTGGAACATCTGAGCTGATATGTGTCAGACAAGTCACCTAAGGTGCCCCTCAAACATTTACTAGAGAAAAAGAAAAAAACATGGGGGAAAACTGCTGTTTCCAAGATTTCACTAGAAAAGTTTGATGAATATACTATTTTTACAAGATACTGTTTAAAGTTTATTTCTTCTTTCAAATGTCAGCATAGCAGAATGGCAATGAAAGAGGAACAAATAATCCCATTGTATATTTACAGTGTCCAATAGTTCTGTGTGAATTAAAAACAAACAAACAAACAAACAAACAAAAAAAAAACAACCAAGAAGAGCATTAAACTTCTTGATGGTAAAGTACTCTACCAGAACAAAATTCAAGTCACATACGTATTAAGAGAAAAAGCTAAGAAACCTTTTCCAGTAAACTGCATGGAGATTCATTTTAGTTCCTTGAAATGCTGCAAATCTGAGTGTTTCACCTGCAAAGCATCCCTACTTCTTTTGCAACAAAGGACTATAAAAGTTCCCAACTCATACATGAAGCACTGCAACCTAAAGTTCTAACACAACTCATTTTTCCCTCACACTCAGTCTGCTCAACTCCCTAAACTTCATGAGTCTGCAGAGAACTAGTGGTCTTCAAATTCACTGTCAGGACAAAAACATTTCAACACAGTTAAGCCTTACCCCGCCACATAAACCACATCCATGCACAAACTGGATCCTCCTGAAGCACAGAAAAAAGAGTTAAATCATTCACCCCAGATCACCAGAGATGTAGAATAGTTACATTCCTGGAAACTATTAATGGTCAAAGGCTATAATTAATTCTACTAGGAAAAGCACTATACTATAAAGCACACCTGAAAAACTAATATAAGTGGTTTTTTAAGAATTGTTTTCTGAAAAAAAGAAACCAGTTACACAAAGGTGCTGAAAAATCTAAAGATGAGATTTTGAAGGAAAAGTAGAAATTATTTCTATTATCCAACAATTTCTAATAAGAAAAAACAGCAACTTTAAAACAAGCAAAATAATCTCCTTGAATAGAAATGATGGAAGAAATATTAATTAGTGGCCCGTTGCAAAGATCCAGGATGAAACCTATTTTTCTAAAAACCACCATGATAGACATGTATTCCAGTCAAACATCAAGAAAATTAGTTCACTGAAAGCATTTATTAGTAGTCATTTAAAAAAAAAAAGACAGCCAGAGATATAATATACCAAATGATAGCTGTGAGCTACTGAGCTACTAAGATACTTCAGACTGCTAAATATGTTTAAAAGTTGTTGTTAGGAGCTAAAAATTATATATTTATAGCACTTCA
This sequence comes from Lonchura striata, assembly GCF_050655825.1. Taxonomy (NCBI): domain Eukaryota; kingdom Metazoa; phylum Chordata; class Aves; order Passeriformes; family Estrildidae; genus Lonchura; species Lonchura striata. Next base: position 65,545,254 of record NC_140705.1, on the reverse strand, counting down.
GTATCATTCATACAGAATGTACTTACACTGATCATCTTTACATATTATCCATTAAAACACTAAGACAATGCTAACAAGTATGCACATCATAATTTCATCATAAGTGAACTTCCCCCAAATTAACTACAGTTGTATAATTTACAATTATTGTCTGTACTATAGCAAATAAAGACAGGTAGAGAATCCTCTGGTATTTTGAAACTTTTAGGGTGGTATTTTTGTAGAATGAACTATGAGGAAAAAGCTTTCAAACTATGCTTTTTAATATTTTACCTGTATTGTAATCAAAGCCAGCATAATTCAAGTTTGACATGAAATACAATTTCAGAAATATTTTGCAAGGATTATTTCTTTGTATGAGTCCTTCTAGAACAAGTGAGATTACACTCCTAGACACGCCAGTCCATTACTCAGTATATGAAAACAGCAAGCATCTTCTTTGTCAAATTGGTTACAGTTACTCTGGTAGCACACACCACTGGGTAATGGCATAGAGTAGCATTTCTCCTTCAAAACTTCCTCAAGGGCATTTTTTTTCTGAATTTGCCCACCACTGTGTTCTCATTGCAACAGTAACTTCTGCTGCAAACAAAAAACTGAAGGCAGAGAACATCCTCAGATCACAGCGTGATCATCACACTCCCATCTGCACAACAGCTTCCTTGATAAACTCACCACTACACCACTTCAGCAGTCTCGGCATTTTACTTTTTGCCATTCCATTAATACATTTCCATCAACTGTTCAGGCATCACAATTTTCAGCTTTAGTAGCAAAGATGTTTCCTTACTAACAAGGAAAGAGGAAAAGCTAAGAAAATTATAAGTTGTGTACAAAAAATGGTAACAATATGAAGTACTGAGTTGAAATGAAGATGTGCTTCTGGTCATATGCTATGATATAAAATTGCAGTTGCTAAATATTTTGAAACCAAACTTCACTGTCAGCATTATCTGATGTGCTGCTTCTCTGACTGGGAATTGCCAACAGAAAGAACAGATCATCAAAAGTCAATAAAGTTAATTTGGAAAATGCCACTTCCTCCCTACTTTTTTTTCCCCCTTAAATCCAGAACACCATTTATTTGATCTGGAAATTACTGGCAGAGCATTCATAGGGGAAATAAAAAGAAAAAAAAAATTCTTTTAAACTGGCAGAATTCAAATGTAGTTTTCGTCCTTTGCTACTCAGGTAAGGAACAGGATTGTACAAGTTAACTCCTGCTGCCTCTCCTCTAAAATATGTATAAATAATTTTTTTTTCTTTTTTTTTTCTATTAACTCTTTGATTATTAACATAACTAAGACTATATTCACAATACTTTCATGGAGCAGGTCTGTAAGAAAACAGGTATAACAGTCACATCCTAAGCAGATGTATATACTGAGGGTAATTGGAAAAAAAATAATGTGGACCTATACCATTGTTTAGTTCTGGGGTTTTTTTTAACTAAAGATAGAGAAGTTTAAGAAAATGATAATATTCTTTGTCATTGGCTGCTACTTGAGCTGTATTTCCTTTGACCAGCAGCCCTTATGAAAACAGGGGCACCTGACTAACAAGCAATTACTAACATTGCTTTCGACATGTAGGTTACCTGATCTCTCTCTCCTTCCTGGTGTTAATAACTCACCAGGATTTTCTAAAAGGCTGTATTTTCCATTGAAAAGAATGAGGGGATATTCACCATGCCAGCTTTATTTATTTTACTTTTTTTTTTTTTGGTGACTTTCCTTTGCATCTGACTTTCAGGGGTGGCTGTAGAAGAAATCTTACAGCAGATTTGGAACACATATAAAAGGGAACACCAGGCAAGTTATTGTTTCGCAGTCCGTTCTCCATATTAATAAGCATCACTAAAGCTTAGTAACTGTACCTCTAACATCAACATTACAAAGTCCAGTTAAGAATGCTTTTCAACTGTGAGGATGAACATCTGCTCTGTTTAACAAGGTAGTATGACTGGATAGAACATATGCTAAAAAACTAAGACAGGCACGCTAATACTATCAATTTAACATTAAGTGATCACAAAAAAAATTAGTATTCCATCTTTTTCCCTAATGAGCAAGTTGCAAAATGCAAATAGGTCCATCTGCTGCTACTGACAAGGAATCATTGTTACTAGTTGGGAAAGAGGGAGGGCCTGTAGCAGAAACTTATCAAAAACATTGGACACCAGCTGGATTACCTCTTTAGTTGGCTACTCCTGAAATGTTACATTTATCATTATTATGTGAACCAAAAGTCTAATAAGGTTACTTGTACACATACAGAATATAAACCAGACAGCCGCTTCAAGAGGCTAAAAAATACAAACCCCTGCTTAAATAATATGAATCACACAAAATAAAATAATAGCTCACTAAGCAGAAGTACAAACATATTGCTTCGTTTGGATCCGCACCCTCTCTTTAGTTCCCTGGCTTACAAAGTTCCAAAGTTAGATTCCTGTGGAGTGTACACAACAATATACAACAAGAAATGACAATTAATTCTTGGAGATTCTGTGAGACATACCTCAGAAAAGGGCAAGTTTAACCTACAGCCTTCTTGGTGGAGAACCTAGCCTCCATTCTCCAGCAGCACTGCTTGAGAGAGCACTGTGTGGCTTGAGGGGGACAGGCTAAAGACATACTGTGAACTATTATATCAATCCTAGAAGAAAATTAAACTTCAGGTTTTCTAAACATAAATCAGGTTTTGCTACTACCTTTTTTAAGGTGTTCATGAAACTAAATTAATTTAGTAAAACCAGCAAATAAAGCAGCCTTGACTTATTTCTAACAAGCTGTAAACTCCTTTTTGTACAAAAGCAATCAAATAATTGATTTGGCAAACTGCAACATTTTGGAGTGCCCTTTTCCTAGTATTACAAAAATCTGCATCATTATTATTATAAAAACTTCTGGTTTTATGTTTTGAAGAAGCCATCTGGACACAATCCTGAGTCATGTGCTTTAACAGGGTCTGTTTGAGTTGGGGGGGACGTGTTAGATGACCTTCTGTGCTAACATCCAACTTTACCCATTCTGTGATTCTGTGAACCTAGCATTCCTGAAAAGCACTTTGTTTTCTACACTTGCAGACACACATTTCTAGTTTCACCTACTTGCACTATTCTTGGTACTTGAAATAGAATTAATTTAGAATATAATATTCATTGTTTATAATACTTAGAATACCTGTAAGTAACTGAAAAAAAAAAAATCTCAAAACTTTCAAGTAAAAATTCTGTAAGTTTAGAACTATTAAATCTTAGCATTAAGAATGCTAAGACTACAGATAGAAGACTATGCAGGTCCTACTCCTGATATTGAAAAAAAAAATTACTAATACAATATTAAAATCAAACTTAATTCAGCAATTGATATAGTTGCCTCAATATGAGCATTATCAATGACCAGATTTTTTGTTTAAGCAAAGCTTAGGGATTCAAAATACACTGAATCATTGCACAAAGTGAAGAAGGTAAAATAAGTAGTACACAGACCAAAGGTATCATCCAGTTGTGCAGATCTTGACACAAAGCTAGTTTTAGAATTTCTTAAAATGAGAGATTTTTAAGGGGACGACAAAATGGTTCTCATTTGTGTCAGTCTTAAACTGAACATCATTGTTCCAGAACTAAACAACAGCCACAGAAAAAGTAATTTCATGAACACATTGTAAAAATCACAAGGAATCAGTATGAGTCCCCAGAGGCTAACAGAACTGCTACATATTTTAGAAATTTACTAAATAAGGCATTATACCACTCTATCAGTCCTCTTCCAAAATATTTCTATTTCAGCTGTTTCCAAGACCTTCATTATTTTAATGTGTCTAAATTTAGTGATACAAATACCACTGACAGAGATACAGATTATGTCATTAGACAATCACCTGTATTTGCACTGAAAGTCAACAGTGGTAGTAATGTAGTGCTTCCTTTGATAAACACGTAAACTGTACAACTACCCAGTGCTTACGATAGAAGCGTTGACATGAATGGGGTCACTGAGTTATCAGGAATTCTACGAGGCTGCACTTGACTGGCATTCAAGTACCAATTACAACTGAAACTTATGTGTCAGCAAAACAAGGGAACTCCAAAAGTTGCTGGCAGACAGCACACAGGCAGTGGGTAAGCAGTGCAGTTTTGCCTTAAAAGTAACACAAACCTATTCTTCAGGCTGGCAAAGAAATTACTACAAAGAACTACATCTCTGGGAAAACAGTCTTGTCTACTTAACAAGATGAACTTAGCAGGATCAAGAACCACAATTTTTCAAAAAAACTATGATCAGTTTGATGGTACATTTTAAGATAGGCACATTGAGAGCAGGAAGAGGAAGAAGGAAGATCCAACAGATTAAAGACCTACCACAGTATTAACTCTCTCAAAACCATTAGGTGCTCCAATATTTTTCAAAATGTAAAACCACTACCAGATAGCTAAGATCAAGGGTAAAGTGAACTGTTCCCAAAATCCACATCCTGCAGTTCTTTTTATCTTCATATTGAATGTAACACTTTGCAAGTTTTATTCTGTTTCTCACTGAGGTTCTATATGGATAGGCCAACTTCTAGTCACCTTAAATTTATAGTGTAAGAATACTTACTTTTGCCTTTTGAATCCTTTGTACAACAATGGGACCTAGACACTTAGAAGTCTAATGCAGTTACAAAATTTCTGCCAAACAAAGTTTTGTAAGGAAGGGTTTGCAACCTTGATTTGTGCCTTCATGCTTCCTTTATCACATCTCAAATCTTAAGCTGCTTCTACTCTTCCAAATGTGACTTGACTAAAACTGCTTATGTCATCTCCTGCAGAAATAATGCTACTTCAGTTCTAAAAGCCATTCCACAATGATCAAGAAAGAACAAATCTAGTAAAATGCCAAATTAAGATCTTAGTGAATTGAGCAGCGTACCACAAGTCTGAAAGCCTAAACTGGGCTCCAGCCATCCAATGTCCTCTTACAGTTTAGCCTAACCTCATCAGGTCACAAGATACATGTATCACCTCCGTGCTTCACAAATAGCAAAGTGGTACAAGGAAACAAATATGCTAGTGCTACAGTAACCCAGTAACCTGCAGCCTTACAAACTTTGCTCTCTTTTCAAATATCTCCTTGCCTGGGTTCACCATGACCCAGCAAGTTTGAAGCTGTAAGGCTGTATCCATTAAGTTTCTGCTCTGTCAGTAAAATACCTAGAGGGAAGTTTTCATCGTAAATTTTTGTAGATTATAGTATGAGTTTCAATACAGTTATACTTCAGGTATTCTATAACAAAAGGAATTACTAAGAGAAGTTGCATTAGTAAAATCAAAGTATATGCAATAATGCTCCCAAATGAAAGACATGCTGCTTCCTCACAGCCACATTTGCTACAGCATGGCCCTACCCACAGTCCTTTCAGAGATAAGCCTGCTCTAACATGGCTTTACCCATGGCTGCAGTCCTTCCAGGGGAATATCTGCTCTCATGTGGGATTATCCATGGCCACACGCTTTCAGGTGCTCCAGCATGGACTTAACCACAGGCACCAATGTGTCAGTATCTGCCTGCTGCAGCACAGACTTATTCCCGGGCCTCCATCCCTTCAGAGGTATTCCTGCTGCTGCACTGACACAGCCACAGCCACTTCCAGACTGTCCTGACTGACACAGATCCCCCTGCTCCCACGTGGATGCATGCCTGGGTCAGGTCCCTTTGACTGAAGTTCACAGCAGCACAGGCACACAGCGAGTCCCTGGCCACAGCCAGCCCGGCACATCCCGCTGCTGTTATCACAGCGTTCCCAGGCACAGCACAGCCAGGTGATAAAGCAGCACAGCAGCAGCCAGAGCGAAAACCAGCCACTAATGAGCACTGGACTCTAATGGACAGTCAGGCAAGCAAGGCTCCTGACAAGCACCTGCCAATTAATGGCTAATCAGCAAGTACAGCTATAAATTCAATCTAGCATATTCCAGTCAAACCTGCCAATATCTCAAATCCTTTGAGCTGCACATGAGGGTGTAAAAAAGGATTGTTGCTGTTTAACCTCATCTGGCAACTAGGCTCCACATAGACACTTGCTCACTGCCTCCAGTGAGATGGGGAAATAAAATTGGAAAATAGAGAAAATTCACAGTTTGAGATAAAAAATGTTTAACGGACAAAGCAAAAACCACCTAGCATACGAGCAAGGCAAAACAAGGAATTCATTCACTGTTTCCTGTGGGTGGGCTGGAGCCACCTCCAGGAAAGAAGGGCTCCATCATGTGTAACAGTGACTTGCGAAGGCTAATGCCATCACTTCAAACACCCTTTCCTCCTTTTTCTTCCAGCTTTATATCCTGAAAATGACACCATATGGCATAGAATATCCTTTGGGTCAGCTGTCCTGGGTTATGTGCCCTCCCAACTACTTGTGCTCACCCAGGCTGCTCCATTGGTAGAGTGGGGTGAGAGGCAGAAAAGGCCTTGGCTCTGTATAAACCCTGCTCAGCAATAAGGAAAACATCCCCACATTATCACAACTGTTTCCAGCACAAATCCAAAACACAGCCTCATACCAGCTACTGTGAAGAAAACTAACTTTACTCCAGCCAAAACCAGCACACTAAGTTTCCCAACAAGTAAAACCACAGATTTAAAAATAACACCATCCTATTTATTATATAGAATTCAGTCAAAGCTTTCTCTGTGTAGGACTCAGTTGTTTTAATTCCATGCACTTTTAGGAGATACATGCCTCACGATGCCATTTTGACCCTATTTCATTTCAGAACATCCAAAAGTAGCTGATTTTCTTCATTTAGAGGATGTGAATTTTTCACTAAGATAACAACAGCCATGTGAACAAAATGCTGGATGATATGACAAGAAATGCAGTAGTGCTACAAGAAACGGAAAGGTGACAAGATTAACATATGCTTTAAGCAAAGTAGTTTTCCTGTTTGAACTACTCTGTGTGAACTGAGTGGCAAGATAGACAATAAACATTTTAGGAATAATAAATAATCAGTGTGTCTCTGACATGACACTACTGAAATATTTTTAATAGCGTTACAAAGTACTCTTCCCAAAACAGGCATATTTGTTCAAAGTCCAGAACACCAGTGACAAGGGTTGAGACCATTTTCTTTAGTGTACAAATGTCAAAAGACCCTGACCATCCATGAAAGAATTTGGTTCAAATTTGGTGTGTTCACAGAATTAACAGAATTACAGAGTAATTTAGGTTAGAAAGGATCACCCAGCTTCATCTGGTTCAGCATCCCACTTGAAGATGTGCCAACATCAGTTGCATGCTCAGTTGTTTAAAAAACTGATATCTTTGCATATTCTAAACAACTCCAGTCACTGTTCTGCTGCCAGTGTAGAGCTACTATAGAGAAGAAAGAACAAGTATAGGACTACTTCAATAAAAAAATACCCAAAAGCAAAAACCCCAAGGCACAAATATCTCAAGGTGATATTTTCATAAGGAGCAAAATCAGCCTTGCAAAGTCTGAATGATAAAAAGGATAAATAATTTTAATGGCTATAATCACATCACAACTTGGAAGTACTATTTTGTTAGAGCTTCAGAGAATTTACCAAATTGCTTGAATTTTGTAGTATACATCTACAGCAAAGCTATCCAGATACTGCAACAAGAACTTCATGAGAAACTGACTGCATGGAACCACTTATGCAGGCTTTATAGCTATTTAAAAAAAGTGAATTCTCAAAAAGGCTGGATGATGGAAATCCAGAAAACAAGCCTTATACACTCCAAACACATAAAAACTTCATCCATTTGCTTGCATAAGCTATATTTTAGTGCAGAAAAGACTGTGGGGAAATTAACAGATACTGACATTCAAGTTGATTGGAATATTCAGATTTTTAATGATGGAATGATGAATTTTTCTCCTTCCTGTGAACTTGGTTTGCAAGAGGGAAAAAAAAAAAAAAAAAAAAAAAAGCCAAACTTTAATTAAATAACCTATTCTGCTTGGGAATAAAGTGTGGGAGGCACAATTTGGTCTGTGTGAAAGGTGCAGCACTTACTCTTATTCCCTACATTCTCAATTATTTCTAGGGAAAATGGTCTTCCTTTCTAGAACTCCCTCTAGCAAGAGAGAGGCTGAACTTCATGCTGCAAATGCATATTTTTAAGGCACAAAGCACCAGTAGATATTGTATTTATGTTGGGAGACTATCACAAAACATCTAATTTGATATATTGTCCTAGTTTTGCTATAGAAAAATTAAAGTGCAGAAAAATAAAGAAACTTATTTAAGATGGAACAGTTAAACAGCAGGGACCAGGAGAATTAATGTTACAGTATTATATTTCTGCTTTAGCTTCAAAGATTTATGCTTTACCTTAAAAGATTATCCTACCTTGTAAAAGCAAATTAAAAAACCCACCTATTATTATTAATTGTACAGAGCCCTGAACTTAAAACTTCTGAGGAAACACCATTCTAAAGGCAAAAAAATCCTGAAAAAGCTCAATATATCTTTCTCTAGCCCTTTCAGAGTTTACACATGCCCCTGTTCAGATCACATTAGGCTTCCAGAGACCCTTCTAAGTAGAAGAGCAAAAGCAATGAAGAGCACAGAAGCAGGGCTATTACTTATGACACTGAGCACTGTCAGGACATCATGGGGTAAAGTCTAACCAATTACATAGAGTTAAACTATGAGTAGATAAACTGAACTCATTAGAAGGTTTTGATATCTGCTGGGAAAACAAAGCACAGCCAATTATGCACAAAGCTTTCTTAAGACTAAGGACTATATCTCCTACTGCAATAATTCAGATATGCACAGAAAAGAAGCAAAGCATAGATGAATTTTTAGCTACTTGATATCTCACATGTTGGAACAGTAGATCAAGAGGTGAAAGCCACCCTGGTAACAGCAGCTAAATCCCTTCAAGTATGGAGAAAACCAAAGATACTGACCTGCAGTGACAGAAAAGGCCACCAGCAGCTTACACTGACCATAGCAGTTTGAAATCAATAGTGAGCACAATTGCTCCCTGTGGGGATCACATCCACAAAAATCCAGGACAGAGGAGAGGGAGCCTGAGGCAGAATTGCCACAAAAGAGCCAAGCAGGCCACCAGCCAAGACACACACACACCCCTCAATCAGCTGCAATAAACCACACCACACCACAAACTCAGAGGAACAACTGGACCAGCATGTCCAGGTAAGTGCCACTACTTGTGAGAAATCATTTGAGATTTTATGTCACTCAGCACAGTGCTTCTGCCCTTGTGTCTCCCTCATCCCTCAATTTCCCCTGCAACAGAGAAAACAGAATTCAGCAGCTTAACTGCTCTTAACATCTTAGTGTCAGGAAGAGGGTCACTTCAAGTGGCTCAAGGTTTCTAAGCTACACACTTTTTAACTTTTCCTTATACACCATAAAGTAACCAAGCTGTTGTTCATAGCTGAGAACAGAACTTTTGTTATTAATTGCTAAAAATGTTCTTTTTGGGGTCGGGAAATGCTTCTCTAATTAAGGATCTGTCTGCCTCCAAAAATCTTGGTTTTAAATCTCCTAGATAAATAAGAGTTAGAAATGTTTCTCAGTAACTAATCAAGCTGTTTAAAATTAATAAAAAGGAGGGATATACTGCTCAAGTTAAACCAGTGAATAACCCCAAACTAACTTTCAGGACTCATAAGGTTAAAATTTAACACTAAAAGCAGTCTCTTCCTAGTATTTTTACAGACATCTTTCCCTCTTAAAACTGCTGCTTGTGGGCATAGAATGGCAAAGCTGCCCCTCTGGCATACTATGTTACCAACTATACCTATCAAACCTAGAGGCAAAAAATATTAAGAGAGTAGTAATTCTACTTCTAATCCCATCAGTTCAAGATGACGCCTATAATTTAGGTACTTCCATTTTTACAATTACTTTGTGGATTTAGGGAATTCAATACAGTGTTGATGTTTAAGTATATTTATCCATTAAGATAAAGAAAGACAACATCATTGAACTGGCAATATATTTGTAACAAGATTTTGGTTCTTCAGAAAAATCTTCAGTTCCACTTTTACAAATCATTTTAATAGTACTGCAAACATTTAGTACTTGTCTATAAGAAGCCACTCTGTTCTTCTAGTAGTGGTTAAGAGGCCTCATAAAGAAGACTAAGATATGAGTGTGATTTAGAAAACTCCTCACATTTACCTGTTCTGAACAATACTGGTTCGGAATTTCAAATACCAAATTTGAAGACTGATCAAATATAGAGAATCTCTGTAAAGAGTCTGATAAATAGTCCAAAGCCAAATCAGGACTGTAACATTCTTGATTTAAGAACATTTTACTTTTAATACCCTTTCCAAGAAACCCTCAAACTTGTTTCCCCGTCCCTCAGATTACTTTCAACAGAAAGCACAAAAACATGTACCCATACTTGAAGACACAAGGAAAACACTAATATCCACCTCCCATTTGCTGGTAGGCAATGAAAGAAACACTATCATTCCTTTACTTCTACTCTCACAACATGAACACAGAAAAAAATTAGGACTGACTTCCATTGCACTTTTATAATTTTTCAATGAATAACACTTTACTGACACTCAGTCTTTCAAGTCCATAGCTCATTTCAATTGAAAACATTTTTGCAGCTTTAAAGAGTAAGTGGATCCCACTTTAATGAATCCTTGCACGTAATTTATTATTCATAAAAACCTTAGCAGGCAAAGCATCCTGAGGGTTGGCTCTATCTTTGAGCAACAGAATGAAATAAGCACTTCTTGCAAGCCTCACTCTTACCCACTCTCTCAAACCAGCAGAAAGTAAGAGGCTGCTTTTACATTGGGAATATGTCTGAGTCTATTCCTTCTGCCTGCATTCCTCCATCACAATGAGGAGATAATCACAGGGGATGCAAATTCTGCAGTGTTGTCTGGTTACAGGGCTACTCTATCAGCTAAGGGCTTTTAACCCATTCTTCCAAGAAGCAAGAGCTGTATCAAAGTACCAAGCATATTGATCTTCATCAAGTTAGAGGAGCACTAACATTTCAGGCTCTGTATGAAACTTCTTCCCTTCCTCTAGAAAACACATTTTCTGTCATTTTGTCACAGTAATGCTTTCTTCCCAAACAAGTTTGTAATACCTCTCTCAATTATTTAGAAAGCAATTCACACTCCATGAATTCACAGGTGTGTGTAGCCATGGATGAGTGCCCAGAAATAGGTTTTGTTGAGTCATCATTATCCAAACTGCAACATCATGTTCCCCAAAATTACAGATGAGTAAGGTCTAAACAATACATTTTGATCTCTTCTGTTCCTCCAAACCAAGTTCTTATTTCTATGTCTCTTTTTGCTTTCTCGTCTATTCTACCAATATGAGAGTAATTAACACCACCCACACACAGTTCACTCTTAATTTAAGTCAATTCTATAACCACTTAAAAAAGAAAATGTATTAAATTAAGTGTGATTTTAAATATGACATTAAGAATATTGCATTATTACCCCTATTCCTCATGCTCCGAGTTAAAAAATCTGGAGAGTTCATAACAGAAAACTCGTTTTCTAATTGTAGTTTTTCAACTTTTAAAAGTCAATCCTCTTATGGCAATTAACCTTATAGAAAGAGTAGTGATATACCAGAAAGAAACAAAAAAGGTCTACTTGGAGACTAATATAAACACCAAAGAAAATTGTTAGATTTACCTATGTTCAAAGAGGATTAAGTCAATTTCTCTAGCAAGATGGCCCTAAACCTTCCCCATAATGTTTAGAATTCAGTCAATTTCAGGACAACAAAGAAGTCAATTCATTCTCTTATGCTGACAAGTCAAGGTTCTGACAACAGCAGTGTGGATTAAAGAATCTACAGGACACCTCCTTTTAAAAATAAAAGTTTAAACACATATGTTGTTACATGGCTTGGATAGTAGCATATGGCTGTGGTACCATATGGCAATAAACATATGGGTAGTTCACTTTTTAGTGAACAAGAAGGAGCAGGGTAGTTACTAGTGCTTTACTTCACAAATTCATTCTGCTTCTCTCTGTCACTTGGAAGCTTTTAGCAAGATACAATCCCTGTACCTTTTACTGTGCCACTTGAAACCCTCATTTGGCAACACGGAAGTAGGAGCAGGTCACTAGAGCATTACAAAGTTTATCTTAAGAACAAGCCCACCAGCCAACAAAAGCCCAACCAAAAACCCCACAAAAAAACCAAACAAACACCACCTCACCAAGCAGCATAGATAGAATGTTTAAACACCCAGAGGACAGAGCAGCACAACAAAACAGAGCTCAGCCCCTGTCTCTCTTTAGATTTGCAGTCAGCTGCTGTAAATTGTCAGCACACTAGTAACCCTCTACAAAACTTATCTATTACCTTGAGATAATGGCAACTGAGCAGCCATACCTCACATCATATACACAACTTAAACTGACACAAAGAACAACTAGAACAGCCAAGCCACCCACCAACAGCAAAGAGAGTTTGCTGGTTTTCTCCCCCCCTGCATACCTGGTTCCCACCAGACTTCTGAATGGTTCAATAAGCTGAATCAAGACATCACCTGTGTGAGGTGCACTAAATCCACTTCAGAATACAAAAGGATACAGCCTTAGTGCTCCAGTCTGAGTCCCAATGGCCAGTATTTTCTGAACCGGATCAAATGCCAAGGCTGAAGGTTGATAGGGGAAACCGTGACGTACCGTCTAACAAGTCACAGCAGTGCAGTAACAATGGGTCAAGCAGGATAGCAAAAATAAACAGAATCAAGACTGTATGTTAGAGAACAGGATTCAGTGTTAATTACAATTTTAAAATGAACTATAAAGTAATTTAATCACAGACTGAGAAAATCACCTGCTTTATACAAACCAGTTACAAAAGTAAGTCATAATTACTCATTCATCTTCGAGCATCAAGTGACAGTCAGACTTTCTGAAACTTAATTTGAATCTTAAATTTCTTCTGTGTAAAGACTGTTATCAACTCAGCATTTCATTTTTTCATCTACCTCATTCCCTGAGTAATCTTATATTCTGCTCTAAGAAAGACACTAAACTATTAAAATCTGAGATGCTCCTAGCAAATTTGGCAATAAAGCCAGACTAATCATCAGAACTATTATAAACTTGCTTTTCTGAGAATCACTCAAATTTCAATCCAACAGACCCAACATGACAGTGCAACCTCTCTCAGCTCAGTAAAGAAAAAAATATGAACTTGAGCTTGACAGAACCAATCTCTCAGCCTCTACTTCCCTCAAAGAGAACAGGCAGCCCCAAAATTGACCAAACCAAAAAACACCTCATTGAACAACAGCAAACGCCCCCCCAGCCATGGGATTCTTTCTTAATATGGAACTATTGGCACATTTAGCTTTCTTGGTTAGCCAAGACTAATCTGGTAATTGACCAAGCAATGACTCCATTAAACTTCTCAGGCTGCAATTAATCAGAGAGAACATAATACAAGTGTCACCTGTTCTTACTTCCATTCTAAATGCATGCATCCTAAGCCATATAAATGCCAGCTTTTCCATGTCTAAGGCTTTAGTTTAAAGCAGAGGTATTTCAGGACCTCATAAACACAGAGCAAACTTCTGATATACTCCTTGTACTTCACTGAAGTTGCAGGCATACCCCACAACTCCCTGTATTCCACAACTGAATAAAGTCTAACTGGCAACAGCTCTGCTCTTCTCCATATCCTTCATGACCAATTCCTGAAAGCAGCAGAGATGCCTGCAATACACAAAAAAACCGAGGACAGTCCATAAACAAGCTCATCCATGTCAAGCTAGGCCATGAGTGAACCACAAAGATAAAAATGAGTATTGATATTCCAATCAGTTTATATTCCTCTTGATACAGCTGCTGGTTAATTCGCTGCATCATTTTCTGAAGTGTGCAGACACAAACAGCAGTTATTGTATCACACACAAGCAAATAAATAAACGGGAACTTCGTATCTAGATACGTAGCATCACCAACTTGGCAACACACTGCAATGAAACCACCACAAACATCGAAAGCCTTTTTCAGGCGTAAAGGAGCAGGATAAGTGATTTCCAAATAATGCAGAGGGCCAGCTTCCCTGTCCTTCGGGCCCATTAGCAGAGGTTTCTACTCAAACGCCGCGATAATCAGATATGCACTACAGCTAAGCATCACTCCTTCCCCCATCCATCAACTCCTTCCTTCCACGAAGCCTTAGTGAACACTGTCAGGATTACTCGCATGCAAGAGCCTAGACGAAGATAAACCCCGAAACTCTCCAAGAAAGACGACTAAAGAAATCCAGCAAGACCTGTACAGCTACACCCACCGCTTTCTTCCCGTCTTCGCCCCCGAAATCATCAATCCAAACAAGTAAACAGGAGCGGCGGGCAGGCTCGGCGGGGTCGGTACGGAGGAGCAAAGCCCGCAGCGCCCATCGCGGCGGCGCGCCCCCTTCCCCGGCCGCCCGCCGGCTCGGGGCTGCAGCATTCATTCACCTTGCAGAGCTGGAAGTGCTCGGACTGGAGCGTCTCCTGGATTTCGGTCTCCCGGTTCCCCGCCTGCTGCTGCTGCGCGGCGGACGACGCCGAAGCGACGGCAGAGACCGCCGTCAGGCCGTCCAGCACCTTCCTGATGTTAAATTTCCTCATGGTCCTCGGCGGCGGCGCTCCCGCTGCCCCGGCCTCGCCGCCGCCGCGCTGTCACCGCCGCGCCGCCCGCCCCGCAGGCGGCAGACGAGCCCCCGCCGGGGAGGGCGGTGCAGGGGCGGCCCGCGGTCGGGGGCGCCGCGCTCCTCCTCGTCCGCGGGGAGGGCGGCGAGGCGTCAGTCCGGCAGCGCAGGGGCGCTTGTCATCGAGGCCCGCGGGCTCGGAGACGGAGACTGGAGCCAAGCAAACAGGAGTCGGTCAGCCCACCGAGCGCCGCCACCGCCGGTCCCACGCTCGCCGCCCGCGGCCGCCCCGCGCCCTGCCCGCCGGGGAACGCGGCTCGCCCCGGGCCCAGCTGGCCCCGCCCCTCCCGCCGCCGGGGCTGTGCGGGCTGCCCCGCCTCGCCTCTGCTCCCCGCGGAGCCCCCGCGCCCCCCGCTCATCCCCTCACATCGTGGCGGCCGCCGCTGTCACCCGTCCGCGTGCGTGTGCCGGTCCCCTCCCGCCGCCGCAGCCTCTCCCCCCGCGGCAGCGGCAGCCGCCCGCCCGCGGCTCGGCTGGGCTCAGCACCGTCCGCCTCCTCCTCACGGCTGCGTGTGCCGCCAGCCAGCCACCAGCGGGGCTTCTCCCGGCTGCTGCCAGCGCCTACCGCTGCCCGCCCCCACAACCATCCTCCTCCTCCTGCCGCGCAGGGAGCCTCCCCCGCCTCTCGGTCGCTCCCCCTTGCCTGACACCGCGGAGCGCAGCGCCCCGGGGAGGAGGAGCGGCGTCGGCGATACCGCGGCGCCCGGCCCGGTAGCGGCGGGGCGGCCGCTCATGCGCGCTGAGGGCGGCGGCGCCCGGATGTGGCGGAGCCGCTGCCCCCCCGCCGCGCCGTGCGGGGGCCGGGGCGGCGTGCGGGGCGCGGCGGGGCGGCCGGGCCCGAGCGCTGCGCTCCGGCAGGGCGGCGGCTGCGGCAGGTAACAGGTGGCGGCGGCCAGAGGCTGCCGCGGGCAGCGCCGTCCCTGCCGCCGGCGCGGCGCCGGAGGCGCTCGACAGCTGCGGCGGAGCCGGGCGCCGCGCGTGGCTCCCCGCGGAAGATCCCCGCGGCTGCGGCTCGTCCCGGGCGGCGGAGCTGGTGCGGACCGCGGCCGGAGCAGCGCTGGCGGTCCGGCGGCGGGGCCGGGACAGCGCGGAGCGGCGGCGGGGCTGCGGGCGAAGGCAGAGGAAGTGTGCGATCCCCCCGTATCGCTCAGCCCGAGCGCCCTGCTGGTTCTGCGGCCCCGGCCCGGGAGCGCTCGCTGTGCGGCTGGACAGAGGGCTGCGGCCGAGCTGCCCAACACCGCCCGGCAGAGTCACGACCAGCCCTGGCGTCGCGCCGCGAGCGCCGGGGTTACGAAGGTGCTTCCATTCATTTTTACGGCTGCAAAACCAATTTAAACATGTGGCACAGAGCCAAACGTTTCCTTCTGATAGCCCCTGTTCTACAGTATTCTGTATTTGCTTTTATTTTTCTTTTACTGCTAGGTTGTAGTTTGGTATTATCTAGTCCCTGGTCAGGCAGTAGATATTATTCGTCTCTGTCATGTTACTTTGTTCAGGAAGGTCATAATTATTTGTGACTCATTATTGAATTTCTTTTCAGCTAAAATAAACTGATTAATCTCTTTTGGAGGGAAAACTTGTAGAGATGTGAATCAAGATGATGGCTTACATTTCCTAGCCTCAGCACGAATGCCTTAGCAGTAAAAGGCTCTGCACACTGGAAAATGCTCCTTTCAGGTGGTGTTTCCAGCCTGGTGGCCAGGCACGCTGTGTTAGCCCAGTGTCCGTTGTAGTGCACTGAGGGATGAATGTAATCGGAATGCAGCAGAATCGCTATAATGCAGCCAGAAGTAAAAAACCTCAGAAGTAAAAATCCCACAAATTCTTCTTAGACCTGTAAGTTCTTGTTAATTTATAGTTTAATTTAGCTGTATAGCTAGCAGGTATATGATCTACAAGCCTTTGAAAGAAACCAAGACAGTCCACATATTCTTGCAAAGTGAACTTAGAGCGTTGTTCCTTCTGTTACTAGGACAGAAATGTTTGACATTTCCTGAAATCATCTTGGTAAAATGTGAAAGAATGCTTCCAAAGATAACAAAAGTCCTAGGAAAAAGAAAGAAGTATACTTAAATAAGGTTCAGTAAATACCTTAGGTGAAAATCAACTTAATTTTAAGAGATAAATATGTGCAGTTTCAGCATGTCTAATTATCTGTAACATATTTTAGCTGTGTATAAGTTACAGAAGTAATGTCTATTTTCCCATCTATTCCCACATTCTTATTGTAACACACTGAACTGGGAAGAAAACTGGTAGATCTTGGCCATGTTTGAATGGTAAATATAAGCTGTTACAGGGAAAAGAAGGGTACACATACAACTTTAAGAATGTAAGTTATAGTCCCTTTGAGTCTTTCAGTTCAATATGTTTTGGGCCAAGCTCTGCAAACACTCCTAGATACAACTTTGATAGTGCAACTAACCTGATTTTTTATAGGAATATTAATCACAGCAACAGCCCCCTCAAAACTGGGTGATGAATTTAAGGACATTAAAAGCTATCTTTTTGCATACTACAGTCTCTTTCTTTTTCTTACCTTCTATATACTTTGTCTATGAATGCATTCTTTATTTGGACTGTATATTTTTAGAGGAAAGCTTGGATTTGATTTTCAGTTTATATTATTAGCACCTAAGAGGGGCACCTCATTCATTATTGCAACCTTGTATTGATACATTGAGGCAAGTGATACAATGTGCACTAGGTTGGACCAACCCTAGTTCCTCTCCCTCATGCTTTCAGGTTGATGCCATTCAAGGAATCAATGCTGTCTGGGACTTCAACTTTTCCTGTAAATTTTTTTTTTTTTAATTTTCTCCAGCAAATTAGTGAAAAAAATTGTTGATTTCACTGGGACATGAGTTGGACAATAAAAGGCCTTTTAATATTATAGTTCAGTAAATATCCTCTTCATCCCTCAGGGTTTAGGTGCTGTAATTGAGAGCTTCTTTGGACCCTCTAGCACTTACACAATAACCACATCCTGTTTTACAAACAAGACCATTCTGCTTAACTTCCTTCATGCTGCCCACTCAGATGTTCTGACCTCCAATGTCAGAAATAACTTGCCAGTTTTGTACCCCAGTACAAAGTCCAGAATCTTGCAGAGCTGGGCAAGAAGTAGTCAGACCCAACTAGTGTGCAACACTGTTGTACTCAATTATGACAGAGTCCAGCTGGGACAGAGCCAGTGTAAAATGTTCACAAGTTTATTAGGCCCCCAGCAGTGCTGTGGAAATCCCTGCTATCAAATGAATCCACATGGTTCCCTTTTCTGTCATTTCTTACTGATCTCATTATCTAAGGCTGCTAGAAAATGAGAGGAGGGATCACTTCCTCATTTCTTGATTGATATTCTACAGATACCACATAAACAGCCACTGGTCCTAATAGGTGTCTGAGACAATGGGGCATTAAGTGTTTTATGTATCAGTGCCCACAGAACATTAGTTAGTGTAGGTCAGACTTGTTGGGTCTTTTGCCTCAAGATATTCACAATAACTTCACAGATGACTCTAGGGTGCAGTTATTGCTGTGCTTATGAGCCTTCCTGGTTGGTTTTTGGGGAGCTTGGTTGTTTGTATTTGTGGACTGATGTATCACCAGTGTTATCTTGAAGAAGAAAGGAATGATTGTAGTCCCACATGAGCCAGAATGAGTAAAAGCCCACCCAATTATAGTGTATTCTACAATGTGTTGGAATAATCAAGAGCAGTGGGTAGGTAATGAAGTGAAAGGTCCACATACGGTGTTTGTCATCAGTTTGTACGTGAACCTCAAAAGCATTACTGGTTGTGTCCAGAGAAGGCTGCAGGGGATTTGCACACCCTGCAAATGTTTTGGTAATTATTGCAATACTCGGCGCATATGAGAAATGGATCATCAGAAGTGACCTCAAGATCCCTGCTTGGCCTCTAACAGCACTAAAGCTTTTGAAAGTCAGTCAATCCAGACTTTGAAGTCTAAGAAGCACGCTTAGCTTTCCTGAGAACTTCTTAAGGTGCTTAGTCACTGCAGTCAGGATCGACTGAGCCCTAGCCAAACATTTTCTTGCCTTAAATAGAAAGAAACTTGGAAACATTTCTGGACTAATCTTACTCAGATTGTTCTACTCAAATGTATTGGACAGGGCAGTGTAACCACAGCTCCAAGTAAGTTTTGGAATCTTTCCTGCCTGCTGGGAAACTGCTCAAGCTTTCTAGACTTAGAGCTGTTGCCAAACAAACCTCTGTGATTTTTTTCCCCACAATAATCTTCACTGGTGATGAATCCTAAGGAGGATTCCAGCTGCAAATGAGTTTTTTGCATTTTATGCAGCTTGGTTTGAATAAGCCATAAACAAGACAGAAACTAAGAGCATGTGTCCGTTGGCTGGTCAGCTCCAGGAAGAAAAAGCTATGCTAGTGCTCGCCAGAACCACAGCTGGAGGTGAACTGTCTACTGTTTGTAAATTCACCAATTTCAGAAATATCCTGATGGACCATGCCTACACTGATATGATAAATTTCTACATCTGGAAGCCTATGTGGTCCTTGGCAGGCACACAGATCATGGGGCATCCATAATAAAAGAGCCATGGAACAGCATGACTAGCACGTATATAAGGATGCCATCAGGCTGTATGGATATACATGACAGAGAGACACCTGCTGCTGCAGAGTCTGCACCAACATTCCTGCATGTTCAGCTTGGCTCAGCAAATAGAATGACAGGTGCATTCATGGGTTGTTGAAATCTGAATTAGCAGGGCTCTGTAGCACGGATCTATGCAACCAGCACAGCAAATAATATACAAGTGCCCATGTAGCTGTTGTGCAGAGCTATAGCATGGCAGAAGAAAGGCATGGATGTCTTGGAAGAGTTGGAAGAATTGTTGCCAGTTGTGCACTGTGGGTGTCTGACTGCTGGCCATTAGCAGTGGCAAGAGGGGAGCAGCTGCGATGTACGAGCAAGGGAGAGTACATAAGGCAAACAGGAGGAATGACAGCAGCACTGCACAATGGAAACATTAGAAGGAGGTTGTGCAGTGTTCTTAGTATTTCATGTGCTTCTTTGCACCTTTGTCCCACCACTGTCATGCTGCACCAGACTAAGGCAGTGTCAGCTATTAAACTGTGCACTAAAATTTACTGCATCTAATGAAAATACCCGTGTTACTTATTATTGAAGTGTTGTACTTAGGCCCATAGAATTCACATCTGTTATACTTTGAATCTGACCCTTTGTCAGTTTATTCCATTCCTTACTAATTATAGCTTTTATGGATTTTTTTTGTGTGTGTATGAGTTGATTTCATAATATTTATCTCAAACTGAAGGGGTTTCAGTCTCTATGTTTTTAGGAAAATCATTACTCAGGTAGTGTTAGTGGATGGTCAAGATTTACAGGAGGAGCAGGTAATACACATATTCAACATTTAGGTTTGCTTAACGTGTTGTAGGCCTTTAGATGCCAAAGCAAAATTACAAATAATTATACTAAGGAACTTCTAATTTTATCATGATCTATGCAAAATTACAAAAAATTATACAGAGGAATTTATAATTTTTACATGATTTATGCAATCGCTTCAACAAGTAATTAACCTGATGTTTCCTTCAATTCAATCTGGGCACCTTCTTAACAGTACGTATAAGATTAAGCTACATCATGAGAAGACATGGTTTACTCCACTGACAGGATGACATGCTCATTACCAGTATCATTACTTGCCTTCTATCATATTGCTTCTGTAATTCCATCTATTCTCATGGATATTTGAGACATATTAATGCAGAGTCATATTAGCACAGAATAACTGAGGCAAGAAGGGATCTCTGGGGATCATCCGGTCCACTGGTCTACTCAAGTCATAAATTCAATGCAACTTCAAAGTCAGAGCATGTTGCTTACAGTCATGTCTAATTTTTGCATGCCTCCTAGGATGGAGATTCTTTAACCTCTGGGGGATTTTTTTTGTTCTGTTTTGTTTTGTTTTGTTTTTTTGGGTTTTGTTTTTTTTTTTTTTTTTTTTTTTGCTTTATTACAAAATAAAATTACAATTTCACATTCCATGTGCTGCATTTCGATTTTCTAGGTTTTACATTAATAGCAGGCCTAAGTCAGTATTAAAACCTCAGATATACAATAGTAGTCAGAACAGGTTTTTAAAAACTTAAGGCTATTACCCATCAGGAAAAATATGGGCCAATACTTTACTGAATAATGAATATTGTTTCATATGGATTTATCATACACATTTTATAGTTTTCAGTCAAGTATATTACAAATGCTTCTTATTACAGTGCTATTTTATGTCCTGTATGAAGTAAATATAAATTACAATCTGTCTCCATTAAAAGACAGCAAAGTATTAGAAGTGAAATCAACAAAAGCTTTATAAAGTAGCCAAATTAAGATGAAGTATGAGTGTCTGCCAAGTAAGGAAGGTTTATTTTGTACTAAATGAATTAAAGCTAAAATATGATGGACAAAACAAATTTATCCATTCTGAAAACAGAATTATAGTGGTGCAATATCTTTCAAATGCAGTGATCTGTTTATATGCAGTACTTTGTGTGAAGTATAGCATTTCAGGCGAGATCTTTCATCAGCAAATAATTTTAAAGTGATTGTCAAACAAGAAAAAAAATCTTTTTTTTTTTTTACTGTCATTCTAATTGCAATGCATTAGTTGGAAGGTCTGTTGTACAGTAGTTTAACAAATTAGACAAGTACTAAGACTACAGAAACATTAGGCCATTGTTAAAAATGGCTACTATTTCACTGGTACTTTCTCTTTTGGCTTTAAATTAAAAGTGGTGAATTACAAAAACCGCAAAGCCAAGCATGCAAGCAAGTGGACAATCCCTTTAACAATGCTGAAGCTAGAAGATTCAAAATGCATCAATGCTTCATTTAATTTTAGGCTTTCATTTTTTTAAAAACAGTTATTTTTATCCATGTGACCATTTTTCTGTGATTGTAAACCCTTCTTCAGTATAATAACATCAGATGCATAACTAAATTTTATTATTAGCTCCATCTTGTGAGAAAATTTTAGATTTCAAGACAATTAAAACATTCACCATAAAAGTATGAGCATTCTAACATGCATTATAGTATGCTCTGAACTTCATATGCCTCTTCCTGCATCTTCCCGCATCTTCCCCCCTCCTTCCCAACTGGTGAGATAGGAGGTGAGATGCAAGATCAGCTGAGACATTTCAAAGAAAATGCTAGTGTGCTCCAATTTAAGAACAACATAATAATCTGAAATTAACAAGGTAAATAGTTGTTTCAGAGAAAGTAAACAGGTAACAAGGTAAATGGGTAGGAGAAGCCTAGAGTATGCAGAACAGATTCCAATTTATTAAAGTCAGTGATCCTGACAATTCTCATTTCTCCCATCCTTTAAACATTTTAGGGTCTGTCCCAGGACATTACTAATCAGTGATCTTCTTGAGTTGATTTTAGATCCAGCTGGTCACTTAGTCTAAGACTTTTTGAAGTCCTAATTGAGTCAATTGAACTTTGACCACCTTTGAAGTAGGGGACTGAGTTGAAGTCTAAAGTAAATTGTGAACTTTAACTAGATCAGCTCAGCAAGCTCCATAGTGCATGACATTGCCATGACTAAAATTCAGAGCTATTGCTGAGATTGGGTTCAGCAACTTAATGTATTATCAAAGTTTTCAGCTTTACTTCAGGCAAGGTGTGTAAGAAGTCATTAATATCTGCTCCTTCAAATCTCCCTGTGAGTCAGCATCCTTTCTGCTGTAGCACTCCAGTCAGACTGGTTCCAGCGTCAGTTAGGAATAGCCAACATTTATGAATTATACCTCTTTTATATAGTTCATTACCATGTAGATGCTCAGTTTGAGAAGATGTTTCCTGAGTAACACTGGGAGAAAAACTTGGCACAGCCCTGCCCCCCTTCCTTAGGCACAACTGATAGGTTAATGGGAAAAAAGGTTGCCTTAATTTTAGCAACTGGAAATTGAGATACGCACACAAGGCGAGTGGTGCTGGTTTAGCTGTGCAAGTCTGTGGTACAGCCTGTACTGCTGCGTGCAGCTGTGCCTAAATTACAATCTGCAGTAGGAGACCTTTAATTTGCATTAGATTTGCATCTCTCTCCTTACATGTTACTTCCCTGGGACAATGTTGAGGTGTGTCTAGAGGAATCAGAGGCTGCTGGCACAGCCTGAGGCTACCCACAGCTCTGTCTCCCAGCTAGGAAATGGAGATCTGTTTTCCCTCTCCATGGCCAGCCCCACTCCCTCAGTCCTTCTCCTCAGGACGCTTTCTCCTGGTGGAGCCTGAGTGCTCCTTACTTACATTCTGAAGGTTTTAAGGCAAAAATGGCAGCTGAGCTTTTGAAAAACACTCCAGCCTAACTAATATCCCTCTATTTCCCATCCCTAAAAGTATTCCAGACCAAGATGGTCAGGGCTTTGAGCAGCCTGGTCTAGTGGAAGGTGTCTGTCCATGACAGAGTGGTTAGAACTACATGATCTTTGAATTCCCTTCCAACCCAATGTTTTTCTGTGATAATAAATACTGAACTGCACTAACTCTGGAACATGAAGGTTTCATTGTAAAGATTGTTTAACATGTAGTCAGGGCTGGTGTGAGGGCTGGTGGCTCTGTGGGTCGTTGGTGGCTGCTTATGGGAGGGAGTCCACTGGCACAGCCTGGAAACCAGGGTGTGAGACATCCACCAGCCAGGAGAAGGCAGTCATGAGGCCCTGGGACAGCCCAAAACCTGGACACCATAGGGAACCTCCATGGGGATGTGTCAAGGCTGGGCTGGGACATGGCGAGCTGCAGAATGGCCTCGCTGCAACATTTCTGGGGCAGGAGTCAATGACTCCAGGTGCTGACATGGGTCCTGTGTCATGGGAAGCCCTGGAGGCTGGCAGGGACAGTCAGGGCTGGGAGTGCTCCCACAGCTCTGGCAGTTTTATGCCTACATCTAGAGTAGCAATTCATATCTGAAGAGAAGTCTTATGTCTTATCTTTATAGGTCATTAATATTTTTGTCTAGAAGTCCAGCAAAAGCAATTTTTTTTGAAGATAAAGGTGTATCCCATAAATAATCATTATATCAAGTGTCAGTGAGTTATTTTCTTACTCTGTATCTACATTTTGCTGATATATTCTCCATATATCAGCATATATATATTTGTGTCTTCCATCTTGCTCCTGGATATGCCATTCAGGTTTGGAGACACTCCTGGACAAACTGAATTTCAGGAATTCCTTAGAGCTACCACATGGAAGATCCATGAGGCTGCTCTATCTTTCAGTAAGTACTTTGAAATACTTTTGTCTGTCTTGCTGATCCCACAGTAAACACAGTTTTTTAGAATCAAGATCTGAGGCTACTGAATAGTATTTTCAAAGAATTATTCCTGTTTAAGCATAAATTTAGTGAAGTATATATCTAAGAAACGGATTCTTAATGCCTGTGACTTTGGAGCCTTAAGGTGTTGACAGATGTATTGAAAAGGTGTCCTCCCAGAAAAAAAAAACAAGCATATTAGGCTTTTATCATAAAGTAACTTCAGCTCTGCTGAAATGGAACATATAAGCATTAACAAACATTGCCTTAAACCCCCCTGTATATGAAACTGTTCACTTAATGCTGAGGAATCATGCTTTGTTCCTCATACCTTTTGAAAGCATGGTGTCTTTGAACTAAGTAAATGATTAAGTGGAATAAGAAGTTTATCTCCCTATTATGATCTGCGTAGGTCCGTATTACTGCTATTGAGTTCTGCATTCAGCACTGTAACTCTCATATGTCATATGCAGATTGTTTTCTCTCAGACTCTACAGAGAATTATGTGAGCAGTAAAAATCTTCCCTTTGGTAGTTTTCTTTGAGGTGGAGAGTCGGTTGCACATATCCGCTGCTGTATTTCTGTACAAGAGGAGGTATGATCAAAGAAATATGCCTTTCACTTCAGCAGAAAATGATAATATTTGTGACAATACCTATTTTGTGAAAATTGTAAATTTAATTTAGTGAAGAAATAGGACTTTGTGTAAAAAAATAAAAGAAAAGCTTTCATTAAGCTGAAAGCAGAGAGAAATATTTCTTCTGTGAATGTACATAGAGTAAGTAAATACATAAATAGCAGTGTTGTTTAAACAGATTTCCCCCATAGAACTCTTGCTGCCCAAAACCCATAGGAGAGTTCAAGCAGTGAAATTTATGTCCAGTAGAAGTAAAACATTCTAAAATTTAATAGTAACAAATTATGTTAATGTATTTTCATGCTTAAATATTAAAAGAAGAGGATAAATAGATGAAAGCAAGATTTTTCTTTGCTTTGCATACATTTTTAAAATTATATTAATCTACCACAACCTAATATTTAGTTTCTGAAGTAATTTTTGAGCATCCTGTAATGCCTGTGCAATAAATATGCAACTTTAAACAGGGTTTAGATACCCCACTCTCTCCAGTCAGAACAAGATGGATATTTCTCTTGCATAACACAAAGTATGCAAGTGGGTAAAAAATAGTGTGATCTGGAGGTCAATGACTTCCAGTTCCAGTGGATTAAGAAACACATCCCAAAACTGAAGATCCTTTGGTGGAGGTCTTCTTCCTGTTTGAATGTGGAACTGTGAGTACTTCAGCTGACCTCTACTGCTCAGTATTCCATGAGTGAGAACTATGCAAAGGACTATATAACCCTCCACAGCCCTATATTTTAATGGTTTTTTTCAGTTAGTCTTATTCAACACAAACCCCTCAACTCTTCACTTTATTACTCTAGTTTAGAAGTCCTTGACCTAAGCTAGGCTTTAAAATAGAGAAAAAATGGGGGCGTTGTGTGTTGTATTACATATAATTATCACTTTTTTCATAGTGTATCAATTTCTTTTCCTTCCCAACACAGAGCACAGGCTGTAGCAAAAAAAACCAAAAACAACCACAACAAAAACCAAAAACCCACAACAACTACAAAACCCAAGAAAACCAACCAAAATCCAAAAAAACCTAACAGAAATTAAAATAATCGATCTGAATTTATATACTTTATACATGGAAAACTTAAACATCACAGGTGATTGTTTTGAGAGAAAAGAAGAGCACTCTTTCTTTCTGAAGTATCTTTGTGCACATAAGAACTATTTTACATGTCTGAGGTTACTCTTAAGAACATTTGCTTTCTTGACTTTACGCTGAGAGCAACTTCAGGGTGAAGAATTTAACAGAGAAAAACCCCTCTACAAATAAAGTGAATAACCCTCCCCTGATTTACTGTCCGGAACAATTTAGTGAAATGTAGATTGTCAAAGATAAAGGAAAATTTTGTGTGTTCTATTTAGTCTCTAGCAATGTCCATCCAATCAGCTATTATGTAAAAAAAATTAATTGAGTAGACATGTGTAAAAGACAAAAAATGAAAGTAAAATAACCCTCAGATATAAGTAGCAACTTCAAAACAATAATAATGTTAACAAAATATTTCAGCATATGATTAATATGTACATTTATATATATTTATTTATGATCTTGAAAAGACGTGGCATCTAGGCAAGATAACTAGTCAGAAGACTTCACAAAACTAAAAAGAGCCATATGAATAGTAAAATAAAATGCTTGTAAATTAATATATACAGTGGGAAAATTTCAAATAAAAATATGAATATTTATTTTCATATTTTGGATTACCACTTTATGCCTGTAGAAATCTCAGGGAGATGCTATGCTTGGTAATGGCAAATCAATTAATCTATTTTTAAATTTCTAGACAATATTAATGCATATTGGACTGAAAGTGAACTTTATCATTCTAAACACTATTGTGAAATGAAAATAGGTAAGGAAACTGACTTGTTTAGGAGAATTGTAAAATATCGGAGAATAAGTCTACGTCACTGAGGAAAGAGATGAATCAAGGAGGCATTAGCTATATACAAATAGTAGTGAAAAAGAGATAGTTATGAGGGGTTATATGAAGGGGATGTGCATAAAAATATACAAAAATAGTATAAAAATGGAAAATAAAAAATTGGAAAATACTGAATTAACAGCTAACAAATTAAAAATTGACAACAGGCTGTATCTCTTAAACGATACCAAATGAAGGGGTGTAATTTAATGGGAAAAAAAATTGATCAGCCAAGAGCTGTGAAAGATTTTTGAAGATATTTGGATGAATAAAAAGCACATCCGCTGATAATTAGGCGACAACTTTGAAAAATATTGCATATAGATACTCATGACCAAATTTATCAGAATTTTGCTGGAGTAGGGAAAGAATTGCTTCTACTGAGGGATGAGTTGCATTTCTTCATTTTGGAAGTTTCTTCCTAACCTCCTGTCCAGTATTGTCTGCTGCCAGACATGAGTATATGGACCACTGAATTAATTCCATTTGTAAATTGCTGTTCTACTCCCAAGTAAAGCAACTTTTATTTATTTTGTCATAGCTTATTTACTTATGGCTGAGTTTCTTTTTGTTTACAATACTTACAAGTATCTAGATCTCTTTATTGTTAGGAATTCCCTGATTTATGGTATTTCCCTTCATATTTTGGAACAAGAATTTGCCATCGTCTAAACAATAGGAATGGGACAATTCATCACTTTTTAAGTAACATAAATTAGAAAAAACCCCTGTATTGTTTATATGTGTTTGACAAATCATGTTAAAATTATATATATTGCGCAAACACTTTATCTGACCTTTAAAAACTTAGGAATATTTGGACAAGAATCCTGGAAGACACTTGAAATTCAAGCAGCACTTATGCCTGGGTATCTTTAGGAGAAATTTTCAGTGTGTACAAAGAAATGTCTGTTTCTGTGAAATATTTGCACTGTTTCAGGATTGGAGGGAGTTATGAAGGACGCACACTTTTAAATTTAAAAGCTGTTTACAGACCACTGAACATATATATGGGTATTTAAATATCCTTTACTGAATTACAGACTTAGCATGACCATTCAGATCCATAATTTTAACAGCATATTTGAGTTTTTGTGCTATGTTGAGATTTGAGAGTGAGCACTGTAGTGGTTATTTCACTTACAAGTTTTCAAATTATCACAATGCTTTTTTTCACACCAAAACATTGCAAAGAAATTTACCCTTGAACTATTTGTATCTAAGCAAGCAAATGCTTTGCTTTTTATATAAATATGTATGTATGTATGTATGTATGCAGTGTTATATATATATATATATATATATATATATATATATATATATATATATATACACACACACATAGGGTGAATGTTTTTATTGTGGGGATTAGTAATCAAAATAAGAAGGAAAGGAGTGAATCAAATGCTAATCTGAAAAATCAGAGGATCATGCCCTGGAGGTAGGAGATTCAGGCCTGTAAGTGCTGCACTTCCCAATGGTAGGATAACTCACATAAGAAATTCCTGCCACTGGGTATGACTGAATTCCACACAGATATAAAACAGGAGTTACTCCATCATTTTTCAGATACTAGAGATACTAGAGTGGCACAAACTATAAAATCCCTAATCAGAGACAAAAAACTTGGTTTTTGATAGATGTGTTGACTGAAGTCTACAGCTGTCACTAATCAATTGCCTTAGAGTTCTTCTAGATTGCTCAGGGCTTCACTCATATCAGAATGACATCTTAAAAGCAACTCACCCTGCAAGTAAAACTCAGTGTTTAGGTTATAGTGCTGTCAAAGGACAGGCCAAAAAAAAAAAAAAAATTTACTTCCCCATATTCTTTTCTACCACAAATTTATCTTTTGGACTGAACTGTCCTTTGCTCTCAGATCTGGCAAAGGAATGAAAAAGTGAGATTTTGTGTTTAAAGAAAAAGCATTGAAGAGCTTAAACCCACTATGAAAGTAGGAATCCTCTTGAGTTTTTTGTGTAACACATCAAATGAGAAGGGTCAAAAGAGAGTACAGGGAGTTCTCCTGGGGAGAGTTCAAAGAACAAATAAATTCTCTAGCCATCTGGAATCCCCTATCAAAGCGAAATCCCTGAAATACACCTGTATAAGCCAGACATGCATTGCAGTCAATGCTGTGAAGACCCAAAAAAATCAGGACAATTACTTCTGATTCTTGCTGCGAGAACACCTTCCACTAAGCCTAATATTCTGTTAGTCTGTACAGTCTGATTAAGATAAAATAAAATGAAGTCTCTATAGGTGTCTATACTTAGCCTTCTAACATCATTTGAGACACCTCTCTGCAGGGAATGGGTACCAGGCAGGACAATGATTTGTGAAGCTGTTGGTAGTCAAAGGGAGCTGAGAGGAAGATAGAATTATTGCATGCTTGAGCATGGTCTGTATGAAAGGAGGCATTAACAATTCTCAGCAGTAATATCTCTCTGATTATTAGTGTGTCTTTGCTAACTTTAGTCAGCCATGAAGAACATATTTAATGATGGTGAGATGGTGCATAATGATGTAGGTCTGAAATTTTTAATAGAAACTCTCTGTGTGACAAATGATGTATTAACCTTAACTTGGACTGAGTCTTTAATATCCTGCCCAGTGAAAGAATCTCAGAAGACTTATGGGTAGAACCAAATTTACAGAAAACTTTCTTGTTAGTCTTTAGAGGTTCCTTGGTTTGATCTTGAAGCTGGTAAGGAAATGAGTAGATTTTGAGGGGTGGACAGCCTCCCAAATCTGAGTTTTACTTTCCCAAATATACCAAGAGACTGGTGAGGTAGTTGTTGCAGTCTCTGCACTGGAAATTGTACTTCACTTATCTGCAGCTGAGAGTAACATAAAAAAGAAACATTTCTGCTTAAAAAAACTTCCTTACATAAAATATTAGGAATATGCACTTTTTAAAAAGATAATGTGAACTTTAGAAAACTGGTGCCTCTTGATATTAATGTAAAAAAATACTTTTTTAAAAAATATTGCATTTGCAATATTTGCAAGGCTTGTGTTCAACTTTGTTGATACTGTTCTGAAAATTAGAATTCCGTGTCTATTGACCATCTGTGTTTTTTTTAACTAAAATTTGCCAGATTTATAGATGAAAAATACTTTTCTAATTAGCAACAAAGCAAATACTGCTTTAGAGAGGAGAAAACCAAGACTGGTGTTTTACTGTCTCACATACCATGATAATGGACCACCCCCTTGGCACCCTAAGTATAACAGAAATAGTTCGTTTGTCTCTAATTATACTATTTTAATCACACAGTACATAAGGAAAATTGAATAAGTGTTTTGATTATTGACAGTGTAAAACCTGTTTCATTCTCCTATTGTCTTATTGGAGCTGTGACAAAGCTAAGAAATGTATACTGTACAAAAGTTGATATGATGTAGCTGACTAAAAGCAGAGAACACAGCTGAAGTAGTGCCCACAATAAATAATAGAATAGAGCTATCAAAAGCTGAACCTAGTAAGTGTTAATATTAGGCTGTTGAAAAACAAGAAGTTTCAGTGTCTGTTCCACTTAGGAGAATGAATGCAAATATCCTTATATTTACCTCTAAAGCAGCAAAAGCCAATCTTTGACAATAATTATTTTTAATGCTATTGCAGAGCAAATATTTTTTTAACTTATGCAACATAATAGTCAAGATGATCTCAGTAAATATAGACACAGTCTTACCACAGGCCACTGCCAAGCCTAATAAAATTCCCTAAGACATCATTCAGCATTGTGTGCTTTTGATAGACACATTTTAGACACTAAACCCATTATCACTACAAAACTAATAAGTTGTTTGTCTTGAGCAAATTTTAAAAGGTCATAATTTTTTTTGCACACATGTCTGTAAGGAAAATAGTCAAAATACTAATGGATGGAGTGTTGGCATTCATCAGGCCTTTAGCCTAAAACAAGAGGTGTAATATGTGCTATGAGCTCAATTTCTCAAAGCTATGTCTTGTTTGCAAATACCATTATTTCAGGATACCCACATTTTTTTAGTAGCCTCCTGTTCTTATCTTAAGTGGTTGGTTACCAAGGAAGTTACGTACTGGTAGCCGACAGATTAAAGGTATTTGGCTGC
Source organism: Lonchura striata (assembly GCF_050655825.1). NCBI lineage: Eukaryota > Metazoa > Chordata > Aves > Passeriformes > Estrildidae > Lonchura > Lonchura striata. The sequence goes on along the minus strand of NC_140705.1, from coordinate 65,514,549 downwards.
TCAGTTTGGTGTTTTTCCTCTCTTAATTTTACTTGGCAGATGCCTCACCATTCTTGTGGGAGACATTGAAGCAGAAAAAGTGGGGACAATAGGCACAGGGTATATCTTCTGTTTCTTGGACAGGTTGAGCCATTTTTTGACTTTTTCCTGCTGTTTTAATGTATTTTTGAGCTCACAAATATTACACTTCTGAGAGAATGTTGACTTTTGTTTCCAGCTGCCAGAAAAAGAAGTGCCCTTTGTTTGCAGCCTGTCAATGGAATGACCTTTCCCTCCTGCCAATTTATGCTCAAGAAATACACGTGATTGTTTTCCCTTCACTGCTTGTTTTAAGATCTTCCAAATTTGTTTGATCAATAGTTCAGAAGCTTTCAAACTGACATGAGAAAATATGCATTTTTGCAGACTCATTTTCAGTTGGATCTGAAGCAGATGAAGCTAGAGATCAGCGAGAATTAATCTGTACTTAATGAAGGAAACTTGCTGAATTTCTATAAATGCTTGCCTATGACACATATCCAGAGTTATATAAGCAGTCTGCCATTTATGCAATTCGCTTTGGCAATATTTATATTTGTATTCAAATCTTCCTTGTGAAAATAAATCAAAATATTGTAATTGCCTATCAGTCAATAACCTGTCTTTTGGAATGCTACCTCAAAGGCAACAACAGCCTTCAAAAGCTGCTATTAGGTTTTCAGAGTTGGCATAGCCAGCAATATTTTCTTTCTGCTAAGTTCAAAGCAGATGTTGTCTTTGTCTTTAATGAAACTATGCAGATGCACCAAATTCCATATATCTGCATATATCTGCAACAAAAATTTATGAAGTAACTTTAGCCTGTTTGGCTAAGTGGCAGGTATTTGAATGACTTTTGCCTGTACTCCAAGTTCTCTGGCAAACACATGGCCATATGAGCATGGCATTGTATCCAAGCTACAAATCTCTGCTAAGAAGCAGCATATGTTATTCTGAGCACATGTCACATGTTAGCATTGTGATGCTGCTTCATCTGAGCACTGTAGGCTTCCGACCAATCTCTTCTTTCTCTGAGGATCAATGCAAAATTGACATTAGGCCCTCTGAAAGGAGGGCACATTTCCCATCAGCTGTTATATCTGCTATCTCCTGTTGCACTGTGTAATGGCCAAGGACATCTGCAGTGGAAGCTCAGGTATGTAGAGCTCTTGCCTACGTGCAACCAGTTATGCCAGCCATGGTCTCTTAAGTGCTTTTAAAAAAACACACCTTAGGAACCACTGCCTGCACTACCACTCGTGTTCTTTGAGTGACAGGAAATAGGGATCAGATTTTTAGGTGATTTTATACAAGACTGCTTTTTTCAGTGGCACAACACCTTTCCACTAAGGTGATGGATTTTTGATAGATTTTAGCAAGTAGCATGCTGTGCACAGGATGGATTGCTTGCTTAATTTGCCAAGGCAGGAGCCATGGGTCCTGATACATGTATCACATATTAATCAATTTGCACATCCCTATTGAGCTCAAATCCAAAAATCTACATTATGTAAATTTCCTGAAAGCTAGGACATATGCAGAACTCATAAATGTCATTTTGTAACAGAGGGTAGGTTATACATCAAAGACATATCAGTGACAAACAAAGGTGAAGTCCCTTAGCCCCAAAGAAAATGTTGAAGAGAGTTTTAACCAAATGGTACATGCATGAAGATCAAATGTGGGAACAGTTACAGCAGTGTAAGTTGTGCTGGGGGAAGTTTGGGTGGGGTCTCTGAGTCCTTAGTAGCTTGTGACCAGCAGCTGAATTCCTCTTGCTTTCCATGCGGCATCTCACAGAGATATGCTGTTCTAACTGTGCCTCTCAGACATGTTTTGATGGGAGTCATGCTGTCCTTCTACCCTCTGGCAGCTGCACCAGGACCACTTCTAAAAGCATCTTAAAATATTATCAGCTCACTCAGTAATTTAGAGGTCATGGCAGTGTTGTTTGCAGCCAAACGTGTATTTAGCACAGGCTAAATGATCCTTTGCTTTCAGGGAATTACAGCTTTGATGCAGTAGCATCCTAAACTAACTCTCCATTATTTTCTCTGAGTCAATGGTCTGCTGCTGCTGCTTCAGTCCAGAGTGTTCTGGTAGCTTCAGCTGCATGAACTCTTGCCTAAATTTACTTCCTGATGGCAAGCACTTAATCACGTGGCTCCTCAATGTTTGCTCTAGAAGATGGCAGTAAGCACTCCCAAAGTGGGGGAAGACCTATCCTGGAAGTTGCAGGGACCACCCTTCAGGTTTTTATTGCAGCCTCTCAAGGGAGAGTGCTGCCTGAATTGAGAATGTTTCTCCCACACTGCATTTCAGTGCTAAGTGCCAGTGATTTAAGGCCAATGTTTGAGGGCATCACTCTCAAACAAACATGGTCTGTCGCATTAGGACACAATTCAGAAAGTTGCTCAACTGTTAGTTACTGGTTCTTGGGTAAGAACTGATGAAACACAGTGTAAGTATTTCTAGTCCCTGAAGCTGACTTTGCCTTAAACAGACTGAATTACTTGGGTAGCTACATGGAGAGGTACAGTCAGCAGAGGCAATAAGCATCATAATCTCAAACAACTCCCAGTTGCACTTACCAAGGTTACAGGTTTCCTTCTTTCTGCCCACCCTTCAGCATCCATCTATCCAGACATGCATTCTTGGAGCAAGTGTTGGTACATCTGCTTATTAATGGAATTTTCCATATTCCTACTCAGAACTACATGACACTGGAGAGCTGCCATGCTTGTGCCTAGTGTAACGCCTCAGAATGAGATTTTGTGCCAAAATACAAGGGTAGATGTGATTTATCACAGGTACCAGGTGTGCCCTGAAGAATGCTCTCTCTACTAACTTAAAATCCTTTAGCACCTTCAGAGCTGTGCCTTGAACTTAGGCTCTGAGCAGCTGGAATGTTAGGTGGAAACAGATGCCAGTGGATGGAGAAAAATTATCCATAGTGCAAAAAGGAGCATGGTCTACACTGTAGTCGTATCAGCACAGTGTCATCCCAAACTCATTGGGCCTGCTGAGATGTAAAGCATATTAGTTCTTGCACGTTGGCTTCCTTTCACAGGCAGGCTGCTTCCTGAGGCTAAACCAACATGCTGGCACATGTGCTACACCATATTGTCATACCAGCTCATTTGGCAGAGCTCAGACTCGTGCACTCCCCTCCTTGTGTGCTGTAGCTCCCCTCCAGGTATCTGGGAGGGTTACTAATGACTGAGCAGTGGCTCTTTACACCAGTACATGCATGGTGCTGGTAAGCATCTACAGTCCTGCCCTTACTGCCTTTAAAAATCTAGTTCTCGATGAATGTAGGTTTCCAGAATTGATAGATATCTGAGAATAGCCAGGTGACTGCAGGACAAGAAACATTTTTGTAGACCGCTGATAGGGTGATGCCTTTACAAGATGTGAATTATGCTTTCCCACCTTACACTGAGATTCTCAATAGAAAGGTGTGAGTGCATACATCCAGACAAAATGGTCTTCCATCAACACATCACTTAATGAAAGACCCAGATTGCTGCTAGTCTTATGACAGCACCCACTTTAGAATAATTTCTGGACCTTCACTCTCCTTTTCTTTATAACCTCATCTATGTTTGCTCTTAATTATGCTTGGGCTTCTTCATTATCTCCCATATCCCAACAGCCATGATTTTAGCAGCCAACTGCTTGATTACTTTCTTCTTCGGAGCTAGATAGAACACCTTCCTGTTCAACAATAGGAGATTCCATGCTTACCATAATAAGTAGGCTAGGAGTGCACTATCCTTCAAAGACCACTAGCCAGGTAAATAAAACATATCCAGATTCTCAAATCCTCTTCTTCCAGTCTGCACTGCATCCCTGGGGACCCTTTAACCCTGATAGGTGAATTTCATTCCTACTGCCTATTTCCCTCACTCTTCTCAAACCAGCTCTAGTAGCTCCATGCCAAAATGGCATTTTGCCACCCCAGAACTGAGCATTACTGTATCAAAATTTTACTTCTTACTGTTTTGGACCAGGAATAGGGTTAAGTATGTGTGTGTAATCTTTGTGTTTGGATCCTGTCAACAACACTGGATTCTGTAAATGCTTTTCATTTATTTTGTTACTTTTTGTTTTCCTCTTCTCATTACTTGGTCTCTTTTAGCTTTCCTCCTCACGTGTAAAATTAAAATAGATATCACTTCTGAACTTCTAGAAAAACACTCCCTCCACCAAAAAAAAAAAAAAAAAACCCTCCTAAAAATTCTTCCATACTGTTAATTTCACACCTGCAAAAGCAGATACAAAAAACCCCTACCACCCACTTCTGTTCAATAAATATCATTACTGCAAACAAGCATGAGTTGTTAGAGCTGAAGAAATCAAGATGCGCTTTTGACAGGTTCATTTGGCAGTGTAGGAGGTATTCTACAATTCTAAAAATATGCTCTATTTTCACAGACATTTTGAGATGTCTCTGTAAGTTCTCTTACAGAAGATGGCCTAGGGCCCATATGGTACAAGTCAATCTGACAGATGTTATATAATAATCTTTCTTGATTAAACTAGTACAAGACATTCTCTTCTCACCAACCAAGTAACAAGAAGTAAAGAACACATCCATTCTGAAATTAAACACCACCAACTGCATAGACGTGATAGGGCTAGAGACCTTGCTGTAAAAATGTTCTGGTCATGTTTGGGAAATCTTTGTCCCTGTGTCCCATCTGTAGGAGGGGTCCATTACCACAGGAGGTAAAGAAACAAACAGGACTTAGTTTGAGAGCTTACATCCATGCCATAAATTTGAAAGCCAGATTAAGAAATAGTAATATACACCAAAATAATTCATTAAAAATAAAGCAGTAGGAAGAGAGGGATTCATTACAGAACTGATAATAATTAAACTACTTTGCACAGAGAAACTGAAAGTAACTAATTTGCTTCAAAATATATATAATATATATTATATATATTATATGCATGTAATAACAATAAAACATCATATAGATTTAGATAAAAATCTATATTACATTTTTTGGGGGTAGAAAAGGTCATCAAATTCTGTATTAGACATTGCAGAAATAGGAATCAGGTATATTTTGAAATACATATCTCATATATTTTGAATATGTTATCTATACATACAAGGAATATTTTCCCAAGGGAAGTTGCTGAAGAGGCTCCTTCTAGGAGCTCATTATGAATATCGCAAAATAAAAGAAACTTCATGGTTTTCTTCAAGTTTCTCAAAATTGCATCTGAATGTCTAAAGCTGTTGATGAGAGGGAGAAGGATGTAATGAGACCATGCCTATACTGCCAACAAAAAAAGACAATTTAGCTCTGAAACATCTGTGATGATCATCTAAATTAAACAAAAAAAAACCCAAAACTGTAACTGTCTTTAATGCCTATGGCAGAAAAAGCTTCAAGCTCTTCCACACAGACATTTTCTTATACCAAATATACTCATGAAGATTGAAGTTTCTGATTTTCACTCAGTTTTGAGTTGTTAAAATTGCTTTAAATATTTAAATGTAATTTATGTGTGCAGAGCCTCAGCACTTTGTGTTGTGATTTTGAACTAATTTTGCAAGCCTGCTTTTTTTTTTGTGTTTTGTTTATATTAACAGTCATGTGGGGATGACTGTAATTCATGATATCATTAATAAATTTTTACAAAACAGTATCTTTAGTCTGGATCCAGTAAGACTGAATCAAAGGGCATTTTATACCATAATGTTTTTTTTTTTTTTTTATCTAAAGCTTTCTTATGTTTTAGGACTTCTTTCTTTGCTTCTCTCTCTCTCAGAACAGTTCAACAGACATCCTGTCTTGTTTAGCTGGTAAAAAATGTAGGCTTATGTGAACACAGCAACCTCAGATACTGAGGACAGGACAAAAAAATCCTCTGGTCTGGTGATACAGCTCTATATCTGTGTCAGGCTTGTCAGCCACTCTCAATTTCATGCTATTTATTCTGATGTAAAGCCATTCAAACATGTAGGAAGACTCTCATTCATTTTATTGTTCTTGGCATGCTTGTCCAATTCTCAGCTGAAGCAACAATCTTCTGTTCATCTTGTATGAAATTAGACTTCATCTTATTGTACCAGAACCCCTGGGAACTAATTACAAATCTATTTTTGTGGTAAAACAAGCGTATTAAAGGTTTACAAATTGGGTGTATGTTTGCTTTCCTTAGCTCACATACTGTGCTCTGGAGTATTATTCCCACATGTAAACAACATTGCAAATATAAATCGCCTAAGTGGCTTCCCTGTTGTCAGAAACAGCTGTTAAGTGTGCTAGTTAGTCCAGCTTTTTCCAAACACACAAACTAACCCCCTGAACTAGTTCTCTTATGAGTGAATAGCAAAGTGGGAAGCTGCAGGAATTATTTGCTTCACTATTTTTCTTTGTATTTTAGAGCAAGTGTCCATTCATACACTAATGTTGATTGATCAAAAATCATGCACCTAAACTGAAGCACTCAACATATGTGTTGCTTGTGCCTACTGCTAAATTATGCGCTTTACTGTTCTGATAAACAGAGTTCTAAAACATCAGCTTTCCCTACATTCCTTGTAAGTGGATGAGGATAAATTTCATTCCTTGTTTTCAAAGTCCATGTTTTGAACCTTGAAGTATGCTTTTGAAAGTCTTAGAGAAGTGGTTGCTTAGGTTGGGTTTTTTTTTGTTTGTTTGTTTTTTGTTTGTTTTTTTTTTGTTGTTGTTGTTGTTGTTTTGATTTGTTTTTTTTTTTTTTTTTTTTTTTTTTTTTTTTTGTTTTGTTTTGGGTTTTTTTTGTTTTGGTTTTGTTTTGTTTTTTTTTTCCAGATGCAAGGATCAGGTTTGTTAAAATAAGAAGAGTTGCATATATTATTTGGTAATACAAGGTGACTAAATTTCAGAGAAACACTAGACACTATGAGAATCATTATAAAACAGTAGATTTCCAGAAGAGGGAAAGAAAATCACTGCTAGATTGCAGATAAGGGAACAAAGCATTTGTGTGGATGCTCATATGTATGTGCAAAGAGCATATGCACAATACACCAGATACAAAGATATCAGGCAACTTGTACCTTTTATCATTTGTGTATCTCTTTCGCACTCTCCAAATAATAACAACTATTTTCACCTTCTTTTACATATGAGACTATAAAGATCAGACAGTGCACAAGAGCCATCAGTAAACAGCAGAAGATTTAAGCATTCTAACACTGCATTAGTAATATCAAAAATCAACTATGGCTTTCTACAAACAAATTTTGTGCTAATTATGATTGTCTATCCATTTTTGGTACAGTTATTTTAACAGAAGTCTCAGCAGCTACTGGAGGAGTTTTATTTAGGTGGGAATTTCAGAGATGAGACAAATGACAATTAAATGTGACACCAAGAGAAGTTTAAATTTATATTAATGAATGCCTGTATGATGATGGCTACGTCCAATGCATATTTCAGGTATTGTGACACTAATACATTGTTTTAAGCGAAACAGAAAGTCTAAACACTTTGAAACAAAGAACATTATAATTGAAACATTAGAAGGATTAACCCTGATGGATCTGGGCTTTACCCTTGATGTGGAGGGTGTGGTATACTTGTTTAAACTGGCACTCCTCATTATTGTGTCAGTTGTACCTGTGGTGAACAAACAGTCTTGACTCAACATATTTGTCAGACCTTAAAAATGTATGTCAATAGCAGCATGGATGGTGCATAGGACTTTGTTGGAGGAAGAAAGATTTAATATCAATGTTAATTTTCTTAGGTGTTGCTTCCATAGGCTTATAAAGATCACATAAATTTGGTAAGAAAACTCAATTTTGAGTAGCATTTGCATGGTTCCAGTCACTGAAGGAAAAATAAAAACTCTCATTTTATCAGGAATTCTAAACTTTCCTATTACTAAAGATTACTGAAGTCACATGGAACTGCTACAGGCACTTTCTGGATGATGCTTTTGCAACTATTCTGGCTTACCTGGTTTGGTAGGGATTGGCCCAGAATACCTGAACTCTAACAAATATCAGTTGATGTTGAAATTAGATATATAATATAGAAACTACTCCCCAGACTGTTAGTGGTAAACCAAACAAGCAATTAAAACTTAAAAAAAAAAAAACACCTTTAAAAGACAGTCCTAACAAGGACTTCACCTTTGACCTTTCTGCCTTTATCAACTAAGAATGTTGCCACAATTCAGACAAAAAGAAGCAACCAGAATTTCAAAGCTATTGAAATGAGGGTGGTTTGCAAAAGTGTCTTTTTGAATGATTTTTTAAATCTGTAGTTATCCCTGGCGTCTCTCTGTACGCAGAAGATCCTAAATAGTTGTGCTAATATGAATCTAAAGAACCGGTTTGCCTACAAAACAACAGAAATATTCAGGCAACTGTGATTAAAATTTCATTACTGCTTACTCTATTTCTCATTTTCATTCAAAATTCATGTAAGCTACCTACTCTAGGCAGAATATATGTGACCAGGTGCTTTTATAAAGTATTGCTTCATATTCAGATATCAGGTAGCACAAATAAGTAGTAATACTGCAGAGTAGTGTATGAAAGACAGGAACTGGCTGCCTTATCAAATGACATTAAATGTTTTTTTTCTCATTAAGCAGCAGATAATGTCAAAAGTAAGTCAGCAGAAACCAAGTAGTATCTTTATCCTTTTTAAACATCACCCATAGTGTTTATCCATCATGTTTCAATTCATATTCTTAGCCTAATAATTCCTCAGTTACTACTTATGCTCATTTAAACTTTGGACCAACTGTTCTGCTATATCACCTGTTACATGAATGCAGAACATTTACTCCAAACTGGTAGTCTGAAATATAGAATTAGAAATAGATCTGTGTTCTTCTATTAAAAAAAAATGTAAAAAAATTGTTGTCAGTTGGACAGTTCAGAACTACAAATTTGAATCATAATAAAATTTGAACACCCCCATCGCCTCTTTATTTAAAAATCTCATTCACATAATTTTGACCTTACTAACTTTATGAAATACCCAGTGTTGAGCCAGGCTTACAGTGTGGGGGTTCTATAGTGTGAAATTAATTAGCTGGATGGGATCCCTTATATTTGGGAGGCAGAAGGAAGTTTTGTGGGGAGGTGTGAAGTCTACTCATGCCAGTGGAAATGTGTTGTGTGGGCACTGAGGTGCCTTTAAGAGGAGTTCCATAATCTGACATTTTCTTCCTTTCAAGAGTTTTCTCTGCATGGATGTCATACTTACTCAGCCTTAACTGATTCAAAAAGTTCTTCTACACATGAATCTGCACAGCCAGTGGGGAAGTACTCAAAGTAAGGATGGGTGAAGCTACTCATAAGTTCTGACGCCACAAAAAGCTAAATTCAGCAAGCTCACAATGTACCAACCCTAACCTAGTCTGGATTTGTAGCAGAAATACTCCATTAGTCACCATTCAGGCATGATACAGTCTCTGCTACCTGGCAGGGCAGTATGAGTGGGACTAGAAATGTTCAGAATTCTTTACATCACCTGAAAGCAGGAAAGCCTTATCTACTAAGATTGGGGGGAGTTGGGTCTGGGATATTTAGTGTGGTTTTCTTTTTGTGTCTAACACTGGAGTCTGTTTCCATAAAATGTTAAACACCAGCTTTACTTTGCCATGAAGTTCATAACACTTCAGTGTAAGTGTGGGTCTGCTAAGGGCATCTGTGTACATAGGTACAACCTACATGTTGAGAAGTACCTTTGTGCTCTCTGGGTGGAGGTTCATGTAGAATTCTTCTACTCTGAATTCTTTTTAAAACTGTTAGTCTTTGTGTAGACTTTGTTTCAGAGGATTTATGAATTTGCCAACAGATAGACCAGAACAAAAGTTACTAATTAGCACCACTATAGTCAGTACATTTTTCAGCTATCACCTCTCAACTTTCACCTCCTCTTTAACCCCCAAAAGGGAATTTAAAACAGAAATATGTATTTGAAAATTAAATACTTCTGGGTACTTATCAAGTCAATTTTGCCTTGCTAAACTTTTCACAAGAACTAAAGGAGAATTATTTTGCTTTTATGAATTTCACTGTGTTTGCATATAAGTGTTGAATAGGCAGGTAGTGCAAAATTCGGAACGTTTTGTGCAGATGTCTGCAGGATGGGTGACACTCCCTGACAAGAGATTTAGCAACTTTTAACACTGTGTTACAATTATACTTTGATAATAGCTTACATTTAATTCCACCTCTTTTTTTAATGGGCACATACCTCACTTTATCACGCTAGCCTGTTATTTGATCATACTCCCAAATAAATCTTTGATGGGGGAAACAGAATGATTTTCCTTTTTATTCAATTATTCTCAAACTCAGAAAACCAAAAAAAAAATCAACTTTTGGCAGGAATATTACTTACTTGGTTTCCACCCAAAAGGAATTTTTAACATGTTTGATCAGAAATTTATTTCAGAACGTGAGCATGGGAAAACGGACAGATTTTTATCATTAAAAATAAAAAGGAACGGGTGTTATTTTGAACATCTGTAATGGAGAGATATTATAAGCTGAAACTGAGTGAAAAACAGCTTCAATTTGCTTGAGTTACAGCCTGTTAGAAACAGAATCCTGCACTTGGTCAAAGCAAATTTTTCTTCACTAACATGGCATGCTCTGACGCTTCATGGTTAATATGCCTAAGAGCCAGGGGCTTAGGAAGCATTTTTGTGCATTTTCAGATACAGGTGGCAAAAAAAATAACTTTGCAAAATGGAAAATATCTCTCAACAAAAATTCTTTGCCCTTTGATGAATATGTTCATTGAAATAAACCAAATCCGTGTGTGCAATAATTCTGAAACCTAAAAAAAAAGTGATTTGATTTTGGTTTTAGGTTTTTTTAAAGGAGTTGAGGAAATAATATTGTTACCTACAATAAATTCTTTCTGTTTGCCAAAGATGTACAGAGTGGAATTGCTCAGTAATGCTGGATACTGTTTAGGAACAGACAGGAGCAGATTCGAGGTGTGTTACACACTGGCTTCCCTCTGACAACCAAGGTATAAAAGCCACCAGAGTAGGCAATTATGCATCATCCCAGTACATCTACTCCAGACTCAGATAAATACATGTTATGACCAAGGATGTGTTTTCTGAAATCAGATGAAAATAAGATATAGATTGTATCATGCTTATTTCTATTATATTTTTTGATGTTTGCCTTGCAACAAAATACACAGGGAAAAATCTGGTACAACATGCAGATCCACCTAAAAAAAAAAAAATCAAAAGAAGGTGGAGTTGGTCAGGAAAACAGAGAAAAAGCTATGAATTTTTTGATCAAGCTATATGAACTGGGTAACAGAATAGTTTTGCTACCTGAAATTTTAATGAGTCACCTCCAAAGTAAAGTTGTGTTGATATGAAAACAATGTTTCAAGCATGTTCAGTTGATGTAACTTGAAGTCACTAGTTTGTATAACCAAGGTTTAGACATCGCTAGCAGTATGTAAAATAGCTTAGATGTATATAGGACATAAATGTGAGAAACAGATGGAAGAACACCCAAAAAAAAGCATATTTAAGAGAAATAATAATTTTTGTGAGGAGTTAACTTTCTGCAGCATGATGTGTATTGAAGGGCTGTACTCTGTTGAAATAATTGAACAAGGTTTTGCATGGAGAAGAATATAACAAAATGCCAACAGATTGCTATGGAGAGTTTGGCAGGAGCTAAGTGATGTTATTCACAGTAAAAGAACATTAAACTTAGCAATAGCTCCCCAAAGTAAACCTTAAAACTTGCAATTATTTGAAAAATACTCAGAAACTGATTAACAGGAAAAAATTGGATTCCCACAAATTTCAGTGTAACATCATGTTCAATTGTGGAATAGTCTGGGTTGGAAGGAACCTTTACAGGACTTCTGGTCTAATGATCAGGGGCATATTCAGCTAGATCAGGCTGCTCAGAGGCCTCACCCTGAAAAACTTTAAAATTTTGCTTTGTTATGTTCGTTACTCATTCATTACTTTTCCCCCCTTAGCTTCTGGCCTCTGTAAAACTATGGAAAGTAACTAATTTTCCTGCATTTTGTGGAGAAAAAAAACAAACAAACAAACAAAAAGTCCTACAGATGGAATTGGTCTAATTACAGGATGTTGTTAGTATATGTTTTATATAGTTTTCCATTTGATTTTGAGTATATTTTACCATTTGTTTTGGTTTAAATTCATGAAGATTTCCATTGATTAATAATGTTTTTTTAGAAATATACTGGAGCAAAAGAAGTCTTATGATTGAACTTTGGAAAATTTCTGTTTTTTTACAGATATATTCTTTTCTCACTTTCATCATATTTCTTTCCATAATAATGTATTCACTTGTTGCAACATAATTGCCATCTTTGCAGACACAAGTATGTTACATACTGTCACTGCTATTTATATCTTATTTACTTTTAAATATAAATGGCTTTCTAATAATAATTAAGTTATTTTGCCTGTCTGAATCGTGGTACCTCTTACTTCAGTAAAAGATTTTTTTTTTGACAGATATGAGATCACTTTCTTCATTTTAACCAAAATAGACTATTAATAATTTGTCTGAAAGACCTTTACTTCTTCAACAATATTTTTAGATACTTATGTTCAGCCCTGTAGCTCTCACACAAGAACACCTTCCAACTCTCATCTACAAGTGCAAGAGGAAACACATAAGAGAAAAAAATCAAGGTCATAATTTTTTATCTAAATGTCACATATGAGAAGATAAAACATAATGGCTCTGCTTGTGTGTTGGGTCATCTCAGGACAATTTGTAAAGTATTGCATTCTCATTTCAATATTGTGGGCTGTTTATTCCAGTTTCCTAATGTTCATAATTCCACTAGCTTTGAAAATTACTCTTTCATGTCTATTGCAACCAATTTAACCTTAAGAGGTACATACTATTCCTCACCATGCATTCTTAAGAAAATCAAAAGTTTATATGTTCAGCAATTTCACAGCTCCCAGATACAATAAACAGCTATGATTTTTGAGCTTGGTGTTTCAGATGGCAGTTCTGTGTAACCATAAAAAGCCCTTATATCAGAGGACTGTGAGTATTGTTCTTTTAAATACCCCATATTACATATAAGCTCCTTGAAGATTAATATTCCAAATCACATACAGAATGTGGCCATCAATTAAAGACCTATGGCCGGAGAATCACTAACATCTTTAGATTTACAGTTATGAAATGAAATCGGGTCCAAATCACAACTGGATGCAAGCATTCATTGAAATTCCAAAATCCCACCCTCTACTTCAGAAATATAAAGCCTGAAATAAAAAGGAACAAATTAAAAATTCATAAAGCAGCTGTGTTACTCTCTGACATTAGCCAGGAACAGGAACAGATTACTGCAATATATTCAGCTTATCTTTAATTGGTTCATTCTGGAAATGGGAGAGTCTCCAGGTAAACCTGTGTCATTACAACATGATGAAGTTCATGTTTATGGCAATGACTTACAGGAGAGGAAGCTACAAAGGTCCCTACACAACTCAAACAAACAACAACAAGCTCCAAACCCTTACAGATATTGAGCCACTATTAAGTCTAAGTCCCTTTTTAAAAATATGCCCTTCTGTATGCCCCTGATTATCATGGGAACATTTATGCTTTATGTCTACATCTCTGTGGGATTCTCACTGTGAATAAAGGCTGGGTGCATTATTGCTGGGTAGCTACAAGCATGGAGGTAACTGAGGGACCTGTAAGCCAAGGTGACCTGCAAGTTACTGGGCAAAACTGGGAGGGAGATGTTTGTCAGTTACCAAATGCAGAGCCCAAAACTAATGGAGATCAGAGAGTTCCACAAGCCTCTCCAGGCTTTACTAGGATTGTCTGGTTTTAAGCAGAAACAAAGAACAGAAATTGATCTTTCCCTTGAAAACAAACATAAAAATCATTATTATTCTGAAACCATATACCAGCTGGCACAAGTAGCATTCCCTGGTTTGAATATGCCATGCCTAGAACTGAGATCAGGCATTGTGAGCCAGCCATTTCTGCATCCTTATTCATCATGTCCACATACAATCAGTTGAAACTATAATTAAAATGAGGTTTAATGCAAACCTGATAGTACCATCAAAATTTGGGATCAGACAATTGGCAGATTACCTGTGATATGATTAGTCCTGCTTGTGTGATCTGGTGATACCTAACCACAAGGTCTGAAATATGATTTAGAAGCTATATATAACAAGACACCATTTACACTCTCCAAGATTTTACCAAGGCATCAGCAGCTTCATACAAAAACCTTTATAATGATAGAGCACCTAAATTCAAGTAGTTGTTACTACATTACTATGGCTGGCTTGTGCCACTCCTTGTTCTTGTAAAATGGATCTGACACTGCTGAAGAGAGGCTTTGCAATGAGTTTACAAATTATGATTAATTGATTGCGCTTTTCAGTCACATGTGGCAAGGATTCAAGTTTGCATGTATGTAACACACCACACATAGATAAACAGATGTCATTGAGCAGAGTTCTAGATCTTGTGGCATGGATCCTCATCATTGGTATGCACTGTTTGTGTTATGCTATTACGTATTTACTGCCCTTCAACTATTTTTTCCCTTTTTTTTTTTTTTTGTTTTAGAGAAGAGATATACTCCAATTTAAACAAGTTAAAACAGTCATCTGTAAGGACTGACTTGTTTTTGATTTGGGCATTTTGTGTTTCTTTGAGGCTGGCTTTTTTTGGTTGCCTGGAAAAGAAACACTTAACAAATTTAATGAGTAAAGATAATTTTTCCTATGCTGAGCTCACTCAAGAAAGACCAAGTGGAATTTTATCAAATTTTATAAAACATTCACTTTTGAGCTGAGCGAAGTCAGAGAAAAAAATTTCCCCAAAAATGATGGGACCTAATGACAAAGATTTTAATGAATACAACTCACCAACCAGAACATCTTTTCATTGACTAATTGCTTCATGAACCCAGAAGCCACAGAAGGAGCATTGCACTTAGGAAAGGTCACTAATGATTTTACTATCTGGCAAACCCCAGGTGAAGTTATGACTTTGGTAGAGATGACCTTTGACACTTGTAAAAAGGGTTCTCAAAAGGCAGTTCAGATAATTTTCCTCTGGGAAGAGTGATAAAGATGCTGATTAAATAAAGATTTGGTGTCTTAAAGCAGACTACAGAGAAGTTTACAAAGCTTCCTTCCTCTAGGAGCACACTTGTTCTGTTCACGTTTCAGATGGTCACAGCAGAAATGTGGCCAATCAGAAATAAATTGTTTTTCCCTTAAAGTATTAGACTGGACTGAGAAGCTAATAATGAAAGGAATAAAACTGGCACTTGCAAGTAATCAGCTTATATTTGATTAAATATAAGTAATCATTACCAATAGATCAAACCAATTGATTGTTTAGTTGTGTCTAGGAATAGTAGTTATTTTTTGGCAGAATAAAAACCTCACCTCCATTTGTACATACACAGTGTATTAACACCAAGAAAAGGAAGAAGGTAGTATAGTTCTCTAGGAACATATATTTATAGATTCAATGAAAGGTGAAAGGAACTGTGAAGAGATCCCTTTAGAAATAAAAAATCTAGGTACAGTAAAGAGAAGAACAAAAAATAATGGGAAAAATGAGGCTGAGGAGAACACTAACACCTTATAGGAAGGCTTATGACCTTTGAAAGTGATTCATTGACTGCAGATTAATAATGAAGATATTTGTACTTCCTGAATGGGATTATTTCCAGAACAGATTCCCTTGTTCCTACATAAAACAAAACCTGCTCCATCGGTTTTATGCATGCTTTACTTCATGTGCCATGAAACATTACATTAATTTAATGTTGACCAAACCCAGCCCAACAACTGGCAATTTTTGCAGGTTTTCCAGCAATCCTCTAAACTGAACTTGAAACATGGTAATTAAATACTTATTCAAAATACATGAAATTTAAATGTATGGCTCAGAACATTCAGATTTTGAAAACAGTTGGCTGGCTAGGATAAACTGGTACATTCTGAAAACTTGCATGTTATAGCTATTTACAAAAGCCAAAGATTTGCCCTTTAGAAAGGAATAAACTTGTCCCATTTATTGTGGATTGATTTATGTTGTTTTAGAAGTGATTTGGTGAGGTTTTAATTTTTTTTTTTAATATAATTGTGTGTTCTATGAGAATAAAATGGATACTCCAGAGCAGGACTTTTAAAGTTTATTTACAAAGATTTACATAAATTCTCTGAGGGCGAATCACTGTAATTTGAAGGAAGAGCCCTACCCAGCTGTGCTTGAGGTTTTAAGTAAATATTTTTTCTGGGTTGGAAAAAAACCTAGCTCCCAAACAAGTTGGAGAATTAACACCACAGAACAAATACCATTTCTGAGTACCCTGATAAAGCCCTTGTCCTTATTACTTAAGAGTGAAATCTTAAGAGTTGTAACTTGGACATGTTTGATGAAAAGCAGGAGAGGTTTGCATGCTGAGTGGGAAAACTTGAATCTGGAGAGCCTGAGAAACATATCCCACTGCAGGCACTTATGCAGATGTAACATACCTCACAGTATTAAACAGGTTCATCAAACAGTGCTGTAGAAACAATAAGGCCAGGAAGAGCTAAACTCTATCAAGATTTCATTTCCAATATGACCCTCTGATGGTTTCATAGTTCATGATTAACACAGGCCATGACTCAGCATACCCTGAAATAAGTTCTTAATTATTCAAACACTCCTTTATAGCAGACAGTCCTTTAGTTAAAAGTCAAGATTATACTTTGTTGTGTCACTGCTGTTAGCAAGATTTCCTATTTTGCCTGTCAGAGAATGGGAAAAAAAACCCAAAGAAATTCTCCCATTTACTCTTCCTTCAAAAAAAAACTCTCTTCTTCTCCCATATTCTCCTAGTATTTATATTCTTTTCACACCCAAAATATTAGAAACCACTCACCTAAACAGCCAGCCTGTGTTTCTCAGCTTTCCTTAGAGTTAATGGAGAGAAAACCTCCTTTATGTGGCAGTTTGCAGCAGGAGCTGTGTCCATATGGGATGTCTCCTAGAGCAGGGCTTTCTGCCCTCTTGTTTACACAAGTGTATGGGATAAGCAGCTAATAAAAATGGCTACACTTGAGTACCTTAATTGTCCTCTCAACACAGCTTGAAAACTCAAGGAAAATTTAAAGTACTAAAAAAAATAAAAAAGGTCAACTTTCAGCAATAAGGGAATTTAACCCTTGTCTTTTCCTCAAGTTACATAATCTTAGGAAGTTTTATGTAGTGCAAATCTTATGTGAACATGATGAAACCTTTCCACTGAGTGTGTAGCCACTTTATTTTTTAAATCTGGTCAGTTTTTCTAGATTAGTTTGCTTTTTAAGTGGGTTTTTTTGTTGTTGTTGTTTTTGTTTGTTTGCTTGTGTGTGGCTGTACTGCCAGGTTGATTAATATGGAGTTTTGTACATTTGCATAATATCTGCAGAGGTCCACAAAGCCTTCTTATAGTTTGCAGTGCCTGACGCTGTGAAGTGTCATATTACCAAAAAGGGGGACAGACTGTGATTCTTGGATAAGTTACACTTTGGTTATTGCAGTAAATTTCTGCTTTCATGATGCTAAGGGAGAGTTTGAAGGCTGCTTTTTTTTCCCTGCTGAGATGTTCAGCCAGGATGTGTTGCTGCATTTAGCAGTCCTCTCGACCCTTTTGCTTGCCCTTGCATTGACACCAGCTTTTGCTTCCTCCCTTCTTTGACTTCATCATTGTGAACATACAGTGTAAGATGCCAGTCTTCCCTGCCCTACAGTGACAAACACAGTTTTGAGTCCTTTCCCTTCATTTCTGGCCATGACATGAAAGGGTGGCCATGACACCCTTCTAGATCCCAGTGGTGCTAAACTAGGTGGACAACTCACACCTTACTCTGCCAGGCTAGAAGTGCATGCTTCTATCTGCTTTAATTGGCAGAAGGACTGCACCAAACATTTAGGAACTATTTAAAAATAGAGGAGTTCCCCTTGCTGGCTTGTGCTTCTAACCACAGACAATTTAAACATTGCTTCTTAATTGCTTCTTAACTAGTTGGACACTTCATTTATTTTAGTTTATGCCATAGTATGGCAATCAGGATCTCAGCATTCCCAGCTGTTACACTCTTAAGGGCAACCTACAGTATCTTCTCTTTGGGTTCCAATTTATCCCCACAGTAATTTTTCTGTCCTAAGTGCAGCTGGTTTCACTGCAGAAGTGAACTTCCATAGACTTCTATCAAGCAAAAATCTTGAAAAGAGGACCAAATCAGGGAGGTGTACACTTTAAGGTTAATACGGTCACAGCTAGACACATCCTACCTCTTTCCCTTCCCTGCTCTTACTTCCCTCAAGTGACTTGAGGAATTAAAGCATAAGAAAATGTACTGAGAAAAGCTAAATGTTACTATGGGTGTATCACTGATATATGCTCTTCAAGATTCTCACACTTAATTTCTTTCCCTTTATCAACTAAACCTTTCTTTTTATTGTTTCCAGAGTCCCAGAGATCCCAGCCTGCTTGCTCACTCAAATAACATGTACAGGTCTGTCTGAACAAATCTCTAAATCAATAAAATCACTATTTTAGAGAAGAATAAAGAAAGAAATTGTTCTGGGAAGGCAAGCAGTATTAGAGCTGGTCAGAAGCAATCTTGCTTGATTTTACTCTTTTTCAGCTGAGCTGAACCTGTTTACTGAACTGAATAATTTTCAAAGTTTGTTAGACCATATCTCCTATGTCAAACACATGTATCTATGAATACTTTAGTCTGCAGGCTGATGTACAGCCTCCAGTAGACAAAGTTGTAGAATTTTTAAGTGGCGAATGACTTGGGTCTCCAAGACCAAACTTACCTTAAGTGTTTGGCTCAGTTTTCCATTTATCTGCTGATAACATGTGAAGGGTGTTTTTAGCCACCAATAAATATGAAACTATCTGACTGGTTTTGCAAATATCATCAATGCCAAAACAAACCTCAACGTAACTTGTTCGTGAGTCAGCAAATACGATCTGCCCGGACCTCCTTACCCTCTGTGTGCTAACCATGGCCAAAATGGTGTGAATGACACAATGCTCACAGCATATCCTTGTAGCTTGATTTGCTTTCTCTTGCAAAAGGAAAAACAACAAGGGCAAAGGCCCCACTTGCTGAGTTGGCTTGTATGGCCATTTGTTACCTCCACTTCACCATATAAAGATTATTGGAGAGGATATTTTTTTCCAAAATTAAATAGGATGTGTTGCTAAAAATGAGAGAGGTACCTATTGGGTGAAATTCTGAGCATTCATTTCCATACAGAAAGTTTTCAAATTATGCTGTGAAATATGGATGGACATGACCTTTTTTATTAAAAGCTCACATTTCTTGTGTGAGAATGGGGCGTTCATATTTAGAATTGCTTTCACAAAGTCTGTTACCAGGCCATGGTGCTACAGAGAATCATACAAGAATGTCAAAACAACAGTGTTTTCTTTCCACCATTCTGTAAGGTTATTTATGATGAAGTTAGGAAAGTGAAATGGAATTAAAACTGGCCAGGGATGTGAAAGGCACAAGAAGGGTTTCTATAAACAGGTGACAGAAGGAAGACTAGAGAAAATGTGGACCTATTACTCAATGAGATGGGGGACCTGATTATGCAGAGTGTGGGACAAGGCTGAAGTACTAAATGCTTTCCTTGCTTTAGTCATTACTAGCAAGACTGACCTTCAGGAATTCCAGTTCCCACAGACAAGGAAGAAAGGCTGGTGGAAGAAAGTTGTGCCCTTGGTGGAAAAAGATTGGTTCAGGGAATATTTAAGCAAGCATAAATCCATGGGCACTGATAGGGTGCACTCATGAACAGTGAGGGGGCTGCCAGAGTTTATTGCAAGGCAATAATCTATAATGAGATATGGTGACCAGAAGAAGTTTCTTAAGACTGGAGGAAAGAAAATGCCATCCCTATCTTCAAAAAGGGAGAGAAGGAGAAACCAAGGAACTACAGGCTAATCAACCCCACCTCAGTCCCTTGGCAGAATGGATCAGCTTATTTTGGAAAGCATTTCTGGGCATATTAAGAATAGAAAAATCAGCAGCAGTCAGCATGGCTTCACCAAGGGTAAGTGCTTGACCAAACTGATAAGCTTCTATGAAGAAATGGCTGGCCTGGTGGATGAGGGGAAAGCAGTAGATATTGTATACCTGGATGTCAGTAAGGTACTTAAGCCTGTTTCCTATAAGACCCTTATAGACAAGCTGCTGGATGAACAACAGTGAGCTGAAAACTAACTGAATGATCAGGCTATGAGTGTGTAGCTGCTCCCTCAGGCCCTTGGTGGATTCCCCAGAAGTGGGTGAAACCTTTTGTCCCCAAGAATCCAGGTCAGACAAAAGGGGACAGGAAGCAAGTAGCTGATGCTTCTAAGAGAAGACACCGCTGGATAGAAGAAGAGGAATGTTCCTAAGCGTGAATTCCTTCCGGCAGAAACAGAAACCTTAACATGTTCTCAAAATGTTTGTTTTTCCCTTTTAGAGAAAACCTACCTCCCACTCAACCCTGTGATGAACCCCATCCAAGTCATCATCCTGCTAATGCTCAACAATCAGGCAGCTGCATGGATCATCCCTCAGCCACGTCAAAACATATGGGTGACCCTGGCACAGAAACTACAGCAGGAAAACATTTGTTTGTCCACAGGCCTGAACAAACATAGGTCCAACGAAATCCCAGAGTCATACACCCCTCGACCACACAAAGATCAGAAGCAAGCTGGGGTGATCCTGGAATCCATAGAGGAGTGATTGCGGGGTTTGCCCAGGATGGCTCAGGAACCCCAAAAGTTAGAGCTATTGGGTTCCTCTTCTGCAGCTTACTGTGTACCCTTTGCTGTGCTCCCAAAACCTTCTAACACTGACGAATACCACATTCAAAAACAACATAGTGGGGAGCTCACTGCAAGGAGGTGGTGTCAGAACACGAGCCATATTGGGGCAGACGATCCATCTCACTCCAGTCCCAGAGGTCTCCCTAAGGGATTGTTTGTAATTTGTGGAGATAGAGCATGGGCAGGAATTCAGTTTTGGCTTTTAGGAGGGCCATGTACAATTGGGAGGCTGTCTGTATTGACACCCAACTAAACTCTAATTGGTGAATGGACACATAGAAACAAATCGCCAAACAAAATTCAAAAGAGGAGTGCAGACAATCTGGACCCAAATTGTAACTCAGATATTTTTCATTGGGCCAAGTCAAAAAGAGTTGCTGTGTCCCTGTTTCTTCCGTGGGTCACAGTAGCCAAAACTCCAGGTGAATTGGGCCACCTAGAGTGCTGGGTAGTCAAACAGGCAAACTTAACATCTGCTGCCATCAGCTCCCTCCTAGAAGACAAGGAAATTACCAGACAGGCCATGCTGCAAAATTGTGCTGCGATAGATTTCCTTTTGTTACTGCATGGACATGAATGCAAGGAATTCAAAGGACTTTGTTGCATGGACCTGACTTCAAAAGCTCCAAACATCCATGCTGCCCTTCGAAGCATGAACAGCCTGATTGGACAAGTGAGGCAAGAATCCAAGGATTGGTTTACAGAACTGTTTAAGGGCTGGGGATTCACGGGATGGTGGACATCTATTGTTAGATCAATTTTGTTACTCCTTGTTATTTTGTTCCTTGTAACCTTGGCATTCTGGATCCTGCGACACTTGATTTTCAAAGTTATCAAGGGTCTCATACCTTCTACCTCAGAAGTCAACCACATAGGGCTGGCTAACCTGAGGAGGCCTGACTATGCCACCAACTGTAGGTGGTGGGAAACCCATACTCAGGGTTGAATCGAGCCCAGTGAATTCCTGTAACCTTGTTTAACAAATAAAGGGGAGGTGTTACATTGTGCTCATGGGCATTCTGTTCCCCCTTTCCCGGGACCCTGTGACTCTGATCAAGATAACCCTGGACCCCTCCTTCCTGCCCTGACAGGGTTGGCGGAGAGCCAGAGAAGCTCTCCCTGTCCAAAGCCTAGATAAACCCCTGACATTTCCTGTTCATTCTCTTTTGCCCCGCTCCCCCCATGGACATCACAGAATAAAGAGAGCTGAACCAACATATATCGGGGTAAGAGCCTCTTTTGGAAATCTTTGCCATCTCCTGATATTCCTCCCCTCAAAGCCTCAGAGCTAGCCTGATAATTTAGGGGGCTGAGAGCGGGGGAAACATCAGTGGCCAGTAAATATTGATGTATCCCAGGGGTCAGTACTAAGTTCAGTCATGTTCAATATCTTCATCAGTGACCTAGATGGTGGGACAGCTTGCCCTCAGAAAGTTTCTCAATGACACAAAACTGGGCATAATGGCTGATATACCAGCAGGTTGTCCCACCATCCAAAGGAACCTTGACAGGCTGGAGAAGTGAGCCAACAGAAATTATTAAATTCATTAAATTCAACAGGGAAAAATGCAAAGTCCTGCACCTGGGGAAGAACCACCCCATGCTGGAAGACAATCAGCTGGAAAGCAGCTTAGAAGAAAATGGCCTAGGGGTTCTGGTGAACACCAGGTTGAATGTGAGCAAGCAATGCACCCTTGTGGGACAGAAGTCTAAGAGTATCCTCAATTAGAGAAATTATTGCCAGCAAGTGGCAATAATAAACTTCCCATCTACTCAGCACTGGAGAGGCCACACACTTAGAGCACTCTTTCCAGTTCTGGGCTCTTCAGTACAAGACAGACATGGACATACTGGAGAAAGTCCAATGTACAGCCATGTAGATGATAAAGAGATCAACAATCTCACATATGAGGAAAAGCCGAGAACTCTGGGACTGTTTAGTCTAAGAAGAGAAGGATTGGAAAGTTATTTCCAGAGGACATAAACACCTGAAGGAAGGATGCAAAATGGAGCCGTGGGCTTTTCATCAGTGACAGTACTAGGGACAGTGGACAGGGACTGACGTACAGTAAGTTCCCTCAGGAAACACTTTTTCACAGTGAGGGTGCCTGAGTGCTGCCACAGTCAGCAATGAGGTTGTAAATTCTCCATTGTGAGACACACCAAAAAGCCATCTGGACCTGATCCTGGGCAGCTGGCTCTAAGTGACAGTGCTTGAGAAGGAGGTAGTTGGATCAAGTGAAAAGTTCAGAAGTCGATTCTAGTCTCAACCATTCTGTGATTCTGCAAAGTTAAGAGATTGGAAAATTTTATTTGAAGCAAAGATCAGTGTACTGCTCTCAGACATCCAAACAGAAGCAGTCCTGCGCAGTTTTAAACTGGGAACTTACTGCAGGTTCCTGTGTGCTTTGGGTTCCTGCCAACTTAGAAGGGTGGAAAGCTCTTAGCAGCTTCTGAAAACATGACTAATCCCAGAGGGCACAGATCTGAGTACCACATTTGATCTTTGTTTCTGGAAAAGTTTGCTGTACTTGTATTTTGTAAAGGAGAAGGAAAGAGATTTTTATGTGAAGCTGTTTTAGAAAGAAAATACAGCTTGCCTTGGAAGGCATTCTTGGGTTTGAATTATCAAAATAATTGTGGACTATTCCTCTCCCTTTGGTCTGTGCAGAGAGCAGATTAAAAATTTAAGTAAATTAAAGATAAGATATTTGAAAGAGTCTTTGATATTCTGTTACAAATAAAATTTCCCAGTTCAGTGTTTTTTCCTTTCTCCAGAGAATGGTAAATTTGGAAACTCAGTATTACAACTAATGTTACTTATGAGACTTTAACTTAGTCCTCAAAGTTAATTCAAGATTCCTTTGATCCAGCCACCTATAAACTTAGATTTAATGTTCATTTGATCTCCCTTCATATGCACATGGGTCAGGTCATGTTTGTCTTTGGTGGCTGGACATGAAAGCAGAGACAGCTGCTTTCAGTTCCTCGTATTCCCATGAGTCCTTTATTCCCATGGCTCATCACATCTCTTTTCCTGAGACTCCCAAGTTGGTTTATTCTCAGTGTGACAGAATGGTGGGGGTGTTTAGCTGGGATCCTCATTGTGTGTTGAACATGCATATCTTGAAAGTATTTTGATTTCTATTTAGGCAGAGTTTACCCAAGGGACAGATCCTTTCCTCCTGATTTGCTCCCTCATCAAAGGACCACAAGGTTGTCTAAGTTGCTTCAGGAAATGCTTGAATGTGTACTTTAAAAATGGTAGAACAAAATATTTTCCTTTAGTCTCAAGGTCAGAAATAGCTGATCTTTGTTTTTCCCTCCCACTAGAAGTTCATTCAAAATGAGACACCCACACTATAATATAGTTTCAAGGAAAAAAAAAGTGACACAACCATAAATGCTTCAAGGCATGATCCTATTCTGGAAAGCATTGGGCAACCATCGCTTGAGATTCCTGCTAGCCTTATGTAGCCTTATTTGTTGCATATATATATATATATATATATATATATATATATATATATATACACATATACATACATTCATATTCATGCCAATAGCTTATTATGTAAACACATGCTTATCTCTAAAGCCTGGGAACATTTAAAAAACTAAATCATAACCACATCAGTACATATTTTAAGCTTAGTGCTCTTCATTCAGTCAAAAACCAGCCAAAATATTCCTGTTAAATTACTTGCATGATTTTCTATCTAGTTTCTGCTAGCTATCATAGTCATAATTTAATTTTTGATGTTTTTTATGTTGACTAAAATACTGCTGCAAAAGAGCATTTCGGGGCCCTCCAGCTTTGCCACAGAAGGAACAGCCTCAGTGGTTCACCTGGGCTGCTCAGGAGTGAGAGGCTGCAGAAGGGCTGTATACAAAACTGGATGTGCAGCTTATTTCCCTTCTCTCTATAGCTTCATGCTCCAGTGCCAGGAGATGGAACGACTGCTGGATAGATTCTCTCAATGCCAGTATCCTTTAGTACTTCCATAGAACTCCAAATCAAATGTCAGTAAATAATTAATACAAATAAAATAGCAATTGTGTTTTGGTCACAGCATGGGTTTTATGTGCCAAAGTAAGGCAAGAAGGCTGTAGGAAGAGAAGAATGCATCATTGCTTCACAATTGATGGGTTTGACAGGTATCAGCAGAGTTTTCTTCCTTTGCTTTTGGCATAGTGGGGGGCCAGGGAGTGGCCGGGCGGGCAGAGGCCCTCCATAGAAAGGCGGCTGTGTCTGAGGAGGTGGCGGTGTTGTGTAACCACATTGATAGAGTGCGTCACAACGTGTGACATGTGGTAGCAGAAGAGCCTTAAATAGCTCTCACCATCTTTTCTCCTCCGAGGTTTTGAGGAAAATTTGATTTTCTGAGTAATGTTTTATCCTTCAGAAAATCACCTGATAATATGGCTCAAGCTCCTCTAGAGAACATCTCACTAAATTGCCAGGGAATTTTAGGGAAGAATTGCTGAGAATCTTGGTCTTTTAAGCCCAGATGTTAAAACTGTACACCCCAGAGTCTACGGGATGAATATATGTTCGTTAATCTCGGTATTAAAATTGATCAATGTCCTTTCATGACCTTATCTGTAACAGAATCTGGAGCTGAATTAATTCCTGCTTGCACTGAAGCCATTATTAGAAGAGTGTCTGACAATGACTAAACTTTTTCCAAGTGGACAGAGGATCCACTGCAAAATACAAAACTTTGTTTAACTGTTAATTATCTTTTGTATTAAAATTTCTGCTTTTTTTCTGAAGGTTCATGAACTTATCTGGATTCATCATCCATTCAGGACTTTGTTATTCATTTGTCTGCTAAACTTCAGAGACCTTGTAACCACAGTTCTTTATTCTTGTACTTACAGACTGTAACCAAGTCACTGTTTATTTCTGTAAGCTAAATACATTGAGTTCTTTCACTTTTTGTCTCCAGGAGCTGCTTCTGCATGTTGCTCATTGCTCTGATCTCTCAATTTCTCTGTGTAGTGTTTGATCTGTAATGCCAAATTTGGACTAAGCATTCTAGCAGTGCCTGCACAAATGAGGAATACAGTGAAAGAATTATGTCAGCTGTGCTGCTTAATATTTCCCTTTTATTCCTCCCAGAACTGAGGTGATCATATCAGAATGCTGAACCCACATGTCCAGTTCATCAGTGACCTGAAGTCCTCTTCAGAGTCATTGCATGCTTCCTGTAATTGTGGCTTTTATTTTCATTTCTGTTGAATAAGTTTTGTGGGACAGTACTGAAATGCAGGAGTGCTGTGTCACACTGACCTACACCCATTGTGCTTTACTACACATCAGATTGTGACATGAGCTCAGTTTCTGCAAATCACCTTGAGTCTCGTTATGCAAATTAGCAAACAACCCCCCGAGATTCTGGTGGGATGCCCCAAGACCCTGCGACTCAGCTTAAAGTCACTTTTCTGCCCTCAGAGTTTCCCGTCCTCCTCTGCCAGAAAAATACCCTGTTTCTCCATGCACTGCTCCTCCACATCTCAGCCTGGGCTAAACTAACTCAATAGATCAGCATTTATTACTGACCCTCAGCAGTAATACTTTTTACCTCAAAGTGAGGTTTTGCAGCTGTCTGGCCAGGCCTTCTGAGATGCAGCCCAGCAAAAGATGTTTTGCTGGTGAGACCCACTCAGAGTTCATGTTTCACAAGCACAGATCTCCTTAAAATGAAATTTATTAAGCTAAGACTTAGCCTCTCTCAGGTATTCCAACATCTGGTGTCAGACTGTACAATGCAACTTGGATTTTTCACCCATATTCAGCACTCACCTGTCACCAGGCCAAAGATGAGGCATCAGCTGGTGCTGTGAGTAGTCTCTGGGGTGGGGACTAGGGTACATTGATGGTGTTTGGGATTTAGGGTGAAAGTAGGAAGGTAGATGCCACCCAGGAGGAGTGTAGTGGTTTGTGAGTTACACAAGCAACAGGGTCAAGTGGGATGCTGAGGTTGTGGATGGCAGCTAGGAATGTAAAGGCAACTGCTGGATGGGTGATAACCAAAATGAGCAAAAATCTTTTAAGTGGCAGAAAATCAGGAACCAGTGAGTTGAGAGCAGAGACTGAGGCAGCCGCAGAGTGCAGATGAGCCTAGGTTCTCTTCCCTCCCTCCTCTTCTCTTATTTCCTCCTCTTCTAATCTGGCATAAACAACTTTTTCTCCAGGCGCTCCTTGTAGACAGCATCAAAGCTGTGCATCCAGAAGGAAAAAGGATGCTGAAAGTAGCCTGTAGCTAAGCTGGCCTGGGAAAATAAATGTATTCTCCTATGTATGCTCTGGCCATTCAGATAGTTAGGGATGGTAGCTGTATTTTCTGATTCTTTCTTTCCATTTCTCTAAGATTTTCTGCAATGCTCTTTTATAACAAATGAGACATATAAAATGTAATAAAGGAATAAAGAAGGCAGTGTCCCCCAGTTTGCTAATAACCCTTCCCACCACTGCTCATTAGCTTGATTTGCCATGCAGCAGCAGTCTTTTGTAAAATTTCTCTGAATATACTGGTCAGTAAACAAGCATTAATTAAAAGAATAAGAAGATGGAGCTCAATGTTGATTTACAGACAGAAGACAGAGAGTTAATCCTGAATAGATAAATAGCTCTGAAATTACATCTAGAAAGTGGATGGAAAAAGAAGAACAAAATATCTGTCAAGTTCTTGCAGTGGAAAAGTAAGACCCAGATTCTGCTTGGCCCCAGGATTTGCATGTCTAGTAGAAAAGAGCAAGACAAGACAGCTTTCAGGATACCAGTGCCAGTGGTACTGGATGGGGGAATACCAGAAACAGCTGGTTTCTTTTCTGGGCAAAGTTTTTTATTGCAGGGCTAAGAAATATTTTCTTCCTCCTTAGGCTGTCATGCAAAATGCTCCCAGATTCCTGAGATGTGTTCCGTTGCAAGAGCTTTCTTCCCACCCTTGTCCCTGTGTAGTCCCCCTTTCAATCAATGAGAGAACTATTATTTCCAAGATTATCTTCTTATCACAAAAACATAATCTAATTCATTCCAATTTCTCCACCATTTCTTTCTCTGTCTAATCCCTCAAAGAAAATATCAGCATATAACATATTTCCACTGTATATATGAATGTCATACAGAGGGCAGTGCTGCCTCTTCACAGGCTCTCCTGCTTCCAAATGTTGCACTGCTCCTTGTGATATTTTTTTAGCAGGATTTGTTACTTTTCAAGTGAAAGAGGAATCCACTGCAGGAATGAATTTACACTGGCCTTGTGCCACCTAATCTTGAGAACTGAGACACTGAGTTTAACATTTCTGAGACAAACTGTAATGTGTTATAGGCTCTATGTAGCT
Organism: Lonchura striata; assembly: GCF_050655825.1. Taxonomy (NCBI): domain Eukaryota; kingdom Metazoa; phylum Chordata; class Aves; order Passeriformes; family Estrildidae; genus Lonchura; species Lonchura striata. The sequence continues at coordinate 65,486,305 of NC_140705.1, read as the reverse complement.
TAACCTTTAAGGAGGGAGAAAAGGTGTTTGAACAGGGATGATTTAACAGAAGCAGTATTTAAAAAATTAGACCCAGGCCAACTGAAGGAAAAGGACCCCCTCTTAGAAAGCAGGTAGCAAGGATTTGCTTTCCAAATTCCAGGAAAGGTTTTTCAAATGACGAACTGTGCTAAATTCTGCTTCTTTGTCCCAAAGCCCATGATTTTGAACATGATTTGATGCTTAGTGCATGAACATCTGTGAAATAATGACTGAGGAAGCATAGCAGTAAGTCCCTGTAATTCTCTTAATGTTATAAAGTGCAGTTTCTCCGAGGGAAATAAGAATTTACACTCTAAGGGGTCCCCCAACCACTTTAAGTACACATCCCTCGAGGTCCCATTAAAGTGCCATTACAGTGAGCCTGGGGCTGTGCTGTTCTCTCCCCCAGCTCTTGCGTGTTCTGTGGCTCCTCAGCAGGTTTCCTCATTATTTTGGAGGAAAACACAGCCAATAGATTGAAGATTAAAAAGAGTTGAAAGTGATATATGAAATACCAGCCCAGTTGGAGCTGAACAAATGCCATTTGATTTTCTCTGCAGAGGAAGCAGTCTAGCCATGCACATACAGCTGTGCCTACTGTTTGGCACATACTGGGAGGTGCTTGATCACTTCTGTTGCCTTCTTAACCATAAACAGTTTGATTTGTTTTCCCTAATGTGATGGGGCAGGGGGAGGTCAGTGTCACCCCAAGCTGCCAGAGATTGACAGAGATGTTTCCCCATCTGCTGATTGTAATTTGTTTCCTCTGTTCAAAGCCAGAGTCACTATCCTCCTACCCTCCTTCTCCTTCCTTATATTTCTAACTGTTATCCCATTATGCTCTTGTGTGCTGCTCTTTTTAGTGCTGTAAAAAAGATGTAATGGCCTAAAATTGGACAAACAGTAGAGGCACAGCCTGCCCCAGAATTTCAGACACAGCAGAACATAGTGAGCTCTGAACATAGTCTGCAGTAATGCTACCCAATCCCTGTCTCCAAGCTTTTGGTCCAAGTGACACCACAGGTTAGGGCTGCTCAGGAGACCCTTATTTGCATTAGACATGACCCCACCACAGAGCTGCAGTGACAGGACTGGATGAGCTCCAGCCTTGTCTTCCAACCTCTGCTGTTCTGTAATTCTGTATTCCAAAAGAGAAGCCAGATTTAGTAGTGTTTTCTCAATATCCTTGAACAGAGACCCAGCTTTGATAAGAGATTCTAGTAACCATTTTTATAGAACCAATTAAATAAAAACTAACTGCAGAATTCAACAGCCCAGGAGTTTTAACAGGCTTCCTTATTTAATAATATAAGCATTTAATTTTTCTGCTTGGCAGCTTTGTACAAACAGGTGGAGAGGAAAGATCTGGGCTGGCTTAACTTGTGTTTTTGACACAGCCAAATGTCAACACTCAGAAGTGTGTCATGCAAATCAAAGCCTCAGATCTGAATGGCTCCAGTCTTAAGGAAGTTTGCACAGAGATACAGATTTTACAGATGGCTTCTATCTTTTCAGTCATCTGGCAAAGGCCTGGGGCTGAAAGACAGAGTAGTCTGGAGCTGCATGATGCAGACTGAATTAATCTGAGAATTTATGGATGGGAAAAGAAAATGGTGTTGCTCTCCAGTACAAAAACAGTCTTTCATTACACTGAAGGCTGATACTGTCCTAGTAGCCTATTGCTCCTACAATAAAGTACACATTATGATGTCAGCCAAAGCATCTCAGCAGCTCAGCAACTCAGGTGTACCCAGGACAACACACTGAATAAAAGGGAAGTTGTCATTCCAAATTCTAGCCAGTAAACATTCATTGAACACTACTGGTCGATTTTGAGGAATTTGGATAAAGTCATGAGCAATCCAAATGAAAAGCAATTATAGTAATAGTAAAGTAATTCTCTTTGAACAGTCTCATGAGCAGCACTGACAGCAAAACTAAGAATGCCAACTACATCAGAGGTAACTCAGAAGGTGAAACAAAACTGTAGTAGCCAAAAACTACTACAGTTTTCTGACGTGTTCCCATTCATCTGTACGAACACTTTTTCACAGCAGTCAACCACAAATAAGCCTTCATGGAGTTCCTTGTATCATGAGGACAAGCAGATTAACAGCAGGCTTTGCATATGTCAAAAGAAGAAAAAAAAAAAGGATTCAGAAGGTTTCTCTGTGTTGCTGAACTACACTTCTGTGCTAAAGATTCATTCAAACACAAAGTTAGTTTCATTACAGTTCATAGGTTTTGAAATGGAGAGAGGTAAAGTAACATAAGCACATGCTAGGACACATATGCCAGAAACTAATAAAAAGATGCAGTTAGACACCTAGGTTAATAATAGCTTTGTACAAATTCTCTCAGGCTAGGTGGTGTACTGACTTTACAGTCAGTAAATAACTTCATCTCCACTTATGACACTAAATACAGATTTCCTTACAAGGAGATTAAATATTGAGATACAGGAAATAACCAACCAGACTAGATCTGAAAATAGGGCATGAAATAAGGTTCAGTTCTCCTGATCCCATTAGCCCTTTTGGTACCCATAGATAAACTGTTTCAACAAAATCCTGGAATCTATAAAGATACCTGTATCCTACTGATTGGGTTTTTTTAAATGAAGCTAATTGGAATTAAGTATCTAAATATGTAGATCTGAGCCTTCCAATACATCACTTTCTGCACAAATAAATAAGAGCAGCAGCATTATATGTCCTGAGAGCAGCACTAGAGAGTAATTGCATTAAAGCTTATGAGGGTTTGAGGTAGAGGTGATGGACACTGCTCAGATATCACACACTGAAATCATGGCAGTGTCTATTGCACCCACTTCCTACCCACTCCCTGAGGGGACTTTCACAGGAGCACTGAGATGGTGTCAAATCAATCATTGCTAAGGTCTGCACAGGCAAATTAGTACCTCCTGATATTTCCTCCTGCCGTCCACAAGGATTGGCACAGGAATTGTTATTCTTAAATTTTGCACGTGATTTTCTGTGTTCTGATTCACTGTGATTTTCCTGACATCACTGAAGAGAAGGTATCTTGGCAGAATCTGGGCCCTGATGTACATTGTCATTTCTCTTGATATTTTGGCAGTGGCAGGGAGAGAGGGGCAATCTTCCCCAGTTTTTCCAGCTTTGAAGATCCATGTGGCTACAAAAAAGAATTCCCTTTCCTGTCTGTTAGTCAGAAGTGGGTCATCACCGGCTTAGAGTTGGGCAATCTTTTTATTTGCAGTTTTTTTTCAGGAGCTTAGAAGGATGTACAGTGGACGGCTTGGCTGTGTCCATTCCTGCTGGGCAATGCCCATTTAATTATCGCATTGCCTTGCCTCCAGATCATCCTGCTTCTATCTTGAGCAAGCCAGAAAGTGAACACTCCTTTGGCATCTTGGAAGAATTTCTGGTATTTCATAATTCAGGATCCTGTGTCATTGATCTATTTGTGCATATAGCTTTTGAGCAAATCAGGCCTAAGATATATTTGTAACCCAAATAAAACTTTCAGAAGAGCATACATTAGCTTTTAGTCATTCTGGCTACACTGTGTACAAACAATGCCAAAGGGAAAAAAATCAAATGGTTATAAATTGTGAGGTGTGACAAGCCCTTGTATGTGTCAACAACTAAAACAATTATTTCTGTAATCAGCAAACACAGAAAGTTAAAGAAACAGGGACATTGTCCTTCTAAGCAGTTCCCAACAGGAATTTAATTTTTGACAGCATATCTGATCTCTCTTTTTTCAATCTATCTCATTCACTCATTTGATTATTTATTGAAAATTTGATTTATGAAAAAAAATATTCATTGTAGTTAGAAGTGGAAGAATGCTTTGAAAATGAAGGCAATGATATAGAAAGTATAAGAAATCTTTGTTCCTAACCTATATACATTTGTGTGTCTTTCCTCATTCCTTGTTGCTACATTTTATTTACAAGTAAACCACCAGGCAGACCAATTCTTGCTATGAGGAATATATCCATTTTCTTTGTAACTAACCTACTTTCTCATTCTGTAATTTAAATCGATCACTGTGTTAGTGGCCTTACCTGAGGAGACATTTCAAGAGAAGATAGCTGAGTGTGATGTACAGTTTAAGTTCAGAGCTTCCTGTTTATAGCATGCACCGATTTCTATTTTTGTAAAGCAAAGGAACAACTAATGAGCTTTAGACGTAAAACATTTGGTATCACCCTGCAGCTGCTGTTTGCCAGAAATGCTGACAAACCTGTTTGTAAGTCTGCAAGAACCACATGACACAGTATGATTCACGTTCATGTTGACCTTTGTCTTGTTTGTGATTGAAAACAATTAAAATTTCCAGAGTCAACAGAGTGAAAACTATGTGGAGTAATTGAGTTTGGTTATCTGTGCCTCTAACTCTGTTTCTGTGTTTCATCATTCTGGCTTTGCTGTGCACAGAAGCTACTGAACCATTCATGTGCACTCATGTGAAGATCTCGATTCAGCGTGTTTGACAGCTCAGGGAAGTCATAAGGCAATGTTGTCAAACAATTGCAGGGAAGATGCAAGAGGCATTAGCTAAACTGTCAATAAGCCATAACATTAACATTAAATTATCAAATAAAATTTGTCAAGTATAAATATGCATTTTTCTTAATGGAACAACATTTGGATATTTGATTATTAAATTCTCTCCCAAGACAGCATAGTAGAACAACAAATTGCATTAATGTTTCTCTTAATAACAGATTGTCTTTAAATATTTAGTCTCTTTAAATATTTAGTCAGGAACTATTTGACTAGGACACTTTATTTTTAAGGAACACCTTGATTATACAATGATTTCTTCCTTGCTCACATGGTGTCTTTCAGTCAGGTGTTCAACACCTCCTAGTGCTGGTAGAAGGTGATGACAGCTCCTCAGTGATTCAAAGGGTGAAATTTTTGCCACTGGGTAATGAGAATGTCTAGATGTACATCAGTGTGCATGAATTAGAACAAGATGCTGGCATTCAGTGGCCCCAGTCATTCTTGGTGCATTCTTTCCCTCTCATCTGTGTTTGCAAGATACCCTCAAGAAGATTCAGGGACCTGTTTCTAGTAGGATTCAGGATTGACCCTGGTACAACGTATTAATAAGAAAAGCACACACCTTCAATATAAGGTAATTTATCTTCTTTCTATCAACAATGATCTTGGAGTTTGGATAATCTCTGTTTGGGTAGTGTTTCTTTAAATGAGAGCTCTTAGACTTCTTTTTTGTTATGAAAAATGAAACAGCATGTCTGAAGTCCCTTATTTCCCTGAGCAAGGCCACAGCATTTTGCTGAGGTAAGTTCAGTGCCAGATCTTGGTGTGGTGAGTAAGCAGAGAGGCAGCCCAGAGCATTTAGATACCAGACCTCTGAACGCCACCTTACACTGCCAGGAATCTCAAAAGCAAAATATGCTTCTATTACAAGTATCTGAAAAACAAATAACACTGGCCACATTAATTTATTGCAGTGTGAAGAAGTTCTATTGCCACTTCTCTGCAGAGAGTTATCAGATTTTATGATATAGTCAAAGATAAGATCTTTAGCTCAGGAAGTCCCTTAGCTGGTCTTATCTTAGTGGTGTAACACTTAAAATGACATCATATGTGGCTAGGTTACACACACATGTTAGTCAAACAAGAGAAGAAACTTAATGTTTGGAAAACCAAAAACAAAATTAAAGAGAGAAAGATTATTGGCATGAAAAAGTTCAAGAGCTGTCAGCACTTCTGAAGTTATTGCTAAAAAAGTGGCCTTAGAGATTTCTTTCTTTTTTTTAATTATTTGCTTTCATTCAAATAAAATCTTTATCATATATGAATATGTTTTTCATATTGTATATGAAGATGTTTCTTCATGCTTGAGTGTTTTTCAAAAGGATGTAAGTTTACACTTAATATTTTATATCTCCATAGCTTCTCTTAACTGATACTACAGTGAGAGAATTAGGACATATACTGTGGATGATATAAATAACATACTCTTCTTGTGGAAGTGTCTTTAAATAAAGATTTTTAGCTTTGACTTAGAATATCTTTTCACAGAAAACATGTGTCTTTTATTTGTCATTTTTCATGACCTTTTATTTCTGCACATATGCTGACATTTTGTATTTGTCATCCCTTAGACATAGTAATTGCTCTATTTGCCTTCTAGTGCCACAGAGTTCATTCGTGGAGCCATTTCTTTTTATTACTATACACTCTAAGGCTTTTCCATGATGCATTCCATTCACTTATAGAAAAGAAAGGTAAAACCTTCATTTTTGCAAGACTGACTAAGGCATCATTGCCTTGGGTACTTTTCTCCTTTGTTGCAGATAGTAGCAACAACTATTCATGTAATGAATATATTTCATCTTTAACTTACTGGGTTTTCCAACTTAATACTACTGTTTTTTGCCATTACACCTGCTTCTTTGATGGTAATTAATGTCCTTCTTATTTCCTAATCTCTGTTCCAAAGTCAGTATTTCATGTCTTGGGTTTTTACTTTGAGAGGAAATGGGAGAAAATAAAGAAATGTATAAAAAAAAATGTTTCCAGGTTTTTTGTTTTGTTTCGTTTTACTTATCATTCCCTTTAAAATCTCCAGAATTATAATCATGCACATAATAATTGTTTTTTGTTTGAGAAAATTAGTATTTTTGAACATTTGTGCTTCGGCATGTAAGATAGTGATCAACTTATAGGATTAAACAAACTTTCTATAATATTTTTTACATAATTATTTTCTACATGGTTTTTCTAATCTTAGCCTGAAGCAGTCAGCAGTTTTTACACAACAAGACAAACTAAAGCTTGATGTGAAGAGCTTCCTTGGGCATTAAGAAGTACAATGGGAAATCCCAGTACAAAAGTCAACCACGCTGCTTCCTTGAGGCTTTAACATGAAAATTACCTAGAACACATTTCTTCTTATTCAAGCTTCTAGAATCCTGTTTATATGTCTGCTTCATGGGTAGTGACCTCCTCATAGGGAATAAAAGTTACTATTCAGAATATTATACCATTTAGATGCCTAATTCATGGACAAAGACCCATTGTACGTGGCACAGTAGGGACCAAAAGCTATCCTCTCCCTCTGTAAAAGCTTAGGCTAAGTGAAAAGGCTAAGAAAGAATCAGGAAATAGTACTTACTGATCAAAATATGATCTAAACATACTGTTGTCCAAAGTCTATAGGCATTGTAATAAAGGAAAATTATAGGGAAGATAGGGAAAAAAAAAAAAACAAATTTTGGTAGCCTTGTGATTAATCATGGACCTTTCTTTCAGAGTATGAAATGTGCCAGAAACAGAAAGCCTCTGTGTTTGAAGGTTAATAAGAGAAGTGTAGGCTGGCATTTTCATAAGAAATGAGAATAAGTGCATATGACCAGGATGGGTATCAGCAGTCTTACAGAAGGAAATCAAACAGCGTGGTTTGATTAGATAGGGAATGGAAGGCCAGGGATGGTGAGCACAGGAAAATCTCAGTGGTCTATGTGGGCTGGATGGGAGCAAGGCTGAGGCTGCATTTCATAAAGAAATAGAGAAGGAAGTAGCTGACATAGGAAATGAGGGCCCCATTTTAAGGAGGATGAGCAATGCATTTACTTAGAAATGCAATGCAATTTTAATTTTTTTTTTTTTAGCTCAAATATATGTGAAAATTTTAAGAACAGGCAAAGATGAAGATAACATGCTCTTCAAAGGTCTAGAACACAGGAACAGGGTTTTAGCCATACTAAAATAATTAATAAGAAGCCACAATTTTATATCATGATCTATTAGATTAACATGGGTCTCTGCTGCTTGCTAGGGCTTATTTTATTTTCTATAATGCAAGTTATGTCAATGTAATGCAAACTGAAGGCAAAGAATGGATAATCTGTTCTTCAAGGAACATACTTCCTAGGAAGTAGTGTTCCAGCGATTATCAGCTATGCACATATTTAACTGCTTTGATGTCTTATGGCTGACATCAGACAGATTTTCACACCAGTGCTGCCTCATTAATTATTTTTTAAAGTATTTTTAAAAACACTCATCAAGTATTTTTTCATTGTTAGAGTTTTCTATTAAATAGCTGCCCTCCTATGAATAAACATTAATCTGTACCTCTGCCCAACCTAAGAATATGTCATCTCAGCATAACAGCATGCTGGTAATTCTATTAATATATATGATGATATATCTGTTACCTATTTTTAAAAGTATAATAATATTATTAGTACTATCCAGGATAAAGTACACAATCACTCAATTGTTAGGGATTAAAACTACCTGGAGCACACCTATATGATCATATATATTGCAGTTCCTGCATTAGGTCATTAAAGTTATCAAGTTATTTTCATTTTTGAGCCCAGATTAATAACAAAAGTTGAATTTTTCAGTTTGTGCGAATTCATGGGTCAATGGATTACAAATTCTGGTGCCTGTGCAGATACAGGAAAAAGATCAGGAAAGGTTTTGATTAAAAAAAACCCCAGATATCTCTTGGAAATTGTGCCATTTTAATTCTTGTGAAATTAGAAAACTCTGATGAGAAGATAGATTTTGTGCTTCTCCCTGTTTTACTTATTTTTTTTTAAAGAAAAATAAAGTGAGGTTCAGTTACACGATCAATATAAAAAAAAAGGGAGGGGTTGTGATTCTTGCAAGGTCCATCAGTTCATAGATCAAATAACAAATCAAAACACTTAATATGGAGTGTTCTGCATAAAATATCTTCTTATAAGGAATATGTAGTATTTCCTCTTAAGTATTAATAGAAGACATAAAAAACCCCCAAAAAACCAAAAAGCAAACATAAAAACCAAACCATCAAATGGAAACAATCAGGAGTTTGGGCAGGGAGAATTCTTGGGCAGCATTTACCAGCATGACATGATTTTTGTACACAGAAAAGTGTAAAACAGAATAAGAAGTACAAGTTTTCAGAAGCAATGATTTACTAAATATATCAACATCTCAATCTAATTTTTCACCAGACAGGTTTTGTTTCTTCAAACATTTCATAAATGAAGCAACAGAAAATATTGTCTTCTAACTAGAAGTTGTCAAGGAATATTGAGGTCTAGAGGTACGCAGAGGCAAATTTAGATGAGAAAGATAATATTCAGCTTTGATTATGCTTTATTTTAAAAAAATAAAGGCTCCAAAATACCTGTAAATTATTCTTTTTTCCCCCTAATCTTGCAAAGTTTCAAGATCTTGCAAGGGATTGGAAGAATACTACTTAAGGTAAAGTCTAGAAAATTTATAGCTGTAGTTTAGGACTGAAGAAGTAAAGTACACTGCAAATCCTGCAGTGTAGGATTATGTTCCCTTTTAAAATTCTGATCAATTTTAGAGAATTTGATGAGAGTGTTCAGAAGAATAACATTAAATATATGCACAAACAGCAGCACCAGGGGAGCGAAAGAGATCACAGCATTCCCTAGAACAAGATAACACAAATGTAAGAAAATTGGAATTTGACATTTTCAGGAATGTTTCCCATCAGCTTTGCTTTTTGCCATGCTTTCAGAGCATGCCAGGGAAATGCAGGCTTAAGAAATTTTGATACAGTCTCTTTGCTTTACAATGGTTGGTATGGTTGCAAAGATGTGTTTAGACATATATTTTACCAAATTTATGTCTTACTTTTTGAAGGATTATTTTTCATCTCTCATTTAAAAAATCAAATTTATTTAGCTTGAACCTCTGCTCCTGATATCACATCCAGCTGCTTACTAAAACACCAATGTGCTTTTATTGGTGCCTATGTTTTACATCTGTTTATTGTGGAATAGTAGGCAGCTACTTCTTCCCTTTCAAAAAGCATAATATACTCAAAACTTTAACAATAAATTCCCAATAAAATAAAGATACCAAATAAAATACAATGAATAATGGCAACGCAATAAAATACAAACTACCTTTATACTTGCTTGCATTAAAAAGCAAGAACTTAAGCTAATCCTTAAAAACACACATATGCAGCAAAAGGTTTTCTGACATACTGTTATGTGATGAGGAATTAATAGTGTCTTCAAAAAAATTTATCAGCCATTTTAATTTCTCAGTTAACATGTATACAAATCCGTATTTCCTACATCAGTTGCCTAGTTTTGTTCTGATAATTTAAGAGGCAAAAGATTGTCTGCTTTTATTTTTCCCATACTGTTTTACTGACAGCACTTAGAATGTTCTCAGAAAACAGGAACTTATCAAATGCTATCTTAAGTGTCCATAAAATCTTGAGAAATCCTTACGTTTTCTATAACCCTTCATTTCCTGGAAATATAAGCCATCAGGCTCAACATGATGGAGGTGTGTGTGTGTACCAGTGTGCCCTTGTTGACTTCAACAGGGACAGTGAGCCTTGCACTGGGTAATGAACTGGCCATCTCTAACCTTGTTGAGCTGGGGAAAAATAAAAAAAGCAAAAAAGAATGGAGAAGAAATAAGTTTTTAAAATGACCTTGTGGATGGAAAGAGGAGTACTCTTTATGAGTTATGAGAAGAGGCACAGAGTCAAACCTTAATGGTAGATGTTCCTTATTCTTCTACATCAGTCTGGTAAATCAGCATTTCCTCAGTTACACATCCTTGTTATGTTACCACTTTCCCTGCAGCCATTCTTTTTGTCTATTTTAACTGGATGCCCTTCAGTGCAGAGTCTTTTGGGTGCTGGAACAGCTTCCAGCTCGATGGGGGCGGGTGCTCTGCCAGAGACTCCAGGGACTGGTTTAATATGCCAGTTGCGTACTTGTTTCCATTCAAACTGAGCTTTGTCCAGCCCTGCCCTGAAACAGGCAGTGAATTGGACATCAGAGTTGTTATAAAACTGTAACTGAGAATTAGAGTTGACAAAACAAAGATGGTTGGCCAGGTCTCTTCTCTATCACTGGAGGATGTCAGGGGTAACTCAATTAAACATAACTGAATTCCACTGAAGCGGAGGAATGGAAAATCTGAACTGATGCATGCAGAGATGAATGTGTGGCAGAGGAGCAAGGACCCAGACTGTGTCTGAACTAGATTCTGGAAGCTGGCTGTAAAGTTGGTTGAGAAGGGGTGTTAACTGTGAGATGAAGGTCAAGCAGGATCAGAAAACTTTTAGGGAGAGCATTAAATTAGGAGGTGGAAAGATGAGGACAATACACATTAGCCTGTGGAGAAAAGTGGTTGTATTGTTTTATATGACTTGCAAGAAGTGTGTGTGAGATTATAACACTGGATCAGAAGAAAAAAATATGGTGTTTTTTCACACTACTCAAAAACCCAACACATCCAGGACAAATTGTACAAATGCTGGTAGTATATTGAGTTTATGAGCTCACATTATAGATCTCATTTCTCATGAGGTCTTCTTTTAATTGCAAACACTTCTTATGCAGCTATGCATATACTTTCTCCTTTCAGAATGGCTTTTGAATAGCAAGCTTTCACTTGGCTCTGAGTTCACACATTGTCATAAAAAGCTTATTTAAAAAATATATTTCTAAACCTATCAGTTCATGGGGATGTGAAAAGCAGCCAGTTCAGAAATATTGAATACCTCTGTTCAAAAGGAATGCACCAGCATTCCTCAGCAGTGGCAGCCAGGACAAGCAGTGCCCACATCATGAAGTGCAGTATCTCAGACACTAAATGTGACTCCTCACATGGACCTGTCTCTTCTCAAACAACAGGGAAATGAGAAATGAATGGGTTTCCTGAAGGACCCCAGCCTCGGTTTTTTTGTGTGCTCAGGGGCATGAAGTCCTGCTGACATGAAACCTTAGAAAGTACTGGGCCAGCTCAGGGAACCCTTTTTGGGGAGGAACTGATGATTTCCCATCTGGTCTTACAAGCTGCACTAGGCTGTGAGGAAAAGACTGCCTTTTCATTTAGGAAGGAGAATTTTTTTGAACAGTAACCATCTCCCATGTAAAGTTTGTTAATTTGATTTTCTCTTTGCCTTTCTAACTAGAAAAACTCCTTACTGCAGAGCTGCTGTCTCAAGAGTATCTATGCAACTCCCTAGATTCCTCACACTGTGTAATAATGAACATACCAAACACCATGAAACATTGCTTCATCAATAGCTTTCCTATGACTGTGGCTGAGCCCTCATGCCTATGTTTGCTAGATGTTTAATGTAAAACAGGAATTTGTTCTGTATCAGCTATTTTAATGTAAATTATGGTGGCTGTTGAAGGTGCCAATTAGACTGACAAGCGTATAAATGCAAGTCTCACATGTAACATGTTATTTCTGTTATTGCATTGAGGCAGCTGGCAAAAAATAATCCAGATTGTGGGCCTGCCTAAAAGGCAGAGTATCTACCTACCTCACAGAGCAGTTCAAAACCTGTGTTGTGCTGGTAACCAAAAATGCACTGAGTGAGGAGGGGGAACAGGGAGATAAGGATGACTCAATACTACTGCTGAAACAAAGCAACCCCAGCTTGTCTGCTACCTGAATTTTAACAAGCAAATGTTTTTTTATTTTTATTAGGACCAGAGATTGTTTTGAAGGAGGGGAATTTTTGGAGGTTTCCTCTTACACGAGAGGAGAGCACAAGAAAACTGATATTGCTGGCAGAGGTGAGGAGGCAGTCAACAACAGAAATAAGAGGATAGTCTAGGCAGGTATTTCACAGCAAAGAAAGAGAAATTGTTTGTAGTGGATTATAGTCAAAGTGACAAGTAATGCTGCTAAAATTTCTTTTTAGATGGATAGTTCATTCTACCAGTGAAAGCAACACCTCTGCCTTCCTCAAGACAGTACTGACAAGCCAGGAAAAGGATTGTTGCTGTAGCCTTCTGGTCACAGCATAGGAACAAGAAATTTATCTGTGCTTGTGGAGAGGACAGGTAGCAAATTTTCGAAAGGTCATAGAGGAAATAAGGGAAAACTTCATCTCTGGTGTAGCTTTAGAACCAAGGAGAGACCTGTTGTAGAGAGGAAACTGGCAAAGAAGATGGAATGGTTTCTGCAAAAGAAAAAATACTCTTGTCATGCAAAGATTTAGAGATCTGTTTTGTGCCTGTGGTGACAAGACATCCATAAGAAGATTTGGATATGCAAGCCAACATTAAGACATGATGAAATAGGGAGCAATTTAAGGAAGCCAAGGTAAGCAGAGGATATTACATTAACTAGCTATTTGCCCAGTTTCAGGGCTGCAAGTGAATCAAAGTGATAAAAACAAGAATATTGCTTCAGTTATCCTCTTCCATGCCTAATTTGTCAACTGTTGTCATTGCTCTCCATGGCACCATCATCACCACAGCAAATGACTGCAGTGTTACAGACTGAGGTGTGTGAGAGGAATAAGCAGCAGAAAAAAATTAGCCCATCGGTAATAATTTTGTTTCTCAGAGACAAGAATTTGACTCAGAATTTTTTACATTTCTTAAGTTTTATATTTTCAGGAAAGTTAATTTTTAACAGCTATTAGTAAAGGTTTTATCTCCTCCTCTCAGAGACTTCCTTTTAACTGTGTTCTGTCAGTCTAGCAAGCCTAAGCTCAAGCTGAAAGTAATTTGTGTCCTCTGCAGTAATAATGACCATCAGTTGAAGTGTAACTCTTAGCTGTGAATCATGGTATAGCTCTGATGATAGCTTTCCCATTATTGCATTGCTTTTACAAATGAGAATCCTAAAATAGAGCTTTTTAGGCAGAAAAAAATATGCCGATAGAGAAGACTCATTCAGGAAGAATTACATATAATAGTAGCTATTTCTTTTAGGATCATAAACAAACTCTCTGCTGTTCATGTGATCAGTGCAAACACAAAGCAAAGAGAAGCTGCAAACCTTACATGGTTTGTAAGTTTTTTACCTACTGCCATAAAGGTCTTCAAATGCCACGCTAATTCCTCTAGCTAAGCAAGTACTGAAGGAAATCTGATATTTTTCAGGAGAAATTTCAGATGTCTGAGAGGTATCTTATAGGTTATAGAGGAAGTTTATTTATTTGGAATTATGTCCATGCATTTTCTGTGCATTTTGGTTTTCATCCAACTATCATGTTATGAAAGAAACCCTAAAAATATCTTACAATTAGCTAATAAATTATTCTAAAATATATACAAAGCATTTTTTTCTTCAGTATATTCTCTAGTTAGTGAAAAACACCACTTTCAAATGGGTAAATATTTGTGCAGAGGAGCTATTGATTAAGTTGTGTGCAGCTCTCTTACTGTAAGCCAGCAATTTCTGTGTCCTTGAAACAAACTGGCAACTGTTTGGTATCTAGCAAGTGTATCAGCAGAGGTGTCAGCCTTTGAATTTGCAACCCTCTGCTGATTGTGAAAGAAATGAGAAAAAATTTCAAGAAGTTCCAGTTCCCCCACTTAAAGTACTACAGCATGTGGCTGTTTCACATCTACAGGTTCTTGAGCTATTAAAAAAAAAAGAGAAAAGAGCTGAAATTTCCTAAGGACAAATGTTTGGATGGTTTCACGTACTATTCCTTTGAGAAGACTGGGTGCTTCACTTTAGTAATCTTACCTAAAGTGCAGTGGGCATCTTTTAAAGCGTGTCTCCTATTTTCTCCATTCCTTAGACTATTGTAGTAAAACTTGTAGTTAAACTGTGATTTCCAAAGGGTCTCCCCATACTTCAGTTGAAACAGCTCCAGCTGAGACAGGACCTGTGTGCCTAACATCTTTTTGATGTTGCACTGACATTTCTAATTCTAGTCACAATGCTGACCAAAGGATATGCAGGAGTTAAGGGAGGAAAGACAAAGCCCTATATTTTACTTCTTAAAATCAAGACCAGTTTAAACAGATACTTTTTCATAATTCCTCAAAATGAGATGGTAATTTTTTTTTTAATTTTCTACCCATTGACACCCAGCTATGTTGTGGCGATAAGTAGGTAACATGGCTAGTGTCACACTAAACTCTGTTTCTCAGAAAGACAATGACAAAAGTTAACAGAGATCACATAAGAACTACTGTTCTATTGAGTAAGATAATTTTGTAGTGCTAGTTTCCTTGGGTAATTACTTTGTTATCTTTCATTTTGAAGGCTGAAGTTCTGAAAATTTTGAAATCCCTCAGCCAATTTGAATGAAAAAATTCATGTTCCCAATCCTTAAGAACACAGTGAAATCAGTGAGAACCTCTTCATTTCTGGTCTGTATAAGTTTTCTTTGCAGAAGGTATTGCAGACACTACGTAATCTCCTCACAGAAAGTACATACATAGCCCTGCTTCCTGTCAGCAAAGTTTCCCTGGCTCATCAGGTTAGACAGTAAGAGGCTGGTGTATTTGGTTTGTGTGGAAAGGTTTCGGCAAATGTGGGTTACAGGAGTGACTTCTGTGAGAAGCTGCCAGAAGCTTCCTCTGTGTCCAGAGAAGTCAATGCCAGCTGGCCAGGGCTGAGCCCATGGCAGCAGCACTGCTGGGGTAAGATATTAAAGGAGAAAGAAGTTACTGTGAAAAGCAAGTGCAGCTGGAGAAGAGAGGAGTGAGGGTCTGTGAGAGGAGCAGCTCTGCAGGCACCAAAGTCAGTGCAGAAGGAGGAGCAGGAGGTGCTCCAGACACCAAAACTGAGATTCCCCTGCAGCCTGTGGTGCAGACCATGGTCATGCAGGCTGTCACCCTGCAGCCCATGGGGGTCTACAGTGAAACAGAGACCCACATGAAATCTTTGGAGGACCCCATGCTACAGCAGGTGGATCCCCAAAGGAGGCTGTGGCTTCTTGGGAAGCAGGCTCCAGGCAGGACCTGTGACACCATGGAGAGAGGAGCCCACAATGAAGCAGGTTTTCTGACAGGACTTATGACCCTGCAGGGGACCCACTCTAGAGAAGTTCACAAAGAATTGCAGCCTATGGTAAGGACTCATGTTGGAAAAGTTCATGGAAGACTGTATCCCTGTATCTCATGGGAGTGACTTCATACTGGAATGGAGAAGAGTGTAAGGAGTCCTCCTTATGAGGAGGAAAGAGCTGCAGAAACAATGTGTGATGAAGTGACCGTAAATCCCATTCCCCTGTGCTCCAGTGGAGGGAAGAGGTAAAGAGAACTGTGAGTGAATTTGAGTCTGGGAAGAAGGGAGGTGTTGGAGAAAGGTGTTTTCAAGATTTTATTTTATTTCTCATTGTCCTACTCTAATTTAATTGGTAATGAATTAATTTTTTCCCCAAGTCAAGTCTGTTTGCCTGTGATGGTAACTGGTGAGTGGAAAATAAGGACTCCTGTCCTTATTTTAACCCATGAATGTTTAGTTCTATTTTTAATTTCCTCTATCCAGCTGAGGAGGGAGAGCAATACAAATGGCTTTGGTTGGCATCTGGCATGCATCCAGGGCCAACCCAGCACAGCTGAATTTCACATACGACCATACTGGACCAGTATTGGCATTCAGGGCACTCACAATAGAAAACAGACCTCTGACCTGAGAAAAGAGTTCACTGAAAGGGTGCATCAACAATGATACCTCATTGTATCTGACACATAAACACAATCAAGTGAGGTAAGAAGCTTCTTTGATATCACACCACCAGTGAAGCGGCACTTGAAGGAGTCACAGTAACAGGGTGAAGTATAATTATTGTTTATGAAGTTTTGTCAAATATCATACTGGGACAGTGTGTGTGTGTGTGTGTGTTGTGTTGCCTCACTTTATGTATGGCACTCCTGGGGCTCCGTATGATTTTTCATGGCATGGAAAGATGTGATCTTTATACACAAATAGCAGATGATATTCTGCCAGCTCAGTGGCAAGTGTAACTTCTCCTCCATAAACTTGAGATTCTTTCTGAGAAGCTGTGTTGTTACTAAGGATGACATTGGATGTGTGGCAATACTGATCACAAAGCTAGCCCCATAATGTATGCAAAAATGAAAACTTAGTCCCTTTGGGGTGTTTTATACAGTAGATAACAGAAGCTTTTTTTTTTTTTGTCCCAGGAGATTTTATCTTTTTTTTTTTTTTTTTTTTTTTTTAACCTGGAGCTCTTTTTCCCACAGCATTTATATCCTATGGCTTCATAAGAGTACTCATTCTGCATGGATACATCTGTGACCCTGTGAAAAGGCAAGTGTAAAGTGAACAACTATAAATTCTGTTTAAGGATCAGTGGCAAGGAATAAAATGGAAGTAACGAAACTGGCCAGAAGGCACTGACATTGGAGTCACTGGAGTCTTAATATTTCTCCTTCCCCATTTCACTGATGTTTTAAAGTCTTGGAAATTGTCCTTCAGGGTAAGTTTAACATGCAGAAAGTAAAGGTTTGTCTACATGACCCTCATTAGCACTTATGCGGAGTTGTTTTGGATTATGGTCTGGGAACCTTGCTGCTGGAGCTTGCAAAGTATAACAGCGGAGCACAATTTATGCATTAGAAGTCCAAGGACGGCAGAAGCTTCTTGTTGTCTTTTGCAGGAAAGAATGCTGAAGGACAGCTATGCAGAGAAAGCTTTCCTGGAATCACTGCTGAAGGAGCCATTGTGGCTCTGACTTTATTTTTTTCTGGAGAGCAGATTACAAAGCACTTTACATTCAAAAGGCAATGGACATTTCCTAGCTACTCCTGTTGAGGATGCCACTGCAGTTCATGCAAACCCTCTTTGAGAAAACTACAATAAATAAATGCTAACAATAAAAATGAACATAATGCAGAACACGGAGATCAACTGGGTAAGACCTCAGCTGTGAGGCTTGCTCTGAGCTCCACTGCATCCTTCTAGGCACTCTGTTCAGCTTGGCCTCAGGGACAAACGAAGGCAGAGAATACTGCAAGGCCAGTCCAGGGTAAATCCTGGATAGAAAAAGGAGACAGATCTACCAGAACTATCCCTTAAAAGCATCTTCTGTCAGGAAGGCAGAGCTGTTTGGCCTTGGAGATGTGTAAGGAAAACGCTGCCTGAATGCAGCCCAGCTGCCCCTCTCCCTGGCAGGATGAGCGCAGGCACTGACTGCACTGCCACCACCGCACAGAGCTGGAAGGGAGAGCTCAGCCCTGACGCTGCTCCACAAGGGTCACAGCCATGTGCTCTCACCCAGCACCATTGCTCTTCATGCCTTTTAACTAACTTCCTGAATTCTTAAGGATTACTTTTTATGAGCTGAGCACAGGATTTAGGAGTACGTGTGGATTTTAAGGTTTACAAAGTTTGGTACAGATAAATAGACTGCCTTCTTGATTTGCATTCTGCTGTAGCAACAGCCTCTCACTTTGCAGTGAATGAGAACAGAAGATCAAAAGTCTATTTTGAGACTGTCTGGAATTCACTCTACAGATGTTGCTCGTAACATGATGCTTTTAAATTAAATAAATTTATTTTTAATTTCACACACATACTGTTGTTTCTAGAGCTTGCAAGTCACAATTCCAGTTGAACATATAACCTCAAATCTACATTGAGGAAAAGAAACCTTATTTAGTTTTTAATTTTAAAAAGTAGATCCTGTACAACAGACATCTTGCAGAACAGCTTTTCTGATTAAACCTAGCTAACAAAAATGCCTAATAAGAATGTAATAGGTGTTAAAGATACAGTACTGTACCTTGATTCACAATCAGTAACCAGGATAAAACTTTCCAGACTAGTTCCCTGAGCTAGATACTTCCAGATATTTTATGAGTCCCCATGGACATTCAAAGTTATCCATGAAAACAAGAGACAGTTTGAGATTTTAATTTGATATTATTTGCTGTGCTTGCATATGTAGCTCTCAGTGGATGAAGGTTAGTTTAAATGTCATGGCATTATTAGGATTTTTTTAAGAGTGTCCCTTAAAAGCCAACAAAGAGCCATCTGCTTTGCAAACTCTTAATTTTTAGTGTCCCATCTGCTTGTGACTCCTCAAAACTTCATCCATTTTCCCCCAGGGAATTAAATATTAATGTATTTAATGCTGACTCGTTCCACTTAATATACCTAATTAAGAGAATGTTACAAATTCACCTTCACAAAAACTCAGATAAAAAATTCCATGCAATAAGAATGTGCCTATCTAGCTACCCCTTTAGATTTGAGCAGTTGAGTAGGATGTGAATCCTTGAGATGTCATGGTTTGCCATTCTGACTGAAAGAGGAGTATTTGCATTTTGATATGAGACACTGCAAGAAATGATGCATTTCTTAGCTGCAAGGTGGTGAAGGAGGGAAACTGAGGACTCTGCAAGCAGCTGTGCAGCAGGAGCAGGCACCACCACCATGGCTGGCAGGAGGATGTGCCCACACCCTCACATGGGATCAGCAGCAGCAGCTCCTCACAGGCAAAGGAGGTTCCTGCCTGCCTCACTGGCCAGACTGCCCTGGGCTACCGGGACAGCCTTCAAAGCCAGTGCTGCCATTTTTACCAATTGCTGCTGGGTATATGACTGGTTGGAAAATTTCCTGACAGAATAATGTTTCCACTAAAGAGACAGTTCTATTAAAATTGACACATTTCAAGGAAAGAATGACAGAGTTGATTCATTTGGACTTCTCCCATTTGAAAAATGAGGCTTTTCATTTCAATTTTCTGCCATGAAAACATTCATCTCAACTTTTATCACTTTGATTTACTGTGCATTTAAATAATAAAGGAGCTGCTACATACACATAATATAGTTACATAGTATTCTGACATTACAGTGATCTTGTGATTAAACCTTATGAAAAAGGTTTCACAATGCAACGCTTTTGCTAGCAGATTCACTCTGCAGTTTCTACACCCGATTCATAGGAAGTATGAAAGATGAAGCTTTAAATACCAAAATGAGAAATCAGATTTACCTATGCAATGCATCTAGTCAGGTTCCTGTGCAACTCTGCATGGAAACCACTGACCCAAGCTGTCATGCTCTGCAGGGCAGATGTTTGGAGGAGGCTCCTAATTTCCATGGGCTTAATCCCTGTCCCCAGCTAAACCAAGAGGTCAACATGACTGCTGCTTTCTTTCCTCTCCACTTGAAGCTGTCAGTAAGCTCTGCTCTGATGGAAAGCCAGGGCGTGCAGGACTGAGCACAGCTGATCATCAACCAGCCCCCATGTCCCTCTCTCTGCACGGGCTTCTGAAATGGGATGCAGCCTTTTATTTAGTGGCTGCCAGACACAGCTGTTTGAAATGTGATGTCACAGCAAGGCTGCAGAACCCAGCAATGTGGGTATAATTGAACAGTTACGAGTGAGGTGTAGGACATTTCCCGGGGAGCCGAGAAGCAGCCAGGAGGAGTTAATGGCTCACATTGTACTTGGCTCATTAAATGCTAGCAGATATCAATCTCCAGAGAACATTCCTGATGAGAGCTGGTGTTGCTGTTTGAAATGAGATTAATCCATGTTTTGTTTTCTATATGCCTACTTGTTTGTTCTCATATGTGTTCTGAGTTTGACGGTGATCTCTTTCTCTGTGCCAGAATGAGCCAAAGGGTTCCTAAATCTCCTCCACTGGCCCTGGTAAAAGTCCTGAAATCATCAGGTGAGAGGAGGCAGTTCCTGCACAGGCAGTTCCTATTTTATGTTAATTCCTGACTCATGGGTCAACCCCAGACTCCCTTACTGAGTTCCACACCAGCATGGAAGTTTTCTCCTTTTCCATACATAATGCAATAGATTATGAATAAAGGAAATGGAGAGAGAACAACTTATGATACCTTCTAAACCTATTCAGAGAAGCTTCAAGGAGTTCTGTAATGTATTAACTAAAATTAATTATTCCTTACAGGGAACTGTTTCTGAGG
The DNA here is from genome assembly GCF_050655825.1 of Lonchura striata. Lineage (NCBI taxonomy): Eukaryota > Metazoa > Chordata > Aves > Passeriformes > Estrildidae > Lonchura > Lonchura striata. The sequence goes on along the minus strand of NC_140705.1, from coordinate 65,465,628 downwards.
GAAAAAAATAACCCATAAGGCAAACAAGCAGCTATTTTTGGAGAACATAAAAATATAGTAACAGGAGTTATTGATGGGTATACCCTTGTCAGAGAAGCTCAATAACATTATCAACTCAATCACATCCCCAGTCTTTTACAGCTTCTCAACAGTAATGGCAACCCAATAAAAAGAGACTGCATGCAGTTTATGTCTCTTTTTGTACATTTTAAAGCTATTTTATTATCCACTCAGAGGGAAAATACTTTCTGGGAACACCATACTGAAAAATTAAAACTCCTCTTTCCAGCTTTTCTCCTAAAAAGTAACAGAGGCATCTTTGGGAATCAGCAGCTTAATCAATGTAAGCTCCTGCTGAGCTGTCCACTGGGAATTGCCTGAAAATCATTTATTATGGAACTCCATTGACAGTGATAAAATTACACCAAAGGTGAATTTGGTCCTGCCTACAAGGAGGAAGCACAGAATCACAGTAAGTACTGGGGTACTTGTATCTGAACATACTAGTGGCTTTGGAATTTTTCTCTTTGTATCCGGGCTGGGAACATGAGGGAAAATCATTAAGGAGAGAAGGAATTAACAAGGCTAAGGGCAGCTATCCAGTGAGATGCAGTCGTTATCTATGTGCCCAGAGCACTTGCCATGAACTCATTAAAAAAACCTTCTTGGTTTTTGTTGAGAAATGCTGGTGAGAAATGCTCATTCAAATTGCTTTACAGCAACAGTGCTTTGTAAATTAAAAGTTGGATAAAGGTAGGTCTTGTTGCAGAAAAAATTCCACTTAATAACTGAGCTGTCTCTGGAAGACAAGAGGTTTCAAAAGGTTGTTTTTGATCAGTTCCATATTGGTAGTCTTGGCAAGAACAGAGAATTAAGCAAGGCTGGCCATATTCAACAAGATCAAGGTGGTCATGGAAGGCTGAGCAGACTTGGGGCACTGGGGCTGTGTTGGACTTGTAAGCACTTAGGTATGAATGATTCCTTGTATAAGGAGAACAGCTAGCCAGCCAGAAGGTCACAGATTCAGACTCTGAACCATGAGAATAGATAAATTTTTGGACTAGGAACATTCAAAGAAAGACTGTTGAGAAAACTGAGTCTGGCTCTGGCAGTAACACTGACATCTGGTACAAAGTTACAAAATAAAAAGGAAGAGAGACTGAAACATATGACCTGAATGAAATAGCATTTCCTTTGTGGCATGGTGAAATAGTATGAGATAAATATATTTAAAGCAAGAAAAGGGAATAGATTGCCCACTCCTCTCAGGAGGCTATGAAATGCAGCATAGTATTATTCTTCTGTCTTAAACTTTATAAGTATATTACAGGTAGAATGAGGAGGGAATCTGAACAAAATATTAGATTAAGGGACAAACAATAAGAAATTGTTTGCTTTATTCTTTTTGTTATGCTGTCTCTGCCACTTTTATTGTTCCTCTTCCAAAGCGCAAGAAGGCCTCAATATGTGTGTGGTGCCAAAAACCACTTTGGATTTAGAAAAAAAATTCTACCCTTATAGCAGAAAAGTAATTCAAAACTGTAATAAATTATATACCTTATATGATAAAACAGTTCTGAGAGTGGGTAAAGTCAGGGCTTGAGACTTCTCTTTCTTTATTTTATTTATTTCTTGAGTGCTTATGTGGCTCCCACTGTTGCAGAACTTAAAACTCACCACTTCAAGAATTTATTCTCCTAATACTTAGATGGTGTTAGGGAGCTAAAGGAACAAGTCTGTGTTGAGTGACTAGTCTGTTCTAGACTCCTAGAGTCCCAATGGTGCTCCTCAAATTTCTTTCTTAGATCTTTGAGAAATTAGTTTTTTTTTCATTCTCACTGATCAGTTCCCTGGAGCTCTGTTGCTTTTTAGCTCCAGAGAAAGTTCTTTACCTCACTGGCTCAGCAAATTTATTTAAATCCCCAAATTGGACAGTCTCCTCAATTTAAATGCTTCTTGGCCACAGCAAACCAGACCTAACAGCCACCCTCAACACATTCTGCAGAAAACATATACAGAAGTAGATTTGACCTCAACAACAACAATAACAAAAAAAAAAAAAAAAAAAAAAAAAAAGTTTTGGAAGTTTTGGAAGCTTCAGAGTTGTTTAAAGCTACAGAGAAAGAAAGGAGAGAATAATACTGAGTATCCCTTTCTCATGATATGAACACATACATATTCATTCCATCCAGTAGCAAGGGTAATTCAGATATTCAGATTGGAGTTGCTGTCTCTAGTCTTGGGATACACAAAACCTCCCAACCACTGGATGTCAGTTAAAACTCTCAGTCCTGACTTTCAAACATGGCCCTGCAGCATACAGATATGAATTCACTGGGCAGCAAGAGCACATTCAAGCTTTCAAAATCTCAAAGCAATACCTCAAATATTTTGCCCTAAAACCTGTTAATAATTATTTTTCATCAAATAATGAATGAATAATACCTGCCTGGCTTAGTTTATATTGGTAGGACTCTCTTGGGGATGGATGTTTTAAATGAAAAAGAATTATGCCTCCTGAGCCTTTTAGGCTTCCAGCTATGGGAAGTGACTTGGTACTCCAGATCACCTGGCCAAGTGGTCCAAGTAACACCTGGAGGGCTACACAAAATGAAGCTCTACATGATTCAGAACATGGTAAAGAATTAAGATACAAACTTTTGTCTGAAGTATTTCCTATTTGTAGCTCAATGCTGAAGCTATTAGAAACATCCACCAGAGTGCCATCTGCCCCTTGGAAGAGAAGTAATCCAAGGCTTTTTCATCTTAAGCACCAGATTCAAGACTTTGATTTCAAATGGCCATGGAAAACCAAAGGTGAGTCTCTTCGCAGTTTTAACCCTATATGACTTTTCAGCTATCCCAGCTGGGTAGGAAACGGAATGAAAGGCTACATGTCAGCTACTACTAAAACTACTACTTTAAGAATGAACTAAACTGTTCACTCTAAAAAAGAATCACCTCACTTATAGTTAGCCATGTTAAAATTAGATATCTGATCTTGCCATGTACATATCTCCTTAGTTGGTGGGAAGAGAAAAAGGCTGAACATATTACTCTGTACCAGTGCCTGAATGTTTTATGGTAAGAACCTAGGTGGATGACCTGGAATATCTTTTGGATGGCTACATCTGGATTGAACATCTGTGCTTAACATTATCAAGAGGAGATGAAAAGGCAGTACTCTCAAACAGCTGGTTTTCATCAGGAAGAAAACTACCCCTGACACATCAGTCATATGTATGCTTATTTAGGCCAAGAGCCAAATGATGCAGCCATCCAGTCAGGGATGTCTCCCTAGCAAGAAACAAGCCTTAGCTTAAAAGTGGCAATAGGCTAAATAACTGCCATTTTTTTTTTTTTTTTTGCTATTAAAGGACATCATTTTTGCTATTTTTTTTTGCTATTAAAGGACATCAAAATAAAGGACATATTTGCTATTTTTTTGCTATTAAAGGACATCAAAATGCTTAGGGAGCTGAGAAATAAAACTTGAAATATGTGCAATATACCTCTTTGAGCCTTCACCAGACAAAACAGGAGGATAGGGTGGGTTTATGTTGAGCTTTCACACATGGTTTGCTTATAATGTGAGAGTAACTGTCAGTGACAGCATTTAGATAGTTGAAAGAATGTGTTTTTCCAGCATCTTCTCACAAAATTCTGTTTTCCAGCAAACTCCTTAGGTACTGAGTTTCTCAGAATAGAGCAAATGGATTGCCAAAAACCATGAAAACAAAATGACTGTCACCACTGATTAATGAAAATAATACGCATGCTAGTAGGCGCACACTCACTAATCACATTTTCCATGTACAAGTCCTAATCTTGTATTTACATTCAAAAATACTTATTTTGCATAAAAAGGAACAACAAAAGAAGCTGAAAGTAAATACTCTGTGGGAGAGCACAGTCTGCATTTCTTCTGAAACAGCCTGTGTCTGAACTGAAGATGCAACGGTCTCCAGCTGAAACCAAATTCCTAGTGACTGAATGGGGTTATACAGAGAAAAGACTCCGGTGTTTCTTATACATCATCACAATCTTGAATTCTCCAGACTAGGAAAATACTGCTTTGATAAAAGTGACAGATAACAAATTGATGAAAGCTAAGCATGAGGAAACAATTCTTTCTTCAATATTTTCTCAAGATTAAACCCTCCAACTCTCCAAAAGAAATACCGTGAGAAGGACAGGACTGTAATTACTGGAGCTGTAATTCTTTGCGACATGCATCTTTAGACACCAAAAACTGTACTCCAGACAACTGTACCCCAGGCTTCTGCTTGCAGTACCAGGTTCTCCATCTTCTCTCCTAGCACCTTCAGCAATTTTGAAATGCTGGGCATGTCTCCTCTGTAACTAGGAAAACAACAAAAGCCAAGCACACGTAACACTGGTCATCCTCTCCTCCTCTCCATCCTTTAGCGCTGGGCCCAGTTGGCAATTGCCACCTCTCTGTGCAGATGGTGGCCTTCTCACTCCTCCTGCAGTTTTTTCTCTTCCTTGGTTCTCACTGCCAGCTTTCTGGTGAGAATCTAAATTAGTTTATCTAGCAGAGTGATATCACCTTGTTAGCTCTATCATGAAGCCCTGCTAAATGGAAAATAAAAAGAAGTCAAGCCTGGAGAAACATAGTGGGATTTTTCCTTCATTCTCTAATTTCTGCCACAAGCCTATAGGTCTAAGAACCCAGGTAAATGATTTAGATTTAATGAACATCTAATCTGCTGCCAAACCTATTTCGTATGGCACTGAGCCTATTTTTTTTGTTTTTGTTTTTTCAGTAGTTGGCTAAAACTCAGAGCATATGGAAATGACAAGTACTACGAGCTGAACAGTCAGTGTTTCTATAGCTGGCTGGACCACTCTTAACATTCAAAATCAGACTTCCTTTTCACAATACATCCAAACCAAAATGTCAGATCTAAACTTCCTCTTGAACTTTGCAAAGCTGAAGCCGGGTGCCGAGCTCAGCAGTTACAGACCAAGGTGAGCAAAGGTTGGAAAGTCTTGGCCTGGCCTCAGTGGCTGAAAACCAAGCCTTATGTTGTTCATGTTACTGCACCCAGGGAATAGCTCTAGGTCAAGGGCCAGATTTTCCTGGCCACTATAAAGTAGCTTTATCTTTTAATTACATCAAGGTAACTGGCTCCGTGAGTCAGAAAGGAATGCAAACAGTCCTCATGCAGAGGACTCACAATATCTTCCCTCCTGTGTGCCAAGGTTTCTGCCCCCACCGCACAAGCCTGTGAGACACAACCATGAGATCAGCTGTCTGCAGCACCACTGTGATACAACACCATAACTTCAGATTAAGATGGTAATCTTCTTGTTTCCCCTGCCTTTGCAGCATGATAAAGTGAACCATGGAATGTTAGATATCAGGTTTTCCACCACCCTTCCAATAAAGCTATATCCACATTTATTGAGATGGTTTTGCCTATTTGAGATTTTTCTTTATTTTTAGCCCCCAGACCAGTACTGTGAAAACTGCAGTTTCTACAAAATCATGAACTTGACCTAAAATAAACTCTGAGAGTAAATTATTGCCAGCATTTTGTTGAACTCATCTTCTACTAGTGGCCACAGCCAACCCAAGAGTGTCATGAAGAAAGTAGCTGGTTGGGAGTGGACACAAAACTTGCATCATAAGTTGAGGTGTCTTTCCGCTATAGAGATGAGGAATATACTCTCACTTCACATGAATACACATATATAGTCACTGACTTCTTCCCAGCATCCAGGTTGTCTGAAATCAAACTAGTGAGGGAGACAAGTGCTTTTGCTATTGTTGAAAATCTGTCATTTATAGCTACTTGCTGCAAAGAGAAAAAAAAGAGTCTGCTTTTTTGTAAGTAACACCCTGAGGTATGAAGCATCAGGGGAACAAGCTGGGTTACACTTCCAGCTATTCAGCCATCCAAAGAATCAGCTTTGTGAGAAATTACATAATTAAGTCTCCTTTTAAATTGGATTTTAGAGAAGGACTTCAAATTCCTCTGTTTTCTGTTTAAATTTTTTTTTTACATTTTGTGCAGTTGTACTTCTTTAGTAAAAATTTTTTTTTGAAGAAAGACATGTTTTCTCAATTGCTCTGAGCTCTTCTAACTTACATGATAAATGTTCAAGATAATGTTCAAGTGGTGATTTTTCTCTGCAATGTTTTTGACCCAGACAAAAAGAGAAGAAATATTAAAAGTCTAAAGTTATTGCTGGAATTTTTCATAGATTAATGTCTCAGAGAAAGCCAATATCAAGTAAAGATTCTGTATTTCTAACACAGATTGATTTTAAAGCTGAAGTCCCAATAGAAATTGTACTGAAGAAATAGTAGGGATCTTGGAAAACACAGGCCAGAAGCAAGGGAAATAACTAAATTTTGAATAGGAAGGCACTGGAAGAACTTAGATAATCCAGGGATATACATGTAGAAAATCTGGGCAAGTGAACTGCCCCATAATCTGTAATTTTCTCGTTTGAATAGATAACATTGATTTGGTTTGACCTTAGAAAAAACACCAGCTCTTCTTTTGCAAACAACCATCACTATCATTTCATTAAAAATCGCATCAACTCAAGTACCAGCCAGCACAGTACGGCTCTGATTTCACAACAAATTAAAACAAATACTGAAGGTCCATCTTCTTCTACCTTTAGGTAGAACATTATTTTCTCAGCACTTAAGATGAATGCAATTAAGTGAGAATTAGAGATGCCATATGTGCACACACCATGAGATATAGGAGGTGGGAAAGGATTGGAAATTGGATATGGAAGACAACTGATGACCTGGACTACATCCTTACTGCTTTGAAGAAGAGTAAGCAGAAGCAATGTTTACCCAGGCTGGGAAGCTGGTAAAAGTGTTTTAGGTTCAGTTTTTTTTGGTGGGTGCCGTGTGTTTGGAAGTCACCAAGCATTACCATGTGGCAAATATAGAAATAAAAATGTCACTTTTATTCAGTTACTATTTGAAAGACTCTCCTCTTCCTGTACAAGAAGTAATATGTTTTTCTTTCTCCTCTTTTTTTAAATCAATAATTATTTTTTAGTTTTAGACTACATAATCCTTTAACACTTCACTGCTCTTTTAATTAGTCTGTTATCACGATCTTTTAAATAGCATTTATGAGCAATCCTGCATGTCCTTTAATCCTGTCTGTTCAGCGTCTCTTCTGTGACTTGTTTTCTATACAAGTATTTTCCAAATGAAAACCTTTCACCATCTTTTGAGTCTTAAATTATCCCTTCTGCAGCAGAAAGAAAGCACAAGCCAATAAGTATGTCAATTCTAACCTTCTCAGGTTTTGGATTCCGTGAAATATTGCAAAACATCAAAAGCACTTGAGCAGATATTTTAAAAGCATGGAGAGAACATAAGCTAATTTAAAAATTTTGCTGTTATTGGTACATCTAACAAGAAATACTCTACCTTGAGCTTTTAAAGCATCAAACAACTAGTGAAAAAATACCAAATAATTTTCTTCTTGTCTTGTGTGTGGTTTCTCTTAGTGAAGGAGGGGGAAAAGAGAAGCTGTTACCTTAAAAACACTCCCTTAAGAGGCACTCAGCAGCTGCACTTGTGCCCTGATGTCTCCATCTAAATTAAACTGCAAATTTCTGCAATTACCTGAAGGGGTAAATACTGACTTTTAAATCTTAGCCAGGTCTTCTGTAAACTACTTTTTTTTTTCTGCTTTCAGTGAGTTCTGTTTTCTCTTTAATCTAAAGATAAATTAATTATTTTTGGCTCTAACAATAAAGCCATACTAGAGCCACAGATTTTAGAGGAAAACAGATACAAGACTATGGGTAGGATTAAGATTAGGGACTAAGGATTTTTCCCAGGAACCTGTTTCTGGTGCTTTTATTTGAGACTGAGCAAATATTATGTCATTTTATAGAGTGACAGGATCATTGAGTTAGGATAAGACTCCTAAGATCAAGTCCAGCTGGTTACCCAGCACTTCCAAGTGCACCACTGAACCACATCCATGAGAGCCACTTCCACAGACTTTTTGAACACTCCCAGGGACAGTGATTGCACCACTTCCCTGACCACTCTTTAAATGAAGAAATGGTTTCTAATGTCAAATCCAAACCTCCTATGTTGCAGCTTGAGACCATTTCAGCTGGTCCTCTCACTTGTTCCCTGGCAGGAGGCTGACTCCCACCTCACTAGAAGCTCCTTTCAGGTAGTTGTAGAGAGCTACTCTGGGCTCAGTTACAACTGTTAAAAAGATCCAGACTTCCAAAAACCATTTGCAGTGGACATAGAAATTCTGAAAATAAGATCCCTGTAGGAGGCACAAGTAAAGTGAACCTTGGCTGTGACACAGAATTCAGAGAAGTTTGGGGTGATAACTCTGTGGAGCAGTGTGCCCATACATCTATAACTGTGTCACAGTTCCATCTAACTAACCTTGTGTTTTACTTAGGTAAAAGTCTCTGATCCCCTGCACACACACACACTGAGCCTCTCAGACCACGCTTGCCAAAGGGGATCTATAGGTATGCAGGTTATAGGGCTGCCCTGTAGCTGTGGCTCCCAGCAAAAGGCTGAACTCTTCTGAAAAATGACCAAATGCAGAAGAGGGTATGTAAATGGGCTGTAAGACATAGGCCTTGCTCCTATGCAAGCTGGCACCCACAGTAAGAGTGATTTCTTCTTCCCAGCTGCGCTCTGATGCAGAGGCAGCAAACTGGTTCCTCTGCAGCTGCAGAAGAGAAAGTTCTATTCTAAAAACAGTCATGGAGCTATACTGAGCTTTAAATGGGTTGCACGTTGTGTTCATACTTATTTTGCTTTCATATATTTTTTCAACTTTAATACTTGAAGATTTTTCTTTTTAAACTATTTAATGAAGTATCTTCCTGCTCTACTGCTTCCCCATCAGCTGAGTAGCCAACAGCCCTTTTACCATGCAAGCCACATACACAGCAAGCTCTGATTTTGTGGCTGGGAGTCAACCTGCTTCTGATACTCTGTAGGAAGATTCTAGTAAGAGCTTGACAAACTGGTGCAAAGCTCTGTGGTCTGATTTGCTCCAGGTTAGTGCATTCTACCCATTTTGAAGCCTGTAGCCTGCTTGGCCTGTATTATACATGGCATGAGCACCACTGGCCTCCCCTCCAGGCAGGGCATCAGCTCAGCAGGCTGCTGGCTTGGCTTACATCCTACATCAAATGTTGGATTTGCTGCTTTAGGTCTGATACGAGTTTAAAGTTCAGGTCCTGTGGATTTAAGTTTGAGGCATTTTGTTGTTGTTTGTCAAGACTGAAATATTTTCCTCCCTGATGTTCATGAACTGACTTGTTATCTCTAGTTAAAAACCCACAATCCCTTTCTAAAACCAGTGAGAACCATTTTAAAACATTGCTTATATGTTTTGAAGAATATGGTGTATTTTAATCCACATCTTTGTAAATAAGTGAAAATTTGTGAAATAAAACAATTATCTGGGATGCCAGCGTTTCTGCATTCATTACTTGTCACATTAAGGAATTTTGGCTTACCCCACTGTAAATACTTACCCCTTCTCAGGAAGCCAGGTATCCAGAAAACCTTTAAATACATTTTGAATATTTAAAACTTGTTTGCATTAAGATCTCACTCCTACAGTTCTATACCAGAGCTCTAATTTTAGCAAACTTCTGAAACAAAGTCTGTTTTTTCCTCTCCTCCTTCCACTTCCTGCATAAATAAAATCTTAAGCTCTTTGGCACAGGACCTGTCTTTCCATACTGCCATGCTGGCCACAGCACAGTCTGAATGCTGTGGCTGCACACAGCATGCAGGAACAGAAGTACACATTTTGGCTGTGCCCATATCCCATCTTCCCCGGGCCACCCCAAATAATAGCACCCTGCTGCAATGTTCAGTGCTGAGAATGCAGCTCTGACATTGCAGGTTGCACTTTGATTTTGGCAGGAGAGCTACTAGCTGGAGGAAATAAAATCTTCAAGAAGTTGAATTATTCTTTCTCCAGGTTTGTTTCCTCACTTTGCCCTACACAGATATGGCTGTGTACTATCATTTCTTATGTTAAACCCTAGTAAAGCTTTTGTGTGATTGCAGATGGCTGACAACATCAGCGAGCAGCCAGCTGGCTTTTCCACGCTGCCATTCCTTTCTCTCTTGCTGTCCCTGTGAAAGTTTCACTAGACACGCTGGCCCTGAGTATCTGGAATAGTATAGCTCTACAGTCCCCAAACACAGAGATACCACCCCAGCTACAGAGACAAAGTTTGTGCTGTAAGAGGTGTCAAAGGGCAGAAGACACAGCATGTTCTTGTTTAACTGGGTGGCACAAATAGACTTTATGACATTTTCTTTGTGGTTGTGGCAGGACTGTTTCCCCTCCTCTCTACCACAGATAGTTGGTGAATAAAGAGATAACCCAGGCTGGAAGGCCCAGCAAGGAGCCTTCTCTGGTGCCAAAAGGGCTCAGGCCTCAGCTAAGAATCAATATCTTAGTCTGGAGATCTGATATGAGAAGAGATAAAAGAAATATTCTTGACTAAGAGACGCTGCTTTATAAACTATAAAAGACACACGAAATATCACAGAGACAGAAGCCTTTTACAAACACACACCCTAAAAATGTTTGAGACTTCTTCCTGGAGTTTGGACACAAATCCATGGTTACTGCCCTGGGGATTGAGGGAAAGAATCTCAGTGACCCACCACTAGTTGGATTGTAAAATACATTGAATCCTGTGTTATATTATTTCTTGGCTAGCAGTAACATTGATAGGTATCTTTAACCCCACACTGTATGAACCTACTATTATTTTCTCTTTTTACCCTTATTCCTGCTTAGTATTAGCTTGTTTTAAGTCTTATTTTAGTTTTCTATCTATGAAATCAAAAATTCATTCTATAATAGATTGAATCAGCCATTATTAAAGAACTTGTGAATGAGAACTTGGGTTTTGGGGTGCTGGCTGCCTCAATAAAGCTCCTGGCTGCTGCCAGAGCCCTTTGCAAAAGACAAGGACTCATCAAAACCGCCACATCCATTTGTAACAGTGGGATCAGCAGCCTATTTAAACTTATTCTTTTCATAGGCATTTTGACAATGCTGACATCAAGGCTTGTTAATTTGGCATCTAGTGCTGCCTGTGCACTGAGACATGAAGAAGGTTTCCTCTTCAGCTATGCTGCCTGTACATGTGGAGGACCAGCAGGACCTGGGAGGCATGACATTCCCTGCCAAGTGCCATAAACCAGCTCTGAGGCACCACTGCTCCTGGGGCAGTGGGCTGGCGGTCACTGCCTGGAGAAGCAATTTTTCCTGCAGTCAACTCAGCAAAGCAGAGGGCAGGGAGCCAGTAGCTCAGAAATATTAGGCACAATTTCTGTGAGAGAATTTTAAAAGCCATTGGAAATTTTTGAAGCTGTATCATGCCAAAAATAAGACAGAATAGCCAAATACCTAGAGAATATAACTTAGAGAAATCTTGTACCACTCCAGAGATTTATCACTGATTCACATCTCTTTCATTCTCTCCTCTTTCCTCAACATTTTCCCAATTTCTCCTTTTGGCAGTTTTCTGGAGAAAGGGCATGACCTATGAGCATGAGACAGCAGAAAGTCTTTCCCCTTGCTAATATTGTGAGACAAATATTGCTAAGCCTTTGCTGGATATTTGTCATTGGCCAACTCTCCTGCAAGTTCCAGTCGGGGAGCAGCAGGAGACACACAACGGCAGAGCATTAAATAAGCCAGAGCTCATGACACCACTCCCATGTGGCAGGCTCCAGAGTAGCAAATAGCACAGCAATTCTTCCCTTCAGACACATAAACTAACTTTAGAAAAGCAGCTCTTGAAGAGGTGGATGGGCATCTGATCCCTATCCATGGTATATGCTTGACTGCACCGCCCCATGGGCACTGCCCAGGCAGGGCGGCCCTGGCCACCCTGCAGGAAAGGGCTCTGCTCATCCTCTGGCTCAGCAGGGCCACGCTCAGGGCTGCACTGGCATGGCATCCTTCTCCAGACAGTCAAATGCTGCTCACACCATCAGCCAGAGGAGGATCACATTCTGCTGACTCCAGAGGTTCAGCAGAGACCATGTTACTGCTGGCTCCTGATCTTGGATGTTAAATGACCTCATAAGAGTTTAGGGACCAGAAGAGAAATCAGAAATCTGTACTATCCTTACCCCTACAAACTTTTTTTTTCCCAGCTGTACCTTACAATTCAGTGTCAGAGAAACCAGTGTCCTTTACTCCCATCACAATCTCGTACAGAGAAGCATTGTAGTTGACACCAAACCAACAGCACACTGAAGGAATAGGAGGCCTCCTGCACTTGTTGAGACACACACAGAATTCCAGATATCAGCAAGAAGGAAAGATCCAACATCTGCTTGAAGAGACTTTTATCTGAGTAACTCATACTTTTTTTTTTTTTCAGTAAGCATTTGTAGACTTAAGCCAACCCCAAAACTGAGTGGAATTTTCCTGCTGAAGCTAGGAGAAGAAATAAAACTAATTTCCTGAGTTAATCTTATTGAAAAGCATGATCCAGTATGGGATTGGAGAGGATTATTTCAGCTGAAGTACTCTTAAGAAACATTCTCTCATTTATATTTGTGTCAGATGCAGAGGTAGAAACTCAAAGATGTGGCTGGTGGGCTGCATCAGAAACACAGTCTCCTGTTATGAGTGACCTGGTGAAAAAACAGTTATCCAGAACAGCTTGATGACTATGGCTATTTTCCCAGTTTTATTCCTATGTTGTTGTTATCTGGGAAGTGTGTCCTTCTAAGAGATCAAAGAGTTTCAAGCACTCAAGATTCAAGAACTCAAGACTTCCAAGCATTAAAGCAGAACTGAATGTGAGTCAGAGCTGGGATCTAGATGGACTGAGAAAGACAATTGAAAAAGAACACTAGAAATATTATGTTTTTCCTATGGAATATGCTTTTTCCAAGGGTGAGAAAATCCTTGTCAGGAAATCAGTCTTTTCAGCAGACACTGTGATCTGCTATCAGCTATGATGCTTTCATGGATTTGTCTTGAAAACACCTGGAATATGGCACCAGATTTGGAAGAACAGCCACTTTCCTCTAGGTCATCTGAATGATGAAGTGGTGAGGTGAGACAGGAGAAGCCCTTACCAGGGAGCAGAGGACACAGTGCTCCCAGTGCCAGATATCTGTCACCCCTTGAGCTCTGAATGCAGAAGAGATTTATATTTTGAATAAAGTGTCCTCTGGGTCACAGCTTAATGATCTTTTAAATAATTCTGGATCCACCTCAATCATGCTTTCAGTAACCATTAACTAACCATTCACCTGTTCACACCAAAATAGAAGTATTTTTATAGTGTTCAATATACACACATGCATCTTTAAATTTGATCCAATTTAAATTCCCAGCTTCTTTTTTTTTTTTCGTTATGTCAACACACTGAATGTCTGCAGATGTCCTCAGAAAGTTTGCTAGAGAACACTCAGTTACAGTCAATTCTGAATATAAAATGTTTTCCCTTTTGTTTGAAATGAAAAATAACTTGAAAACCTTTCCTGGTAATAAACCAAGCTTTGTAACATGCATTTTTAAGGGAATAAAAAGAAATTATGATTTGGAGTATTCACAACTCATCATGGTATCAAAATGAATGTGTACTTCTAAGCAAGAATATAGCTATTCTCTTTGATGAATAGGCATTGCTCCATATTTAAGAAGGAAGTGCCTAATGAGCGAAAACAGGCTGGCAAAGCAAACTCCCAGTATATTTGCATCTGAGACTCAACTTGCCAGCAGGTTTTACCCACACGTTTTATTTTAATATTCATCTGTGATTGATAATTAAATCAAATTTCTCTCCTTGACTATCCTTTTTATCTTTTCCTTATTTGTTGTCTTAATTAGTGGATCTTTGTTTTATTCTTAGACTGGAATACTTAGTAGGGGGAGGAGAATTTAGTTTTTAACTTAACACATCAAAACAACAAATCATGTGATATAGTATGGCTTCTTAATAACATCAGTCTGCAGCCTTCTGCACATTCATGCATCCTATGTTCTCTTCCAGATTGAGAGCATTTCACTTAAATTTTATTTTAAAAACCCCAGAAACAAAGAAAAAATAAGCAAACAAACCCCAAACCACCCTCAAAACAGAAAATACTGTTGAAAAAAGGCTAAAGAAAATAGCGTGTCCATTTAGAAGACATTTCACTTGAGTGTGAGGAATTCAGGGCTCCACACACTTGGAAGAGGCCAGAGGTACTTGACAACCTGCAGACTGCTCATTTCAGCATTACCTTCTTTCTCAAAAACTCGTTTTTCCCTTCATCATCGGGTTGGTATTCCTTTCATGACTTGTTCTATGGAAAGTTAGTCTCCCTTAGGTGACTAGCAGCAATGTATGAATACAGCAGTCCATGTGGGTTGTGGTGGGGAAGGGGAAGAGAGCTTTAGAAAACAAATATCATTAAAAAGCTGAAATTAAAACAAACAAACAACTCTTTGCTACCTAAACATGTTTAATTTTTACTTAGTTTCTAAAACTGGCTAAAAAACCTCGGTGCAAACAAACCTGATTTTATTGGATGGCAGGGTTTTAATGAAATTGGCGGTAAATAAGTTTTAAAATCAAGACATACTTTCCATAAAACCTACATTTGAAGACAGAGATATTAAACGTAAATGCAAAATTTTCTCAAAAAACAGACCCCAAGGTATTTCTGCTCTCACAGCACAAGCTCAATTTCATGACACAGTACAATTACACCAGATAGAAAAATCCAAAATGTAGAATGTAATTCATTCAAGCACATTGTTTATATGATTCCTTATTTTTGACATTTCTCCAGTTCCCACCTGTAACTGCTTTTAAGGCTGTAGAAGCCCTGGTTCAATTAATTTATGTGTCTTTAGAGGTTTCACTGCCATACCTTATTTACACGTTATCAGCCCAGAGCCCATGGACAGACTGTGCCACCTTGAGAGAGGGAGCTCAGCAGCGAATCATTGAGGTCTAAATTCATTCTGTAAAACAAGACTTGTACTCCCAACTAGCTAAAACAGCAATTAACAGCATAGGCTGTTGTTTCCTGGACATGAATGATTCTGCAGTTGGGATTTTTTCCCCAGGCTGTCAGGGAGTGTTGACCTTAGGAGACAGCCCATCCTCACATATGCTGAGTTCAGTTCTGCAGCTAGACACACCATCAGGAGAGCATGGATCTTGTTTGGGATGCAGATGCTCTTCCTTACTCTATTATGTTTTCACTATATATGCAGGTCAGAAATCTCACGATCATAACACCACCTGAAACCAATGGCATTTTCAAGAAAATGGGATATTGGTAAAGGATGGAGACTACTACTATACTGAAAAAGCTAAGTTAGATTGAATCAGAGATACAAAAAAAACAAGATAAAAATGAAAAAGTTGAGCTTAAACTTACTTATATTTGAGATAAACTTGCAAATATTTGGATACATATCCAAGATCTTTAGGTCAGGTTAAAATATGAGCCCTATAGGCCATAGAAATAAGGTAGATTAATTTCTGGACTACAGCTAAACTGGGTTTTTTTAAGATTTCACAATATTTGGTTCACTGTGCACTTCTGATTTTCTCTCTCTGCCTTTACTACCAACAAAGAAATCTTACAGTTTCCCTGCTGTTTTAGGTAGATCATGTCTTGGCTAAGGAAAATGAAGGTTTTTATTTGTTTGTTTACTTGTGGACATTAACTAGGATATTTTACAACCTGTCAGTAA
This sequence comes from Lonchura striata, assembly GCF_050655825.1. Classification (NCBI taxonomy): domain Eukaryota; kingdom Metazoa; phylum Chordata; class Aves; order Passeriformes; family Estrildidae; genus Lonchura; species Lonchura striata. Next base: position 65,449,876 of record NC_140705.1, on the reverse strand, counting down.
TAAATACTAGAATTTGTTCCTCCTCTTTAAATCTGCAGCCTATCACACCAACTCTTTCAATGTGCATTTTTATCGGTGTTATTTGATCTTCAAAACCTCTGGAAAGAGGACCACCACAAAAAGTTTAAGCCTAATTCCAGTACAAGCTCCTATCAGCTTCAAGAGCACATTGCCTTTGTCAACTTTTGGAAATAAAGGTGTGTGAAATATAGGTCAATTAACAACAAAGCTATACTTTTGGTTTTTTTCTGAATGAAAAAGAGTTGCTAAACTCTTTTAAATCCTGATAGTGTCAAGGGAAATACTTTATTTTCTGAAACTTAATATTTATGAATATGCTTTATAATGCAGCCCCAGCTTTTCAAAACAGCACATTAGGGCAAATACATTTTTTGCAGAATCAAAGAGTTGGAGATAAAAGAGATGTCATTTTAATGCCAGGGCTATAGACATCCTAATGACACTGAGCAACTCACAGACTCCAGAGAAAAATGACATCCCTTTTTTAAAATACAAAGTCTAGTAACTAATATATTAAAATTTAAATAACAAAAAGTACCTTCCTCCTCAAGCACTCATCAGCACCCTGTATTTGTATACTCAGAAGCCAAATCTCTTACGTATATACACAGTGTAACATTGCCCCTGTGCACACTCGCTCACCTTGTACATGTGATCTGGGTTACTGCAAGTCAGGAAAACAAATCCAGCCATAATTTTCCTGTGAATGTAAAGCCAGATGTCTCCACAGCTCTGAAAGTCTGCTTTTATAAGACACCTGCATGTACATCCTTTCCCAACTAATCCTCAAAAAGGGGCTCAGCCAAAGCAGCAGTTTGCTATGAACGACACTGCCTTGCCATCTGTACTTGCTCAGGGTTTGAAAACCCCTTTTAACATCTGCCTCCAAATGGGGCTGCTTGGGACAAATCTTACCAGAAATCTCTCCTGATCTTATTCACAGTAGCTGTTGACACAACTTCCTTTAGTCTATTTGGAAATAACATTTTTCAATCAATTTTTAGAGTCAATTGAGCACATGCTCAGTAACAGATAAAGCACTGCATCTCCAAAGCTGTCTTGTCTGTGCCTGGCAGCCCTAGCACAGCTCCACAGTTCAGCTGTGATTCACCAGGAGCCACAGCTTGATGAAAAGACTGGGCTAAATTTCAGTGAAGCTTGACCAAGTCTGCAGCAATTTGTTTCTGGGAAGAACTGTGGTTTATGACTGAGAAGAATTGCTGATAATAGCTTAGTTTTTATGCAAGTTTTTGAGTTTTCATACTAGACTCTAAAAACACAGCATAGACTAAAAAGCTTATTGAAAGCTGAGATAATAATATTTCTCCTAGAGCTGCTGTTTGTTGTAGCACATGAAAGAGACCTAATATTGGCAGGTTGCCTTCTGAGGTGCTATGGACCAGAAGGAGCCAAGTGCCCCTTTCATCACACAATGGAAAAAATCTATTTTCCATCTATCTCCAACAAAATGTTTCTACCTTACTTGATCACCATTCAGCAGAAACACTGATGACAAGTAAAAAAAAGGCCACAAAAAGAATGAACCATGCAGAACATTAGGAGAAGAAATCTTAATTAAATATATCAGACAGAAAGTCAAGATGTTTGAGATTTTGAATACTGCAATATTATGATTTGAAACTAAAAATGAAGTTGCTCTGCTTTATCAAGGAAACCTTTCCTCTGGACAAGTTGGACTGACAGTATTCATCCTGCTCACCCCTCCTGCTCTGTACTTACATGTGCATAATTGTTGTGACACAAATCTTGCATCTACACCTCTTGTATTACCTCTTGTGGATTATTTTACTTTCACAATCACAAAGACAAGATCTCATAGGTCAAAGTGTAGGTGAGATTTCTTGTTAAGCACTGATATATTAAACCCTTGCAGAAGATTAGCAAAAAAAATATTTCTCTACCATATCAGAGTTCAGTTTGGCCTAGAAATTTCAAGTCCACTGAATGTTTTTTCCCCCTAAATTCAGAAAACCTCTCACAATCTTATACCACTGATCACTCCTTTGCAAATTTGTTCTTGTGTGCCTGTACCATGCAGGAATGCAGTCTTTTGCCACTCCCATTAAATTTTTAATTCCAGTTTTCTCCAGTGAAAAAGTGTTCTGATTGTCCAGTCTGCCCAGTCAAGAAGCATAAGCTCTCAAAACTTCTGACAAAAAGGTCACTCTGTTAGCATTTTGTTATTCAGCATCTATTCTAAATCTTGATTTTTTGACTCAACATTAAAACAAGTCATTTTGTGTTCTGCAGGCCCCAAAGTTAGTCAAACTGCTTTGGGAGCAAATTTATTTTGAAGGTGATGGCTGAGAGTCTTTGTATGCACTGAAAACACTGAATTCTTGCTATTCAGATGTCTGCCCATGAAAGAATGCATATGCTTTCCTTTTCCTCTTGTATTCTAGATCCAGGTTAAAAAAATAAAATTGTATGACCAATTTTTATTAGGTAAAATCATAGTTCTCCATGTGGAACTAGATTTTATTCCTAACTGTAGTCTTATAAATCAGTCTCAAGTGTTAGAGAAGTAAGGTGATACCCTTCACAACTTCGGTCCCCTTCCTGGACTCTGTGCTACTGTTTGGGGTTTTTTCCATTCTGTTTTTAATTTACTTTTTATAATAAAGTCAGTCTTCACTGCCCACCCTGAATTACATTTTAGTACTGCAATTAGGCTCTTAAACAATTGCAACACGATCCCCTCAGGCAAGGGACACAGCAGATCAACAGAGCAATCTGTGCTTATTGTCTTGTATATCATGCTACTGTGACACTGAAGCTTTTTGCTTCTGCAAAGGAGAGGTTTGCAGGAGGAGCCTAGGGGTCCTTTGGTTGTGCTTGCAGTATCATTATAAAGAATTCACACTGCTGGTGCTCGTTTTGATTAAAAAGGAGCCCAGTCTTGCGCTCCCAGGAGGATGTGAGAGAGATTGTTTGCTCCCCACATCCTTCTACCCCAAGACATTGGTCCAAAAAATCTCAACTTCTGTTTGTAGAAAGAAATTTACATTTGTAATTTTAAGTAGATAACGGGTAGCCTAAGAGCTCAATTTATGTATCAGATTATTCAATCTGAAGTAGGTTTTACAGCTTTCTCAATGTACCTTGCCATACTCATATAAAGCTTTTCACCCTGAAACACTGCAGACCATTGCCCAGAACTGGGCCTGTCTTAGTGTGACTTCAGAGCACCAGAAAAGATACAGTCCCTGCTGGTTATATGCTGGAACAGATTTCAGCTTTTGTTTATGCAACTGTGGAAAGAAAATGAAATGCAGACTTATTTTGACTGGCCCAGATGCATCTACTGCCTCTCATTGAGACTGCCACAAAGACACAGTGGCATATTCCAAAACAGACAGCATTAAAAATATGTTAGAAACTGTTGTAAAATAGTTGATAATTGTTAAGCATGTATTATTAGTTTGGATGCTATATTGTAAAAGAGTTAAAAGGGTAGTTATAAGAAATACAGTACTCAACATACCATAATACACCTAAGTAAACTGCATCATGCCCCCCAGGCGAAACAAGCCAGTCTGGACAGAACTGTAATGGGCCAGTCGAGCACCTTAAGCCTTCATGCAAATGAAAGGATCTAAACAGAGACCAATCCAGAGTGACATAAAACAGGATAAAAAGGGGCATCTGACCCAGTGAATTTGTGCTGCCCCACCTGGAACATGGAACATGGGGGGACATCCCTGCTCAAGAAAGAACCCAGCGACGCCACAGCATCATTGATGGGAACGCTCCTGCTCAGACCATGAGCCCCTTGCTTTAGGCCTTGCCTTTTATAGTAAATGCTGAAATCACTTTTAGTACTGGGAGCGTGGTCCCATTTTGAACAGACACTGTCCTGAAATGCTTTTCTTCTTTAAAACAAATTTACTTTTTTCTTCTTTATCACCTTCCTATGTTTAAGGCTAGGAAAGGTCAGCATATTGGCTCTTGCTGCCTACCAATGTTGGCCACAGATACACCTTCAAAATTGGGTAAGAGCAGCAGTGGATGCCAGGGTTTGGGTTCAATGCCTTAATTCAGCCTGGAGCTGAGAATGAGAATCTCCTCCACCTGTAAAGGCTTTCACTGAATTTTGACAGAATCCAGTTTCCTCTGGTATTTTTCCCCATGACATGCTATCGAAAACCACCAGCTGGGAATCCTTCCTTCAGCTGCCTCAGTGCCTACAAGGGGGAGCTGCTGTCCTGAGCCCTTACAGAGCCCATACACCCTGTCACAGAAGGACATTCAGGATGAAGGCATTTCAACTATGGTCCCGAAATACTAGAACTACTTCAAATTTTTGTTAAGAAAAAGAAAGGATGGGACACTTGGTGTATACACATGAAATACCCTCAAGCCAGGTACAAGTAAAATACTTGAGAAAGTGATGCACTTGAGAGGAAGCCACAGGACAACTCACACCCCAGAGATTTGGGGAAAGCAATGGGCAGTATGCCAAATTTACATGGGTAGTGAGAGCCAGCAGTGTTATCTGACTGGAGAATAGCACAATGCCTTTAATCTAATATAGGTACCATAAAATATGTTGGCAGCAATTTTGCTGTGCTTTTACCAAAAATAAACTGGATTTTAAAGAAAATAATTTTATAAACATGGAAGGAATTAGGGAATAGCAAACAGGACAGGACACAATGTGGATTTGCCAGTGTTAGATCAGATTAGACAGATTTTCTTCTCTGCTGATATAATTAGTATTCACACAGGGAAAGATATGGTTGATCTAACATCAGAAAATATTTAAATTATTACCACATAGGTAATTATTAAACTGGAGAAGATAGGGAATACCTGTGAGAATCATAAACTGCAGGAAATGGGCTAAAGACAGTGGTTTGGAAAAGGGCACAAAGCTGGAAGGAAGGAAAAAAAGGTGTGCAGCTTGTCAGCAGTTGGTCATTTGGTCTCATCTTACATAATATTCTTGTTAGTGCTTGGAGCATGCTGGTGAAGTTAGCAATGCTGTGAAGTTGGGAGGCATTACGGAGATGTAATAGGGTTAGACACTTGTATTGGCAAAAATGGATGACCTTGCAGTCTGGAGTAAGAGAAATTGCACAAGTGAATGTCATTCCACAGAGCAAGCTAGTTCATTTCAGGATGGATAGCTAAATCTTCTGCTTTAAGGCATGGATATCAAGTAGAAGTGATGGAAAAGGAGAAAGATCTGATTGTTTCCAAGTGTGGAATAGCCACTTCTCACTGCGATGGTCAGGAAAAGCATTGCTGTACCGCTGCTGCAGACAGCCATCTTTGCAGAAGGGCAGAATTTTCCCTACCAGGACTTTTCCATACACTCAGAGAAGGAGCACGTTAGGAGGCTGGCATTTATAACACTGGGAGAGGGCACTGTGGTGAATGGAGCACTCATCCTTTGCAAAGCTATTCTCTCAGGTTCCCAAAAATGCCAGTGGACATAGCACCTCAGTGCCACTACCAGCGACATTCAGCTTTTAGAGCTTTCTCAGTGGCCATGTCAGAAACTATTTAAAATGAAAGGAATCAGATTCTTGGGAACAAGATGTCAGTGAGAAAGAAGTGCCAGTATGTCATTCTGTGTTAGGTCAGCTGAATGTAAGCCTTCAACGAAGTAATATCCAAACATTTTATGCATCTGGACAGTATGTTTACCTTGGAACTAATTCTTCCTGGGCTCCTAAGATTTTTTAATTTGTCCAGCTTAAATTTAGCTTAAATAAAGGCACAGAATGTCAAAGAAAGCCAAACGGCATGACAAGTCTTCATAAATTATTAAAGATTGGGGATGTCGCAGCAGAAATTCTGTCTTTGTACCTTATAAAGCTGTCACATTAAACTGATGAAGGACCAGTCTGAAACTGGACAACACATTTATTCTGAAATGGACTTAAAAAAAACCCCAAACAAAATCAAACCAAAAACAACAACAAAACAACAACAACATCAACACAACAACAAAAATCCCACAAAACAAACTTGTTTCCAAGCCAAATAGCACGTACATCTCAAACTTGGTCTTCTAGAGCACAGTCACATGGTACTTCAAGGATTAAGTACCAAGTATTGAAGTAAATCTAAAATACACCCCTAAAACATAACTGAACATTTTCCTTTATTTCAGAGAAGAATTTTCCTTCTGAAATAAGAAACTTCCTAAACATATTTGTGTCTCAAGAGAGGATGCGGGGGAAAAAGCAGACACTCAATAGGGAAGATCACATTGCATAATACATTATTAAAAGGGTCCTCAAAGTGAAAGCTATAGAATACAAAACCTTCAGAAATGGTACTGCCACATAGAAGAATATGAAAAAGTTGATAAAATTGACTAAAATATCTTTAAAGATTAGTGAGGAAAAGCTCTTAATTTCCTAACAGAAGAAAAAACCTGAATTATTAATGAAGCTGAGTTCTGACTGCTGTTGAAATTGAAAGTAGGCCTGCAGATTCAGACATCTGACCCTGAGCATGGCTCTACTCCAAGTGTGGGAAAAGACAAGAAGAGAGAAGCTTTGGCAAACAGGCAAATACACTGTTCATTGGAAATACTGTCACCACAGAGGAGGAGCAAAAGATCTCCAGTTATGTCTACCCCAGGGATACCCAATGACAAATGTCCCATTAATTACTTTGTGTTTCAAAACACATCTGCTAAAGGGACAGAATCTGGTGAACTGATCAATCAACAAAAAGGTGAATCTTTTTTTTTATGTTAAAAAAATAAAAAGAAAGAAACAGCTGGAGAGTACCACAGTGTTTAACTAAAAACATGTTTATCTGCTAGACACATTTTTCTGAGATGGAGGTTCAAATTTTGCAACTTTAGCAGATCTGAACAGATCCCAGGCTGTTCAGGAATGGCTGGAGCTGAGCTCTGCCTTCATCTGCTGCACAGTGGCTCTGTCCACAGTAAGACGTCACATCTCTGGCTATCAGATGAGGACAGTTCTCCAGACAACAGGCTGCTGGAGTGGCAAAGCAGCTTGCCATTCACTGCCTGCATTGCCATTGCAATGGGCAGAAGGGCTGGCATACCCTCCATTGCCAAGGAAAGGCTCAGGGCATGTGCAACAATGGGCTGTTGCTGGGGACCATGGCAATAGTCAACTCCCCTTCCCACATCCTTTCCTCATTCAGCCTTGGAAGAAGTAGGACTAGATTCCCCAGGACCTCTCACAGCCACCTTCCATCCCAGCCCTGCTCCTCTCTAAGCCCCTGCCTCCCCATTCTTTTCCTACAGCAGCAGCAGGGTGCATATACTTGTGAAAGCAAAATTTAGCTTTGCTTTCTCTATCTAAAAATATAAACTAGTACTGAACTCTGCAGAGCCTACAGGGTTTGGTATTGAGAACTAGTGTTGGTACAGTTTAATGACCTTTTATATTTCGACGGGAAGGACACGACTTTCTGAACATACTCAGTAACAAAGAGAGATTGAGTCTTGGTCAAAGGGTGCAGGATAAGTTATGATCAGTTGTGAGTATCCCAGGTATTCCTGGGAGTGCACTTTGGGTCAGAAAATGTTTCAGAGCTCTAACCATTGCTATTCTCTGTGGGGCTACATGGCAGGAAGGGTAATTTTCCTCAGGTGCCCCGTAGTATGGAAAAAACTCTTGTATTTCTAGCTATTAAAAACAGGACAAGAACCTGACTTACAGCAAGATACCAAGAACATAAAGCACTCTTTGAAGGACTGGAAAGTTGGGGCAACTGACAAGACTTCAGTTTCCTGTGGAGAAGTTTCTCCTCTTTGAGCTTGGTGGTAGTGCTCAGTGGCAGAAGCAGAGACACTCTTCTGGAGCCCAAGTCACTGTTGCTGAGGCTTTCCAGGGTAGAGAAGCAGCAGAGGGAATAGTACAAAGTTACAGCTGTACAGGAATTAAGTTATTTAGCAGTAGTCCTGTGACAGATTATGTATATCTGGGCTCTGAGTCACATCTGATTTGAACAGGACTGCTATTATTTTTAATGCACTGGGGCAATTTAAATAGAGAAAGAAAATACGGTCAATCCCTAAGGTCACAGTAAGGTCAAATGCCAATACTCCTTCTGCTTCTTGGTTATTCATTTACATGGTACATACCATAACTTGCAAGCTTGAGGAAAAATTACATCTGGAAGACTTGAGGTTTATAAAACTAATTTTTTTTTAAATTGCAAGCTATCAATAGTCCTGCAATTATGAGAGAGTTGCTGGCCATTACACATAGTCATCAGGAGAAAAAGTCAGTGAATGATGCTGTAGGTGTAAAACATAAGAGTATCAACAAAAATAAGGGATAATAACGTTCCCCCCCTTGCACAGCCCCCTAAATATCCTAGGCTAGCTCAGAGGTCTTAGGCTGTGAGGGGAGGAATATCAGGAGATGGCAAAGATTTCTAAAAGAGGCTCTTACCCCAATATATGTTGGTTCAGCTCTCTTTATTCTGTGATGTCCATGTGGAGAGCAGGGCAAAAGAGGATGAATAGGAAATGTCAGGGGTCTATATAGACTTTGGACAGGGTGGGTTTTTTTAGCTCTCCACTAACCCTGTTGGGGCAGGAAGGGGGGTTTAGGATTATTTTGATCAGAGTTACAGGGTTTTGGGGAAGGGGAAATAGAGTGCCCATGAGCTCACTGTAACAGGATAATATAGAATTTCTACCTCTAGCCCCCTTCAAGGTAAACTTGCTGAATAGATATATTTGTCATGCACATTTTACTAAGTTGTCATGAAAGTGAGTAACTAATATCAAGGTTGGGTCCTGGAACCAAGTTTCAGCTTCGTGGTCTGGCATATGGTTGTGCAAGGCAGTACAAGTTGTACAAACTACCAGTTGTAGAGGATAGTGCAGAATAGAACTGAAATGGGCCAGATCAGAGTCAAACTTCTAATCAGAAAGGTGTTTAAAACAATAATTAAAGGCAAGTTAAACCAGTGCTTAAATCTCAGGAGCACATTGAAAACAAAAACATACTGTAAAGCCCTGGTCGTCACTTGGTGAATTTATTTAAAAGAGGCTACTTTTCCCTGGGGTGATTCAGAAGTTCCCAAGAGGTTAAAAACCCAAACTTTACTGGCAATATAGAAGGTCAGGAGCTCAGCAACACTGAAAGCAAGCATACAATCAAAAAAAAAGCATTGACTTGGCAAACTCTAACCCATCCAACTTTAAATTACCCAGATTTCAAGAGGAAGAAATTAGGAGAAGAAAAAGAGAGAATTTTCTTCAGTCACTCACAGATACTGAAAGAGCTCCTTTACACCTAGAACTCAGACAAGTTGTACTGATTTAATATACAGATGTAAAAATTATCATCAGCACACACAGAGAACAAAACAGCACAGTCGACATGAGTAAACATTTTAGGAAGCCAGGCTTCTCAGAAATGTCTGAAAGTCATAGAGTAGCATCTACTTTCCAATTTACATGCATCATGACTGAAAATTCTGACCCCTGCCTCTCATGTGGAGCTCAAGTAGTTTGCCTCTCAGCAGCACTTATCAAATTCAGACTTTTCTTCTAATCCCATTGCTGCAAGTTTCACAAAAATCCTGGAATCACTGCCATTTATGATCACATCTGGTTTGAACTGAGCTTTTGATTTCTCCTGTAGCTTAGCAGCAGAGCTTAAGCAGCAGAACAAGGACTGCAAAGTTGATACATGTGAAAAGATGTTTTTAGGAAAAGATAAGAATACTTTCCAATTCAATAGCATACTCACCTGGATCTGGGGCTTTGATTATACTGAGATGCCAAGTGATGCAAAACACAATTTATTTCTGTTCTTTCCCCTCAGAGACCTATACTGTATGACTGAGGACATAACTACAGGGTTGGCATGTAAATTACTTATTTGAAGGATATCATTAGCAACTTGCTGTGTTCTCAGTTGCCCTCCTCTTTCTATCCACCTCAGTATTTGTTAAGGATTGCATATTGGTCTCATTTTAGAATATTCCTTTGTGTAGCATAGCTGTCTATAGAAATCAAATTTGCAATGCATAGTAGCCATATTCTTTAACATTAACATATATTAGCTGGAATTTCTTTTCTAAGTGGAGTGTGAAAACAGTAATTTCTTCTCCTCCACACTCTTGGAGGGGTGGGAGGGCTAGACAACTCCTCAGTTTAACTGGAAATAATCTGTGCTTTATGAAAGTCCTAATGCACAAGGAAGTCTATATACCATCCACAGCAACTAACAGGACTTTTCTTGCAGAAGTCCTCAGCATTGATATTGCTGTTGTAACACAGTTGTAATATCCAACCTCTTTTTGGGTTAGTGCAAACATAAACCAGTTATTTTTAAAAACAGGATTTCAACCCCCTCTTTTACTCTTCTTGAATAGATGCAGAGTCCTACCACATTCAAATTTTGGTTGCAAATTCATAGATAAGTCCCCTTCAACAGATTGCAATTCTTCTTCCCTGCCTTTTTTTTATTAAAAAAAAAAAAATTAAACAGAAACCATAAAATATAAGACAAAATCAGTGTACAAGGGTAGCAGGACATTGCATATTTGTATGGTGTTCTTTTCTGGTGTATCACTACAGTGAGAACTGTAACAAAAATATTACCATAAACCCTAAAAAAAGATTTTATAAAAATGGTGCATGTGTACATCATGCTAGCACCCAGCTCTCTCAAGGCAGTGCACTTTGCAGAATCAGAAAAAGATCATTAAAACCTCTAAATCCTGAATATACAGCTGCTCTGAAGCTATGCCAGCCATTTAGTCTTCAATTACTGACACAGCTATCCAGCCCCTACATGGAGAGTTTACAACCAGCACACCTTTGTAGTAATAAGTGGCAGGAGAGATGGCAAAGGTGTTTAGCTAAGCACAATTGAAATTCTGCTGGGAACCTCACCCCACAAGGAAGTGCAGTAGTAAAACAGTCTGGAGTGCCTCAAGGAGTGCCTAGGGGTACTGCAAATGTTTCTCTCTGCTGGAGGAAGTCAAATTTGTGTACAGGTACTTTTGTAGCCCTTTGAATACTTGCAATACATCTGCAGAGAGCTGTAACATCATTGCATACTAAGAGGTATTTGAGTGTATGACTGATTTCCTAGGTGGTCTTGCACAGGTGCACATAGTCTTAAAATAAAAATGGTTTCTGAACTCATGTCAGAGTTTCATGAATAGCAATGGAATTTAGCTTGCAGGAGTGACTTATGTGATAACATCATACTGCTGTTCATTTAGAATCACATCTATCAATTACAATGCACACATTTCCAAAATAACACACATATTACATTGTTGCATTTTACCATCTTCTTTAAGAATATTTTTCTTCTGTTTATGAAGATAAGTGGGAGAAGAATGGGTACTCCAGAGGAAGAAAAATAGACAGATAGTCCAGAAATTCTTATGAAAGATTTTATAGCTCAATATGTTCTCTGTGAATTTAAGAGGAACAGAGGATACTCTTCACCTACTTTCTGACTGAAAAAGGAATTGCTTATCTTTAAATAAGTCTCTCTCACAAAAAAAAGTATTTAATTTTTTTCAGTTGTAACATTAGCTTTTAGGAACTTGCTATTTTCCTCAATTGAATTTGACAAAAGGAAACCAAGGAGATGTGCCATGTAATACAGGAAGAATGAAATATTCTAGAGGCCTTAATTCACGAGTCCTGTCCTTGTTTTTGAACTTTGGAAGAAGGAAGCATGACGTGCTTGTGCAGAAAATCACTACTGCAGGTACCCTCTCCATCAGCCTGATGTCAGTGCATTCCCTCAGAGACGGGAGCATTAAAGATCAGTCCATCTTATAAAAACCTTTCTGTGGAGGGCAATTGAATATCTATTTCTGTTGCCCAGTGGACTAGACAGAAGTTGAAGCTTTTCCAATTGCTTTTGCTTTTTAGACTGAAGGACCAAGCCTTAAAATTTTTTGGCAAATAAAGAGAAAAGGAACCCTGTATGTCTATATGGCCCTGCAAACGAGCTGTGGATCATTCATCACTGCCTCAGTTTAATACAACATGTAGGACTACCAAAGCTATACACGTATTAATTTCATCTGTAATTGGCTTAACAAGAAAAGTAAAGTGGAGACCCTGAGGAATGAGGACTGGTGTACTGTTTGTACCAACTGAAGCAAAATTAGTGAAGAATTAAACTGGTTATATAAACCTAAAAACTCCTAAAAAAAGAAACCCCAATTCCCCTTAACCCCCTTTCTTTCTAGATAGAGAGGACAGTTGTTAATATTGGCTGTTGGGCTGCTTATATTGCTTACTACCAGTAGACAGCACATCTCAGCACATTCATCTGTACTCTGTCTCTTACACAGATATCCCTTTCTGTGCTACAGCCTGGTGAAAGAACATGTTGTCTCTCCATGTCAACAGTAAAACAACCATTATCTTCATCTGGGTCAGGATTTCACCAGCTGTCTACCTCTTGACTTTAACTAGGCAAGACAAAGTCAACTCTTAACTTCAGCTAGCCTTTGGACAAATACATTTATGTATGGCATTTTGCATAGAGCAAGAGTTACAAAAAAAAAAGAGTAAGTAAAGTGGGAACAGAAATCCAACCCAGACAGACACCCTGCACAGACTCTCCAATCTTCTGTGCACTGGCTAACACAAAGACTGAAGCTGTGCTGAACTTTAGCTCAAAAAATCAGCTTGGGAACTCAAAGTCCTAGTGCTAATCCCAGCAAACTCCCAGATTGCTTCCAATCAGGAAAAAATATTTTAGTGTGAGAACACAGGATCTAGAAGGCTCAAATACAAGAAGAGCTAAGCATTGCCTCTCTTTAATGGATTAAAAGCAAGGCCTTGCCAGCTGAACAAAGTCTGATTCTGTATATACTGAGCCACCCAGGAAAAAACTTAAGCTACAAAAGCATCTTTGTAGAGTTCTACATTAAAATGTTCTAATTCATCTGCACATTTCACTGTTTTTTGTCATATTGAGAACACATGGTTATCTATTTCAATTTATAATTAATTTGAAAAAAAAATTCCATAAGTATTTAAAAAGATTTATTAAAAATATATTAACTTGTGCATAATTTTAAAAGTACACTCAGAAACACAATAGGGTGCTTGCACTACTTCTTTTCCAGAAGTGAAACTCAAGGATATTCAGTACCCTGACACAGTACCATAGTTATATATGCTATATATCTATATTTCCCCAATAAAGGAAGTTAAACTAGGACAAATCAGAGCTCAATATGACAAAAAAAGAAAGTTGCTCTCTTCCCTAAAAGTGAGAAAAGTAGTATGCAGTGTGTGATTATGTTCAGTAGAAATGAGCCAACTTCAAAATATTACTGAAAAAACGTACTTAGTAATTTTTTTTCCTGTGCATTTCTTAAAACAAATTCTCTTGGCTTGGGCTCCTCACACCCTCTAAACTGGGTAACAGAACTTGTCTGTGGCCACTTCTGAAAGTTTTTGGACACAAAAAAAGAAAAATCAAAGAGAAGGCTGTTGCATTAGGCAACATAGAACCTGTTGCTTGAAATCAATAAGGTGCATTCCACCAGATCACAGCTATAGCTGATGACAGACAGAACACCTATGTGTCTCTGTACAGTTTTTTTTTATGTCTTTCAGGTCCTCTTGTCTCTATCAGAGAGCAGCTGTGCCAGGGCCTTCCAGGACCACAGACTGATGTTATTTAATAGGGACCCTAAGCTGGTCAAAGGATGAAGACAAGTGCTACGAGTTACAAGTTGCAATCTACAATTCCCTGAAAGGAGGTTGTAGTGAGGTAGAGTTTGGTCTTTTCTGCCAGGTAACAAACAATAGGACAAGGAGAAAGGGCCTCAAGTGGCACCAGACAGAGTTTAGACTGGATATTATAAGAAACTACTGCTTCTTCACAGACACAATAAACAAGCAGTGGGGCTGCCCAAGGAAGTGATAGATCCACCACCCCTGGGAGTGTTCAAATGTTGTGAGGGTGTGGATATGGTTTAGTGATAGACTTGGCAATGCTGAGTTAAGGACTAGATTAGGCCCTCTTGGAGGTCTTTTCCAACCTTAGTGGGTTTATGATTTTAAGTTTTCCAAGAAAAATATTTCCCTAGAAAGCAAGGGCCCTGGTAGCAATCAGACTCTTTGTACAACTTCATGACATTGCCTTGGAACAAATGGCTTTGGAGCTGCTTTTACAGGCCAGGAGGCAGTTTGACTGGAGGTGCTGCTGCACTGCCATGCATCACAGCGGCAGCAATGCATCACTGGAGTGATCAGCCCTGCTTTCAGTGCAGCAATGAAAAATATAGAGCCTGTGGCAAGCAATTCCCTCATGGACGCAAACATGGGAAACACACTTATGTGCCAGACTGCTTCAGTAGGTAACTGTAGGCAGAAGGAGGCCGTTTTAGTTATTAATTTAAAAGACATCTGGGGAAAAAACACATACCTGGCTGATGGGCATATGTTTCTTCTACCCCTAAACTAAAAATGTTCCTATTATATTCACTCCAGAAAACTGGCTGTTTCTTGTTTCATTAGAGAGATCGAGGAGCCCAAAACTCTGAAAGTGTATTGCTTCCCTACCTCTTAATTTCCCTCAGACTACATATTTCCAGTGTGCATATTAAATACAATGTGCATTTAGACGCTGATGTAAAAGTTATTTTGTGACTGGGTGTTCTGTGAAGTTAATTAGCTGTATACTGTATCTGGACTCAGACCAGCAAATATTGCTCACCCTTTTCAAGCAAGACCCTCCAAATAACTTGTTAAAAGTTATTAAATGGGCCAAATTTTATTCCTATCTAATATATCAAGCAGTTTATGGAAAATTAAAGGTCTTTACTACAAAACCTCTTTTCTCTTCTCAACTGTGATGCACCTGGGACACTAATTATTTAGTTAAAATTGAAATTTTGAAATATAATTCAGAATTTTATTGTTGGTTCATAAAGTCTATTTTCTTTTCAGATCTGCCTCATTCTTCATACTTAATAATAATAATCTTGAAAGAGCAACTTGAGTTGCAGTTGAAATACAATTTATTTACATGCAACTTATAATAAGTATAGTTATATTTTATAATTATCACTTGCAACTGAAAATGCCTCTCTCAGAAATTCAATAGTGATAATTTGTCAACAATATTTTCTTTGTAATTCAGAGCAACTTGGTTAAAAACACAAATCATCCTACTAGCTAGACACGTCTTGCAGACAGTACTTGTGCACAAAATTATATCATCTGTTGCACAGTAATTTAACTCACATCATTTCTGCTTTTGAGGTTTCTCACCATTTAATTTGCCTAATTTCTGAGATGGCTGTGTACAAAAGCAGATTATGGACAGTGTGTCCTGGGTTTTGGTGGTGGTGCTTTTAACCTCAGTTTCAGCACACTCAGACATTCCAGCCCTGACCAGACAGAACTACTTGGAAATGGTAATTTGTTCCATAGCTGAGATTATTAAAATGCAGAAGGAGGAAACAAACAACAAACTCAAAGTAGCAAGCGTTTTCTGCTAACGATTCCTTTCTTCTGCTACCATTTCAAGCCCCAGCTAGCAACAAACTCCAAAGCTGGCAGGTGCTGAAGAATACTTTCTTCATCTTTCAGATGTTCACAGGCCTTTCTAAAGGACATATTAGTGCCAAATCAAGAGGGAAGCAGGAATCACTTTGAGTACTGAAATCCCTGCTGGGATATTATACATAGTTGGCCAAAAATATTTTCATATTTCTGCATAAAGAGATTTAAGTTACAAAAAAATGTTGGATATGTTCTGTCTCCTTCCCTTTTAACCTCAAAGCTTATTCGCTGCAATTTAACTTCAGCAACAGCCATAAAGCAATGATTTAACCATAGAATAACTTGAGAAATATAGGGAAAGGAGACAAAAAAACAATTGTTATAGCAAACTATCAAGTACTAACATTGCAGTGTCATTCAATATCAGAATGCATTTGTGTGGGAGGCTTAGATGGCAGACAAGGTGAGACTGTGACTCCCTAAGGTGCCCTTAGTTTTTTATTTCCAGAGTACCTCCAAAAGGATATGAAGTGCCTTTGACCTTATTTCCCCAAGAAGCAGCCCCCACATTTTGAGAGATTGCTTCAGTTTATACGAGGTTTGGAGTGCCTCCCATATTTTCCATTTGTCTCTGAACGCTGTCACTCCTTTGTAAGGGCAAAAAGTGTTTCTTAGTAAGTCAAGTAAACAAATACTCAAACTGTAAGTTATTGCTTCAGAAATACCATTCATTTGGAGAGAAGAACCTTCTTTCAGAAGCAATTCAGCATTTTAGAAAGAGAAAAATGGTACAGTCATGCACCAGGAAAGCTCACAGGTGTTTAAAGAAGCCAGGCATATTAACACAGAGAGACATATTCAGAAAATAACTGTTTGCTAGTTAATAAGGCTGACACAACAAAATGCAGCTTATAAGGAAGTCTGTTGTGGATTTCACATTGAGAGCAGTGGGTAGCACTGTTTTTGCATGGATGAAAGGTAAAAAAGTACTACAGCATTACCCCACACCTGAGCAAAGAGTATCGCTTGCTAGCAAATGAAAGTAGAGATCTTTTGATACATCTGCCTAGATTAATACTATCAGAGGATGCTGAAGTCCTAATCCTTCAACTACACTTCTGATTTTATGAACCAATCATAAAGCCATTTATGAACTGGATATGTGGCCAATGAAAAAACAAAGCCTGCTCCACAGGACAATCTGTCACATCCAAAGGAGGCAGGCTCTGTGCATGGGAGAGCTCACGTGTCAAAAGAACTTTCCTGTCTGCATCAGCTACATATGTCCAAGCCAACTCACCTAGACTTATTTCAGAGAGCAAGGTTCAGGTGAAATAAATCTTATTTCACCATATGTAGTGCTTCTTAGAAATAAGCAGGCAAATTTAATCTTACTAAAAGTCTTACTCAAGAGGCTGAAAACGTTATTGCAGTTTCTCACTGGTCTATCAACAGCTGCAAGACATTAAAGTGTGCAACACAAAATTAAACAACCTCACTGAAAAATAAACTATTATTTGCAATAGCATTTATGCTGGTATTAAAATTAGAACCCAAAAGAAAAATTAAATTATGATTCTGCCACTACTGAAAAAGATCAGAAAGACCTTGTAAATCAACATCTGATCAAGGAAAAGAAAATATGACAATGATTGCAAAGATCCTTATGAATGTCTAAAGACTGTTTTATATAACATAGTGTATGCACATGGAAGTGCTGGTCATATTGTGTCAAGACATATTTACAGGGAACAATCATCTTCCTTCTTCTCAGATGACAGAAGTAGCTGGAGGGACTCAGGCATATTTGCTTTGGCTTGGCACTGCTCTCAGAGGGGTGCCTGCAGCGGGTGTCCTCTGCTTGACACCCTGCCTACTATTCTGGTCACAGCACAACATGGCATTAAAGGCTGGATCAAATGCTAAAATAGAACTTTTAACATTGAGTGTAAGAGACGAGATTGCTAGATAAAATTGAGCTAAAATGCCCCAACCTTATCACAACCAAATTGTCTTTCGACCTTCTTCAGCATAAGCCTTTTAACACAATCTGAATTTTAAACAAATGGGAAAAAAGTGTGTGATGACAAGTGAATCTTTTTTGATATTTTTGGTGATGCATTCTGACCACTTTCAGTGCACAGATAGGATTCAAAGCTCACTGCAGTGGGCCAGTAGAATTAAAGCATTACTTACATTACATACCCAAAACATCACTTCTGTGATGGAAAAAGCAGCACAGATATAAAACCTGTCATCACGAGGAAGGTAGCAACATGTCTTCCTTTATCCATCTCATTACTAAGCATTTTCCTCATCTTTCCCAGAAGACATGGATAAATGTATAGTACACAAGGATGTGCCCAGAAATCAATTGGACTCACAGCAACAGGAAGGCAGACATACAATGAGAGGTTCTAATTCCTTTTATTAATAACATTTAAAACTAACATGCAACTCTGCTAGTGTTTTAATCAGCCTTAAAAATGTAATTGCACAGAACCCCTATGGTTCAAATGATGTCAATATTTCAGGATGCCCACATGCAGAGAGCCGCTACCAGCAGATAATATTGCTTATGTTTCTTAGTAACTGATAAAAATTGTTAATTTATAAGGAGGAAGCCTCTCTGAGTCACCTTAGCTTTATGTTAAGATCCCTGTAAAAATATGCTCCAAGCCATGCCATATGCAACCAAAGGAAGCAAAAGGCAGATTTAGAATGACCAAATCAAATCATTTTAAAGCAAATGATGCAGTCAGGGATCAATAAAATTTCTTGTGTATATTTAAATTTGCACACTTATCTTTTCCCTCCTACTAAAGACCTGCTTGGTGCTTAGCAACTATAAGCCATCTGAACTGTTCACTACAGTCACTGCAACCCAGTGAGAGAGATTTACAGGAAAAAAATGTAAAAGATTATGGAACAAGCACATTGGGACCTCTACTATATGAAGTCATAAAAGTGATCCAAAATTAGGCAGCACATTTCACATGCTGCTACAGATTCAGAACACAACACAATTTCCCTTTCATTCTTGTGTATGTATATTTCATATATATATAAAATGCATGTATATACATATATGTGGAGGTTTTCTGGTTTATTTTTTCTGTAGTTTTTTTCAGTGTTCAGTGAGCACATGGAGGTGTCCATTATGCACAATAAGTGCATGCATAGCTGTAGCTGATATCTAAAATAAGCTTCCAGGTAAATAAACAAGGAATCCCTGACCCAATCGCCCAGAGCTGAAAAAAAGAAAATCCTTCCTCACGGCAGAAAATATTATTTGCAGAAAGCCACAACTCTTTGTAAAATTAAAGAAAAACTTGGTTAAGACAAGAATCAAATCTACACAGGAAAAGCTGTGTAAATCCACAATATTGAAAGCAAGGGGGCAATAAATAGCATTTACAGAGAAATCTTTGAGAATGGGAACAGAAATTGTTCAATATTGCTTCCTGATACTTTAATAGAGGCAGCCCTTTGAAAGTGGAAGATGTGTGTCCAAATGAACAGAATAAAAGAACATGAACTCCTACAGACTAAAACTTAAACACAGTGTTGGGATCCATCTCCATATGGGTCACCAATGGTTGGTGTTGGTGCTTGGCACCAATTGACAGTGGATGGGAACTGCCACTGTTAATTTATTATCTTACTGTAAAACTTTCGTACCTTCTCCCTGTGAGTTCTCATGGGCAGTTCTCACAACACTGACTCCTTTTCTCTTCCTTCCACACAGCTGCCCGACCCTTTCTCCTCACAGCAGCACAGCCAAGTGACTCCAACTCTCTCTCAACCAGCTGAGCCACTCGTTTATAACACCCATCCTTACTGGACACAGCTGTGACATATTAAAGCCAAGGCTGTCCCTACACTTTGGTAATTAGTACAGCTGCAACTCCTCAGGGCCACTATCTCTATTGTCTCACAATCCATCTTCCCACACACAAAAATGTTTCAAAGCACAATTGATAAAAGTAATACATCCACAAATATATAGATTGATTGCAAAGTCAATTGATAATAATGCAAGAACAGAAATGTATGAAGATAAGATGTAATTTCTTGCACAGCTTTTCTCTCTGGGAGAAGATGGGAAGATTCCTATGTTCCCAGAACAAATAAGTTTGTTGGGGGTCTTTTGAGGGAATTTGTTTTTAAATTAGTGACTCAGAGGAGCTGTCTGAAATTGAAGTAACTGTAGAATAAGTTATGAAACAAATTCAGAAAATGAATTTAACAAATTGCCAGGTCCAGATGGTATTCACCCAAGAGCTTTAAAAGAACTCAAGGATGAAATAACTGAATTGCCAAGGATAGTGTGCAGCCTCTCATTGCATCAGTATGAGAGGACCACGAAAAATGTGATGTCATTTTTTAACAAAAAGTTTCAAGGAAACTTCAAGCCTCTTGGCCTGTAGTGGGCAAGTAAATGGCAACTTTAAAAAAAAAAAAAAAAAGCAGAAATAATAGTAATCTCAATGATCAATTCCAGGAGTCAATAGGGTTTTGAAGAAAAATTATGCCTGGCAAAACTATATTTTGAGGGGGGCAAGAAATTCTGTAGATAAGTCTCATAAAGCTGAAAATGACTACTTCAATTTCCAAAAGGATATCTAACTGAAGTGGTAAAAACAAGCAAGTACAGCATAAAGGATGAATGTGCTAGAGAGGGTGAGAAATGGAGAGAGGAAGTGTTACTATTTTGTTAATATTAAGTTATTAAGAATGAGGGCCAACAGAAAAACAGCAGGGTCAAAGAGCTGAGTGGACAATAAAGGAGCAGAGGAAATTCAGTGTAGGTGATAATAAAGGATGCACAGAAGACAAAGCAAATTCCAGCTTCACATGTAAATGATGGTTCTTACAATTTTGCTGACCATTACCACTCACAAGTGGTATCTTGAGACTATGACAGAAATAGAAACACAGCATATAACTATATAAATGTAATAGGAAGTTCCATGAACACACCAGCTCATTTCTTTGCAGTGCTTAAAAACTTAAAGTTTAGGCACTACTAAGTGATAAACAGAAAAAAAAAAATTACCTACGTAATGCCAAGGCTTATTTGGTTCATGAGTATTACAAGATCATGAGTGCAATCTCCATATCTCTCTTGGGAGCCTGGAACAGATTCAGAGTTGGAAAGCAACCAAGATCATGAACATGAGGACTGGACAGCTCAGCCACAGAAAGAGATGACAAAAGCAGGTTATGGTAGAGGTGTACAAAATCATGATGCTCATGAACGGGTTAAAAAGGCATCACTAGTTTGCCCTCATTGCCAATAAAACAAATGAAGCATTAAAGAAAACAATTTGGAGCCAGGTTGCAAGCAAACAAGTGGATAAATGTTCATTTTACAACATTCCTTAAGAAAATAATAGCTGTACCTGGGAGAATATTCAGGATTACCTGTGCTCCCACTCCTCACTTTCCCACATGCCTCCATTTGTGGACACTATAGTAGCTAGGATAGTTAGCCAATCCCTAGTCTGACCTGTAGTCTTTTTTCTATTGTCATATTAAGATGCATGGCACCTCACTTCCAGATTAATTCAGATACATCTGAACTGCAGATCTAGAATAGCAGTTTATCTGGATTTGATAACAAATACTGTTTATGAAACCCAACAGCTTTCAAGGCAGAGGTATCATTAATTTGAATACCATCTCTACAAAACCAGGCACGTAACAGATGAAGAGATTTTAAAATAAGAGGAATCTCTTGAAAGGAATCTCTTTCACTGCAGTTTCCTCTTGGCAATTGACAATCAGATTTTTGGTTGCTAGATATCAGTAGAGCTTCTGTCATTTCACTGCAGCTCCCCAGGAACACTCAGCAAAGAATCTTAGAAATTAAATACCAGTGCTGTCTGTCCTTGTTAATTGTTGATCCTCGAGACTGTTCCTGGGAACGGGGATGTGATGGTTTATACTGTTGTTACCACTGGCCTACCAAATAGCACCACACAAAGCCTCACAGAGAACAATTCTAAACCAAAGATGTTCCAGGGACCCTTGCCAGGCCAGTTTGCACATGGATATTCTAGTCTGAGATCAAAGGAGAAGACATGATTTTTCCACAAAGAAAAGAGAGAGTGGAGGGAGGAGGAGGGAAATGCATGTGGGAAGGAGATGGTTAAAATTCTTTCATGCCATGAATCAGATTCATTACACTGTTGCAATTTCCATCCCACAGATTTTTCTCTTAGCTTCCTGCCTTAGTATCCTGGCAAGCCCTATTGCTTGAACACTTTGGTCTTCAACTGCTTTAAGGGCAGAAGCCTTTCCCACATGTAATGCTCCTCTTGAAATCCTCTTTTCCACATTGCTTCATCATCTGCAGCCTCCCCTGTGGAGAAGAAGCTATGGTTATATGAAACAAGACCAATTTTTTTCATTGTCTGTGTTGCCTATGCAAATGCTAGAAAAGCTGGAAAATTTCAGGAATATTCCAGTCTTTATAGACATGAAGTACTAGGAAGCCATGTTTCTAGGATGAATATCTATTCAGTTAACAATGTTTTCAATTTCCTACTGCCCCTTGCACTTGAGGTAGCATGTACAGAACTTGACAGTAACCTATATAGATGTATGCAGCCTACTCCCCCTATGCTTATGAGTGAAATTTCTGTCTTGCCCTTGTCTCTAACTTACAAAGGGGAAAAAAGTTTTAACTGAGACTGTACACTGCACAAGACACGTGCTGTGTATCCAAAGCTTGTGTGGCCAGGGAAGGGCTGGATGCACAGCTCCCACCCCCTTCAGGAGACAGCTGTGAACAGTAAGTCAGTGGTATGTAAGAAAAAGACAAGAGATCTCCAGTCCCAGCACTTTGAAGTGCATTTCCCCTGGTTAGAGCTGAGCCTTACAGGATCTAATGATTCAGGGGAACTGTCTAGTATCCCTGTCACCCTCCTCTAGAAATCCCTTTTGCAGAATGTGTGACTCCTTCAAAGCCAGTGAGAAGCTGGGGGTGAGCAAAAGTGTACATTCTGATGTACATTCTCTAGTGGTTTTGGTGACAGATTTGACCCAGCTGTGATGGAGACAGAAATCTTTATGTTATTAATATTTCTTTTGGCTACTTTGCAATGAAAAAATAACATAGGTATTTCCATAAATAGAAGAAAGGGCAGCAAGATGAGTTCATTCCAAGTTAATCAAATAACTTCAGGAATATCATCACACACCACCAACTTAACACTAAACAGCTGAAGGAAAGAAGTACATATGGTCTCCAGATACAAACTGAGACAAAAGCCATCCCAATAAAACTTTATTTCTCCTTAAAAAATAACTAGCTTAGATTCTGTGTGAAGATGGTACAATTTTTTTCTTATCTCATTAGAGGATGCTAGAAATCTTTCCCTTGTTTCTGACACCATTATCTGAGTGCCTATTCAAGCCACTTGGGCATTGACTCAATGCTAGTTCAGCTGAGATTCTTTATCTCTCCTGTTCTCTCCTCTTAGGAAACTCCATCCAATTAAAATAACTCAGTTTCTGAGCATATGAGGCCATTATGAGCGTTGAACTTTCTGCAATTCTTACATGATTTAGTCTGGCATTTACTTGTTTATGATGAAAGACCCTCTTACATAGCACTTGAATACAAATATTCTGGCTAAGTCACAGAAAATCCATACTTTTTGAGGTAGCTCAGAAATAGTATAGTAATAGTAGTGGCTTGCTTTTAAATGATAGCATTGTAGGCATTTGTACAAGTGACACTAGCCCAAGTAAAAGTGGTTTATCCACTTCCAACATATGTCAGTGTATACAAATAATATAATCCCACCTGTAGGCAAGACCTCACTCCAGCAGCTCATTCCAATGCCATGAGCAATCTGCTCCAAGCAAGTCCATTCCCTCCCTCTTCCCTGCAGCAAAGAAGAGCACCAAGAGCTGTCAAAGGCTAGGGGTCCATACCTAAAACAGAATCCAGGGACTCACATCAAGATAGCAAGACAGCCCCACAAAGCCTCTTCCTAACCTTGTGAGCAGAGAATCCAAGGGAAGTATTTTTCTGCCAGAGGTACTGTTTTGCACATATACAAGTATACACCTTGGATTATGTTATTTGTTTTCTCTCCGCTGCTTCAGACCTGAAGAATACACGTCAGTCAATGCCTTCCCACACCAGAGCCAGCCTGGCCAATCTCAGGGCAGCCTTTACACCCTATTCTGCATCTTCTATTCTCAGAGAGAAAGGAGACTTTTTGTAGATTATTTTTTTCAATGGGAAAAAAAAAAAAAAGATTATATCTATCATCTCCACCAGCAAATAACTTTTCTGTCAGTTTGGTTATATTAAGTAGAAATGCTGAAATGGTACTGATTCAAATAGAATTGACCACATTTCATCAGATGTCAAAGTCTGTTAGCTATGATAAAAGAATTAGAACCTTTTTATGTGTCTTTGGAGGTTTTACTTCTTTTGGAAATTAAACAACAGTTGGGAAATATAATTTCAAAGGAACTGGCATTTGCTGTTAAGGGGATTTTTAAAGTGTGTTCCTGCAACAAACAGAAATTTAAAGTCAACATTTTCTTCCTGCAAAACAGCCCTGGATAAAGATGAATAAAACCTGAGATAAAAATAAAATTGAGATATAAATAGAAAAAAATAATAACATTTCCTCCCAAAGAGCCTAAAGACTCCCAAATCAGAAGCAGTCGGTATGTAAATAAAGACTTAGGTGGGCCAAATATCTACTCGGTTCTGGGAAAAAACTGTAAATCTCTCTTAGCCAATATTGATGCCAGGAAAAAGCATTTTCAGTGGTGAAACTAAGGACTGAGAAGGGATATAAAAAATTGCTTTAAGTGGGGACTGGGTCTTTTCAAAATACACTCCTAAAGCAAACAACTCACCTCCATATCAGTTGAATGAGTCTTGAAATGATTGAATGTCCCCTTTCTTTTGAGAGCAATATGGTTTGTTTTGTGGTTTTGAATATGCTTTTTTAAATAAAAAAAATGTTGAGAGATTCTGGCACAATGTCATTCTATCACATTAACTTTACTGTAAAGTTAATGTGAAGAGACTATAAAACCACAGAACTATGCTGAACGTTAAGACAGGTCAGGGAAACCATAGTTTTGGAAAAAGCAGCTCCTTCAGTAAACAAGACAATTTAAACATAAACAAGAAAAAAAACCCCACTAACTTGGAGTCCTCTGTGATAAATGACATTCAGTAGACCCAGACCCTTTATTTTCACTGGTGGAGAAAGTGTCTTGGGGTAGCATGTCTTGGACCTCTGAACAATATTATAAATATAAATAACTTCCTCATTTTACCACTTTTTTTGCAGCAGTGCACCATTTTTCTTTTTGTACATGTCAAGATTTTTGTCCTTTTACCTCTTCTCAGCACTTCCCAAGTATTTAAGAACCAGAAACATAGTGGTAGCTGGTCCACCCCCCACAGCTCGCAGCACCAGAGGGGCAATTCCTGACTACCCACCTGAATCACAAGGGTTTTCACAAGGCAGTCTGAGGGTTTCCAGATGATAATTATGGGCACAGAGAAAAGCTTGAGAAGCACTTAGAAGGAAGATTAAGAATTAACCCCATCAGAATACCTTCTTAGCAAGGTGATAAAATTGGGATAAAATTCACCAATTCAAACAAAACTATTCCCATCCCCAGTCCCATATCTGCAATCATATCCAAGTCACTTATCTGTATTAGAGGGTCTGGGCTTTATCTTCCAAATGCTTTCTGGGCACAGCAGCAGACATTTAGGTGTCTTTTCATTAAAGCATATCAAAGGTTTTTTGGCATATCTATCCTACTGAGATTTTTTTTTTTTTGCCAGAGAACAATTACATCCCATATCTCTGAACTGTCATCCAGCCTTACAAAAACAGCCTCCCACATGTGTCCCACAGCATTCTAAGGGAACAACTCAGAGTTGGGAGGTCAAGCCATCACTTCAGTAGAGGATCAATTCAGTAGCATAATTATTTCCAGACAAAGCATACAGTTCATATTCATGTCAGATAAAATCACCGTCAGTATTACAAAGCTTCTCCTAAGATTAGCAGTCCCACTGTATGGGATGAGGTGAAGAACAAGCAACTCAGGAAAAATACAACAAAAATGGGGTACCTGCAAGTGCAAGAAGCAGGGAACTGAAAATAAAGAGGACATTTTTATTTCTGCCATCTAGGAACTAACTCTAAGTTACATCTATTAACGAAGTATGTGATTTCAAAATGTCATATTATTGGGGCTATACTCACTAAAACAGAAAGCAAGAAGATACTAATGAGAGAGGCCACCTGCCTACACAAACAGGAATTCTGCCTGGTTTGGCCCAGTGCTATTAATGAAATCAAGACAGGAAAGACTGGAATGGCATATGGCTGACAGATGCAAGCATGTAATTTGAGGGTGCAGTGGAAAGAATGACTCAGTACATCATTATCAATTTAGTATTTTTCAATTTCTTAGGAGAAAAAGACCTCACTTCAGGTTCAGCCATTTAGAAGTTAGCCTTTCCATGAAGGCAGTATGTGTGGGGCACTTTTCAAATGTAAACTTTATCATAAGTTATAGCACAATACAAGGAATGGTTAGAAAGGACTCTATGAAGTGGCACAGTGTGTGCCCAGGTTCAGCTTCAGTCTTGTCATTTCTGATTAATGTTTGTCCAATCTGTTCTTAAAGACCTTCTCAGCTTCTGAGGTCTAAGAATATACCTCATTACCTTTACTTTTAGGTTGTTGTTTGGAGTTAAGGTTTTTTTCCTAGAACCCAATCTCTACCTCTGTTGCTGTAATTAAATTCACCATGCAAAATGCTCCATGAACTCAGAGGTTTTTGCTCTATTTTTGAACTGTTGAAGTCATATTATTAATTTGTGCTATGTAAAAAACAAACTAAACCAACAAAACAAGAAAGCACCCTTTTATAAAAGGATCCAACTCATATCTCCTTCAATTTTGAGGCTCTAACATTGATAACCACATCCAGAGAGCAGCTTTCCTGGAGATAACAATTTTTTCATCCAACCCAGTTTCTTAAAGACCACATTTCCCTAGCTAATTCACAAGAATTTTATGTGAAGTAATAAGAAAAAAAAAAAAAACAACCTGTTTCCTTTCAGGGCATCATCATACTGTCCAGGCAGAACTCTAAAGTTCACAGATAAATACTTAATGCTCTACCCAAGGTAACTGCAGGCTATGGAAGATGGATAGTAGACAATTCAAACTATTTTTCATTATTAAAAACTGTAGGCAGTGACCCTGTATGCCTTTTTTCTTGCTCTGTCTTTGGTTTACAGTATCTTTGGTACCTCTTGAAGGAAAGCTCAGAAAGATTATGGGATGGTCGTGTACAACTAAACAAGTCCACCTCAGTTTTTTGCCAAGATATTTCAGTCCAGTCCGGTCTACTCTCTCACATCAGTGAGGCTGATACTTGACTTTCATTTGGCATTGCAAAGTGAGCAGCAGCTTGAATTCTGATTCATCTGGCAGGAATACTTACTCCAAAACAGTAACCTCAAAGTTTTATCTTCTTTACTTTTCCTGTATATTTTTCCATCATTTCAAACATGGATGGTTGTAGAAGAGTGAAAAAAGCATTCTTCTGTTCACACATGAATATACTGCATGCATTTTGTTTTCAGAAGAGTATGAACGATAGCCTACATTAATAGTTAAGATATCAATAAAAGTATAGGTATTCTTGCCTGGTAAATCACATACACCCTGGAAGATTAAATTACAACAACCTAAAGGCATATGGAAAAGGGATTTGATACCTGGAGCCAAGGTCCAGTCTTAGATTGCTTAAATTTAAATTACTTTAATTGATTATATTCCAAAGACAGATTTATCACAATTAGCTGCAAGTATTTTCTTCACTGGTAGCTAATATATACACCCAGCAATTAGAAGAAGAGCACTCTACTAGATGTTAATTACTTGGGAGTTTTTTCCTCTTCTCCAAAATGTAGTTCTTAATCAAATACTTAGCTATCCAGTTATCCATGTCTCTAAGGCAAATTACCAATCCCATGTTTTTACTGCACCCTACACCAGTTTTTAATCTGATTTCAGAAACACAGCTTCTGTACCATAATCTCCTGTGCAACTACAGAATTCCACGTTACTGTGTAGGTTAACCCCAGCGATGAGAGATTCTTTCATCAGCAAGCAAGCAGCCCTTTTCAGTCTGGGTATACAGCCTTGTGACCTGTAATGAACTTCCCCCGAATGACTCACAGGCTTAATTTCCAGTCCCCCACATCCTCCCTTCCCCCCACATTAACAAGCTGCCCCAGAGGGAAAAAGCGTTGAGAGGAAGAAGTGGTGATATTTCTGCCTCACTGGATTCTGCACATGCCCCAACTCAAAAGCAATAATGGAGAAGGAGAGAGGTCTGGCAAGTGCTCTGGCACTGTCCTTGTGCACTGGTTTAGACTGTGGAGCAATGGGCCAGGCATTGCTCCTGTAAGCTGTTACACTCCCCATGCTGAAGCACAATGATTTTCTGACCATTACTGACAGTAGCTCCAGAAAGGGGCTCTGACTGGAGTCTGGACTGGAGGAACAGCCTTGAAGGAATTTGCTTGTTTTGCCTTCCATGAAGCTAATCAGATTAACTCTAGTTTATGTCTGATGATTTACATTAACATGTCATTTGTCTACATACCATTAAAAAAATGTTCCTCAGGTTAGAAAAGGGCCACATTGGGGTCACTAGTTTCAAAGCCTGGAAATAAATCAGCAGTTCTGAAATTACACAGACAGACTAACCACTCAGGGCACTACAGCAAAATATGGCCTGGGACAGCTTTCCTGTTTGCCTCTACTATAAAACACACTATAAGCTAAGGCTTTTGTTTAAAATAATCCTTAAATATTTCAGTAGAAAAGAAGTGATTTAGGACCACCTGCCTTTAGGCTGAGGTTTTCAAGAATCTGATAATAAAAGGCTGTGCCAAACAGAATGGCTGTGAACAAACCTTCCCTAGAAGGAAAGGGGCTGTATTGCAAAAGAACCAAAATGGCAGTGAAGCCCTGTGCCTTTATCCTAAATTTACAGAATACCTCTGTGAGAGATCTGGCTGATTTAGTCAGAAAGGCCATCTCCTTGGATGAGCTAGCCCTCTACTTTGCTTGGTTCCAAATAATGACATCTTTGAAATCCCCATCAGAGGTGTTGACAGAAGACAAATCCCATGCCAGGCCTGTAAAAAGGGCTACCAGTTCTTAAACAGATGTCTCTGTCAGCACATCTTTGACAAAAATAGTCTCTCTGGAGAACCATAAAGGTTTGCCCCAGCTTTTGCATATCCTAGACCTAGGTCTTCACACTTCACATAGAGAGCTGCATCCTGCATTTCTGTGGTGTCCCAGAACCTTGCCAGAAACTACTCCCTGGCTAGGAGACAGCAGTCATCCTGGCATTATGTGACACTTCCACTCCCACCAGCTGCAGTGTGCTGTCCAGGGATGTTGGAGAACAGTAAAACCAAGTTCCAAATCACCAGCCCTGTTCAACTTCCTAACTGAGACTGCTCAGACAAGCAGGTATTGCTCAGTGCAGAGGCAACCCTTGCAGCTGAAAGACTGGATTCACAGCTGTATCTTCTTGCATCAGAAAGATTTGTCTTGAGGTCTTAAATAATCATTTTTATACATATTATGTCTCTTCTCCCAACTAACAAGCAATAGGACAAGAGTAAATTGCATTGAGTTGCACCAGCAGGAGTTTAGATTGGATATTATGAAAAAATTTCTTCACCAAAAGGGCTGTCAAGCACTGGAACAGGCTGCCCAGGGTAATTGTTGAGTCACCCTGGAGGTGTTTGAAAAATGCGGTGCTTAGGAATATGGCTTAGTGATAGATTAGGCAGTGAGGAGTTAATGGTTAGACTTGATAGTATTAGAGGCTTTTTCCAAACCAAAAAATTCTGGGAGGAGAAGGCAAGATGGTTTAAGAACTCCCCTTTAAATTGCAAGTTGTCTTTCGCCATGAACAATTCATATTAACCCAGAAAAAATCTGATACAAACCCAGACAAAGCCTTGCTGATAACACATCCCAACTCTTTATTGCCCAGCAAAACATCCAAAAATTAGTAGTTTTTCATTGAAGTAATGCAGCCATTCCTCCTGTCCTGAAAGCAGATATTCCTCCAGATACTGCTCCATAAACAGCAGCTATAGTAAAAGGCCAAATAACTACCTGAGCTGGGTCCTATCAATGAAACCCTTACAAAGCCTAAACAATGAAGTACAAGAAAAAAAACATACCAAGAAAAGTGGTCTCCAAATTCATAATACACCACATGACAACAAATGGCTGCTAGATGAGGTGATGCCTTTCTTTTTTAAACTGGGTTCAAAACATAGACTTAAAGGTTTAATCATCGTTACCTTACAATTTTCATCCAAATGATTACAAAAATCATTATCTATAATAATACTTCACTATAAAAATGTCTGTTTTGCCCCTACCTCTCCAGCCTCTTCTTTTATGCACCAGTGGACTGCATTTCTTTCAACCAAAATTATTGAACCTACCAAAATTCAACAGGAATAAAAACCCAGAACTGGACATTGACTGAATAAGATTTTAAAAGGATTTCTTTTGTGGCCCTTTGCTCATTGAAATAGAAGCTAGAGATGCTGAGAGTTTAAATATATAATTGCCTAAAGGCCTATGAAGGAAGCCATGCAAGTGACTTGTTTCCAAATGATTTTAGCAGGTCTTCAGTCTTGCAGCTCATATTGAACATATGCTCAGCACATTGTTCAGCAGTGTTACTCATATAATTTTGTAATCTCTAAATAGGGAGCTCTCTAGAATCCAGTTCCCACTCCTTCATGACCTGGATGGAGTTTTCACTTATTAATTCAGCCAGTAGTTAAAGGAAATTTTACAGAGAAGGCAATGTAAGAAAATATTAATTTGGCTGCAGAAACCCATGAACAGAAATAGAAGTCTGTTACACACTCTAGTTTTTCTTTCCTTTTGTGTACTGCAACTCAGTCTATGTTACCAGTTTTTCCTACTGTCTACTATTGCCCTAATCAATGATGGTGCAAATATTGATTAAAGCAGGCAACTAGAACAGATGACACAAGCAAGCAATAGATATTTGTAAGCAGATTGAGAATATAGCCTCTGCTCCTCCTGCATTTTTAAAAGTAATTTTTAGTCCTTTTGATTTAGTAAATTTTAAACTGACAAACAATTTGGCTGCATAATCTAAGTAAATCAAGAGCCTAAAGCATAACATTAACCCAGTCAACTATTATAGAAGCCCTTATTAACTCTTTTTTTTTTAAGAAAAAAACTCCATATACTATGTCTTGCAAACTAGAGAAAACTACAACCACTATGGCAGCAGCACAATAGTTTATAAACAGACTATAAATAGGCTGTTATTTTTAGAACACTGTGCTTCTTAATTGCCTATAAACTTACCCAGTTGTGAGCACTTTGTGAAGACTGATGCAAGAATGCATTCTCCAAATTTCCACAGGGCATAGAGACTCTGTATTGTATCTTGTGGATGGGATGTTGACATTAACTGACAGAAGCAGGAACACAGCAAGACACATATTTTTTAAATGAGAAAGGAGAGGAAGAAGGAGACCTATTAACTCTCCTTCTGCCTCCACCTGGAATTCCCTGCTCTTGGCTCAGCTGTGGCTGAATTTCAAATGGTCTCTGGTGGGACCTGGATCACTGTGGATTTGCATGTAAAAAGAATTGAAGACAGATGGGAACATCCCAGTGAGACTCTTATAATCCAGTTTTTGTCCTCACCAGGTACGGGCCCTGCTTATGATTTATGCATCATGCTGTCTCAGTCAAATAGTAAAGTCCTTTTTATTTTAGGAACAGTAATTCTGAGAAGAAAAGTGTCTCTGTGTCTGTATCCATGTGTCTGCTCATCATTAACAGACAGATTGAAGTACATGATGTCACAATTTTAATGACAGAAGCCAGAAACACCAATGAAATATTGACAAGTGAAATTTGTTCACAGAGGTTTTACAAGACTCATAGGAGAAAAAAGAAACCTTAATGAAGACAGATGCAATTATCGAGAAAATTACTGGGTGTTATGCACTGCTTCTTTCCATCCATAGCTTCAGTGTGGTAAATAGTTCAGACTGGACCAGAAATCTCCTGAGAGGTGCTGAGTCTTTCCAGGGAATGAATAATCATCACTGAGTGCCCCATGGCCTTACCTTTGGGTACACTTCCAGTCTTGCTGCCCCTGCCATGCTCTCTACCTTTGTTTCAATCCTTGAGTTTTCAAGTGCTCCCACAGTTTTTTGCTCACGAGTCTCGTTTCCAAGGCCTTCTTGGTGTCCTTTAATGTGCCTCAGCTCTACCACAACTACCCCCTTTGCCATCTCCATTAGTGCTCATGGCCTCCAAGAATGACTCCATATGGCTCATGCACCATATCCTTGAAAGCATCAACTTCCCAGCAGACAAGTCCTGACAGGGATCACTATTCCCTTTACTTAGTCCTTGTTTTCAGCTGAGGTACTCAGAGAACATGCAAATAACCCCCTTTCTTGGGAATATGACACTTCTGTAAGGCCAGATCCATCTCGAGTATTTTCTTTGGTTTGATAAGGTGAGGTGGGGAGCCAGTGCCTAGTTTTTAGCCAAGGACATTTTATTAGAAAATGAGCAGCAATGCAGAACTTCTCAATAGCGTAGCAACTTTTGCACAGCTGTAAAAAAAAGAAGTTTTATCACTATGAGTAACAGTGCCATCTGCTGACTCCCACTATAACCATATTGGGAGGATTCCATATCATATAATTAAGCAATAAATTTTACCAAAATCCAATATCCTTTCATATAAAACAGCTGTTTTTAGGGGTTTTTTTTTTAATCATTTTATAGGATTCTGGGGCAAAAATAATTTTCAGGATGACTTCTGAAGCCAGGGAATCTCAGCGGTTTTCCTATGGACCTGAGAGACAGCAGTGTTTTATTAAATATTGCTCTGACGTCTTTGGGATATTTGGATTACTTTACAATATTGCACAAAGCATCAGAAAACTTTGCATAGCTCTCCCTGATTTGCCTCCTCTCTAAGTTATTATCTGGGCCTGTTGAACTGAGAGCCTAACCTTCCAGATGGAAGCAGTACCCTTGAGGGTTACAGAAAAACTCAAAGCTGGAGTGTCTGAGCTCCAGCTATTTGGGAGAGAAGCTGTTGATTTATAGAAAAAAAAAAAAAAAAGATAAAATATCCTAGTTGTTATGTGCACTGGGTCTGCTAGCCTCAGGAGCCTAAATCCCAAACACTGGCCCCAATGGATCCAACATAACAGTGACTAATGCCAATGGATCCATTTAGGTACCAGTCTCCTGGTCATAGTCTTCTTCACATTCAGGCCTATTAGCTGCTATTATTATGATTTTTAAGATAGTGGTTAATTTTTCTTTCAATCAAAATGTGCTTCATTGAGCATTCCTTTTAAATAAGGAAAATTATTTCACACTGTATCATCCTTGATCTTTTCAAGGTAAAGCTTTTTGTCCACCACTCTCTTCACTACAGCGCTTTTCATACAAAAGATGCTCAAAATGAATGCCTAAGTAAAATGCAAGGTAAGAGGGCAAAAAAAAAAAAAAAAAAAAAATCCTAGTGTGGGTAAACAGTAAAACAGTATAGATACAAGACCTGGTAAGTCAACCTAAAACCTCCTGCAAATTATTTTTTATCACATATTTCTCAGCAGTCCAGAACTTGCTTTTCAGCTGGATATTGCTATTGTGAAGTGGGCTGGTTGAAAAAAACACATGTGATTTGCTCCTTCCCAGATGTTCCTTTCCTACCACTCCAGATGACTGAGTAGAAAAAACAGTTTTTACACTACAATGACCTTTGCTGTGGGGCTGACATCACTATATAATACTATAACCAATTTTAAAATATTATCATAACATCATATTATTTACTAGACCCAAACCGGCAGAAAAACCAATAAAGACAGATTTACTTAAAGGCAGATTTACTTATGTAATTTTTCTTTTGTATAAATATGACAAAGCTTGGATGGGCTAAGTATATGTAAATTAAAATGCTGAGAAAAAAATGCAGAAAATAAGAAGCAAAAACTTCATACAAAATCTACCACCAAGATTAAGAAGTTTTGGGCTTGTAC
This sequence comes from Lonchura striata, assembly GCF_050655825.1. Classification (NCBI taxonomy): domain Eukaryota; kingdom Metazoa; phylum Chordata; class Aves; order Passeriformes; family Estrildidae; genus Lonchura; species Lonchura striata. Next base: position 65,416,181 of record NC_140705.1, on the reverse strand, counting down.
AGTGTTGGTTTTGTGTGATAAGTCAAATTCTGAGATTATAAGAATCATAGCAATGCTAGAGGTTAGTATGGAGAGGTAAATAAAAACAAATTTCTGAGACTTATGTCTGCCAAGGAGGGATTTCACTGAAGACTTTGGCAGAGGTTTTGGAGCCCTCACTGAGATGCTGTTAGTTTATATGAACTAATTAAATAAAAGAAGACTGAAATTAATACTCCCATTGAAGAGAGGTCTTTGTAGCTGTACACAGTATCTTGCAAATATGCTGAACAGGGTTTATACAGTAATGTCTTCTGGGTCTGCTCCACTCAAGCCAATGAGAGTTCCCGAATTTCTTCACGCAAGCATAGGCAAGCAAAACTGACATCAGACCAACATTCATATGTGTATATTGCTGCTTCCATCTGGAAACAGGAAAGGAGGATGTCTGCTTTTCCTTTCAGACTGGAAAAGTGAACTTGGGAGGTTGATTGAGCTGTCATAATAATTTTGCTGGTAAATGAGTCCATAGCATGATCTTTGGCTTCACTTTGGCCCTTCTTGGTACTGTTTGCTGTTTACAGAATTCATCCCAATTTACAAGTTTTACTCAACATCTATATTGCTCTTTCAAACAGGAGAGGAAGGAGGGGTTTGATGCTTGAAGAGGCCCAGTTGAGTAAATCTTACTTGAACATCCACTTCCAGTCCAGTCAAGAGTTACTTTTAATGTTCCTTTCAGGCTGTGCTCCAGTGTACACCCCAACCTGCAATATGCTATTTTCTTTTCAATGTGATCTTTCTGACTGCTGGTCTTCCTTCTGAAATTGCTAACGGAATTCAACCCTGGAAAGCTGATATTTATGCAATTCATATACATTCCTGTGTTTCTGCATTTGTCCACCTTAGTCTTCCACATTCTATGCCATTTTGAAGTAAGTCTTCAATTCACCAAATTTTTCAAATTAATTTTGATTTATAATTCTGTTCTCCTGCATATCCACTGTTGCAACCTGTGAATTTAATACAGTTATAATTATGTCGTCTGTGACAAGATGCTGCTCAAGATGTCTTTTGTGCTGGCACTTCAAAGATCCAGGCTGGACTGCCAGGCCAGGAAATGAGTTCTGTTCAGCAGGAAGTAGTGGGTAGAATCCAGTTCTGCCCACACGACCATATGATAGATACTGGTCATGCTGGGAACTGTGGCAGGGCACCTCAGCTGATCTGCGATACATCCAGGAGAATGGTTCTGGAGTTCCTCCCAGGAATGCAGAACTTTGCTAAAATTCACTCCAGATTTATTCATGAGACATATATACATCATCCTGCTCTTTATTATTCAGCAGTGACCCTGGGACCATGTAGGAGTATGTGTGGGCCACGTGTGAAGGTGGCTTTTACAGCTACATTTGTACATGTAAGGTTCAGTGTGTGCCCCAGAGGCTGGCCACGTACCCACAGAGGCTTCCAAGGACTTTGTCAGTGCATGGAGCCTATCACAACATCTTCATTTTTGTGATGAGTATATTATGCCTCTCTTTCCTAATTATATTTTCTATAAATTTTGAGAGGATGACAGAGTTAAACACTTGTTAATTGACCTACCCTCTTTTAATTCCTGGCAGAAAACTCTTTCTACTTGAAGTACTTTTATGTCAAGGAGCTTCAATGCTCCCTTAAGCACAACATTTTATCCTTGCAAAACATTCTTTCTATTGTAATTTTCATAGGAGTCCACTTACTTGCTCATAGTAGTAAAATGTTCACGTCTCCTTCTGTTAATTCACCTCGTTCAAAGTTGGCTTGCAGAACATCATTGTATATTATTTATATGAGCAAGAAACTGGTGAGCACTCACAATCATTTGGTAATGGTAATGATAATAATTTCTACTTGTTGAAATATTTTTTTCCTTGAATGAATTATAGAGGGGATTTTACCATTATGAAAACTAATAATCACCTGAAAGCTAATACTCCTTTTTAAACCAGAAATAGAACCCTGTGGACCTCCTGTTAACTTGATGACAGAACAGCAATTGGCTGCTGTGCACAAAGAATGAAATCAATGTAGTTGTGCTACAATGCCATATGAAACAGGCTCTTGTGTAGATACTTATCTACAATAAGAGTGGCAATACCCAGTACTGTCTCTGCACAGTGAGAAATTTTCTGTTGAACCTGTATAGCAGAATAACATCTATGCCAATCCATTTCTCCATGTGGAGGCAAAAAAGTGCTTAGTAAACAAGTCAGCTGTAATATCCATATGATAGATTTGGATCTTCAAAGCAGACAAATCGTATGAAGCATACAATCCTCACCTGGAAAGCCTCACCTGTACCCAGGAGTGGATCTTGGAATTTCCTTCCAAAGTTGTGGTCACTTCACACACACCATGTAAGAACACTAATGTCTGGAGGTCTGGAGAGGCTTAGATGTGAGGTTTCAGTTCCATCACACATTAGTACTTTGATGCTGGATCATAGTTTTGCCTATCTAGAGATAAATAAATTTAGGACTAGATCTACAGTCTGTGTTCATTATTTTTATTTTGATGACTGGCTGTAATTTAGATTTATCAGCCTGAGAGGACCACAGATTCCTAAACTAGTAACAGGAATTATAGAATCATGGAATATCCTGAGTTGGAAGGGACCCACAAAGGTCCTTGAGTCCAGCTCCTGGCCTTGTACTGGACAGCACAAAAAGTCACACCATGTTCCTGGGAGTATTGTCCAAATGCTCATTGAATTCTGTTAGGCTTGGTGCCACGACCACTTCCCTGAGGAGCCTGTTCCAGTGCACAACCAACCTCTGGGTGAAGAACATTTTCCTAACATCCAATCTAAAATTCCCTTGGCATAGCTTCAGGCCGTTTCTTCTGGCCCGATCATTGGCCAGCACAGAGAAGAGATCAGTGTCTGCCCTTTCACTTGCCCTTGTGAGGAAACTGTAATGAGGTCTCCCCTCAGTCTCCTCTTGTCCAAGCTGAACAAACCAAGCTGTTCCTCATAAGGCTTCCCCTAAGGACCCTTCACCATTTTTCTTGTCCTCTTCTCAGTAATCTCTAATAGCTTTATTTACTTATATTGTGGCACACAAAAATTGTCTATTTTTTAACAGAATATTACAAAATATTCTGTAATGGAGAGAATACAACAGACACGTCTGCAGTCAATATGCTGCAGAGGTGCTATTGTTCTAGTACAAGTTTTTTGGGTTTTTTTTGGCTGTTTGCTGCATTCATCCTTTTACACTTCACATTAACAATACAAAATATTGCCAAACTGATATTCTTTGCTAATACCCCCATGTGAATTAAATTTCCAAATTTCTATTTGTGAAACTGAACACAATTTAATCAAAAGGGAAAAATATGCAGCTCCAATGATTAATAAATTGTGAAAAGCTATTTCAGCTACTTTGACTAAGAAACTTCTCAACATTCAAGATAAATCAAGTGTATTTACTGCATGCAAAGGAAAAAAAAATTATTCAAGACTATAAAAATAAATGGCTTATTGTGGAGATTAAAAAAAAAAAGAAGAAAGTGAGTCACAAACATTTGCAACCCTCTGTTGGCTCATTGCAACCCACGAATTTGGGGGTTTTTGTTTGTTCTTGTTTCTTCATAGCATCTTCTGTAGCAAAGCTTGGCTGCTCTGAAGGCAGCATGTGGTGCTTTGCAGTACCTCCCCCAGGTGCAGGAATACCACATCCCCACATCTCTTGTGGCTCCATCTATTAGCCATTACAGTGACCATCCATGGAGCCTGCAATGCTCCTTTATAAGTCAAACTTCCCAGCTGAGAACTGTAGGCAAGATAGAAGATAATGGTGGGAAGACATGGAGGAAACCTCCATAGCTACCAAAGTGACCCTGTTCTTTCAGTGCTCTTCCTGCTCTGTATGTCAGAATTGTCCATGTGGGGCTGTTGTCCAGCTGGTCAGGTCCAGTGCTGCATGCTGAGGGGCTCATCCTTAGAACATAGCTGCATCTGAAGTTGTCTGTAGCAAGGAACTGGCAAGAACAGCTCCTTGCTACAGGCAACTTCAATTCAGATAGAGGTGTTCTCCAAGGCTGCTTGGGCCTCTTTGTCCCTTTTCATTTGCTAGCAAAGTCATGAACACAAGATTATTTTTTCAGATGTCAGCAATACCCAATGATTATTTGCCTGCTCTCTTACAACTGTTTAGTAGCTGAATCACTTCCCAGCCAGCAATTGTGAGCTCAGAGATGGAGGCATCTGTTCACACAAACTGAGGTGTGGGAACAAATTAACTCTAGGTTTGGAAAGGGGCGAGGGGGAAAGGAGAAACTCATTTTAAATACAAGCCTCTAAGGCAGGCAACACAGTCCAGGAAAATGCCCCACATCACCCTGCAATGCTGTTTGAAATGGACATTTCCAGCTTACACAGAAGAGGTTCTGAACTCACTAATAAAAAAATAATGAACAGCAGTAAAGCTCCAGGGTTACACCTTATTATTGTCTGTTGTCAGTCTGTTTCAGATTAGTTTTGTAGCTAGACTAAAATAGTTTACCAGATTCTGTTGCTGTGCATGGCAGTAGGATTTATATTTGTTCTGGTGCAAAAAAATTGTGTGTGATGATTAGGGAATCATCAATCTAGAATTGCTTGGTATTGCTGGGTGAAGTGCCCTTAAGCTTTTGAGCCATTAAACAGAGAGCCCTGTTGGTATTTTTCCATTTCTTTTGCTCCCCTATAAGGTTGTTTGCTGTATTTCCTAAATGAAACAGACTGCCTCTCAGCACCCGAGCTGACTTCCCAGCCTTCCTTTTCTGATGGAAGCCTACTCAACAGTAGAACAGTCTTCACAAGCTTTCCCCAAAGCTGTTATGTGGTCTGCTAACAGCTTCATGGACAAACACAAAATCAAGCCACTTAAAAGCAACTTTTCCAGGGGAATACTCTGCATTCCTGATGGCAATATTCCCAAGGTTAATTAGAATATACCCAATTTTCATTGTACTTCCATCATCACAGCTTCCCTGTGAGATGCTCTAAAACAGCACAGAGCTTTAGAGCTCTTACCTCACACAGTGACAGCTTTAGTCTTGGCAAGGAATGAGCAGGGAAAAGGGAGGAGGGAAGGGGAGAAAGGAGAATGGTCACTCCTGGCAGAAACAAGAGTTTGTAACCTTGAAGAATTCACCCTGGAATCTTGCCCTTGCAGCGTTTCACACAAAACCACCTAGCCACTGTTCACACTGCATCCAGAATTAGATAACAAAAAAGACCAAATCTCTAAAAAACAAAAATCCCTGAGGTCCAGTATGACTTCAGAATAAAAAAATGGTGCCTCAAAAACAGATTTTGCAGCCTATTTCTTGCAACATGGCTGCTCTGGACAGTTTCAAGCTCTTTCTGAAAGAACTGCCACAAACATATCTTCAGCATGTGATTGCCCTCACCAGTGAACATATATCAGCACTCCTGCAATCTTATATATCTGTGTGCAATAGCCAGGAGCTCTGAGAGATGGTTAACGATTTTTTGCCTCCAAGTCCACAGGAACAATAAACATAGACGTTGTGCAGTGTGGTTTGGGCTTAGGTTTGCACACATGGTGCTTAGAATATGGTTTGATTAGGTTTGGTGGTCCCAGGACACCTGGAGTCAGAGCAAACTGGGCTTGCCAGCACATGCATGCTGTGATGCAATTAACAGTTACCACCTTTTCCCTTTGAGGTTAAGAAGAAGAAGCTGCAAATTAAATGTTGCTCCACTGCTTCTGTTTCTAAAACCACAGGAAGAATTGCACATGCAGCTGACTGAACCAATTTTCATAGAACCTCATGAAAAAGGTGAAAGGCTGATGGCTGTTCTGATAAAGGCTCAGGAAACACAAAAGTTAAGCAAAGGCAACAGACTCTACACTTGCTGTACTTTTTACCACTTGGATCCAAGGGAAATACATAATGGCAACATGGTGAACCTTCGTATACTGAAACCTCTGCAGAGGCCTCATTTTCAGCCCATGCTTCAAAGCAAGATGGGAGAGTTATAGGATTTGACTTTGGAGTGACAACTATGTGAAGGACAGGCATGTGGCATGTAATAAGACTTGAGATGAAAAGTTACTGTGACTTAATGTCTTCCTTCTTAATTAATTGGCTTATGAGTAGAATGAACTAATACAAAAGAAAACTAAACTCATCTTCCCTTGCTAGAACGTTGTACCTTCAGTAAGCAGTTCAAACAACTCTGTGACTGACAATTGCTGAAATCATAGGACAATGATAATTTTGTGACCTTCATGTTTCCAGAAAATTTGGCCAAAATTGGCCAGACAATGAAAAAGTGGTGGCCAACCTGCAGGCTTTATTCTCCACAGAAAAGTCAAGAAATATTTTGCCCAGTGCAAGTATTTGGGTAAGCTCCAAAACTGAGTCTGAGCACTTGTGAATTCACAACGCTTTGGTTGAATACTGCAGACAGACAGACACACAGCCATGGGATGACTCAGGAGTTTTGTGAAATAGGTGGACTTGAAATTGCATCCTACAAGAAAAGGACTTTGCAAACAGGCAGCTCTAAACTCCCATCAGCTGTTGTGTGTCTCCTCAAAGGTCAAGCACCAGGGCAAATTCAAGGGAGAAACACAAAACTCATGAGGTTAAAAAATTGAAGTCGGGATTCATATAGGATTTGTAGTATTATGAGCAAAATTTATCTTTCTGGCCCCTGGAGACTAAGGCATTTATTCATCTTTCAGTCTTGAAAGTTAATTAACAGATCTTAGGACAAATGGTTTATTTATAAAAGAGCCAGTTACTTATGTGATAATCACCCCTACTACTCCTATTTAGTTGGTTAATCTTTAGAATAATCTGAGGCCCTGTGTGAATTGATACTAGTGGGTAATCATGTTGGGTGGGGTGCTTGTCATCCCAAAATGTCAGCTACTCTCAACCCTGACATCAGCCACCAGGTAAAAAAGAAAAGAGAAAGAAAATCACCAGAAAAAAGGGTTTAGAGTATGAGAACGTCAGCACTCCAGTAGCCCTCAGAAATCCTTTTCATCAGGAAAAGAAAAACTACTGTCTCCCCTTGATATCATTGGAAAGGTTAGCAGTTAATGAAGATCGTGCCGATCAGCCAAGCTGGAACAGCACAGCACCACTACTGTCAAAAGTGCAAGAAAAAGGTTATCAGTTTTCAGGAAGCCTGTTTTTTGTTAGATTGCTTTAAAACAAAATTGTATCAGAGAAGTGAATGGGAAAATGTAGGAGTTAATGCCAGAACACAATATAAGACAACTTCCTGGCGCACGCTTGCTCTGCAAAAATGCTGTGGTTTCCTCTGTGCAGATATAGCACAACTGCTTCAGCTGACCTAAACCACCACCATCACCACCAGCAACACAGGCACACAGGAAAAGGCAGATCTGAAATGTCCTGACATTTTGAGTGTGCAGTTGGAATTGCAGGAGAGGATCACTGGACACATTCCACTGTTTTTGGAAGAGCTGTTTAAAGGGCATTCTTCAATCAGCATCTTGGCTGTGCAGAGCTAGGCTGCAAAGATTAATGCTGAAATATTCCAGGATGAAGAAAAGTCTCAAATGATAATATGCTGGCAATTAAATTTCTATTCATGAAGTTCATATTGGATCACATATACACTGCATACTGGTCTTCAGAGAAGAATAGAGATGAAATTGTTTAAGTCAAATTTGTCAATTTATTTTATTTTTGAATTTAACAACATTGTGTATTTCAGTACATTGAAGAAAACTGTAAATGCCTACCAGGAAAGCTTGTAAATTAAGAATTTATTTTAGTTACTTTTTACTGTCTTCACACCCTCTGGTCACTATACAATGGAACAGTGCAGTCACCATGACAGCAAATTTTGCTAGAATGAGGAATTCCATCCAGTATGGAACTAGGAAAGTTTAGGTTCCCACAGACTGGTGTCAGGTATCCCCTGACTACTCTGGCCATAATAACTATTGCTTTCTGCATATTTACACTATTCCAATCATGGACCATAAATATTTCCTATGGTCATATTTATTTTCCTACTGCTCTCATGCTTGGAGATAATTATTTGCATTTGCTCATAAGACATTCCTCTCTACTGACTTGGCATTAAATACCACTAGCTCTCAAAACTGGCCAAGCACCTAAGATGAGACAGTACTCTCCTGTCCCCACTAAACCAAAAATACAAGTTGCACAGTAGCTACTGCAAGCTCACCTTATCATGGAATCACCCCAGGCTGCAAAGCATCTCTTAACTTAGTCTGAGATCACCTTTCACTCTTACTAACCAAGAAAATTATGCCAATTAGCCAAATGTATGTTATCAAAGCAAACAGTTAAATGGTTGAATAAAGAATTGAAAATTGAGAACATTTTAAATGTAGATACATATCTTTCCTTGGTTTTGAGCCTTAGATATTTCCTCCTCTTCTCTTTCATTTCTCTTAAAATATATTTGCATTGCACTCACTAGAAACAACTGTTTATGTGAAGCATAAATTATGAAACACCTAGTTAGATTTACTGCTTTTAATTCACTCTAATGAAAAAAAAAAAAAAAAAGATCAGTTAATATCATAGGAAAGGTTTTTTCCTCTGGATTCCCTCCTCTTTTCACCAACCTTAGGAGCCATACTCACACATACTGTACACATCCTCAGCCCAATGTGAAGTGCTTCCAAGTTCTCAGCTCCAGTTCTACCCCTGCTGCAGAGCTCTACCTCCTGCATCCAGCACTCCTGTAGTCCCTCCACACACTTCCTGTGTCCCACTCCATCCCACTGGCAACACTGGTGTTTGACCTCTCAAGGGCAAAGAGCAGAAAAGCATTGGACAAAAAGCAGCAAATTACTGAAGCACCTGGGAGCTGTTTATGTAATGACTGGCTGCTCCCCAGTGTGGGCTCAAGCAGGGTCTCTTTCTGATTTTTGCAAAAACTGAAGGAACTTAGTATCTCTGAGATAATATCCCTCACTTCCTTTAACAAATTTGATTGAGGTGATGCTGCTGATGGAAAAAGAGAAGGGCAAGTGAAAGGAAGGAATGAGAAATCTGGGCAAAGACTCACAGGCAGATCTGTCACATCATCTTTGTTTTGACAGAACAACAGACTACCACTGCCAGCCAACTCTGAAAACATTATGTCCTCAGATGCTGTGCTGTGTTTGGTTTGTTTTCTCCTTTCCAAGTCTTACTGAAAATGAATACCCAGAGGAGAGACAGATCCCTCAGCCACACTGCAGGATGAGAAGAAAAGCCTCTCTGAAACAGAATGTATGTATGCTCCTCCATCCACTCAACATCCACCCTGGCAGTGTTTGAACGAGATGAAAAACAAGTGGGTCTTAAAATATCGTTCATACATACAAATTATCACAGCCCAATTCCATTCACCACACAACTGTTCTATAATTTGGAAACAAGCTATTTGGGGGCATGACAAATACAAGACGTCAAATTCTGATTGCACAGACGTTCATTGTTCTGTTGCCATTAATACTCCTAATCTATGCCAGTGGAAATTATGTGCTTATATTAACAACACATGAACCAGACAGCTGTGAGGATTAATTCTAGCAAGGTACCTGCTCCTCAGCTCTAGTGAGACTTCTGGGAAAGACGTGCATTCCAGAACTGTCCTTCAGGTGTGTGTGGAGGAGGATCAGGAGCTCTAACTGTGAGGCAATCTGAGACAGAGAGGGTGTTAGGAAACGTGAACTATTCCACACATTACTCTGGCCTTTCTTCTCTTTATGGGGAAGAATAGGTGAAGATGAAGAGAGTCAGTGAAGTTCTTCACAGGCACATGGGAATGAAGGCACTCAATGCCCTGCCCTGTTACTGCTCTAAGGGCATGGCAACACAATCATTGTGTGGCTTTCCTCTTCTGTTATGACTGTTTCTCTGTGCTTGTCCTTGGAACTTCCTGTCATCCCTGGTCTGGTTCTCACTGGAATGAATCATGGGCTGTGTACACTGCACATCTTTAGGCAAAATATCTCATGAAAATGCAATCACAGTTTAGTCACAGTTTAGTTTGTATTAGATCCACTCAGGCACACACTATAGAGAGGGGGGGGATGTTGATTTGTTTGTTGCATATATACTGGCTGTTAATTTTTATTGCTTGTAAACTTTCTCTCTAAAATCTGTGTGAAAGCTGGACTACTATGGTAAAGGAAAGTTACCATATGGGGAAAATATGGTTGATTAAAGTGGCTGTTTCCATGCTTGCTCAGTGTTGTGACACATCTTCACATTGGGTAAGGTGATTGGCAGAGAAACAACAGCAGTGAGCACTGATGAGTGTATGCGTCATGTACAAATGCCTGGAGCTGAGTAGGGCTTGGTTTTGCAAACTTCCCAGAAGCTTCCAAGCATGATTTATTGAAGATTTTCTGCAATAATGAAGATATTTAAAAAAATAAAATCAAGTGTCACACTTCCTGCTATAGACTACTGAATGCAAAATGAAGAAAAAACAGGGGACTGTCTCATGCAGGGAATTAAGGATAGTTTAACATTACAAATACACTACAGAAGGTACAACCCCATCTTTCCTGTGTGTATTAGCTCTCTTCTTTCCATTCCATGAAGGAAGGATGGTCTTCTTAAAACTGAGTTTCCTGATCTATCACAGACATTGAGTATGACCTGAAACTCATGTCATCTCTTCCTTCAGCACTCCATCTATAAAATGCAGATAACACTTCTTTTCTCTTAGTCTTTAACCTTGTATATTTTCAATACAGTTTATTCTATGTGTTTATGTAGATATATACTCAGAAATATACAGAATCTGATTTTCCTGGCCTCTAGCTGGTATTATAAAATGAGAATAAATAGCTTTCAGTAAGGAGCAAATATGGTAGACAACTCATAAACTTATCCACTCATCTAAATCTGGACACCAGTTAGACCTGTAAGCATTGATTCTCATGAGATGCCACAGGCAGGAAAGATGTAATGCACAGGTTTCAAGAAGTTTTGCACTTCAGGATATTTAAGCAATTGAAGTTTCTTTAGAAAGGGACAAGACTATTAGCTGTCCCCAGCCACTGGGATGGAAAGCCCAAACACAACCCAGCCTAACCTGTTCCCTGTGAGCAGAAGCCCCTGTGCTGGTTACTGTCAGACATCTTCATTCTATGACACAGAGAATGGGACATGGTCCCATCATTACTGCATTCCTTTTGGTAGGCTTTGCTTCAGTCTTTGTGGATGCTATACCAGGCTCTTCACGTCTCATCTCACATCTGTTCTGAAAAAGTGTGGGGTTTTTTTCAGACTTTCAGCCTGTAGCCAGTCATTTTCTTCCCTCATCAATAGTCTCTCATCATTCAATTCCAGTCTCAATCTCTTTATTCACAGAAGCTAACCTAGAGCTGGTTTTTTTTATTCAGCCCAAAAAATACCCTGATGTCAATGCAGAAGCTTCTGAGGTCACTTTGTATTTCCTGCTGGCCTGAGGCAAGTCTTATTCTCATGTGTTCCTTTCACCAGGCCTCACTTACTCTCTCCATTCAGCTTTCTCCTGCTAAGGTCCAGATTCCATGGAATGCCCTAACTTGTCCAAGAACTAAGCTTTTCTGAGGTAAGGAGAGGGCAGAGGTCCTAGAGGGGTTCTCCCTCCTGGCTGGCACATCACTGTGTGGAGCAGAGCAGGGATGCAGCATGTGAGAAGCAGAGCAGGAGCAGAACAAGGAAATATTTAGAAAAGAGTTCCTTCTGAGCCAGAGGGACCCCAGCTTTGTATTGAGGAGGGGTAAGGTTACCATTAAGCCTCAACTAACTCTTGATATTAGGACCAGCCTGCCATGAAATCCTTTCCTGCGGCACCAGAGCCTGCTCCATCTGTGAGCTGCTGGTTACAGCTTCTTTAGAAGCACCTGCATGTGCTGAATTCCTGGAGGGGAAGTGGAGTGTTATATGGTGAATTAAGTCTCTGGATAACCCTGTGGTTAATTAATCAATTACAGAGGATTAATAAACTATGTGAAAATTACAATAATATTTTTAGAAGTGGAATAATCAGACTTGCTCTGATCTGGTGATTTATCAGCTAGCTGACAGGTGATAGCTTATGATTTTCACTCAGGGGCCATGAAGTGTTTTCTGCCAAAACTATCATCCCTTCACGTATTTTTTTTTAACTTGTGTCATCTAGACTTTTCTTCTTGGGCTTGTTAGCAATCAATGCCTGCCTAGCCTAGGCATTTTTCAAAAGGAAAGGCACAATATGGAATAACTTTTGTGGAAGAATGTGAAATTAAATGTAATTTAATTTGGGTGTCAAGCAAAAATAACATGTTGAGGGAGACTTCGCCATCATGGCAATTGAACCTCCAAATGTAACCACCGGCCAAGAATTCAATCACCAAGATATCTCCTTTTTGGGCTTACCTTTTGAGGCCAGATAGACAGACACCTTTCCCTTGACAATTCTCCCTTTGTCACTCTGAAAATCTTAGCTAAAACTTTTGATTCCAGCATCACTCTAATGGTGTTTCTCTTGGAGGCCAGTTAGCAAGAAGAAAAAGGAAAATAAAAAGTGTGAGAAAGTAATTTTTCAATTGGTAAATAATAATTTGCCTCTGAAATTTGTTGAACTTCTGGAGATATGGAAAAATGCATGTCCAAAACTAATCACATGCACACACACACACAAAAAAAGCAACACATGGGCATAAATTATTACAGTATTTGGTTCTAGATGTGCTAGTTATGACACAACATTCATTAAAAAAAAGCTCATTCTGCACTGTGATACTTGTTTCTTCTCTGGTGCCCATGAAAGGCAGCTTTCTAAGCTGAGAATTCTAGTCTGTGTCTCTGTGGTCTCCTGCTCTGGATACACAACTTTCCTTCAAGGGTCCCTTTGTGGCTTTTTGGGAGAACCAAGCAGCTACAAGGTACAGAAAACCAGACAATCCAGGGACTGTAACTTCAGATGCCACACAGGATATGGAGACAGACAGTCACCCTGAATTTACTGCCACATACAAAGAGCAAATCTGATGGGGATTAGCTATTTCACCTTTTTCCCCAAGTTCACAGCACAATCTGTTCTGTTGCCAGGTCCATTTAGGTTACACAGACAAAGATTTTGCAAAACATCCTTGACCTTGCCGCAGTGTTTTCAAAAGATTTACTGAATTTCAGTGGAAAGAGATATATTCTGTAGAGAAATAACCAGAAGGAGTATAAAACTACTGCCAGCAGTAGTTAAAATGCCAAGGTGTATTTAAAAAATTCAAATTAAATTTGAGTTTTACAGTACCACAGGAACTGATTAAACATATGCCTTCTTTCAACAGAGCACTCTGCTCTGTCTGCTGTCGAGGGAGATATTGGGAAGTGGACTCCAGCTGGCTGTCGTGCAGTGAATGGGGCTGCTTGCATGTCCAGGGCCTCCCTGGGTTTCATCAGACTGTGGCATGGCCTCTTCTTATTAGCACTGTTTTCATGGGGAAAGAATGCTCCGAATCTGTGGCAGAAGCTGTTTGAGCAAAACCCTTTTGCTTTTCTCTGAAGAGGGAAATCCTGCACAGCACCCATGCAGAAAAGGCAGCATTTGTGAGCCCTCCCCTGCCTCTTCCCATATCTCATCTGTGGACAAGAGGACAACCCAGCCTCTCAGCCCACCCATTTAGTTTTTTTGCGACTCAGCTGAACGCCAAGTGCCCTGTGGCAACTCCCTTATTTTAGCCATGAAGCAAACCCTGCTGAAATCCCAGGGAGACCTGGACTATCCCGTGGCTCCCCACAGCTGGGACTGAAACAACCCCATCTCCTAAAACTACACTCCCTTCTAGCCTGAGAATAGTCTGTTTGAGGGTTGTTTTTTCTCTGATCTCATTTATTTCCCATCACTGTGCCTGTGATTACTCTCCCTCAAGCCCTCTCTCTCCCTCCTACCGGCATGCCTTGCCTAATTCCTCCCGCGACGTTATCAGCTGGGATGCTGAGCAGCTGAGCTCGGTATTAGCGCTGACGCAGGCGGGCTGACAAATGAGAGCGCCGCCGGGTGCGCTTTCCCGGGAAGCAGGATTGGGAGCTGACGGGCTGGCAAAGAGCGAGAGCTGGCGGCTCCCGAGCCCCTTCCCTCGGTGGCTCCGGGCGCAGAGCGACACAGGGAAAAGACCCATATGCTTCGCTGCCCTCGGCTTGCCAGGAGCCCCTGACTACCTGGCTGATCCGGGCCCTGCCCAGTGCCCTGTCACACAGCCAGCCGCCAGCTTTGCAAGGGGATTCAGTGCCTTTTATTAGGCTTTTTGTCTGTTGGTTGGGTTTTTTTTGTTTGTTTTTTTTGTTTGTTTGTTTGGTTTGGTTTGGGTTTTTTTTGTGTGTGTGTTTTTTTTTTTTTTTTTTTTTTTTTTTTTTTTCCTGTGTATTCACCCTTAGGATCACAAAACCTACATGCCATGACTACCCAAGGCCTACTCTAGCAGGAAATGGTGGGAAATGAAGAACCATTTGAAAAACAAGGCATGCCCTTAGACTCCCTCGACTAGATCCTCAGATTTTTACTGCCCACTGCTCCAAGGCTGGGTAGCTCCACATCCTCCATCCACCAGCCCCTAATCAACTGGGAAGCACTGGGGATTTTTCTTAAGCCTCGGCATCAGCTGTAAAAATGGTGAATCCCCCTTTGTTCCAAAAAAAGGTGGGTTTCTAGCTCTGCATTGGAAAATGTGTACTGAGAAATGAGTGGCAGTAATTTTACATTATCAGTTCTAGCTGACTAGATTCAATATCTGTTTTCCTTCAGAAGACCTGCACAACACCTCGAGCTGGGTTTGTTCCATTACAGTTACTGTGATGAACTGCCAGGAAGTCACATCAGGAAAATTGTACATAACCAGCCAGGATTTCTCCTCTCCGCTTTGTTACCAGCTCAGCCACCTGTCCCTGTATCTTCCCTGTCCCTGCTAGTGATGCTTCTGGTGAGAAGATGTTTCTCCTTTCCTATCTGACCAACTACAAGAGAAATACAAGGTTTATGCTCTGCTTCACTAATAAATCTGGATTTATGTGTGAAAGAAGGCAAAAGAGTTTGGGGGAAAAAATCTACTCTATAACGCAAATGTCCATTCCTTCAGTGGACGCATCACACAATACTAGTAAATAAAGCTGTAAAATTCTCAATTCCTGGGGAGCTGGTGGTCCCTGTTTCCAAGGAGAACAGGGACCACCTGTATCCACACCATCCCTGTATTCCATCACAGGGACAGAAGAACCTCAGTTGGAGAGCCATTAGTGTCTGCTGCCTGGTTAGCTATGGGCTCATATTATTTTCCATTAGTCTGCATAATAGAAATCCCACAAGGGTGAAAGATAAAAGAAGCATTACTTCATGCATTCTGCATTAGACTGTTGAAGTGTGGCAGAAAGAAAATGTGTTACCCAGTGCTCTGTTTGGAAGGTGGCAGGTGGTGGCCCTTGGGGTGAGATTGAGTGGGTTTGTTTCACCACTAGATGACACTCCTGTCTCTTCAAAAGGCTCCTGCCACCCCTACTGTGGCTGCAGGTCACAAAATTTTGAGAACAGATTAACCTGGCTCCAGGTGGGAGCTCCCTGAGTCCCTCAGACACAGTCACTGCCTGATTAATTGCAAGTGGTTGCACCTTATTATTTTGCAAAAGTAAGGTAGAGAAAAAATGATGACTCAACTTTTGAAATTTCAGTTTCCCTCCCAAAAGAAGCAAGCTAACAAGTGCTCAGTGAGAGGGCTTCTCCTACTGCCTTGTGAAGCATGGCTGTGGATTAGCAAGAGAATGCATTGAGCTGGTTGTCAAAAGCATCATGGGCTCAAGGCCCAGGTACTGCAAGACCCCAAACTCGCTATGAAACCATGGCCAGGCTGTGCCTCACTCCTAACACCACTTTAAAAAAAGCCACAGGGCTTATCTGGTGTTATGGCCAATACCCAAATTAAACTCTCTGCAAAACCAGGACAGCTCCTTGTGTCCCAGCCCTCTCAGGAGACAGAAATCATTCCTGTTTACAAGTGCCCAAATACCACAGGGTAACACACTGTAGCCACCATGATGATGGAGAACTTTCTGAGTGATACTCTTCATTCTGCTTAGGCAATTGATTATAAGTATCTGATAATGCAAATTTTGGAAAGGCAAGACAGTAAAAAAAAAAAAAAAAAAAAAAAGAAAGAAAAAAAAAAAAAGCCTGAGATTAAAAGAGCCAGTAATAAAAAGCTCAAGATTAAAATGCTAGTATGGCTTTAGGTTACACAGCCATCATGTAGCAGAGCACTATACAGGACATGGGGAAATACAGAACATGGTGTTTAAGGACAGCTGTAATTACATTTCTGAGAACTCTCCATGAAGAAATGTCCATATACTTCTGACATCTGCTCTTTGATTACCAGACAAATACCAAAGGGGTGAAGCTCCTATTCCTCCCAGAAATAAGAAAATAGAACATTCAAACACAGCCTGAGATGGCAGCCCTACATCACCCTCTGATCAACTTCTACAGTAGTGTCATGCAGAATCCCACAGGACTGTACTTCAACAGATCTGCTTGACAGATGGGAGTTTTTTATGGCTTAGAAAGTGATTATCAAGACAATAGGGGTAATTTCTCTGCAAGCTAGCCTTTACAGAAACTTCCTAACACAATCTTCTCCTCAAATTGTGCATCTTAACATGAACAATTATAGTCTTATGAATTTTGCTGTTTCCCAGTTTATGGCCTTTGCTTCCTCTTTTTCTACAAAAATGGAAATCTGCTTCCCAAGTCTCTTTCCTCACTTGTAGTGCTGGCCAGACAATCAACAACTTCACTTAAAATCAATATGTAGAGTTTTCCTGAGTGTGTAATAAGGTAGGAGATGAAGATAGATTTTTCTCATGTAAGCTTTCCACATGAAACTGATTATTTACTCCTCTTGCATAAATCTACTTACCTTCTTCTAATCATGATGAAATCAATTAAATACATTTTACTTGTCTGCACAAAAACTAATGAGAATACTATTTACAGGCAAGCAGGGTATTCTTGATAATGAATTATTGGATGGAGCCTCTAAGACTTGTAAAATTTAAAAGACTTGAACAGTGCTGGACAAGTCTGAAGACATACCAGACTACCAATGCCTGAAACCTGACTTTGCTCCCGTGTCAGAACAAAGCACAAGCTGTGTGCCTGAACAGAGCTGTGACCATACCTAGGAGAAAACTGTCCATTTTGAGGAAGCAATTTACAGGAACAGCTTGTTTACTTTTGGACAAACAGTGCTGCCTGTGAAAGCCCCATCTCAAGCACAGCTCCTGCTGACTTCAGTGGGAATCTGCTATGAGTCAAAACTGGAGGCTCAGTAGTGCTCCATGCAGAAGTATAATCATCATTATAGCATGGATTGTAATTGGAGACTTGCAAAGTCAATCAGCTTGCTATATCAATAGCAGTCTGGTGGCTAAATTGCCTAGACTAATTCTTTTTTAACACCTCAGCCATAAGACTCATCATTAGACAAATGCCATATCCTAATATATACTGCAGCTTAAACACAATGAGAGCTTCAATCTGTTTTTTAATTTCTGTGATATTCTGTCTTTTTGCCCACATACAGGGAAAAAAGTTTTTGTAGGCAGAAAACTGCACAGACTGTTCCACATCAGAAGGTTCTTGCAGTCTTCTTGTCCCTGGGAAGTGATGAGCTCCTGCAGACCTCTGGTGCATGATGACATTTGAAAAATAAGCAATAAACAAAACAAATATTTGCTGCAGCTTTCAATGCTGCAGCTCAAACATTTCCTGAAAGAAATTATGAAACTAATATGTATAAGATTTATAAATGGGAGGAAAAGGCCAATCACAAAATCTAAGCAGCCCCCATTATGATTCAGCTTACCTGTACAGTTACCTACTCAGTCCATGCAAGAATACTTGGAGGGGAAAAAACTGACTCTTGCTCATCCCAATCCCCCATTTTCCTCTTGTACAACAAGCAGAGTGTGGATTTGGTCCTAGCTGAAGAACCTGTCCAGAGTCAAGCAGATGCATATCCATTGGTGATGGCACTTGCGCTGTGTCAGGCCTCTTAGTGGAACAGGCAGGGCCAGTATCACTGAATAGCACCCTGAAGTTATCTGGAATATTTTTATGCTTGTTCATTCCCTGGATCTGTTTCAAAAGGTAAGCGTTGTACTTGGTGACAGCAGACCGTGTTTTCAGGGCTAGGCTCCATGAGCAGTTAATTCAAACTGGCCTGATTTTCAGTGCTCAAATTTGATGCAAGTTCCTCAGCTCTTCACTCAAGCAATTTTTAGTTAGAGACCTACCTTTTGGTAACTGATTGGGAACATTATGACCTGCCTTTAAATGTAATGTGTTACAAAATTAGAGGGACAATTTATGGGACAGCAGATACTTCCCTTTGCAAGTTTCTAACTTCCCAATGCATTACGTCCCTATAACGAGTCAATAAAACAAGTCACAGCTGCAGCACAATGAATGTCAAGAGGCACAATGGACAGCGGGTGTTTTTGATTATCAATCTCCTGAGCAAGCACTTTTACTTTCTGAAAGTTCACTGTGCTACACTGTACGAGGTGAGTGCCTCTCGGTGCTTTGGCTGCACCTCCCGTACCGCAGTGAGATCGATACCGTGCACCGGCGTCAGCCTCGCTGGGAGAGGAAGGTCAGCCGAGTTTAGCCATCAGCTGGCCCGCAGACAAACCCTCTAAACAAAAAGCGGAAAAGCCTCCAGGGGCTCTGGGGCTTAAGGCAGCTCAGGCGGACAAGCCAGCGGCCGCATTGCCGGGGCCGGCAGCAGGAGGGCTCGGCCGGGGCCGGCTGCGGTTCGCCCGGAGCGGGCAGCGGGGCTGACGGACACACGAAATCCTTCCGGTCACACAGATGCCTTCTCTTTCCAGCCGAACAGGGGCAGACGGGGCAGAGCTCTGCAGGGCCCAGATGAAATCACGGGGCTTTGTTATGCTGCAGACCCAGTGCCTCCCAGTTATTATTTTTTACTTTATTTATAGCGCTACTCAAAACTGAGTACACATTTCGCTATGGGGGAAAGAAAAGACTAAAACAACAACAACAAAACAAAACAAAACAAAAAAAACCCAGCTATCCTTGCCTCCAGCCTCTCGGAAATTAGCCCGGTCAGCGAGAATTCAGCACTTCTCTCCTGCAGCGGGAGCTGCTGAGTGCCCGTGTTCAGCCCCAGGGCACAGCTGGGAGCAGGCGCTCCCCCCGGGCTGCCCGGGAAGGAGCAGCCCAGCAGTGCCGCCGTCCCGGTGCGCTGCAGGGGCAGCGCTGGGAGCGGCCGGGAGGGAAGGAGCAGCCCAGCAGTGCCTCCGTCCCGGTGCGGTGCAGGGGCAGCGCTGGGAGCGGCCGGGAGGGAAGGAGCAGCCCAGCAGTGCCTCCGTCCCGGTGCGGTGCAGGGGCAGCGCTGGGAGCGGCCGGGAGGGAAGGAGCAGCCCAGCAGTGCCTCCATCCCGGTGCGGTGCAGGGGCAGCGCTGGGAGCGGCCGGGAGGGAAGGAGCAGCCCAGCAGTGCCGCCGTCCCGGTGCGGTGCAGGGGCAGCGCTGGGAGCGGCCGGGAGGGAAGGAGCAGCCCAGCAGTGAGGTGCAGGGGCAGCGCTGGGAGCGGCCGGGAGGGAAGGAGCAGCCCAGCAGTGCCGCCGTCCCGGTGCGGTGCAGGGGCAGCGCTGGGAGCGGCCGGGAGGGAAGGAGCAGGAGCGGCCCCGCAGCGCCCCCTGGCGGGCCCGGCCGGGAGGGAATGGCGGCCCCGGGCCGTCACAGTGGAAACAGCCGAGTGCTGTCGTAAGATATTCGCAGCGTGTATTACCTGTTCGCAGAGACACGATTCACATCGCGTTTTAAAAATTCCACCAGGAAACAATCATAATTATGAATTTTTAAAAGTGACTGAATGACTCAGCCTCCAGATTTGGATGTCTGGAGTTAGGCGTATCCTCTATACTATCTGCACTATTTTTTATTAAATAAATAAAAATAAAATTAAAAAGAAAATACTGTGGCACAACATTTTTGTATGTTTCTATTTAAGTTAATTTCCATATTATTCCCCATACAATTACACTGCTAGCAAGGTGACAGTATGAAAGCAGCAATGAATACAGTGGAACCTGTAAAAAAGGATGGAACAAGGAGATTGCATTGTGTTGAATCTGAAAGCAAAGTACTTAACTGGACTGCCAAGAGTGCTATCTGTGCTATCTCACAATGTTCTGCCTGCTGCATCCCACTGGTGAACTCCTGGTCTCTTGCAAATCTCCTGCTGAATGTCACTGAGCAGGGACTTAATCTATGAAATGTCTCGCACTTGATTTGCAATTGCTCTGCACTGCATGCCAACTGTCGTACCAGTGCTGGCTGTATGTTGAATTATAGGAATTATATACTCAACACACATGTGCTGCTAGATAGGTGGGGGACAATAACAGACCTCCAGCTCATGCTAAGTTTAGTGAGAAGACTGAAAAGAGAATGACTTCATATGGACTTGTCTCTGCATCCAGTTTTTAAATGGTACCACAGAGTTCTACATTCTTCTCACTTAGCCATGTTTCCAGATTTTTTGTTGTTGTTTTGTGGTAAACAAATCAGAGTCTCTAGGAGAAAGCAGATATGGACATAGACAGACAAACACGCTAAACAGAACTTAAATATTTCAGTCTATGCATATGGTGCTTCAGAGCATCAATTATCAAAACAGTTTCCATCTGCTACATCACAGCTGCAATGTGCTAAGCCAGTAATATATATGAGAGAAAAAAAGAAACCACTTGAAAAACCTAAGTTTCCAAAGAAGTCTTTTAAAATCATAACTCTGAATAGTTCAAGTGAAAGCCATTTAATCAAGTCTAAGAAATGTGCTTTTAGGAAACTCACATGTTGCACTAGAACAATAGAAAAGCATTTCCTTGCTTTTCCTAATGCTTTTGATGATTTGCTGTGAGAGTCACTCTACCAAGACTAAGAGGAAGTTTCTCAGTCCTGCATTAACTGAACCTCACATTCTCTTATGCCACATTTTTGTGGTATTAGAAAGAATAGTACAAACATAGCTATAGGCACTCATGGCTAATATTTAGTCCCTTATCTTTCTCCAGTTCCCAAGAGTAAAATTTTTATGGGGTATATAAAGTCCTGTGATATAAAGGCTTTAATTCCTTTGTCTGCTCTGGTGGACTATGGGTGGAGCAGTTTGTCTTTCCTGGGTTTTTGGATGTGTGATTCCAACCTGTGCAACAATAGTCTCCAGAACCAAGTCAAGGTTTCTCTGTAGTAAAAACAAACAAACAAACAAACCCATAATAATTGTGGCCTTAAAGATGAAGGAGTGGAGTATAGAAGAGGAAGGACAGATTTTTTTTTACTGTCCCTTTGTGCCCCTTGAGGCACTTTCTGCTTTCTGTATGTCTGATGTAGTTCTGATTGCTCCTAGCTGTGCCACTGCTGAGTGTTTGGACTGCCTCTGTACCTGTCTGTAGCTGACATCTACTGGCTTTTGCCATGAGTAGAATGTCCAGACATTGGATGGAAATCAAATCTAGCACACTAAGGCTGCAAAACAGTAATCTCCTTTTAGCAAGACACTTCACATATATGATATTAGCAAGTCAAACCTTACAGAAGTCCATGAACATGCAGCTGCCCTATCCCCTCCTTGTATATTCCAGCTTTAAAATGAGCTGTCTTATACACTGAGCCAGGATCTCTCTTGCCCTATGCTTGGTCTGGTGAGCATGGGTCTGGTGAGAATGGGTCCCCCATGGTGTCTGGGAAATACATCTCTAATGTCCTGCCTGTGGGCCCACACCCATGGAATCCAGCTTTCTCAGGCTGAGAGTAGACAAGCCTGGGTATTATTTTCCATGGATTGTGCTGTGCCCACAGGGCTGCCATGTGCAAGGAAGCACCTCACATGTACCCATGGAAGAATGAGCATTTTAGGGCTTACCTTTTGAGGGAAAGCCATGTGTTGGGCAGGGAGGCTCAGCTCTCAGAGAGAAGCATGCACCGAGATCTGACCCAAAGTGACAAGTCCTGGCTACACTTGGGCCTGTACGTGATCTCATTTTCAGAATAGCCTGCCAGTCCCTGAACCACTGACCCTAACCACATTCTTGATGCCACACAGATCAAAGTATCTGAGTCCTATCTAACAATGTCCCCCCATTCCCCCCAGCAAATATTTCTTCTTATTGTGGCTAATGGTGTCTTCACTGCACCTTCCTTTTGTGCTGTTGTCTCACTTCATACAATGCAAATTGTTTCCTTTCTTTTCCTGGCTTCATACTTCTCTACTGTCTTTGTCCTCTTTTGAGATGGAGGACAACAGCGTCTTGTTTTTCTGAAAATAAGAATATTTAAATCATTAAAATATGACCTGGACTCCGAATCTATTAGGACTGATTCAAGAAATGAATGAGAGGAAAAAAGGGCTCTGAGAGTGAGATTTCTTCTGCAAACTGCCATGTGATTATGCAAAGCTGTTCTCTTATGTTTTCTGCCAGACAAAATATGTAGACATTTTTCTTGCCTTTTGGAGGGGAAATGCTGTGCATGTGCATAAATTCTGTCTTCCTTGAATTAAAATTAGACCTTAAAGAGTGGGTAAATTGCACTTTGCTGGGGTGAGCAGACTGGAAGCTCAGAACTGAGCCTGGTTTCACAGCACATTGCTGGTCTCAGTAGCAAGGCAACACGGAAGAGGCTTGGTCTGCTTTTTGGTCTGTAACTCACTGTGTAAATGCCAGCCAAATTAAAGCAAAGCAGATGGGACAAGTAATATGAAGATTAATGAAGCTACTTGCCTTTAAAAGTAACTGTAGATACATATTTTAATGGAAAAGATCCTTTCTAATTCAGAATAGCTAGTCAAAAGAAAAGGATCAAGCAGTGAAAACTGCTAAAGCTTAGTAGAACACACCTACAAAGAATTATTACAAGTGAATAAGTCCTAATGGACTTAATCCCCATTAAATAGAATTATCAGGTCAAAGACTTTTTTTCTTTCTCTGCTATCTGCACCACACTGTGAATCTACCATTTTTCCTAAAATGTAAAGTAAAAAAAAATCAAACTCTGATAAATTCTTTAGGGATTATTCACAATGAAATCTAACATGTTTTCATTCTTCTGTGACTTTTTTAGCTTCCATCCAAACTTTTACAAATTTCTACTGAATAGTGACATTTTTCCTTTGTATAATTGGCTACACTTCAGCTGAAAGAGAAATGAGTGTCAGGGAAGAGTACAATAAGCAACTTCTTTTAGTTTTACCACACAAAAAATGTATATCAACCTTAATGAGATGCTAAAAGATGCTCTCTGCTCTAAGAAAATTCTAAATCAATATTCAAAATTCCAGCCAACCACCAAGTAGATTTGTAAAACATTTCCAGTATTACTTTAAACTCTGAGCTCACTAGGTGTTTCAAACTGCATAACTGGTTCACAGGAAGAAAACCAGGCTTGTCTCTCATGTGCCACTGTGCTGCTTCTTGAAATTTCTTCTTTTTGATATTTAGATACTAACAGACTCTTCAAAAGTGTTTTAAGGGCAGAGAGTGGAATCAGCTTTGTATTTTATTTATGAGTTGGAGGTACTTAAAGATGTGGGGGAATCATAAAAAAATAAATCCTTATTATTATATTGGAGACTGTCTCTAAGAAGCACACAATCTTCTGCCAGACCCAGATCTGGATTTTTGAACTGCTGAGTTACCAAATTCTGTTTATCTAAGTAAAGAAATGGCTGCTAGACTCTTCTTCTGGAGTCAGACTTGAAATTTCAGGGAAGAAGTTAAACTGCAACTTTTCAAGATTAATATAAATGTATGTGCTGTTTTTCATACCCAGAGTCTTTTCATGAATGAAAAATGAGAGGCTGTGTAAGTGACGAACTGTGCCAACATTCAGAGATTATTTTCTCTAAGAAATATTAGAAGGTCCCTACTCCCACTCCCTCAAACCTCTTTTGTGGTGTGATGCCACCAGATACCTGGTATAGTAGGCTTTGATGCAGCCATTCTGCTATTACACCTCCAAAATGAATTTCACCATGAAAGATAAGGCAATTGTGTCTTGATCCAGAAAAGCTTGCCCTCTCTGTTCTGTTCTGTAAAGTGCTTGACTCCATGTGTGAGTCCTTTGCTGAAGTTCTTGCATGTGCATAATTTCAGGGTTGTCCTTATGCCCCAACTGAGTCTGGCCCACTATGGCTGAGCTAAGTATAAGCAGGACTCATGACTATCCAAAGTCCAGTACTTTCATTACAGTAAATATTATAAAGTTACGGTGCTTAAAAATTGTGTTACTCCTACAGTGTAAAAGAATAAACATGTTTTACCCTTGTGAACACATAATTTGACTATTGAGCAGCCTGGTTTACAAACTTGAGGCAAAAATCCTATCAATTAAAACACAATGTACCATTCTTGTTTTCCTTATAGTAAAATGCTAAACACCATGGCTCTTGAACTTACTGAAAATGGCTGTTTTGAAATAGTTTTGTTTAAGTTTTTGTACATCTTTTCCCACTAACTTAGCCTGTAATATAGTGCACCATGTAGAAAAAGCTGTTTTGTTGGCGTAAAACTGATGCATATGAAATGTCATCTGTTTCTGGTCCAATGTATGTATATTCTTTGACACAATCCAAACAAGGCATTTTCTCTTCCAGGCTCCACTGAGGTAAGTGAATATTTTGTTCTTCTGGAACATGCACAGGGATTTAGTAAAACTGTTACTGTGCTTCTCTTAAAACATTACACACTCCGAAGTACATGCAATTAAACAGTGTGACAGTTATTCACACCCTCATCATATCTGCGTTGCTGAAATGATAAAAGAGCCAATTGAGACATTCACAAATCACACAGCAGATTTCCACGATGCCACATTACCCTTCAAGAAAATTATGAAACTTAGAATTATGTTTAACATCAGAGCAAGATTTGATAACGTAGATCTGAATACACTGTGCTTGAATTTAAGTCAGTTGACAGCTGATTACATGTGGGGACACATTGTGATCATGAAGGTTATTATATTAATTTTTGACATTTAGATATTGATAATGCTGGCTTTTGGAGCTGGATTGATTTTTACAACAATGTCATTATGGTGCTTGCAGTGACATGAAGAACAGAACTTCAACTTGATCCTCCTCTACAGAAGCTCATTAGAGATTCACATAAGAAGACAACCAACACGTGCTATTGCCATGGAAACAAGATGGAATATTATGAAGCAGTATATCCCATATTCCAAAATAGAGAGTACAAAGACCAATTATAGCAAATGACTGACAGGCTTTTTATTTGCAACCTGTATTGGTCAAGTCAAAACTTGGCTCCTGCTCTTTGGAATAAGAATCACCAGTGTAGTTTTAGGCCTCCGGTTTCAATCTGTCCTTTTCAAAGACAAAAACTCAAGCTACTTAGTTTAGTTTAGTTTATGATGTATGGGAGGAAGGAGGTTGAATGGAAGCACTGGCATTGCAGCAGGTGTGTAGGTGTGATGAGGTACAAGGCACATATGTCATAGAACTGACAGAAGATTGAGTCAAGTTCAAGCCAAATAGTGAGGTATGGATAAAACAGAGGTGAGCAGAAGCTAAGCATCTGGTCATTAAGATGCAGAGAAAAGACTAGTTTCAAAGACAATGGTTAGCCAGTACCAACGGCCAGAAATGCAAAGAATAACATTTCTTGTGACTTACTTACATTAAATTGGTGAGTCTCATAGTTTCCTGCCTTGCCTAGATAATTAAATGCTCTTGGTCATCCTCAACATATTTCAGGTATAGAAGATATACTTAGTTTAACTTTCCAATCTTCTGATTGTGACTACATACATGGAAAATAAGTAATTTAGAACACCTGCCTGTTCTAGAGAGTTTTCACAATTGTAACAGTCTGATCATTGTGTTCCAGTAATAGTGATAACTTCTGAGTGTTTTTTTTTTTTTTTTGGGAAAAAAAGATGGATAGAGAAGCAGCATGTGATGTTAGCTTTTTGTGTGTTTGATGACCTAATGACAAACACAGGAATTTTGTGATAATGGAAACAAGAGCTTAGAGGAAGTATTTCACCATTTGAGTAAAAAGCCTGTGATTGCTACTTCATTCACACACTGGTTTACTTTTAAGAAATAGTTTTAAATTTCAGTTGGGAGTCTATTGTAATTAGTCATTTGAGCAGAATCAGCATGGGCAAAATACATTTTAGGAAGGAGAAACAAAGAGAATAATAGGGGTTTAAGGAGTGTTTAACAAGCCTTGGAAAATTGTGTCATGAGTTTGTTACTACAGAGACTTACTGTGAGATTCCAAAACACTTTAAGAGAATGATGGAAGGGAAAAATATTACAGTACATAGATAGATTGTAAGCCTACTCCATCAGGCTTTGTTAAGCCTTCCGATGCCAGCATATGAAAAGTGTGGTTTGCCACTATTTAATAATGATAAACTCCACAAATTGTCATTCACTTAAGGAGCCAGGTCAAATGACTTTCAAAACTGTCATGTTGCATTCACTATTTCAACTCTCATTCTTGACTGGTTTTGATTTGATTGAAAAAAAAAAGACAAAAGACACTAGAGTTTTGGGAGAAGAGTCGGAATGGAATATGAATTTTATTGCAAAGTTATTCTAGCAAAGCATAAAAACTTTAATAGTAGTGAGTAGCTTTGTAGAATACAAGATAATTTTTTTCTCTATCCACAGGCAAAGAGATAAAATGTGATATAGTTGCAAAAAGTACTTGAAAATAATGAACATTTTTTTTCATCTTTGCATATGAACTTCCTTTTTCAAACTGTTAAATACAATTCACAAGTGATAGCAACTACACTTTTTTTCGCTAAACCTTTACCGTTTTTTCTTTTTCTTTCGCTCTGCTTGCAGGGCTGCTTCCTGAGCTGCCAGTTCTTCTTCTTTTCTACGCTCAGCCTCCAGCAGCTGATTTCTGTATGCTTCCCGAATGCTGTAAACTCTGCCTCGGGCTTCATCCAAGGATGCCTAGCCAAAAGCAAACAGCAATACTGCCCTGCTCAACACATCAGTCTTGATTTCACCACAAGCAACTGCATCCTTCCTGTTCTGTTTCACTTTGTGACTAAATACAAGGAGAGCAACTCTCCTTTTTACATGGATGTTTATTGATTTCTCAAAAGAAACAGCTATATATCAATCTTTTCACCATGAAGAAGAGGTGAAAATCCTTTCTAAACTGCTGGCATAATAAGCTAGTTGTGTGAAAGAAGAATAGGGCAACAGAGTAGTTACCTATCTGGATGTAGTCCGTAGTCCCTTTTCAGTTACTGGTTTGCTTTGCAGTCTTAAACAAGTCTGTTAAAAACTAGGTGTCAGAAATGCTGGAATGGCTTAGGAGTTGTAGCCTTTTAAGAGGGTAAAGGAGCCTAAATCATAATGGCCTTTAATGAGACTTGGAGCAAGTGGGACTTTGACACCTCTGAAAACTTTTCCCTTTCCATTTCCATCCTGAAAAATGGGGATATCTGGAAATCTGTATATAGTTCTTTCTGGTCTACAGATGAAAGGACGGCAAAAGTGCTTATCAACAGAGTGTGCATATTCACAAATAAATCTCATTTTAAATTCATACTGTGAAACACTTTTAATGGAAATACTTTCTAGAAAGAGTCAAGGATCTACTCTTGTGAAAAATTTGCCCTTCTAATATACAGTATGTTAGGCATCCAGAATCATAACAACATCTGAAAACCTGGACTGGCATCCTTATTAGGGTCAGCCACTGCTGGAGAACTGCACCTCCTTGCTGACCTGTAGTTGAGTAATACAAATCAGACTATCTGGGAACTAGCTAAGGAGATGTTTTCAATTATGATTTCTGCAAATAGGTTGATTTGTTGTAAAATTATTTTTTTGACTCTTATCCAGTTTTAAGAGCACTGAATAGTCACCAGCAGATTGATAGTGGTTATTGTATCACCACTGTAACAATTTTGTTCCTGTTGATGTTCAACAGTTAAGCCAATTTGGTATGATACTTGTACCAATTTCATGTGCAGTGCTTTGGCTGAGCTAATCCTCACAATGGATCCTACACTAATGCTTTCACATGTATTATTTACAAACATGTTTTTTTGAGGTTTAATAGTATTAATTCTTCATTTGCTGGCATCATGCATATTCCAAGAAAATTGCGTTCTCTAACTTTTCTGAGACACATTAAGAACAACTTATCCCCCTGTGTAATTGTTTATTACTTTTCAAAAGCTGTATACATTTTTATAACAACAACAAAAAAAAAATAGCCAGACTGGAGATGCTTTACCTAATAAGCATCTGGTCATGTGTATCAGTTTATGGTCAGTTTTTTCTGACTTTTAACCATCTTTTTATGGTGATACAATAGTGTTTTTGCAGAGAGTGTATCAAAAAATAATATCATATTAAGGATGTAATGCAGTACTATTTTTTTAATTTAGAACTTTTAGTTTCAACCTTTGCCCAAGTGAAATTTCAAGCTTGTTCATTGCTTCTAATCTCTAGTACTGAATACAAAAGGTTTGTTAATGGTTGATCAGGATATTCAGACTAGTGGCAGACATCACAGCAGCAGTTAACTGGAAAGCAATCTTGAAAACATACCTGCAGGTTCTCATACATTTCAAGTATATTTTGCTTCAATAAAATTCTGTCATTTTCTTCTTTTTGTTTTTGTTCCAAAGCCAGCATGGAAAGTTGTCTAAAATGGTTGAATTTTTCTTCTTTATGTATCTGTTGCTGTTGAATGATAGACTCATCTCTCAGCACAGGTTCAGGCATTGTTTTTCTGAAAGAAATACAAACCAGATATTTGTCTCATATCAAATCCAGTTTTGGTTGTTGTCTATTTTGCTTGGTATTTATTTGCAAGTATTTGGCTTATATTTGACAACATCACCATCATATGTTTGGATATGGGTAAAGAGTCACTTTTCCTCTGCTTCTATATAGCAACAATAAGAAAATACATTCCTAAGACCAGGTCTTCTTATACTTGAGTGTCTATTTTAAATCTGTTTGTAAAATCATGCTCATTTTCGAGCATATGAAAAACTCTTACATGTGACACTTCTAATTTGCAAGAAATATTTTCAGAAGTTTTTGATACTATAATTGAGACAAATGCAATTTATCTTTTAGGGGCTTTTCTGGTTTTGGCATAATGGCAGATAAGCGGATAATATACTTTTGTATTTTGTCCTAAATGAGTAGTATGAAAGTCAAGGAGTTGAAGACAAATTAAATACTTACAAGATTTAAGCTTGTGGAAGGTACTTTACCATATTTCTGCCATACTGTTTTAAACTATTCACTTCAGTGAATAGTTTAAAACAGTATGTACCAATTTCCTTCTCAATTTAAAATTAAATTTGAGCATATTTTTCAGCATTTTTGAAGGCTTTTGAAGATCAATGAAATGCAAAACTGCCACACTGAATACAAATGGACATCAGCATGAAGTGGGTTATAGCTGCAGCACAGCAAACAAGGAGGTGCATTTAAATTAGCTCAATAAGTTCACGTCAACACTTGTAATAATGAATATAATTCTTTTGAATAATAAATGTAATTAGTACAGTTATTTCAGCTATAAACTATTATTACCTGAAGTGCATTTGTTAAATATGGTATTTTAAACCTGCATAACATCCTGACAATTTTTTTATGACCCTGGGATTGGCTCAGTTGGTTAGAGTATGGTGCTGGTAACACCAAGCTTGTAGGATCTATCCCTGTATGGGCCATTCACTGAAGAGTAGGACTTGATGATCCCTGTGGGTCCCTTCCAAATCATAATACCCTGTATTCCAGATGCTCTTTTCAAGAAGACAAATAAGCATGTTTGCCTGAATGCTCATTTTCTTCAAATGTTTATGTCAGATACTTATTACATGCAGCACAGTGATTCAACACCTTTGACATTTATTATGTTAGGGCATAATTTCTTACCTCATGTAAGGACTAAGGTCTATAAGCTCCCATTTTTTTTGCTGTGTTTTTAATCTTGAGTCAATAGCTGTTTGTGGTGTTTGCTTTCCTGTGGTAAGAAAATATAAAATTAAACAGATTAAACTGGTTATGTGGTTATGCTAGGGAGCTCCACCTAAATTCTTACATAGATTTTTTCTTCCTTTGGCTAAGCAAAATACATTATTAAAAGAGAATAGGGGCTGGAGAGGACATAATATTTCTGCCCTTTTATTTCCAACATTTAGGACAGAATCAAAGATGCTATTAAAAACCCACATATATTAGAATGAAGCTAATATGTGTATTTAAGCAAAATCCCCTCTACTCAAGAAAGTCAGTAAATCTAAGCAAGAACATCGACTTTGCAGTGCCTAAAACAAAAAACACAAAACAACTTCTGGATATCATATTCTTTTGTTTTAAAAAAATCAATAGAAATATGATTCTCCAGTCCTGGCTGTAGTTTAAAAAAATTATATTCCCTTTCGGGGAGAAGATTTAATTTAAGAAATACCAATTTAAAGAAAAACCATGACATAGTAAAACTGGTATTCTGAAATCTTAGACTATTTTTTTAGCCACATGGAAAATAACCATGCGGTATTTTATTGTAGCATTCTTGCAGTATAATTACACCATAATTAATTACCATTAATTATGGCAATGGGCTGAGCTGCTTTGTCATTAGTTCAATGCTTCCTTCTTTCAATTTCTCTCAATGTGCTGAAAAAACGTGTGAAATTTGATGAGATTTAATGATGACTGCACTAGTTTTCTTTTATAAAAACTCTTTTATTACCTTACTTAGAGCAGTAACCAATTGAATTACGTTAAAAATATTACTGTACTTTTCTCATGAGAAATAGGAAGAGGTTTCTGAGTATTAAAATAATTACTATTTATATATTTTATTGTCTATATATAGAAAATACATCAGCCTTCTCTGCTGGTCTGAAAGAGTGACTTGGATCTTTCAAAGTGCCTTACTCACTACCCATTAGAACAGTACTCTCCAGATTACAAAAATACTGCATATTACAGAAATGTTCAATCTCATCATTGCCAAATGCTGCACTCTGTGGAATAGAACCACAACAATTTAAAGTCATTGGGGTGTCAGTCTTTACTTCCTAAGACATTATATTAGATTCTAAATGCTTAATTTGGAACAAAGCTCTTGGTGGACAACCATTAATTTTCCTTACTGGTTACATCCCTTTAGCCAGTAACTTTGAGGAAACAATATTGTTTCAAGTAACCAATCCTGTGATAAAAGCATTAGGTGAGGATTAATTCTACTTTAATTTCTGAATCTGAATCTTTCCTGAGAAGATTACTTACTGGGATGGAAAAATACTGATCTATAGTTAAGCACTGGTCACAGGTTCTAGTTCCACTGCACATGAATCTTGACCAGATATTATAACAATCAGACCAGGAAGTATTCTTTCCTTTCTGTGATGGCCTGATCTCAGGATAATCACAAAAGAAAAAAACAAAGCAAAACAAACAAACAAACAAAAAACAAACAACAAACTGCCTGAAGTCTTGTACCCAGTTCAACTTTTCATCAGAGTAAAGAAATTGTCAGGGAATACATATGAAGAATCCACAGAAGTTGTAATCACTAAATAAAATTAGCACTGATGGAAGCTTCCAGGTAACTGATGCTACTCAATATGCAGTTTTTGACACCTCACTTCCAGACCACTCTACATTAATAGTTTCCATGAACATGCACTTCAGGTGTATTAGTCTCTTACTGACATGCTATTTTAGCTGCTAAACACTTTTTTAGCATTTCTACACTAATTAACTGATACTTGGAACTGAGGAAGAAGGTATTTTCCACTAAACTCCCAAACATTTCAGATTTACTTAGGGTTAGAATTCTACTACAGAAGGGCTACCTGAAGTTTGCTTAAGGGTAACTTGGCAGCCTCCAAGAGCTGTGAGGCTGTATCTGTGTCTGGAAATACAGCAATGGAACAATTGAAATATAAAGGAGATAGAGAGCAAGCCTGCCATCGCACATTTGGACACCTTTATTGGGGCTGATCTATCTATCTACTACC
Organism: Lonchura striata; assembly: GCF_050655825.1. Classification (NCBI taxonomy): domain Eukaryota; kingdom Metazoa; phylum Chordata; class Aves; order Passeriformes; family Estrildidae; genus Lonchura; species Lonchura striata. The sequence continues at coordinate 65,384,087 of NC_140705.1, read as the reverse complement.
AGTATTTAATGCAGAAGGTACTTTCCTAAGGAGTGGAACATGGTAAACAGAAAACACAGAGAGTTGTACTCTTACCTGCTTCTCTTGAACTAGGTGTTAAGTCAGCAGTCTCAGCCGCAGCTGTGGGTTCCTCTGATTCTCTCACAGCATACTTATTAATAAAATGCACACGTTCCTGAAAAGCCTGCAGATCAAAATTTTATAATCCAGATAACAAAACTTTTATTGCATATTTTAAATCTCTAAGAATTTTCAAAAGTAGGATTTGATCAGTCTTCAATAAGACCTAACACCAGGGTGCAATGGGCAAGTCTGCCTGGTGCTGGAATCAGAAAAGATGCCACGGCCCCACTGAATCAGTCATGAGACTTTGCACACTTATACTAAAGATCACTGTCCAATGAAATGCTGGGAAATCACTGATCTCTGCACAGTTTACAATAGTATTGGGAGTAAAAATAAAACAAAAGCTGTATAGCTGCATGTATGGCTAATGCACATTCTAGGAGCTCCTATAGCCTGATGATTCAGACTTCCTCTTGAAAAATGGGACCTTTGGATGCAAACCCTTTCAGACTCAATTACCTTTGCTGCCAAAACCAGACATCAGCACTTCTGTCTTTTCAGAAGGTGACTTTGACTCCTCTTGGAGTTCTCTTAAGGGCTGTCATTGCCAGAATGGACAGAGAAACCCTTTGGCTTTTGGTCAGCCTGGAGTCAGGCACTCAATTTCCAGAGTTACAGGGTCTGTAACCCCTGGAGTAGGCAGACATTGGGCCAGGGTTGTCAAGAAGAAAGAAGAGGGAAAGCTTCTTAATAGCATATCCCCAATTTGGACCTTATTTTAGCATATTCTGTTGTGGCTGCAATTTTCTCAACGACAGCTGTTCAAAAAAGAGTCACAAAAAAAGCCCTAAGGGGCTTCAAAAGTGGAACCCTGTAGTTGCAATTCAATTGATTTTCTGATTAAAAAAGATAATGGTGATAGAACCAGATTCTGAAGAGCCTTCACAAATCAAAGGGAATTCATTTCCAGCTAACTTTTAGGAGGCTGTACTTGCATTTTCAGTCTCAGCAAAACTAATCAAAGCTGCAGAGTAGCATTTTCTCCTGAGTTCAGAATTTAATGGAGTAGTGTCAGGAAAAGTTTTGAGCTTTGAACACACTGAAAAGAACTGAGAAAATCTGAGAGTGTAAATGGGGATGCTCATGTCTGAGGTTCATTTCTGAAAGATAATATTAAAACCCCCAAATATCTAAGCTTTGGGATTCTGGCTGAACATCCCTTAATGGACAATGGTATTGGTGGTGACAGAGGATGACTGTCAGGTGAGTTTGAAGACTGCACTTGGTTCTTTTATTTTTCTTTGGTAATGATGCTTCCAATTCTGAATCAACACTGCACTTTTTGCTTTGCTAGAAAGAACATGTATTATTTTTCCATCTCAAGCATATGTCACGTCAAAAGCACCCAGATGTACCTAGCAACTAGATCAGTATTGCTTCTCCAAAACTGTGAATTTGTTCTGAGAGTGTTACAGGCTCTTGAGAAACCTGCAATGCAGACTGAATTTGGAATCCTGGCTGCAAGGGACAATTTGGGTATTGATATGACCAGGTGCCAGTTCTTCAGAAGAAATAATTTTTGGCATGTTTATAGCAGTGTATTTCTCGACAGAATCTGTTAATGCTAAACATTAAACTTGTCACAAGTAGCAGTTTTGCAAATGTGTAGAGGTAGTGGGCTTTCTAAGGAGAAACTTCTCTATGTTTTGTAAAGTAGAATCTAAAGTCTCAGTGATCTACAGAAGCCTGATCTAGATGATCTGGATTCCTACCCAGAATTCAAGCACATAATCACTTTTAATTCTTTAAACTTTAAAATTTCCTGTCTTCCAGAGGAGTGAAGCTATCAGCCCTATGAAGGCAGGTTTCTGTTGTGGCAACTGCTCTACCATTACAACAACTCCTGGAACCTGTGAAGAAACATCACAGCAGACATAACACTCTGATATTACCTTGACAGCTCTCCCTGGCTCCGCAGACTCCCATGCTTCTTTCATGGCTCTGATCTCATCTACTCGCCGGGTGTCCTTTTTCACCTCCAGAAAGTCTGCCTCTTTCTGGTCACTAACTATGCGTAAAATCCAGTAGGGTGTGTCTGAATCTCCTGGCTGAAAGTATCATAGACATAGTGTAGTCACTTGTATACATCTATTATCAGTCTTTAGGGTGAAGTCATGTTTTTGTATACTGGTGATTTTTCTGACCAATATACATTGTACAATGACAGACTCTGATATGCATTATGACACAAACAGAGGCTGCCAAAGGAAAGAACAATTATCTTGCAATGCCTGGAAGCTCTTTGAGGTGTTTTGTTTACATGTTTTCCCCTACCCCCATGCAGCATGTTCCACATTCCCAGTTCTTCTGAACAGTTTGTCTGAACAAGTGTTCTTTGTGTGATTTTTTCATGCAATTGTTTTATCTCCTCTCCTCCCACTAGAAGCCTTATTATATTCAAGTGGGATTTTTTGTACAGAAATAAACCTTGCTCTGTTTTATAAGGTTCTCTCCCAAGCACTTCCCAGTCTCTAAAACCCTTTAATGCATAGCTTCTCCAAAGTCACAGGGTAAGTAGGGCCTGATGACTAGTACACTATTCTGATGCCTGACCAAGAAATGAGATATTGTGCTGCATGTTTCAGGAAAACATATCATCTGAAGAAGCTTTACGCCTAAGACTTAGAACTAGGGTTAAGAGTTCAGCTCTTGTTTAAAACTAAAGGTGAACATCTTCTCTTTCTGTGAGGGCTCCATCTCAAAACTTGTATCTGTTTGTTTCAGTGTGGACTCCCAAGAACCATCATCCCAGCACCTCTAGTATAAGGCACTGTTCCAGAGCTCTGTATAATTAGGTGTGGATATGAATCACAGGGAAGTCTGCTGTGCAGCAAGGTTACTCAACTGAAAAAATCACTAGAGATTTCTTAATGAAAACCTCCATGGCTCTTTGCTTAAACTAAACACCATGAGGCAGCAAAATTCCCAGCAAAAGCAATGCCATTAAGCAAGAAGCTGTCGGTTCCTTCATTGCTTTCCATTAATCCGTTTGCAACCAATAATGTCAATTATTCCTTTTACAGCATAAAGGCTGGCAATAGCTTTTCAGACAGCCACAGAACACTCACATGGATTCACCCCAGGAGACAAGAACTTCCAAGTAAGCAAGTACACACCGCTTTTTCTGCCACTGTATGTCTGCATGCTAATGAAAATTGTGATATATGAGACAGGAACTGACTACAGTGGAAGACTTATTTCATCTCTCTAGGAACCCATGAAAGCCACTACAATGAAGGATTAATGGGACACAAACATGGTGAATTCTTGGAATTTAGTAAGCTTTTAGCAGAGACAGAAACTACACCAACAAAAGGAACAACCAGTTTTTCCTTTATACATAAACAAAGAAATGAACAAATTGTACTTCTAAACCCAGGATGTACATATTTTACATTCAAAAATCTTAATTCAACATTTCTCAAGTGCTAAGCTAAAAAGGTGGCAAAGCAGGGTATAGAGAAATACAAGGGATGTTAGAAGACATAGCAGTACTGATTTGCAGACCTGAGAATATCTCTATATTCAGTGCAAGGATGGTACATTCAATAAATCAAGGCTTTGGCTTTGTTCTCACCTGAGATTCAAGTGATGGACTTTCTGTCCAGAACTTTTCTTTTTCTATCTTCTCAAATGCTTTGTCTTTTGATCTTCTGGTTGATTTTGGAATATTTGCAATCTTTTTGACTTGGAAAGAAGTAAGAATTAGGGGAAAGCTGTGCTCCTCATACTTTCTCCTGTGTATTACTCAAATGTAGTTATAATGCATTATGATTTAGATAATGTCATTATTATCCATACATATAGTTCTCCATATAAAACCCAGGGTGGAATAACAGCACAAAACAGCCATACAGAGAGACAAGGAAAGCCAGTTAATTAGTTGACATTTCAAGTACTACCAAGAAAAGAGTATGAGGACCAAACAACTTTTAAAAACATACTTACAAAGTGAACACATTGTGACAGCCTTATTTGTCCTAAATAACACTTTAGCTAGGGCTTAATTGAGAGTTTTCCACAGTGCCTGCCAGCATTGCTACTTTGTGTATTGGTCAGCATAAAGACTGCAATGCACAGAATCACAGCCTGACTCTCATTTCCCTTCTACAGTCTTATACAACCTCTGTCAGTGTTTGTTATGCAAAGTGTTTGCTATGGACAGTAAGAAGCTCAAAACTGGTAAAGTCAATGTTCTCATCTCACATCCTAAGACTGTCTAGAGCACCCCATAAAAATGCAAGGAAGTTAAAACAAAGAAACATGTTTCAGACTCAATGCATATTTAAGAAATGCAAAATTGTCATTGTCAGAACTATCTGAGAACATTTTAAAATAACTATATTATCAAAATATATGTATATGTTTGAATTAATGATACTGAGAATTGACATTTGCAACAGTTATTTTGCAATGTCTTAGCTGGTGAGAGCTGTAAACAAGACTTCTTCCATGTCATATTGTTTTTAAAATAAATTAACAAATAAAGCATGTAAGAGCATATAACTTTAATAGCATAAAGAATGTGTCAGTTTAAACAACCAGGGATGAATCCAAAACACTATGAGAAAGATTTAAAACCTGAGTCTGAAATCTCCATTTCCTTCCACCTTCCTATTGCCTGAAACATTGAGAGAAGTGCTGAAAACCTAGATTTACCCAGTATGGTAAAACAGGGGATTTCTCTCAGAAAATGTTGATATGAGTGACTGTTTCACAGTCTGATGATAATAAGATATCTTTCACTTAATGCTTTTAAGGGTGATATCTATCACTTCGTGCTTTTCCAATTTCTTTCCACTGAGGACAAATCATCGTACTGCACAATTAATGAACTTTGGATGAGATCTGCATTGTCATGGCTGAGGTTACATGGATACATAAAGTTGTAAATATTAATTATATAGAAACATATTTATAACTCACATATAGCTCCGCATACAATACATATATATTGTATATAACTGTATTACATCATATATCATACATATGTTTGTCTAGAAATGGTATTATTCTTATCTCCTCATGCTACTTAAAACATGTCCAGTGACTTTTTACACCGAAGTGTAAGGCTTAAATTAGTTCAGTGCTGCTATATTAATTAATGAAAGCAAAAAATTAAGGTGGTCTCCACAAATATTGAATATACTAAAACAACTCCACAGGAAATGCAAATATAAAACAGTGATGACATAATTCAAAGTTATAAAATGATTGCATAAATGACTTTCCCTTTATTTTCATATTATCATTACATACTAACACCTTAAATCAGGCTGGTGTGCATGCATTATTCAAGGTATAATTAATTTTTAGAGATAAATTATTTGTTGTTTACACAAACACTCAAAGACATTCAGTATAGTTAGCTAAATTATCCCAGACAAAAACTTTTTATATAATGGGATACTATAAGCTTTGTCTGGTTTCTAGAAATATTTTGTGACTCTGAATTATAAGATTTTGATGCTCTGAACTTATAGAATACCCTGATAAGTTAGTAAAGAATAAGCAAGCACAAAAAATGACAGGGGCTAGAATGAGGTAATCTGCTTTAACTCCAGATATGAAGGCTTAGTGCAAGATTTAGTTGAGATCTCCAAGCTCTCCCATGTACTGCACTGTGCTGGTTCCCCCAGCCCTTCCCATTTCCTCAGCAGAGCAAGCAGTATCCCCAGTTTAGGGACCGACTTCCAGAAATGTCTGGAGGGGGCAATGACTGCATTTTGGCATGCTACCCACTCTGATTCAAAGGGACATGTGAACAGCAGCTCAGGGCTTTTCTAAGGGCAAAGCCAGGCAAATGCTTTGAATGGGATGTGGTAAGAAAGGCAAGCAGATGATACAGAAAGTAAAAGGCCATTCCAGCTCATAGCTTGTGCATCAATTGTCACAAACTCTCAGTGGCAGTTTTCATATTTGTGTGGCACCAAGAAAAGCTTGGTCATCACATGGGCTCGCATTGATGACACACAGCTGACAGCAACTTTAAAATTAGCTTCTCTACTGCTTTTCAATTATTTATACAAAAATTGAGTCTAATGCCAAATGGGACCCAAGTGATCATCCAGTCTGATATCCTGTCTATGACAAGTTCAACAATTGCACCAAATGATTCCTAGCTGAAACTCAGCTTCAGATTGAGATATATCAGTTCTCTTTTTTAGGCAATTTAGCTACTCCTGATTTATGAAATTTAAATTACATAGAATCTATGGTATTCATAGGTATAATACAGAGGAGTCTTTTGAAGCTGTCTTTGAGAAGATATCATGCTATTGCTATCTGAAATAGGCTCTGAGCATTTAGTGGGATTAGTCAGTAGTTGGTAGTAATGATTGTACGTTGCCCCATAAGGAACTTTCTGATGTCATTAAAAAAAGTTTCAGATGTTGCTTTTCCTTCTTTGACTGGACCCTCAGAAGGATTCCTGACAGATGGCAACATCAAAAATCTTTCCAAAGCTGGGCTCACCCAGACACTAAAGTCACAGAAAAATCACACCAGGATAGAAGCAAACCAATAATGTGGTTGCAGTAGTAGTGTGGGGTTAAGGTGTGGCTTAGAGATCTAGAGGACCATCATGTATCCTCTGTGAACTAATTGTTCACTGAACACCAGGCAAGTGATTAATCACTACCGACAGGCAAGCTGGGAAAGTGAAAGAGAGAGTGGGATCTGAACATCCTGTTAAACGTCCCATGGAATATTCTCCTTGGCATGAACCAGCAAGTCCTCCTGTGGGAAAATAAAATCTGTGGGAGAAACTTTCACCGCTCTGGAGGATAAAAAGGGATATTCCAAAGCATATTGCCTGTCCTGCCTTTTCAAACCTACCTCTACTATCTGGGCTGGGCACTCTATCTTCTCCTGCTTTCCCAGTTGCATAGACAGCCCTCACCAACAGCTTACACTCCCAAGGTAATTTAAGGCACTACGTAAAATACGTGCTGCAGTCAGCATTCAGAACACAGTGATGATTCAGCTCGGGGCTGTGACAGTTGCACAATAAAACTGATGATCTTACCACAAGAAAAATAAAACCAAAGAACCCAAAAAAATAATAGCCAAAAATCCTATATGCAAAATGAACCTCAAAATTATTTTGTTCACACAATCAAGCAAATGAAAATGGTATTAGCAGCTGCAAGATTGCCTGCTAATTATTTCCCCTTTACACAAGAATCTTGAGCTTACATTTTTAAGTCTTTTTTCCATTGTAGACTTGCTCCATAACAGTTCTCAGAAGAAAGAGGCAAAAAACCCCCCAAAAACCAAAAACAACAAAAACAACAAAAAACTACAAAAAAAAAACCAACCAAAAAACAAACAAACAAAAAAACCCAAACAAACAACAACAACAAAAAAAAAACAAAAAAAAAAAACAAAAAAGGGATAAAGAAAGAGAGGAAAGAATGAAGACATAAATGAAGTATAAATAAACTACATGGAACTTCCTAATTTCTGTGTACTTAGGTTTTCCTGCCTAATGCCTTTTTAATGTTTTGTTTGTGCAGTGTGCTCTTTAATTAAACATTTAATGGGATTTCATATATAATAAATATGACTTAAGTATTATTCACAAAGTAACTTTTGCTAACACAGTTGTTTTTACAAGTGTAAACATCAAGAAATACCAAATTATCATAGCATCTGTATAGCAGAGAATTTACTGTCTTCAAAAATGTTCTAAATAAGTATTTATAATATTGGTGAATATCAAGAGTATAGTAGTATGGGTCTTAATTTAAAGGGAGACTAGTTTAAAAGATTTTAGTAGAACTTAATACAAAGTTGAAATATGCTTTTGGTGTGATAAATTAGCTTTAACACAAAATTAACTCTAGATGGCAGTGTTGGTTTAGATGAAAAAGAGATATTTGAAAAGGAGAAAACTTTTCACATAAATTTTTAACCTGGCTCAGTTCAGCATTCTTAAAAATCACGTGGTGAAACAATACCTTTTTGGTTACATACCAATATTATTATTATTATATGAATTTTGTGTTTGACAACTTGTGTCACCAATTTTAAAATGGTAAAGGTCAGTTTTCAAAATTATTTAAGACTAGGTCACAATCAAGAAGAAATAAACATTTGAGCTTTCCCCCAAAATACTTAACTATAGTAAGCACTTCAGATAAATATTGCTGTTAATAGGGATACAAAAATAACACACTAAATATTAAATGAGTATTGGTTTTAAACTTTTTTCTATAAGTTGTGTTTAAATTTGTTGGTGGCCTAGGCAATCTGGTATCCTTGTATAAACAGAAACACTCAGTTAATAAAAACTGCGAAATGGATTTGGTTACTTTGAAAGGCAGAATTTATGAGAGGGCACAAAAATTACACCATTTAAAAATTATTGTATTTACACCATTTTAAAATAATCCCAAGAAAAAAATATGCTTGTTATCATTGACTGTAGCTTAAGCATTTTTGATGAGCATCAATTAGCATGGAGAAGGGGAGCTATGAACCAGAGTACTGCTACCTTGAATTCAGCATGAGAACACTCACGACACTGACAAGGTTCAGCAACGTGAGCTGAGAACTAGTGAAGAAACTTAAGAGAATAAGTGACCTCATTTGACCTGCAGTTTTACAGACCACACTGAAGCCGTATAAAAGGATATTGTCAAGTGTAAGCTGTCACTATGTAGCCAACTCAGAAGTGTAAGAGGATGTAACAGAATGTCTGTTGTGAGAAGCAGTCTGACAGGGAAAATGAAGAGAATGAATGCTGAGAAGAAAAGATGATATTGTGAAGAACACAACAAAATCCAAGCAGGTGAAATCATTGAAAGAGCTGCGTACAAGCCTGTAAGCCTACATGACATAGCTCCTCAAATGCTACTGAAATTGACTAAAGACTACAGTAAATCAAGAAGATACGTATTTTTAAAGTTGTGTAATAAAACTGAAGAAATAATGAAAAGTTTCCAATATTGCATATATCCCAAACTCAAGACATTTAAAATTATCCATCAGCAATTACTGCTGCCGAATTGAAGTTCAGTCCAGAGTACTAGGAATTACAGAAAAAAATACTTGACCAGACATTTAAAAAGAAACATGTAAATAGAATAAAAAGTGAGACATACCACTAGTGAATAAAACCCAAAACATCCTAAATAAATTTTTGAGTATTAGCAAGTGTATGCATATGAGGAAGCAAATAACTTCTTATTGCTTCTTTTAAAAATTGAGTCATAGAACTTTAATATTAACGAAAATCTACTGAATGATGGGTAGTAATATTTTCGGTTCTGCAGAAACCTAGGGCTGAGAACACAGGAGAATCAGCTGCATGTGTGTGTGATGTTCTGCACCAGCAGGTGGAGCAGGGCTGCAGCCTCTCAGCTCGTAGGGGATGCAGAGGCAAGCTACTGGGCACATTAGGTGTCTAAGTGCAGATTGTGGAAAGATCCACCTTTTTAGAAATGTACAACCTATCCAAGGAACTTCCATTCTTTCCAGCCCAAGAGGAAAAAGCAAGATAAAGAAGCTGGTGCTGTTTGTATTTGTGCTCCGAGTGTCTGTCTGAGATCTTGTAGCTGGCAATGTGTATGTATGTGTATACACACACATACACATCGTGTGTATGTGTGTCTATGTGCACATGCTTGGTGGGATTACATCTTCAGCCTCACAAACAGCTGGACCTGGGAATGTGCAGTGGCAGAGCCTTGTCTCTCTCAGGCTCTTGGGTCTGGAGGGACAAACTTGAACATAATAAAGATCTAAATAATTTTTGCCAAATTTGCTGATAAAAGAAGATGCAAATACAAGACATTGATCTAATTTACAGAATAGTGACTAGGATTCTCATATATCTTGGGATTGGTTTTTACTGCTCCTAAGAATAAATGCTATAATAATCTGTGAAAAATCAAAAACCTTTTGTAATTTCTGTCCCCTTCTATATGACTTAGATATACAGACTGTACTTGGGAGCTTTCCTAGTTTTTTTCTCTTGCTAAAATCTTCTCCAAACAGTACAGAAGGAATACATTTCCCAAACCAGGCCTTTCCCCTGCTTCTTGTTCAATGCATTTTCTTAAATTATCAGCAGGCATTTTTCTGTTCCAGATCTCTGCCTAAAGCTGAGCCCTAAAATCATTAGTCTTGCAGTGTATTCTGATTTCCTTGTATTTTGTGAACTGAAGATGTAGATTCATGCAAACTTCATTTCTAAGAATTACAAAACAAAAAGTTTTGTTGCCTTGTTATTTCACTCAGTGACAGAAAATTTGCTTGGAGCAATATTTTTTTTTTTATCAGTAACATGATACATTTGACTAAATATCTACTTAGATCAACCTACCTTTAATTTCATCTTTCTGCATTTCTTTCAGTTCCTGAACAAGTAAAGACTCACTCTCAGTGAGTGGCCAACTATCATGCAACACAAATGCCTCTATTGAATACTGGTGAGACTGTGAAAGAAAATGCAACATGCTGAAGTCGTAACAATTGCAGCAAGCATTCAAGACCTGCAGGTTAGTAAAGTGCCAGCTATTGAATTCAGCAAATAAAATACATCATTAATTTACAAGCTTGCACATAAGCATTCACAAGAAGCTTAAAAAATTAATGTTAATTCCACAGATCTTATTTTAATTCCTGTGAAGTTAAACAATTACTCATGTGTTTATCAAGTAAAACTAAACTGGACTACACAATAAGGAGCTACATTCCTGTAAGATTTCCATGTAACTTCCCTATGTATGCCATGTACTAAAACAAAGACTTTTGTCTTTGATTTTAAGACTTTCTACAGGGCTTTGGTCCCTTGTACTAGCACTCAATAATGCCTTCATTTGAGGTACAGGTGACAGGGTCCATGGGCTGTTTTAAACATTGTCTAAACTGAATTGGAAATCGTTATATTTAGAAACTGTTTTCCAAAGTTCTAAGGCCAGTTTTGAGTCAAAAGAAATAACTTTGGAGTTTATTTCTCAATAATTTTTGTTTTCTTTATTTTGTTGCAATTGAACTCAACTATCAAGAAAAAAATCACAGCAGAAAAACATGTGGAGATGTAAAACAAGAACTATTTCAGAAAGTATACTCAATTTCTCTAAAATAAACAATACTAAATGGCATCAAGAAAAAACAATGGTTTGACATTAGCCTCTCATAAACTTGGCTTGAGTAGAAGATATTATGTGTCTATTACTAAAGCTTGCAGCTGACTGGAAATAGGTGTTTCTCTTTGAAAACTATTACAGATGATCTTCTATAATATATTTCAAAGAAAGCTCATATTGAAGCATCAAAACTTTAATTTCATGTCTGGCAATTTTTGATCTTTATGAGCAAGTTATGCTATACTTGTATTGGATTTGCCAAATGAAGAACACTTAGAGTAAATCACCTCGATATGAAACCCTCTAGTTATTTAGTCATTCATACATGTATATTGTCCTTTTTTCATCACCTCATTCAAAAGCTATCAAAAATCTTAATTTTGGATTTTACCCCAGGATAAAAGATCTTTCCACATGTACCAAATGAATTAACAATAACCCTTTCACTGTTTGTTTTCTTTTTTTTTCTTCCCAAATCCCAGTGATTAACAAACTCTTACTTGTTGTGGACTTCCAACATTATTTTCAAAGCTTTCTGAGACTGAAGATTCATCTATTAATATCACTGAGCATTCTTGTACCAGGTCTGTCTTGGAAGAAGTTTTGCTGTCCTTTGGTGAATTACTACTTCCTTTTTTTAATTGTTCAGTTTCCAATCCCTTCACTGTGCTCCTCTGAATAATCTGTAGGTTTTTTACTGCAATATGACAAAAAAAACATCCTGAAATTCTATGAATTACTGGTATGAGGTAAACAGATATTCTCAGAAAGTATCAGAAAGAATTAACATTGTCCATTTTCTCATACTGGACTATACTCACAAGCTTCCAATTAAAATCATGTTTATTCCAAATACTACCATGATTTCATTTCACATGCAAATCAAAAATATCTTCAAAGGAAATAATGAGAAATTTAAGACTGTGTATACATGACTGTTGTTACTGTTAATAAAGCATATAATTTCTCCCCTCAAAACCCATACTTCTTTCCTGCACTAACCATCACAGCTCCATGCTATACACTACAAAATACAGAGAGTCTTGTGTGGGATCCCTTTGTAGCTAACCTAATTTAATAAATTGTGTAAAAGTGGGTGAAGGGAAGAGGGGAATTGGCCACAGTTTTGACACTGCATACCCTTACAGAAGTATCCTATCTCGTTGTGCCAACCTGAAACAAAGATCATAGCTAACGTGAGCTGAAAAAGACCCAGTCTTGAAAGGAGATATAAAACTATTTGTGATCTATCCTTTATCAATGTACATAACTGTCACCTAAGGAAGATGTTATGTGGAAAAACTGTGAAAACCAGAATGTTCTAAAGAAGGCCTGGCACAGAAATATTAACTCAGAAAATATAAATTTGTTTTCATTTTTAATGCCATTGAAATGTGTTATTTTGCCTGCATGTCTACAGAGGAAGTAAAAAGGTACCCTAAAAGTGAACATCTCATAGAAAATTGAATAAGGATAAAGAATAACACCTCTGGGGAAGTAGTTTCACTTGTATTACACTAAAGATCACCTGTGTTACACTGGACCATCAGCTGGGAAAACGATATTATTCTGACTTCACTGTGGACAAGAGGCTTTACTCCTCCCAGGGTTCATTGTATTAAAAAAGAATGATACTGCATCACTGCAATACTTTGAAGGAAAAATACACCCTTACATGCATGTTAATGAAACATCCAGGAAATTCACAGGAGGTGGCAGGACTATTAGACATCAGATTCAACAAATTTAATGCTGGTGTGTCAAAAAATAAATGCCCAATTAGAGGTTAAGTTTGCCCCTAGAAACTCAAACGGAACCAGGAAATATTGTTTCTTATGAAAGCCAAATGTCATGGATTATTTCCTATTGCCTCTTTCCTCTGAATAAGCCAGTGCTTCCTGTTCCTAAGAAAAGCAGAAGTCAGAAAATCAAAGTAAGACCTTGCAGAGATGGTCTCTTAAAGAGGTCTCAAACTCCTAATCACAAGTTCTGAGTTGCACTTGTGCATTGCATTCAGAATCTTTAACACCCTATTGCTGTCCCTGTGGCCAGGAAGCCTGTGAGAGAAATGTGAGGGAAGACAATACTGGGTTTCTTCTAAACCATTTCTAGGGTGCTGCAACTCTCTGGCTGTTATTTTGTAAAAGGTATGCCTAAGCCAGCCTGTAACTGTGGAATAGTTTCTCACTCAGCTGCTGCTGAGCTTTCTAGGTATCAGTTAACATCCCATGCTGTGAAGGTGAGAGTAGATGTAGCTCATAGTGGTTAGATTACTAGGTCTTTCACCAGAAGGAACCAAAATCATGAGGCTTTCACTCAATAGAAGTGCATTTGGATGAATAAGAATCAATATCCACAGATCCGAGTCTTGAATAATAGATATATGTAAGAAACCTGTTTCAAAGAAACAATTTGCATTCCAGATGGAAGAATAACTACATAAAGACATTTTCTAATTGGCACAAATTGCCTTTAGGTTACCATTTGCAATATTTGCATAAAGATTTCAAGTCAAGAATGATCTTCAGTGCCTGTCTGAGCATGGTTAGCAAGGGCCAGTGGATCTAATTTACAAAAGGGTAGCATTAAAGCAGTGAGGCCACCTAGATACACTCACTCAGACTCAAGAGAGGGGTGAACTCTACTCCAGGATGTGTGTGGGGCTTTAGGAGATGTGCACTGCCCTCTGCAGAACCTTACCTCTACCGAGCAAGACAGGTAGCGTTCAAGGGAGGTTGAATTCCTTAGGCTACAACTGGTTTTCATGAATACATCACTATTCTCCTCTTCTCTCTCTCCTAATCCTGAAGAGCTTGAGTATTGAACAATTCTATTAAGATTTTCCCAGAGGAAAATCCTGCCATGTAGATAATTCCTCTCAGAATGGTGGAATCCCCCATAAGAGTCAATCTTCTTCCTTTGCAGGAAAGATCCCTTGGAAAAGCTCCCCAAAATACAGACGTAGCCAATAATTTTCGCAATGGTCACCAGGTGGAGCTGGAACACTAAGTTTTTGTCTTACTACATACAAAACTATATGTCACTCTTGGTTTTCCTAAGTTCTGCATAGAAGAAACTTCTACCTCACTTCCATATTCAAACAAATATCTGAAAGATATTTTTATACTTCTTAACAGGATTGTATGAGACTGTTACTGTGGAAAATAAAAGGATTGTGAGTATTCACTTGCCCATCTGTACTTAGGCAACTGCTGTGCTTGTATCAACAAAACAAACAGTGGTTGCAACCTCCGTGTCAATATCTAAGTCCTTTATCGTCAAGGAAATGCTCAAGGTCCAAGTAATATGCTACATCTCAGAAGAGGTAAATGTATTCAAAATCAGTTGGTTTAATATAGTTTTTGAGCCGTAAAAGACATTAATAGAACAGCTGTGACTGGAGATGAATTAACAGTTCGTGGGTGGGCAGGGAGATGATGTTTTATTTGTGATGGTTGTGCAACAACATCACTTAAGAGAATTCTGGCAACACAGTGATCTGCCCTGAGAGGCAGAACATGTGTGGTAGTGAATAAGTGTCAAATTTAGGAATTGTATGTGGCTTAACTAACAAGATTTGTGCCAGTGGTATAGTATAGCAGTGTTTTGTTTATTCTTATTCTGAGAAAACACATTTTTTTAAAGAACAAAGAACTAGTTACAGAAGTAATCTTGTTGCATTGATTGTCAGCTGTACAAATCTTCACCAGAACTTGGAATCAGTATTTCTGAGTGTTTCTATACTGTTATTGTACAGGCCATAAAACACTTTTGACCAAAGAAACATGCTTTTACAATGCCATAGATCAAATGCCTACTGAACCTAGAGACACTCAGTAGACTGGGTAATACAATACACTCAGTAGAACCAATATGAGAGTATTTCACAATATTTTCATTTAATTTGGACACTATGAAAGATTCTACACAAAGTATCTTTGTGATATACAGGATGCATATTAATAGGAAAAGAACTTCAGTGTTAAGACCTGTTGGTCCAGTATGGTAAAAATATAATAGTAAACAGTAACAGCTTCATAATCATTCACCCCAAATGGCAACTCTCTATATACTCACACACATTTGATGAGCATCAGAATATTCATTTCAACTTCAAATATGGCCTAAAATCATAACAGGATTTTAGGGCTACCACTGCTAAATAGACCCTGATTCAAAAACCTTCCAATTTTCAATCAGTTTAATGTATCAGGCATTTCACCAAATAATCCAAAGTGGATTAAAATAATTTTAAATTAGCAGAAATTATTTGTATCATTGCACATTAGAGCTAGAATGTTTGTGTCTGATTTCTGAGGATATTTTGCAAATTTCTCACATGTGTCTCCTGGTAGACTGGCAAAAGCAAAACACCACTTCTAGTTATTTTGCCCCATCCTATCCCTTTCAGCATTTGGTGGAATCCATTTCTCTTCTCTGTCTTGATTGTGCCTTTTATCTTATTTCAGTCTTCAGACTATCACCTTTGCAAGGAGATAGTTTCTCCTTCACTTTACATGGAGTAACTTGGCAACTTATTGCCATTACTGTTATGTTGATCCTAAGCTGAGATATTTTATACTTTCCTCTTTCTATTTCCACCAGTCTACCATTAAGTTTACTAGACCACTTCCACATCCCAAAACCATTAACCAAAAATAGCTACTGATTATCTTGGTAACTCAGAATCATGACAGGTTTTCTCTGCCTGCCTTTAAAAACCTAATGTTTTCATTGGATGAATGACATTTTAAGAGCATGGTCTCCATAGGACTAAAATATTTTTATATATTTCTGGTAATAACAAGATGCAGTTGAGACAGAACCAAGCTGTTTCATAAATATTATTAAATTAATTATTTTTTCCCATAAAGCATTGGAATTTCATATTGCACATTATGCTAAAGGATCATTTTTGGAAACTCCAGAGTTTAAAACAGTTAAGGTGAGAAGAAGAAATATAACGCTATTTTGGGCTTTAGCAAAGCAATAATCCAGTATTTGAACAATTTGTCTTTGCCTTGGGTTCTCAATATGCTCAAATAGGCAAACTCAGATTTATAGAAACTTATTATTTACAAGTTTTCATAGAAGGACTGAAGACTTTCCTATCTTATATAACTTGTGCATAGTGGTCTTGCTGGGGAGTACAGTAGCAGACTTGTTGTCTTATAAACATCTATTTATTTTAGCAAACTTGTAATTCTTATGAAGAATTAATTGTAAAACTAAAACACAAGTATAATGAACAATTCAAAATAGCACACAAATGAAATGGAATAATTTGATTTAGAAGTGAAACATATAGAAAACAGGAAAACAAATGTAGATTATCAAAGAAGATGGCATGGCAGTTGCCTCTAAAATCTATTATGTATAAAAGAAGTACAATGGAGACAGGCAGATGGTACTTAATTTTTTGTTTAAAATTACCTGAGCACTACAGGGTCCATTGTTGAAAATATGTCTAAGAATTATGTACCTCATTCAATTGTACTTATTGGTTTTGAACAGTGAAATTAATTAATGAAAAGAGCAGGGAAAAATAGTATTTTCCATGATTATCTACAGTTACTGTAAGAATGTATATCCTGAACTGAATAAAATTATTAAATATGGCATACAATACTTACACTGGGAGCTCAGAAGTGATTGATTACTCCAGAAATTAAAAACTGGGATGACTGCATTGCCCTTTCCAATGATACTTGTAATTTCCTTCTCATTATCTAGGACTTGTAGTTTAATGAGCACATCTGAATTAGAGGTTTGTACCTGCAATGTAGCAGTATGTGGTGCTCTGACCTTTACAAAATACCTAAAGAGGAGGAAAAAATTATAGCAATATAATCAACTATACCTGATCATTCTTTTTATCAAAGTACCTAAATGTTGTGCTGAACTGGAAGCAAACACTTAAAATTGAGTTACAAATCAACTGTTTTCCTGGAATCTGATGGCTAAGTTTCCTGTAGTGAAGTTTAATGCAGTGAATCAACAGAAAAAAGCAAGTGCTGCTGCTGAAAAATGGGGTGGTCCAGCTATTTCTTTTTTTTTTTTTTTTGCATTGCCTTATAAAATGTCCAAATAGACATTTGACTGCCTACTGTCCTTTTTTTTGTTGAATATCTTTAGTCAGATTAAGGAACTGTATCATTACTAAAGTACCTGAGGGGAAAAAAAGCATTATTTGCTTTCAAAAAGGAAGGGATATCTCCTTTGATAGCAGTAGCTACTTTGGTCAGCTTAAAAGACTGTGGCATTAAAAACCAGTTGAATTAGATTCTGAGGACAAAATTCAAATAATTGTTATGTTAAAATAGTTCAATAGTTGCTACGCTGTAACCCATTGATTTATGTATTGTATGATTTTTGTCCATAAATTCAAATTGTTATGACTAATCTCACCAAACAAGCAAAGAAATGAAAACAGACAAAAAAATTCATCACCTTGACTTCAGCATATTTGGAGCTAAAAATACATAATTTTTTTTTAAGATTGGTAATATCAGGAGAGGGAAAAGAATGAAAATCATCAAGAGAGTGCTTACAAAATTTTAGTTCATTTGTTTTGTTTCCATTACATGCTTTCTTTGATTATATTGAAACTGCTTCCTTCTCTTAAAGAGACTTGTATTCTAAGAATAATCTGTTGGTTTGAAATATTGAAAAAGCTTTCAGGAATCAAGAGAAAATGTTTTAGAATTAGCCTTGAAAATATACACATTCAATCAGCTCTAAGCACAGGGCCTGTTTTAGTGTAATGTGTAGGTCTTTGTGTAAAAACTTAAGTATAGCAATTTAGGAATGGTAAGTTCTGAACTCAGAATGGATTTTAATGAACTTTAATTAATTAAAAAGGATTAATAAAAACTAAATCACGTTTGTTAAATATATTCTCCTAAAAGAATCAGCATGCTAAAACAAAACATAAATAATTTTTTTTTTGCCAATACTGTAAGATGGAAATTGGTCTAATATATTAGGGGAAAAAAGTGTTTTAATATATGTTTATTCCCCAAAAGTATTATGGAATTTCAATAAATGGGATATAGATAAGACAGAGCTTACAGAAATGCAAAATACTGAATTTTGATTTTAAAGTTACAGTCTGTGTACTTCACACCTGTTCTTCATTAAATAGTGGCAATATTTCTGAAATAACACTTACAATCAAATGTTAATTAGGTAGCCCATAACATTCAGATATTTGCATCAATTTTCTCCCCTTTGAAGAAAGAGGAAAGAACATATTTTCCTGGTAGGGATGACCGATATAAAACCCAGAATTTATTCATTCTTCTCTCAATATATACCTAAAGAGTAGGAACTCTTTGTTGGGTATGTAATACTCCTTAAACTGCAGAGTAGAAAAGGCATTATTTACAGCTGCACGAGAGAGAACTGGAAGGGCACTGTGGGAGCTGATGAAGCGGAGCTTCCATTTGCCACCTGCCACAGCTTGGTCACCAGTGTGGGCTTCAGCCACAAAAGTGTATCCTTTCTGAAAAGGGAAAAAAGTCATTTTTACATGGCAGTAACACGACTCAAAAGGCACTCTGAGACTACATGCAACATACTCTTTATCCATTACACTTATTGATATAATAAGATGTCCTTCATCAGCAAGAATCTTATAACTCCAGTCTATTCTAACTTATGGAGCACCTCTTATTTTAGTAATTTATATTTGGCAAAAAGTTACATGGCAAGTCAAACCCAATTTCATCCAACTGGAAAGCTGGCAGGTGTTTTTAGGGACAGATACAACAAAAGTAATTTTCTAACCAAATTATTTGATGATTTAAAATGCTCCTTTCATGCTTAGGCAGTGTGAAAGTAGGAGCAGATGAGTTTGCTGTGTGGAAATTTAGAGATCAGATTACTTCAGTCTTCAAATTAACATCTACCCTAATTTAATAATGCTACTGCAGACGAATCATGAAATGACACTACATTAATCTTATTTTTCTTAATATATTAAGAAAAAATATTTCTAGTATTAGAAAATTCAAGTAAAAAAATGTGACACAATTAATAAGGCTGATGCAGATTTAGGTGCTCTTCATGAATCCTGAGAACAGGTATATGAGGAGCTAGGATTTAACATAAAAAATTCAAACTTTGATTAATTTGTATTTGTGGAAATGAAGGCAATGTGAATGTGATTACTTGAAAGGCAGAGGCAAGAAAAAGAGATATAAGGAGTGAAATGGCCACGTGTAATGTTGCAGGGGAACTCAGAATTAAGTCCCTTTTTCATGTAGTCTAACTAGCCCTAATAACTCCCTATTTCAAATATTAAAATTTCATGTTCCACCACAGAAATAGTCCAAATGAAAATTCTTTGAAAGGCTCTATTTCTTTCAGTCCTCTTCTAAATTGCATTTAAAGAAATCATCATTTATCAGCAAAAAGAGCTTTGTTGAAAAATCCTTATAATAAATAGGGTTGTGATTTCAGAAGTATCCAATAATCCAGGGCTGTGGCTCCATGAATACTGAATATTTAGAATGAAAGTAAAATAAATTATTCATTATTCCAATTTGTGCAACTGTAGCAGTAAGGCACTTTACAACCTTTAATCACCACAAGGTAATAGCAACCACTCAGAGTAACCATTCAGGAGAACTCACTTATTTAAACATCTAGTTAAGCACAGACTCACAAGGCTCTCTGTTCCTATCAAGTATACCTGGAATCAGAGAAGGATTTAGCTAGATATTCAACTGCTTTTTGACAGCATGGGATGCATGAGAAGAACAAATTCACACCATTTCTCTTTGATACCAATCTATAAAGCTAATGTTATACAATCGTAATGTTCACTAAAAATATTCAGAAAATTCAGACTTGGGACCAAAAGTTTGAGTGAGCACTTTGTAAATACTACAAGCAACTAGAAAGCACAATAACTGAATTTTGTGTCTGGTGGGAGGATCAAGTCACTACTGAGAAATAAGAAAACAGATGTCAACATTAAATTTATGTCTTTCTTGTAAATAACCTTCAAAAGGTTTCACTACTTACTTAGATACCCTGTTACAATTCACTGTCTCTAGAATCAGAAAGGACTGTTTTCTAATATACCACCGAAATTAACTTTATGGCAAAGTAAGATGAATCCCTTATGTCCTTCTATGTCTAGTCAAGAGAAATAACTGAGCAGTGTCCTTGCTCAAACAGACTTCTATTTTCTAGACTATATATGGTGGTAGTGATGATTTCTTAAACTTTTATCTATGTAGGTCAGCTGAAGCTTGAGTGCTTATCTCTATCCTTTTCTACAATCTGTTCTAAAGACTTGTAAATAATAGAGTAGAATAAAAAAAAAAAAACAACAAACCAAAAAAACCCCAATAACTAAAACAATTTCAACTATATCCAGAGTAGAAAAAAAACCACAGAAAAAAATTTTAATGCAACCCAAAATATCCAAATAATGCTATCAAGTACCCAGTTTCCATCAAAGTTGTAAAGTCTGCAAAAAGAAGACAGACATTATTGCTAGTGTGCAGATTTTATCTTCATTGACAATCATTCTGAAATGAATTTTAATGTGTTCCAGAAGTGTCTCTGAAGCAGAGTAACAGTATCTGTTGACAGGATTCCTTTTTATTTCTGTTGTAAATTGCTGAGTCATAGTTTGGAAGCAGAACTGGTAGTTGTATTTTTATTTTTAAATTACTTTTTATGTAATAATACTGAACTTTCAGAATTCATGCATACTGAATAATTTCTTGCTTGATGTACTACATTGTTGACTATTTTTTACAAAATACTGTTACAAAAAAAATGTAACAGATTAAAGTAATACCATTGTGTTTGCTAATTACAAATGTCTTGTTAAAGCATCAATAGAGCTTTCAAAAGCATGTGCAGATCCACTGAAACAATAATCAACTATTTGGAAATGGGAAGAAACAATCTAAATTGTAAAGCATAAGGTTATATATTTAATGAGAAACTCAAGAGCTCAGTGACTGAGAATTGCATTAAGAACAAGTAGAAAAATACAGCATACCTGCACAATTCTGCTTTAATACTCTAAAAATCACTCTTTACTGCTATAAACACATTTAATATTACAAAATATCAACCATTAGTTTAGCAAATAGTAGTAAAACTGTGGGTTTAAAAGAGGAATTCTTTAATAGGGAAGAGCAGTAAACCCATGAAAAGGGCCTCTTTCATTAGTAATTGACAGAATCATTGAGGCTACTGTGCTGTACCCTAGAAAATACATGTCCTTATAGTTCCTTATGCAAAATTTTATGACCACAAGTTAAACACTGGTACAAAGTTTACTGTGCTCAGTGTTATGCAGGATGAACAGGAAAAAAAAAACAACCCAAAACAACAGCAGCTGGAAAGAGTACAGAGGAGAGAATAATCAAAAGTTGACTAATAAATATTCAACACAGTAGATCACTGACGGTCTCTGTTCAAACTTGCTTACAGGAGTGTGCTTTTAAGTAGAACACTATGACATAGTTAAAAATCTTCACAGAATTTGGGCATTTGTTATTATTTTTAAAATTACACTTTTCACAACAACTTCTTGCATTTACCTTGTTTTTGGGAAAAACATGAGGTGTCACTTTGAAAAAGACATGTGGAATTTCCTCCTGTGTGTCATTATCAAGAACATGAAGTCTGCAGGAAGGGATAGTGGTAAACACCTTTGTCAATATAAACATGTCTTCTGGGACAATAAATATTTCTCTAAAAAATAAAAATTAAATTATATCATAATTAGCTTCCCAAATAAAAGGATATGTGCAATACAAAGCAAAGAATATTGCCATGGTTTAACCCCAGCCAGCAATTAAGTACAATGCAGCTGCTCACTCACTCCCCACATTCAACCTACCTGAGGGAAAGAATCGGAAAGAAAATATAAATCTTGTGTTAATAACAGTTTAACAACAGAAAAAAAATATACTAATAAATATTCTAGTAGTATGAATATTTTTAACAATTAGGAGAGGGAGAGGCATAACAGAACCAGAACAGTAACAAAAGAAACAGAAGCAGAGGCAGTAAAAAAAGAAATGAATGATGATCAATACAACTGGTGTCCACCCACTGACCAATGCCCAGCCTGTTCCTGAGCAGTGATCAGCCCTCTTTCAGGTAATCATCCCCCAGTTTATACACCAAATGTGACATTCTCTGGTATGGAACATCCCTTTGGTCACTTCAGGACAGCTGTGCTGGCTGTGATTCCTCCCAGATTTTTGTGCACCTCCTCATTGCCAGAGTGTGAGACACTGAAAAGTCCTTTGCTTGGGGTATGCACTCAACAACCAAAACATGAGTGTGTTATCAATATTGTTATCACACTAAATCCAAATACACTGCACTCTACCAACTACTAGGAAGAAAATGAAGAAGAAATTAAGAAGAAAATGAACTCTATTCCAGCACAAGCCAGAACAAGCACATGCCAGAATTTAAGGAAAGCAGACAGGTTTTTAAGCAGGTTAGTGAAAAAACAGTGTTTTACTACTCCCCCCATAAGAGTTCTAAAGGGCTCTGTGAAACTCACCTGAAAACCAGAAACCAGGCATTTGGTGGTTGATCAGCATATGTTACTTCATATTCAGTGAAATACATCTTACACCATTCATCTTCATAACAAGGAAACATTTCAACTGAATTACAATTTCTTTTAAATATTCCTCTGGAAATCAGAAAACAAGATAAATACTTCAATCTAATCATGATGGTGTATATATATATATACACTAACTTCTACTTATGCTGATCATGAAGAGCACTACTTTGTGCATGAATGCAAAACAACATAAAATGTGTTACTAATGTATCTCTAGTAGTTGTTCACACTTAAAAAAAATTGTGGAGGGATCAGTTCTTTCAGACCTCATGATAAATATATACACTTATTTCTATCCATCAGCCTACCTGTGACTACAGCTGCTTCTAATATCCCAAGATGTTATGGCTTCTACAAAATTGTACCTCTTACTTTTTCATTTTTTAAAATGAGTATCAGTTAGCATATCTTCACTTTATAGTAAGTTGTCATCTTAAAGCTGTGGAATCATTAGGAGATTAACATTCTTCATTTAGTTTTAAAACTTTTTGGAACAAAGGAATAAAAGCAAAACTTATTGGCCAAAGTGCTAGATTTTTATGTTAAATGGAAATCTGTTAGCTGTTTAAAAAAAAAGCACAAGCACATTAGCATGATTTTAACACTCAAATGTATCCCTCAGGACACTGCCTATGAACCCCATAAGTTTTATAAGTCTGAAGGCAGGCTAAAAACTGCATCTCATCTTTGCTGATGTAGAAATGCGACAAATATAAAATAGATGGCTAATATTTGTAACAAGGCTGTGGTTGCAGAGTCATGATCCCATCAATGTACACAGGGGCTTTACAAGATTTTTCACTAAAAGGTGAAATGAAATTATACCTGGTGTGAGTGTTGCTCAAAATGCTGGTTATAAGGAATGAGGATTTATACCCACAGGCAGTAATTACTGCCAGTTTTCACTTCTCACCCCTGGAAGAAGTGATTTATTGCTAGATCAGTTGTGTGAACACTTGCAGGAAGTTTTTTTGAGGACTTAATGGAAATATGTGATTCCCAGAGAGTATTAGGCTTGCAAATTACTTAATGAACACTGCTGAAATTAGAATAGTCATCTTTCCAAAAACTGTAATAAAATATCAGGGAAAGCATACAAATACACCTACTACATTTCTACTACCTAGAAATGCACCTACTTCAAGCAAGTGCAACAAAAAAGTCCCTATTGAGATGATAAACTGTGTACAATTACATAGTAAAGTTATCTTCTTTCTACTGTCAATCAAGATTGCTTAACAGATAGCACAAATCAAAAAGATTCCTTAAATCAGGTGGTTAGCTGCTTAACTAATGAATCAGTTCTATACTTATGGAATCAGCCTACCAAATACTAAAAAAATTAAATACATGCCAAAGGTAATATTTTAGATTTAAAAAAATCAGAAAAAATTGGTAACATATCTAAAAATTATATTTTACTCATATAGGGTACACAGAATAAAGCACAGCATATATTTACTATATGCTTCATATATTTAGTATACAGAGCATATATTTAGTAAAAAACATTTAAGCCCTTCCATCAGGTTTTGCAATTTTGACACTAATAATGCTCTTTACCATGCTTATTTTGTGAAAAAACAGTTTATGACAACTGCCTGAAATAAAATAGTTTGATTTATTCCATGATTACCTTAACAATGTTACAGCACACTGTTCAAAATTTAACTCAATCATAGTCCACAGGTTTTCCAAAGTTTCTTCAACATCAGTGTTTTCTTTTGTACCTAGAGATAATAAAATAAGTTATAAAATGTAACATCCAATTTTGTTATTGTTCTAAATTTACACCTGCCAAATACTTCTGAAAAAAATCACTTGCACAAGTAAATTGCCTTATTTATTAGGAGTTTTGGAGAAGTCTCACTGAGCTGAAAATGTCTTTTTCTTTGACAGAGTATATTCCATTCATCACCATCTTTGTACTTCTCGCAAAAATTATGTGATCAATATTTTCTCCAATTTACATTTTTTTCTCTATAACATGTAGTGATATTTGGCAATCTCTGTCCTCAGAGAATATGCTATTTAAGTCCCAGAAGCTTTCATCTGCAGATACCAGGAAGGGAATAGGGGTGCACCTAAACTATCTGTGTAGCTAACAGGAAAAGAATTAGGCAGCTCCAATGGGTAATTCACTCCATCCTTGTTGGATACCTCACATAACAGGATGTGTTGTCATCTCAAGGTGTCTGCTTCTCTACACAGAATACCAATGAAGACTTAGACTAATTTTCAAGTTTTCAGTAGAACAATACAAAGCTTGGTTTATTCCAGTACATACCTTATCCTTTTAAAAATAAATGTCACTTTGCTAACTTGAATGTGTCTGGATTCAAGCAACAAACTTGGAATCTCAGACTAAAGATATTCTTGTTAACCTTTTGATATCAGCCTAAAGACACTTAAAATCATAGCAAAGTCTTTTCTAATCTGGTTTTTCTGAAATTACAAACTAAGAACCTGTAAGTACAGGGCCTATATTTAATCCCAATCCTTACAACTCCACTCAGAATTTTGTGGTTGTTATCTCTATTTCTTCCTGGACAGTGGACACTGCACTTGGACACAGTATTCCAGTTGAGATAATACAATTGCTGAATAGGAAATATGCTACAAGTCCTGAACTGCTATGCAAGATTCCTCTATCTATATGCACAAGAATGATGGATAGTGTCAGTATAGTGTCTTTGGAAGACAGATTTACACTGATACTGTGTGTGTTCCACTGATTACTCATTACAATACTTAGGTTCTTTTATGCTTTTATGATTTCCTTTACATTTCCAGAAAAAAAACCCTAACATTTAGCCCAGCTCTGACCTAAATCTATGTTAATAAAAATTCTGGTTTAGTATCTATGCAAATCTAGGCAGGTATATCTTTCAGATACTTTTTCGTATCATATGTGCTAACTTGGGTGGTTAGGTGTACTTAAGAGAATTACAAGTTCTATTTCATTACTTCCAGTTAATTTTGCCTAGATATTAATTAGTAAAAAACTCTTTACAGTGAAGATTTTAATAAGATGAAGTATGAAACATTTTTGAAAGGCATTTTTAAATGACACACCTGGTTCTCTGCTCTTCAATATTTTCCTAATATAGGTCCCTCGCCAGATGGCTTGAATTTTCAGAGCTGCTGCCTCTTCTTCAGATGTGGGAGTTTGATTCTCACAACTACTAAGGGATTTCTCCTCACTGCTCTCTGAAGGATTGGAAGAATGAGTAACATCAACAAAGCTGGAAGTCCTGTTGCTGCCTGTAACAAATTTAAAAAGAAAAAAAAATAAAAACAAACCAGCAAGAGACAGATTTCAAGCATAAATCTTCTATGATGAAAATATCACTCTTGCAATTTTTTCTTACCATAAGTTGGAGAAAATATATTGTATAATTACACAAAGTCAAAATGCCAGCTACTTTGCTAATTACAAACATAAAATAATTTAATTTTTCTCTCCATGGACAGCTACTGCAGGACATTTTTAAAAATCACATCTCCTACCGTAATTTCGAAATGTTCTTCCAAACATGAACCAAGAGGATTTGATACACTAAAGCCTGACTCTGTGCACAGCTTAAAAGAGCTTCACAAGATTTTGATTACTTTTTTCTCTCAATCTGATAATTTTATTAACTAATAATTTCAACACCAGTGTTGTTCAAAACATTTTGCTTAACCCTCACAAAGGAGCTACAGAATAAGAGTAAATTCTATGATAAAGGGAGAGTTCATTTATCTGACTTTATGTTACCAAGGAGTTTCAAAGTGCAACAGAAATCAGTGGGTATTGACAGGTTAGCAAAGAAGTCTTTGAAGGCACTGTTGCCTAGAAATTAGCATCCTGGGAGCCATCAGCACCAGGACGTAGGGAAGGGTTTGGGGAGCAACACTCCCAGGGACCAGTGCCAGAGGGGTAGTTTGGGACTGCACACATACGAAAAAAAGGAAGCAAGACAGTGTGATAGGAAGGAAACAATGCTGCAAAAGGAAGTACCAATAAACAAAAAGAAGAGGAATTTGCTTGAGAAATGTAGACAGCATTGCAGGCAAACAAGCTATCTTAAAATATTGCTTTCATCAGCCAGATCACACATTTCAATCAATCACTTTTACTCAATATTGCTAAATCTGGTTGTGTTCTCAAACCATCATTTCTCGTCAGTATTGCATTTCCAAATCCTAGAAAGCCTCTTTATTGCTTGGGGACTGGAAGATTACACAACCCCACTTCATTAGAAAACACATTAAAAGTCAACAATATGAATGGCAAAACCACTTTTATAAAACAGACACATATACTCAATCACAGAATAACACAGACTTGAGTGGACCACTGAAGGTCATCTGGTCCAATCCCACATCCAAAGCCCGATCAATTTAGAACAGGTTTCTCCTGCTCTTGAATAAACGTCCAGTCCATTTTTTAATACATCCATAACAATGCAGCATTCTTTTCCAATTTTTGACTGGTCTCATAGTGAAAAAAGTTTTCCTAATATCTAACTGGAATTTAACATGTTCTAAGATGTGTTCTGTCTGTGCATCTCTGGAAAGGTTTTGGTTCTCCCATTCATTCATCACTGTAACACACTTCAAAATTAATTTGTTCGATCTACAAACTTGTCTAGTTTACAATTAAATAACCCAGTGGCAAGATGACTTCTGACCCACTAATCACTGTCTTCATGGAAGGGAAATAGACTTTGATTTTCAGCTCGTGCTTTGGCTCAGAAAAATTAGTTCTGCAGCAGAGCCTAAATTCCTCATATACAGCAAAATAATGTATTATAAAGTAACAATTGTATAACTGTGAACACACATATACACAGATTGACCTCCTAGGTAACAATATCCTAAAATGGAGCAGGAATCAATAAAACAGAAAAGTAAATACAAAAAGAATTGGTATGGTGTTGCCCTGTGAACCAGCTAAAAACTTCATCCACTGGCATGCTCTATAACTAGAAGTAAATACCTATAACTCTAGAAATAAAACATTTCATTTGTGAGGAGAAAGAATATATGGATATACAGAAAGTTAGTTAAATGTTAAGCTGTTTCTGAAAACAGAAATATAAAAAATTTGTATGGAATATCACACAAAAATAAATTCTAATTTATAGAAACTGTCAAAAGTTACCACAGATCAGGCCAAAACCCAAACATTTGAGTATTTATATTCCTAAAGTAAATATTCCTAAGGAGGTTTTTCTTGATCTAAATTTTTTAAACAATGT
Organism: Lonchura striata; assembly: GCF_050655825.1. Taxonomy (NCBI): domain Eukaryota; kingdom Metazoa; phylum Chordata; class Aves; order Passeriformes; family Estrildidae; genus Lonchura; species Lonchura striata. The sequence continues at coordinate 65,355,999 of NC_140705.1, read as the reverse complement.
TATAAGAACAAAAATATTTTCTTTGCAACATTTAAGACAAAATGAGGTCTTAATTAAATTTTCTGATCTTTCAAAGCTTTTTCTACTTAACATTTCTTAATATTTTTTCTTATAAGCAGAGAAATGTATACTGTGAAGTGCTTTGAATCAATCTTGAAATAGTGAATGCTGTAAGTCCATCACTATTGAACTAATGGATGCTTCAAATTTGACATTATAATTGCAAACAGATTTGTCAAAAATCTCTGACATACCTTAGCTGTTAATCAGAAGACACTGTGCTAGTAATAAAACTAAAGCTTTCAAAGCAGCCTAGCTAGACACTGTTCACCATAAAATCACTGCAGTTCCTGAAGGCAATGCAGGAATATTTTTTTTTTAAAAAGGAGTATTTTCCATGTACTCAAGAGGCATTTTACATATTCAACCAAATAATGTCAAACCCTTCCTCCCCACTTACTGGAAGTCAAGTTCAAATCTAAAGTGCAAGAAAAAACAAATGTTCAGAATTCTCTTTTCAGTCACACAATGCAACACAACACAACTGTATAATCAATCATCTTAATCTATGTTTCTGGAGGAGAGAGAAGCTTGTTCGGAAAAAAAACTGAGCAGGACTTTCCAAATACAGTTTCACAGTCAAGATAAACTTATCAAGAACAGCTTGAATTCTAGATAGAATTTCAGACCAGAAGATTTTAAGAGAACTGTACACAAAAAGGCACTCCACTTCCAACTTCAAAGTTGGAATTTATCCATGAGAAAATAATTTAGCCCCTGAAATGTGTCTAAATAACTGTTAAGTCATTGAGACTCTTGAAAATCAGGACCACAGACCTCCACTGGCTCACTATTGGGCCCAATGAAACTAGGACAAGGTAAACAAAGAACATGTGCAACAGAGGGCAGGCCAGCATCCTGATATGCTTCCTTTCCCAGGAAACATCACATACCTCTGTAAATTCAGTACCTCATGATTGCCCAAAGTTCTGCAGGGCAGAACTTTATTCACTCTCCTCCCAGAATGCAAAGAAGAGCCATGCTATGGGAAAGCACTCAGCTCCAGATACTTCCATGTTTGTTTTCATATGTTCACATGGCACAGTCTTCCACTTGTTTCTTGTAGCTCTTCTACTAATTGCTCCTTGGGGATGGATGATACGTGGCAGTCAAATAAATATGACTAGATCATTTTCAAGATGACTTCTCAGAAACCTTTGTAGGCATGATGACTAACTGCAGTAAATCATAATATCCTTGCCCATGCTAAATCTTGAGATTAATTCAGCAAACAGTGGAAAATTAATATGCCAATATAAAATGGAGGTGCTGTTTCCAAATAAAAAAGCTCATATTTGACCTGATATACTTGCAGACCCAGATGACAAAAATATTTCATTCATCAGTTATGGTAGTTTACATTGATGTCTGTTAGGTTCCAAAGGATTATAACCTCAGGTCCTGAGCAACTACCCTAGCAATGCAGCAGTGCTAATGTGGGGGCAGGGCATTCAGCTGATGCCAATCCTTCGAGGCCTTTCTAGAATGCAGTTTTCAACTGGTATTTCCTGTTACCTACCTCTTTTTCCCTGACAATTCACTTGGTTTTATTCTTTATTTCTTTAGGTTTCTGGATGGAACCTGAACAAAAGCATTCATTTACTCCAAAGAAACCTTTATTAAGCAGGGCAAAATGTCCAATAAAGGTCAAAAAATGTCCAATATCAATAAAACAAAAGGGAAACATTTACCTTTCCAGTGCAATAGGAAGCTCTTGTAATTTAATTTTAGAAAAGCAAATAATTTAAAAGGATATATTGGACACTGGAAGAAACAAAACTGAAACAGAACTTTCTTTTTACATATATTTATTCCACTTTTTTGATTCACTGCCCAACTCCTAAAAACTATTCTGTCACAGTGGATCTTATACTTTAGTAATTATATGAGATTTTTGCTACAACCTGTCAACTGTGCTAATTATTCAAATCTATTTAAAAAATGTCTTCTAATGCTGACAAGTGTTTAAGGGGCTTTTTTTGGAAAGCAGAAATCAGGAGCACAGTCATATTTTAAAAATGTGACAGGTGTTGTTTACTTTAAGTGGTTTGATAAATGTCAATATGCTGACCCTTGCAACATACTCTTGTCATGGGATGCAATTCTCTGAAAAGTACCTGACGTCTCACAGGAAGAATAACCTTCAGATTCAGAGGAAAGTTCCTAGTAAAGAGAGACGAGTATACATGCTTATAAGTGTTTTCTTAAAAGGACAAAAGTATTACAACATTCTGTCAATAAAGATATTTGTTTACATTTGAATTCAGTTTTTTATACTAATTTTCCAGAATAAACTGACTAATCAAAAGAAAGTTAGTTTCATTTTGTTTGATCAAGTAAAAACACTTTATTCTATAAGTTCACAATAGACAAAGAAAAAGCTAAGTCCCCATAAAAAGCCTTAAAATGGTGATCATGTCTCATCCCACCAATCAAATAAATTATTTTTCTGTTGTGATATGAAACCATATACATAAGGCTTTTATTGGTAAATTAAATGCCAACATTAATAGGTTAAAATGTTACAGAGACTGAAAGGTAAGTCCTAAAATGGAAAAGAGCCATATATTTGATTGCTAGGCAAACTTAATTCTAACTGTAAAACTCCAGCCTGCATAAAAAAATGAAGCAAAGAAACAGTGGGAAGAGAATTATCTCTGCTTGTAATAAATATGTTGGCCTTCCAATGGTTCCTCCCAGAGTATACTCAGGCACACAGCACATCCTGACCACAGGCAGGAGAAGAAGTAGTCGGCACTACATGGGTATGACTTGCCAGCCAATTAGCTAGGCAACACAACAACTACCCAAATAACAAACTCAAAAAACAAGCAAGACAACAAAAATTTAAATACCCCTCCCCCAAAAAACAAACAAAAAGCTCTCAACCCAACACTAAGAAAAAGCTGAACTTTCAATGAAGCTACTAACTTGAGTCTCCATTCACTCTCATTTTCTTAACAATATAGGCATTTACTGTCTTTTCAGCTGAAAATTTGAATGAAAGTGATGAGATGCAGTACAACAGGTAAAAAAATGCAGATGTGTGTTAATGTCTTGCAATACTGACTTTTTGTAACAAACAAAAGGGTCATTTCTATTCTGAGATAAGCCTTAGAGGTCCTGCCAACAGTAAAACTCTAAGGCTTAAAAATTAACTGTGCCTACTTAAACAAGAAGAAACAAAAACAGAGAAGAGTTGGCGATTACCAACATCAATACATTACCTGAAAACACAGTGTCATCCCCAGAAATATCAGTGTCTTTAAAATCCAAAGTAAAGGACCTGAAGGCAAATTTATATCTGTAAAGATCCTTCTTGTCTAATACATACTTGATCAAACACCAAAATGCATTATTGAAAGCCTAAAATCAGAAAGAAGAAAAGCATTCAAAGAATGATTTATATTGCTTCTCATTATTATTGCAAAAACTGCTTCCCCTCTTCTCTTACCATGTATAAATGAAGTCTTTAACTTCCTCTAACAAATACTGTATCTGAAAATTAATCCCAATTGCAGAACTATAATGCTTCAAGACAACAACAGAAAGAACACCTGTTTCATGCCTGGCTTATAAAAATAATAAAATAGGATTCATTTTACAGTGTGTTCATCACCCAGAAACATCCTAGTTTATGTGTAGGGGGTTGATGGGCTCATACCAGAGGACAGAACATATTATAATTGCTATAATGACAATGGGAGTTCTAAACTCAAGGTTTCAGAGTAGAGACAGGAAAGGACTGGGAATCCTTTTGAGATTAGGAAGTGCCACAGCATGGGAAGATTTGGCTTTGTTTTTATGCTTTGACAAATTGTTTTTCTTCAAAGGGCAGAAATCCAGTCTTTTCCTCCCCCGTTCCTAGTAGATGGGAATTTTAGAGCGTGCTTTACAGAGCTTGCTTCTTAATCTGAGTTAAAGAACATACTAACAACTTACTGGAAAAGACAAGATTTTTCTATTTCCTTGCCCTTGGTTTCAGATTTTTCTGCTTTCCAGAAACATATTTTATGTATTTTAATACTAATAAACATGTCCTTTATTTTTAAAATTGTAAAACTAGGGAAGACAGAATATAGTAGATCCTTTCTGGTATTCAGAACAATTTTTCACAGTTTGTATTAAAGACAGGTAATTTCCATATTTTCATCCCTGAATCACTGGCACTCAGTGCCTCTCATTTATCTAATTTCTGTCTTTTTATTCTTTTTCAGCTATACGTTGGTCTTCTTAGATGGGGAGAAATTAAGGAATATGTGTGTTTATGACTACAGAATTTTTCTTAAGGTCTCAAAGTTTTGCACATATTTCACATGAGCATATACATTTAAAATTTGTTTATGCCATTCCTGAGTTCAAAAAATTTTTTCTTCCTGGTGGACTTAGTATGTAAATTATCTCCTTCATGAGTCATACACCTGTAATAATTGTTCATTAATTCTGTTATTTTGGTGAATTTGAGCTGGTGTCCAGCCCATGTATAAAAGTGCTAGTGTTGTAATTTTTAATTTCAGTGATTATAAAAATATTAAACACTTTTTTCTTTCCAGTATTCTAAACTACACACAAAAAGTCTAAACTGCATGAGCTTTCTAGTACTTTGATAAAAATAATCTGGAATATATAGAATACTGACTAGAAAAATCAAATTATAGCAATATGATCAAAATTTGCATACACATAAAAAATCGTGTATCTTCTACAAAAATGGTTTGTTGCTATCTTTTTACAGTACTGGAAAGCTATAGCATAGATATCTATCAGAAAAGTGTAATGTTTTCATCATGTATCTTTAATTTATTGCTCGCAGAGAGCAAAAAAGTTGAATAAGAATGCTGTAGTTTCAAGAAACAGAGAAATCCAACTTGGAATACTGTGAACAAAAGAACTCATTACTGCCTTCAGAAAGACAAGCTGTAATAATGTTTTCCTGTTTCATCAACATTAGGCATAGAAAGCAACCATTAGACTTTTCTGCATTTCAGGAAGTATCTTTCAAATTCAAAATGAAATTGTAATATAAACACAGCTCATGCTTTCTGCCCCAAAGTATGCTAAACTAGATTGACAAAAATAGACTCAATTTAGAATCTGCTACTCTGTGCGCACTGAAATTTTTCTTCTTAAAAGAATATAATTATTATACAGTCGCAAGTTATGTCATTTGGGGTTACACTTTACAATGAATGCCATATTCACAGCATGCAGGTGGTCCTTGTTAAGTGCACAGGCATTGTTTTGAAGAGGATAATGACAGTGTTAAGCAGTTATCCAGCTTCTGTAGCTTTTAGATACATGTTCGTTCAAACTATTTGCTCACCTTTCTGTTTTCTTCAGCTGTTTTACTATCATGGAGCCCAGGAGGACAATAAGCTACTTCCAATTCCTTCAAGGCTTTAGGAAGCTCATCCTTACTGCTGTAATTATTTATCACATTTCCAACAGCTCTCAGGATAGTTGTAGCCTGTTCTATAAATCGAGAGCTCTCCTGAGGAAAGAGAAAAAAGCAACCATTGTGAGAAAGATCGCTTTAAGACTTTCTTTGGTTTTCTTTCTAGGCCATGACAGAATACAAGCTTTTGTTCTGTGATTAAGTATAAAACTTTTGGAATTCATTCAGTTGTTCTTAATATTACAAACTGTAAAATCTATTATGTCTCTGATATTCAAAAGCATATCAACTTCACACTGATTTTAGCCAGTGAAATAAATAATAGGCACCATAAGATATATCTAGTCATTGTTTTATTTTTCCTATACCATTAGTCCTAAGAAATTTAATCAAAAATAAGATCCATATAGAGATTTTCTACTGCAGTGATAATAGTGACAGCTGAAGTCCTCAGCATCTTCTGTTATGTAAGGCCAAATTAGTATTAGTAGTCTGCTGAAAGCAATGGTGAAATATATACTGCCTAAAGCATCATTCTTCATCAGGATTTCTATGCAAGAATGTGGATGCTTTCCTGTAAATGACAGCCTGCAGAGAAGTTGTTTCAAAAAGAAGTATATGGAAAACCCAAGGAAAAAATTCTGATTTCCTTTATGAGAAATAGCTTTTCATCCAAAAATTGACAGTAAGGGGACAGTACAGCCACAAGATATAAGAAGTTGCATCATTCAAAATATTTCAACTTCTTTACCACAATAAATGTGATAAATTTGCACAAGCTGTTTTAGTGTTCTATTCTCAGAACATAGAATCTACACTACTATATACATTTATTGTTACACTCATCTTTTAAAACGTTTTTGCATTAATGTTCTCTAGAAAATATATTCCCTCCCCTCAGGGACTTCAACAACTATTTGGGCCTACTGCTTGCTAGAGTAACTTGGAAAATATGGATGACAGCGGTGTCTGTCTGGACTACAGACAAGGAACAAAAAAAGCTGTAGTAAATTCTCCCCTGGGCTTCTTATCTCAGCTATGAGAAGTTTGATTAAATTGCTCATTTTATAAATAAAAGCTGCTCTCGGACCTGGTGAGTAATATGCGATCTCATGGGATCAAACATACTTCACTGATGTGAGGTTTTATTCAAACAGGCAGGTATTTTTTAATATTAGTTAATATTTATACATGTATTTTATGACCTGCCTCAAAGACTGAGTTATACCCTACCCTGACATATATTTCAACAAGAGCATTTTCCACATTTTATGCTGTACTTCTATGTAAATCACAATACTACCCAATTTTAACTTACATATTTATGTAAGAATTTTTGCAATATGCATCCAGTACCTATTGTGCTGTAAAACAATATCTTTTATGCCCTTACCAGTTTAATATTAAAAATTAATACTATACCATTGAATAGAATACCTCTAAATGGAAATCCAATACTAGTTTACTTTAATTAGTAGTCAGAAAAACTACTACCATGTTTGATTAGGCATTATGCATACCTTCTGAAGAGCTGGTATCACAGCATCCTCTTCTCCAAAGACACATGGCACCATGGTACACAGCTGAATGTGGTGCCCTATGGGACAAATTACTGTGAAGAGCAGGATGTGTCGCCTAAAATCAAGAAAAAACCCAAAGAACTTTTCTTTTTTTTTTTTTTTTTTTTTTAAATTGCAACAGTTCTTAAGCTTTTCCTTTCACACATTGGTAGTATCATTGTCAGAATTGTATTTAGGTGAAGCCACTTATCCAGGCCACAGCTTCAATGCGTTAACTAGAGATCTAGCAGCAAGAGTAAGAAAGAAGAGTTCATGCCCCCCAGACATACTGGTAGTTTTTAATTACATCTTCTTTCAACTGAAATTTAAATGCTCCTTAGCCACTGACAGTGGGAAGAGAATGCCTTCCATTCTTCCCAAGTGACTTCTTTTTGAATGAAGTGGGGAAGTGGTCAATAAGCCCATTTGTTTCCCACACCTTGTATAAATTAAATCTGACTGAAAGCCTCTTGTCTCTGACTGGAGTAAAGAGAATCAAAGGTGGGAAGTTTATAAATTTGAGCTGATCTCAAATTATCTCTGTATCTCTGTTAGCTTTGAAATTTACTGATGCAAAAAGATATATATTTTTGGCCCCCTTACAGTACAGAGAGATACAGATTTTAGAAACTACACTGAGGAAATATGTGGGAATCCAGAACTAGATGTGAATGTCTATAAACATAATAATAACTACTCCAGTTTTATTCTGAATCTAAACAAATAAAGAGCAATATTAAAGATCTTTGATTTAATTTCAGGATGCTAGAGCTGGGGTATTTTCTTTCTATGTCTATTTATTTATCATCTTACTCAATTTTGTAAAAGTACATTTTGCTTCACCTCTTTGAATTTTAACTGATGATTTTCTCTTTCTGAGAAAGTAGAAGGCCTCAGTTAATAAGACAGGAATATTATGCTTATGACGTGACATGAAGATACTGTTTTCCTGGTTTCCCTAGAAAGCTTTTCAGAAAATAACATATCAAGGCCTCTTTTTATCTATTTCTGTTTTTAAATAATCGGCCAATGCCTCACACTAAATATTTAGAGTTACATACAAAGAGAAAAAAAATCATATTAATACATGAATGGGAAGATATGCAAGACTTAATGGATAATGTTAGAATTTCTCCTGTCATATTTCTTAAATCCTTTTTCAAGAAGCATTGAAACCACCTATGGTATGATCATGCTTTTACAGTTCCAGTAAAAATGCTATTTTTCTTGCTATTCCAGGGAACATTTCAAATCATTCTAGTTAGAAACACTTTTAAGTAGGAATTTGTAGGAATTTATATCTATTTTTTAGCAAGTCAGTGTGATTTTTCTTGTTAAAAGCCCCTAAGTAAGGGTAAAGAACTCAGAATTTTTATAGAAGTGTTGGTAAATTCACAGTAATTTGGCAGTCTTACCAAATCCTAGCTATCCAGCAGTCTGATATTCCCAAAACTTATGTTTTAGGAAATAAAATCTTACTGGGTTACTGTGTAAACAATCATTTCAAGCCTTAACTAAAGAGTCAGGACAGAAATGAAGCCTCACACATACCCAACAGGAAGATTTACCACAGTAGCTTTGGTTGCAGATGTACGCATCTTTAACACAAGTTCTCCAGGAGTCACAGATTTCCAAGAGAAATATTCAACCCTCAGCACACCTGTTGGACATTCTTCTTTAGCACCTAGGTTAAGAAAACAAAACAAAGCACAGCCCACATAATATGGGGAGGGTGAATAACATTCAGACACATCTATGCAGAATCTGTAGCTACTTCACAGTCATTAAAATATTCATTTAGGTTTTCCTAACACAGAAAAAATCAGATCAGTCACTTAAAATGCATTGCTGATACAAAGCATGACTCATTTGTACTATTTGCTAGAAAATAATGGTTATAAAATATGTTACCGAGATGTATACATCTGCTGCCTTGAGAGGCTACCTAGAACAGAGGCTAGACAGTATTAAAGAAATAAAGTAGGTATTTATTAAAACTTAAGGTATCACATCAGACATCTTCAAAGTCACTTAAGGCTGTTGTAAAACTCCAAACCAATCCTTTCTGACCACATGCAAATTAAGTAAATAGCCATTAAAATTATATTTATTTACATTTATAGCTTACAGTTTAATTATTTTAACAGAATGTTCAGTTTGTTTTTTTAAAGCATTCTTTTGGTTCTCTCTATTCTACTCCAGATGCATTAAATCACATCCATGTCAAGTGTTTAAATATCTGATTAACCTAAGCCAACTACCATAAAATGCCATAACTCTCCTGAATACCATTCTATGTTTTTAATGACATAGAAAGGATTAATATTTAAATCATTGAAGTTGTTAGGTCTTGAAAAGACAACTTAAAGGTGGTTGAGAGCTTGTTGTGTACCAGTTTAAAAATAATTTCAGAAATTTACTTTTGTTATATTGCTGGTTTTGCTGCATGATGATCAGCTAAGGCATAAAGTAGCTTGCAAGACTGGAATTTGTAGAAAAGAAACATAAGAAACACAAGGAAATCCATTCCAGAAATATACAGATTAAAAACTTCCAGCAAATCACAATAAACAGAAAAGGGAAGGATTCTTTCATGAAAATGTTCATCATCAATATGAAATAATGGTGAAGTATTGCTTGAATATCAGCATATTTCTTAAGACCAATTTGACTATTTCCAACTATTGCTAAACTCTCAAACTGTGCCCAAGTACACAACAGATAAACACAACAACACAAACATATTCAAGAATGGGAAAATACAACACTGACATGTACTTTTGTGTGTTGGCCTTACCTTCAGTAACATTCCAGCGTACTAACGCAGAAAAGCTAACCAGGATTTCAATGGGCATCAGACTGTCCACAAGTAAATAATAGAAGACTTCCTCATCAGAAGACTGTATAGAAAAATGGTCGTTTGTTCATTCATTTGCATTAAATGCTGTCCCAACTGGCTTCATACAAAGTAGAACTAAGATTTTGGATATGGTGACCTGAGCTATGGTATGGGAAGTAAGCAATTAATTGTCGCTACTTCTTCCAAATTTCAAACATGTCATTCAAACCCAAAGCTTCATGCTGCAGGTATAATAGTGTTCAGTTATGAGATAAAAGGAAACAGAACTTTTTTTGCATTAGAATATATCTACTTTTATACTGATCATATGTACCTAAATGCAGTACTTTTACTTGTCAAATAACAATTAACAGAATACCAATAATTTTGGGTTTTGCTGCAACTTTCTGATTCTAATTAATTACAGAAAGCTTGAATGACGTAAATACTCTGAATTTGTAGATATGAGTGATCCTCCCTTATAAAGGCGTTTTTCTCCTACAAATCTCTATGAGGACAAGATCTTTCTCTCTTAATACATTATTCCTATGCTAATATTAGAAGCTGTAAAATGATTGTATTTTTCCTAGTAATTCTTCAAAATCTAAGGGTGAATGAGCTTTCTTCAGAACTATTAAAGGTCTTCCTGGATATTCCAGAGTTACATAAATCCTTTTTTTTTTTTTTTTTTGTATATTTATCTTCCTATCATAATATGAAAAAATGTTATTTTATATGCATGATACAGAATTTACCTAATACTGTAAGCATATCATCTCTTTCAATGTTAGAAATTAAAACAGTTTTACAGCAAAGGGTTAGGGTTTTTTTTGGCACAAGAGCACACAGGCTTACACAATCTTAATGCTGATTATGGCTTACAAAAGTATATCTTGCAGTCATTAGGAACACTTCTTGTGATGTGATTACTGAGAGGTGGGAAATTGCAGGTGTACTGCAATTATGGAGCATTAATCCATGTAGTTAACCTTCTCAGTACAGGATTTTACATGAACTTCATGCCTGGAATTTACACTTTGGTACCCTACAATTACCCTTCAGATACACTATAAAGTAAGAGCTGGGACAGGATATTCAAGCATGTTGAATAACCTCTGATAATGTGAACTAATGGCAGGTTTAGAGAAATTCCATTATTCAAATGTAACTAAAGAGTATTTCTAAATCCCCACACCAGGATGCTGTAAATAGCAAAAGGACTTGGCATCTACAGAGAAAATGGAGTGTTATGCTAAACAGACTCACAATTTGGGTTTTAGGTAACAGGGGAAGATGAAGGAGAACTGAACAGCAGATTCTGTAGCTGAATCATCATTAAATTCAATTTAGACACCAAGTTGTTAAAAGGTTATTCTAAATCAAAATAAAGAGTGGTTGGAGATCCAATTCTCTATCATTTTTCTTTACATAAGCCATTTTTTTGTTATCGTGCATTAGCATTCCACAGAATTTTTCCTTTTCTTAAACACACATATATAATGCTGAATATTTGCTTGCAAACATACATTTGTATTGACTACAGAAATCTTTCTGCATTATTATTTTTCAGTAATAGCAGTTCTATATGCTCTATCAATATCCTTTAGGATATATGTATTATCTAATTATGTAACAGTTTGAGGAAAAAAAGCACAATACAATCATTTACCGTAAAACTTGTCTTCTGATAATTATAGGCATATGTATGTGGCTTGTGGAAAACATACAGGTTCCTAAGAAGGATAAAGAATTGAAATATAAGATATATATGACTGTAAGAAAACTATCAGTAGAAATTACATAGTTTAGATAAATGCCTATTTCATAGCAGAAGTCATTAATTTTACTTTCACAAGTCAATCACATCTACTTCTCAAAAAACGGTTCAACACTTAGTCATAAAACAGGTGAATAAAATTAATCTCCAGAGAAAGCAGCTGAAATTAATTCATGTATTTACTGCATTTCTACACTCTTCCATTGGAGGTCAGGCCACTAATTTGTTTATTTTCAATCTGTAAAGGGTAAAATGCTAATACTACTCTAAAACATCCATGCCCACATAAAAATCACTGCGATTAAGTTTCATACAAAGTATAACTGAAAGATGGACTGTTTTATATATGTTATGATTTTTTTTAAGTTCTCTGCTGTTTGTAGACCTTCAGAAAGCTATATAGTTTCTGACAAAAAAATTTTCCAATTTTGATTTCACCAAGAGAGACATAAATGGCTTCAGCTTTAACTGAGGGTGGAATCAGATCTGAACCAATGTTGTGATTACTCAGAAACTCCACTGGGATCCCGATCTGCTGCTGACATAGCAATTCCTACAATGACTAAAATACTACTCCTCAAAGTTGATATGAACTATGAACATGCTTTATATGTTCAATGTATCTGAGAGGCAGGCATGACAGAGAAGGAAAAGCTTTCAGCCGAACAGACAGATAAAATGAAAATTATAGGTGCCTAATTTCTTCTGAGGGATAAATTCTTCAATGGTCAATGAAGATGCTCTGTTAACAGCTACCTTACCAGTTGACTGTGAAAACAAACTCTCACTCATTTAGAGATAAGTAACTGACAAATGCTTTTTGCCTTAATTAATATTAATACTGGTCTACAAAAGGTCAACAATACTTTAACATTTGGCTAATAAGATGGAAAGTTCATATTTCACATTCTCTGTATGTGCACAAGACTTTTAAAGAAAACTAAATGGCTTGTGATTCTTTTTGTTTCTGAATGTTCTATCTTCCTGAACCTAGGACTACCTAAAATCTTAACAAGGCCTCAAGTGATCTATGACTTTTTATTCCTAAAGTTCCTGTACTGCTGGCTGGTGTGAAAGTTATACATGCTCCTTTAGGGAGTGAGTAGAGTCTAAACACTTCTTTATGAAAATAGAAGCTTTGCAATGAAATCTCAGTTACAAATTCGAACAAGAAAAGAGCTGAGTGAATTTTCCCTGCTAAAATTACTTCCCTCAGCAATCTTAGATTCTCTAAAGGATATGTATTGTACCAGGCTCCTTAAATCTGAAAGACAGAAGCTGAAGATATGATGCTACAAGTACACTAGATTTTTTTATGTTTTCAGAGACATAAATGCCTTGGAATTATATTGAAAAGGGAGTGAGACAAAACATCTAGTTGATCAAGCAAAGCTATGCTGATAGCAACAGATTTCAACAATTTTCTTTTTTGTTTTGTTTAGAAATGTGTTGTCTTGATGCAGACTGTGCCTGCAGTGCCTCGTGGGTTAATGCTCACAACACTCCATGACCTACAATCTTCCACCCCAGCGACAGTCTGACAGTTGCTTTATGGAGCTGGTGGTTGTGTTCTCCACTGTATTCTGGAGGACACACCCAAGGCACAGAGCAGGGCTGCTGCCACAGACTCACTGTCAACAGGGACAGTATATCTGATCTGAAGAGTAGCCTTGAAGCCACCCTGAAAGGCAGGATAGACAAAGCAGATCTGTTAAGAAGATACAATTTTTATAAAGCAGTGTTTTGAATTTTACCATTGTTATACAGTATATTGTATGGAATAAAACCCAAACACTCTATTCCTTACTGGAAACAAATGCAGAAGTCTTCAAAGGTAATCCAGGTTTCCCTGGAAACTGAAATATTCTCTGATGCTGTTTCATCCTTTGATTTAGTCCCTGTCTTGCTCTTCTTACCCGTATCAGCTCTTTTTGATATTTGTTTTGTATCTATACTGATATTGTCAGGTTTTTCTGCAAAGACAAAAAGACACACAGAGCCAATACAGTGACAATATGCAATTTAAAGTAGTATCATTCTTAAAAATTATCCTAAAATTACTAGAAAATTATCCATACATCAGTTATTGTGCATACAGTTTAAAACTAAAAGCTATCACACTAACCTAAAGAGCTCAAATGGTGACAGAAGCAACTCTATATGGAAATTTAGGGTTTGCATCTGTAGCTGCTCAAGTAGTCTGCCTCAATAAACTGCCACATATTGAACTTGCCCTAGAATCTTCAATATCAGCTTGTTAGGTGTACAAACATATGATTTCTGCAAACCTAAATTCAGCTCTATAAAGAAAAATACATCCCCTTGTCCAAAGCTCTCATTCAGTGAAAGGTGAATAAGGAAGTATCAGAAAAAAATACAGATAAATTGGAGGACACAAAGGCCTAGGGTTGCCTCTGGTACTTAGTACCCCTATGATGCTACTCACACAAGTCAGTCCAACTACTTCTAAACAGAAACAGATTTGAACTAAATTGCATTAATTTTCTTGGAGGAAAATCAGAATTAAAATCAGACTCATATCAAAATATAAACATGGACATATGTAGACAGATTTTGCAATCACTCAATGACTTTGTGTTGTAATATAACTTTTTCTGCATTTATTCTAAGATTCATATAAACAGTTACTAAAAATGTTTGACCTGACCGAAAAAGAAGAAAATAGCTCAACAGAATGCTTGTCGAGGAAAAAAGATGAGGTTATATTCAAACATAAGATATAACAAATGAGAAAGCTATTAGAAACATACATAATTTATATTTAAATGTGCTTTGTAATATTTAATTATCACTAATACAGAACTAATGTGTGGCTCTAAAATAAAATAGTTTGCATCTATTTTTCAAGAACTGAAAGAAATGCAATATAAGGAAAGGTCTCTTTCCTTTCTTTCAACTATAGAAAAACTACCTGAAAGCTAGAAAATCTACACTTTCTCTTCAATTTAAGTTAGCATAGGTATTAGGTTTCCAGTAAAACAACCATAGTGCTCTTATTTTTAAGATCCTCTTTTTTTTCTGACCAAATCCTTCAAACATTCAAAGTAATATAAAAAACAAGGTATTAGTTTCAAAACATTTTTGAATACCTTTCAAATAGTGATGTAAAACACATTTCAAAGGAACATGCATTAAAATGAAAGCTGTTTTTTGGTTATCTTTCTTTTTGTGCCATTTTTCAGGAAAAAAAAAAAAATACTATCATTCACAGTTATTAAAAAAGCGCTCTCTGTACCAAATCCACTGCATTTTCCCTGAGAGTAACTTAAGAGAAGTGTTTGAATTTTTTTGAACACCAAACTGAAGATTTTACTCTCCATAATTATACATGCTATAACAGTTCTTTGAAACATTTTTCTGTAAAACTAACACCCACAAATAAGTAAGACTGCTGATACATGTACATGAGGATTAACATGGACACCATACAACATGGGACTGGCAAAACTCTCACTGTTAACTTTACACACACTTACCTTTACTGGGTACCTCTGCATTTTGTTGCAACAAGGGAATGGTCTCCTACACAGTGAAAAAATAAAACAAGAAAACACAATTATGGTGATTATAATCTTGCATTATTTTGTTAGAGAAAATATATGATTTTGGGGCAGTTCTTCCACAGACAGAGAAACAAGCTGGTAAGTTATCATCAGCTTGGGCTAGGTTTTCAAATGAAAAATAAAAGTAGCAAATTTTATCATAATACATACATATCAGCAACAGGCAGACTGATGTTTCTCTAGAGAAGTATATGTCATCTGCAATGTGAGATAAAAGCTGTTTCATATACCTACCACTTCACTATTAAAACAATTGATATTACTGGTTTTTGACAATAAAGTAAGTTTTATTCTAAGAAGTAATGTTCATATCCTACAATCAATTCCATTTTTTTTGTTTCCATTCTTGAAAAAATTATAGAGGACTCCTTTTCCAACAAGCGTTTCTTGCTGTGCAAGTGACAGTACACAACTGTGATTAGCAACAGCATCCTTTATTATAATCACATCTTTTGTTTTCTATCACTGTATAAATAAAAAGTAACCTCTTTTTTTAATGCTTCTGGCAAACAACTTTATCCTGGTCAACCCCAGTTCCAAGCTAGAATTGCTGAATATTAATGCAATATAGCTGGTGATGCTTGAAGTTCAAATGAAGTTAGCCTGCTTTTCAGAAAGTCCACTCATTAAATTTACAAAGACAGGGTCCTTGTTTTTGAGAGATTAAAATCTTTGATTTAAAAATGTGTGCCTAGTCATCCTTCCTTCTGGACTGCCCTCTTGTCTGCAATATCACGTACACTGAAAGTCACTTCCACCTCTATTTTTTTATATTTTGTGAGGTTGGGCAGGAGAAAGAGATTGCACAGTTTCCAGTTTACTTCCTATTTGAATATGGTACAATTAATGGCTTAGCTGGACTAGCTTTGCCTTTGCAAAGACAAATATTAAAGCCTAAAAAACCTATTACAAACAAATTTGCAAGCTTCCTTTCATCCCAGGTCTCCCTTTACCTAGATTTGTCACCCTTCTCCCCACTCCTCATGCATACCCTTATATATTTTTGTGTTTTAAAGATGCTGATGCTGAAGCTGGTAGCATTGACCTGGCCAGCAGCTGGACACACAGAGTGATTTTCTGTTCTGCATTTCAAAGAGGAGCTATGGGAGCTTGCTGACTTGGAGCTTTTATGCTTTTTCAATACAACCAAGAAATACATTATAAAGGGCAGACTGACATAATTTAGACATAATTTGTGACCTGGATGGCAGGTCACAACAGTACCTAAATCTTGCACAAAGTGATTGTGCTGGAAATCCGGGTCTGCCTCAACCCTCCTATTACAGACTACCCTGCATACATTATGTGAAGGGACCTGTGAATGCTTCCTTAGAGGAAAAACTTATGGCTTCCTATGTAAAAGTCTTCCTGGAGCATTTTACAGAATTTCTATGGGCTCAGGACATGGGAACAGGCTCAGGAATCTCACCTCTGGCAAAATTTTAGGTGTTTGATATTCTCTGAATTAACAAAGGAAAGAGCTGAGGAAACAAAATACAAATTTAAGAGTCTCTATCCCAAAACTAAAAGTGGCAAATAATTTAATACACATAATTTAACTATAATATTGTTTATTATGGAAATTTGAAAGTCGTACTTTTGCACAGCACAAATCTGAAATTCTATTCCAAATCTGTTATGGGCTTTTGGTTTTTTTTTTTTAATGTTCTTGAGTCAAAGCTGGGGATGGATCTAAAATTAAGAACAATTAAGAGAAAAATTAAGACACTGCTGAAATTGTTAACACTTGGATTAAGAATTTAGTAATTGAAATATATTGCATTAGACAGTTATTTATAATCTTAATTTCTTGGTTTTCTATGAGCTGAAAAGGACACCATAGAATCTCGCAAATACCCATGTACTGAAATACATTCTGTTTGCAGAATTCTGTACACACAGAATAAGTCAAGCTGTGATCACTTGTCACATTGAGAGTCATGTCTCAGCATATGAATCTGAAAAATCACATGGACTATCCCTTCCCTTTAAACTGTGACTTTGGAAGTACATGCACAGAGCTGTCATGTTTCTCCATGTGAGCCTACAACTTTCAAGATTCCAATGTTGCCAAATTTCTTGTGGGAGTCACGGGACTTACCAAACAGATGTCAGTTGTACAATTTATTGAGTTTATTCTCAGAAATCCTGGGAATATCCAAAGTATAAAAAGTATGAGATCTACTGTATAAGCCCTGGAGACTACAACACCTGTACAACAAATCTAGCACTTTTTGCCCAATATGCTGCTCATGGACAGTACACATGATCCACACTTCTAGTATGAACATGAGGTAGCTTAATACACAGCTACTTTGTCAGTAGTAACAGTTGGCAGCAGGAAAGCATGGAGAAATACAGAAAATCCTCAAAAACTGCATCAACAGAATTCCCAGTCAAGAAGGAGAATGCGCCCTGGAAAATCTGGATGATTAGTAACTTTATGCAGTCAGAGCTATGAAACCAGTCTAACCACAGCTGTATAGAGAATCCCATAGGCTCATTTACTCAGTTTTTGGAGCACAAACATAACACAGTCAAAAGCTGTCTGCTTTTTGAATGGTACAGGATGTGTTCATCTACCTAATCTTCACTGACTTGGAGACAACTGGAGTGTCAAGTTCTCATTCTATTATACTATTGCCTCATGTACTGCACCTAAGACAATGGCACACAAAGAGAAAATAAACTTATTTTTCCTTCTTAATGAGCACACATTGCCTGAAAAGTCAGCTCTGCTGCCACAGCACCTTGTAAAGAAATAAATTAGACAATACTTAGGTCCAGCTGTGAACATGGAATGATGCACACAGATTCTGGGAGAAATACTTCCTTCAATGAATGGCAAATCCGACTGAAAATTCCATAGGCAAAATGGCAGATCTGCAAGGAAACATCTATCTACTCCAGGATCATCTTTTTCTCAGAAGTGTTTGACAAAATTACTGTTGCAGAAATCTGCAAGACTGTGCAACTTATATGTGATGACAGTTTTGTTTTTTTTTCCTGGACACAATGTACTTTCACATGTATTTCAATATGTCCTACACTTCCTAAATTACTTTCTATTGAACAAGAATTAAAAGAGAACCTCTCAATATAAGAATTTGACCCGATGTTATTGAGTTTTTAAGCAAAAAATTAACAAAATGCATATTCTTAAAAACAGTGGTTCAAGATCAATTTAACTGCCAAAATTATATATTTTAAAATATTTTTCTCTAATGCAAATGCTTCCAGGACCATAAAATCAGCAAATGAGAAAGGAAAAAAAAAAAAAGAAAAAAATTTGAAAAATTCAATAATGAAGCATTGCTACTTTTTAGCATGATACTTTGAAGACATGACAGATACTTTCAGCTTCATATTTTTCAAACAAAGTACATCCAGCTCCTAGAATTTTGTCTTTCATGTATCACTAGTCTCTGTTTCTGTGACAACAGACCTTAGAAACAGCAAATCAGATATTCAGTAACATTACTTCACGCAGTTTACATTGGAGCAAATTAAAATACGCCAGTAAAAACTTCGAGCGTCTGGCACAGCAGTTGACTGAATTTCAGTCAGCTTAAAGCATACAACTGCTGTATCCCAAGGATCTACCAAATCTGTATCAAAGGTTTTAAAACCAATGTCTCCTGACTAGTAATCATACAGTTTAAAATGGAGGAAAAGTTATTCACATTTAGTATATTGCAATACAAAATTCTAAAAATATATAATATAGTGAATTTGGAATATCAAAGTTTCTCTTTCCGTGTTTACTTTTTAATCACTAATTTACTTGTTTTTAAAAAGCATATATTATTATATCAAGTTTTCAAACTACAGAAAGCAAGCTCTTTCTTTATGAGTTTTCCAGAGGTATCCACATAATTTTGTTGATGAAAGATTTAACGTAAAAAAAAGATTTAATGTGGAAAAAAAGATTGTCCTCCAAGTAAAAAGCATTTTCTTTTCCAATCTGTAAAAATGAAGTTCTACTTGCATACTTTAGCTATTAACAGGCACAGCATTTTTCAACTGAGGTTTAAATTAAGGGAAAAAAGTAAAGTACATGTACAAGTCAATTAGCTGTTCATAACTTCTTAAATTTCATGTCTGAATCAGATTGCCCTCTGCCTACATCTCATTCACATCTTCTTCCAACAACTCCTGCTTTATCAGTGTCTCTCTCAAGTATTTTCATACTCACCCTTGTCTCTCCTTGACTGTATGTCCTACTGTGATCTACCTTCTAAAGCACTCTTGGACTAGGGGAGAAAAATCTAAGGGTTGTTTCACACTCCTTTGATGCTTCCAGTACATAAGCTTCTATTAATTTGCAACTAGTCAAATCTGTATTTGTACACCTAGAAGCTGAAGTAATGAAAACAATAATTATTACACACTATAGGATGCTACTTTGAGGGTGGTTTTCTGATGCTTGTTTTTCTAAATGTCCGTTCTGTTTATGTTGGATGTTATGTTTTGCACTTTTAAGATTGGTTCCAGAGTGAAGGTGGGGAGAGAAGAAGCGCATAGTTTGCAGAAATTGCACTTGATGGTTCACATTCTCTCTTTTGGTGCATTCTTTCTTTTGGTTGTTTGCAGCATGGACAGTGAGAGAAAGCTTTCTTTTGCTTTTAGTTAGTTTTTTTTGCTAGCTGAAGCAGAGACTTTTTTGGACTGTAGGTTGTTGGGACTTTTTGGAACTGTTCAAATTTGTTCTGGACTGAAAATTTAGAAAAAATATTGGAAGCTCACACTGTGGCCCACTGGGGCCTGGGACGCAGTATTTTCCAGAGCAGGAGACACTGATAAGAGACTGAGCAAGCTGACCTACAGCCCACAAAAAGGACTTTCTGAATTTGCCATCTCTTCAGAACAGCAAGAGGTTCCATTCTTCAATATTATTTGATTTTTTCATGTTTTTGAATACTTTGCTTGTTAAATAAACAGTTTTTTCCACTTTTCTCCAAGAAAATCCTTCCCAAACTAGGGGGAAGGAGGGGCCACTTCAATTTGCTTTCTAGAGGGACCTAATTTCAGAAGCTTTCTTCCAAATTTGTCCCAAGTCAAGACATACTTACAGCTCCTTTTTACCCTGCTGCTTTTTGTAATGATTTTTGTATTATGCCATTATTAAAAGTATTTTAAAGGTGATGTACTAAATTATTGTTTATAAAATTCACACAATATACTGAAGAGCTAAATATATCACAGAATCACAGGTCATAGATATATTCTATTGTAAAGTATTCTTCACTGCAGAATTGCCTTATTTTAAAATCATTAAATCCACTAAGGATATCCACACATGTACATTATCTAAACACACAGTATTCATTTAGACCTGAAATATAAAAATGGTATGAGTGTACTGTGCAGAGAAAAAGTAGACACTCCAAAAATTACACAGAAAATTATTTCCTATTCATTTAAAAATATAAAGCCAAAAGAGAAATGCTTTCAAATGGTCTTCTGAGTAGTGTTTGCTGCAGTAAGAATGAAATTCAAGAGATGCTGGCACTGCCACATTGAGTTTTTTTGTAGGTGTCGAGCAAATTAAATAACTTGAGGAGAGCTCTGTTTCTTTTTAAGTGAGTATTTATCTCTCTATTTTGCCAATTATTTCCCTATATGAAATATTTTTCATTAAATATATTGTTCAGAAGGTCTTTGAAAGTATCATTTTTTTCTCTATTAAACATGTAAGATTAAATATTAGAAGAGCATTTTTTAAAAAATTATCTAAAAGCAGACTTTGGCATCATATACGCACTCCAATTTAAAAACAGAATCAAGGAAAAAAAAAGTATTACAAAAACCAGTAATTACAACTTCCCAAAGTCATCCTGGTAATGTTTAATTAAACTTAGGTAAAATAAATCTTATCTATCTTGGAAAATTACAGTGGAGACTTCTACCTAATAACTAGCATTGGCTTATACTATTTGAGCCAACTTGTAGTCAGTGCTGTATCTAGTGAACTTGTTTGGAGGAATGTCATTCCCTCAGAGAGTTGCACAGGAAGCCTGAGAGTCTAAATCATAGCTGAAGATTCCTTTAGAATCCAGGGCTTCTGAAATTTAAGAGCAGGCCGACTGAGCAGAGAAGCTCTGCCACTTTTTCCAGATCTAGCCAGAAGTCTTTCTATTCAGTCCTAAATGAGGATGACTTTTTAAGGCATGTGTAAATAAAGTTTACATTTTTCTAGTCACATGACTAGGTACATCTTGCATGACAGTCAAAAAAAACCATTCATAATATAAACAAAGATTTATTTAAAACACTGCAGACTATCTTTTTAAGATACTCTCATCAAAAGGATTTTAAAGAGCAAAACCATGACAGTGTTAGCAACAGAACTTTCATAATGTGAGTGAAAATCATAAAAAATAAAGATAAGGTATTAAGAAAGATTTCCCACCCAATGCACATCAATATAATTATAAAATTGAAAGGGTAGGGAAGTTACTTAAATAGCAAGGGAAAAAGCTTTCTAAAATGCTTTTGAAAACATATTTCAGTCTTAAATAGTTTCTATTTTGTCTTTCAATCTCTGTAATATAAAACTAGGTCAAGTTAAAAAAATAGAAATATTACCTTAGAATAATCTTCTGCATTTGAGTGTCTCCCATTTTGATTCATATCCCCATTACTGCCACTTTCATTTTCATCAGTTTCAGTAACAGTAGTAAGACGGGATATAGGCTTAAATCCTTTTTTGAGGATAGACTGTGGAAAGCAGCTAAATAATAAAAGAGAATGGAAATATTTCAATCCATATATTTTATTTCAAATGACAGTCTTCATAACTATTCTTTACAGAATAGTTAATTTGTGTCTCCTTTATTTTGAAAGATTCCTAGGGAAGCACAGAATCCATATCTTCATATATTTCTTGTCATTACTGGCTTGGCACTACACACACTTTTGATAGAATGACCTCTTAACTAGCCCTCAAAAAAGCAAAACCCAAGCCAGCTGAAAACTAGACAATGTCAGAAGTTAATAAATTACTATGACCCCTAGACAAGAAAAAAATACTACTTAATGGAGGTAAGGCAAAAAATTAAAGTGTTTTGTATCAGAATACTTTTTGTCTTTTCCCTCAAAATGGGTCTCCATAGCTACCTAAAACACAGGATAACCAAGGAAACCTATGCAGGCCTATTCTGGTACTAGCAAAAGAAAGCTTTGTTGCTGACTTCACTAGAGGCAGGAGTAAAAACTGAAGGAAATATAAGTAACTCTTTGCTTGTTAAATGAAGAACAAGACCAAAACAATTTTGCATACATGCTAATTAGACTTAAGTATGTAATTGCGCTATTACAGCAATAAAGAACAAATTAAAATCTAAACATGTGTTATCTAGCCCACTTTCTAAAGGCTGAGATAATGAAAGATCAAGATCTTTTGCAGTAACAGGCAAAATTATCTTGCATTTCAGCATTTCAAAATAATTTATTAGAAGAAAAGGAAGAGATTAAAAACTTTCGGTCCCAACTGTGTATCTAACTCCCTTATCTCATTTACACAGCTATATTATTTGAACAAAATGTTAATACCTGCTATATGTTTTTTGCTACTGCCTAATAATTAAATCACAAAGATTAAAGTAGCTAATTGTCATGGAAACTTAGCATATTGAATAAACTATCCTTCCTCAAACGGGTTGACTATGAAGCAATCTATCAAATATGAAAAAACAATATAAAATCTGTTAAAGTGCAAATACTTCAACATCTTCATTATAAAATCTCTCATTACTTTGATAGCCTGTTAATTGCTTAGAGCATTATAATGTATTTCTACTCCTACTGCTTGAAAACAAGTAGTAATTTAAGTACTTTTAACTAACAAAATGCAGCTGTATCAGCAAAACAATTACACTCCCAGAATATTTTAAGATCATGTCACCCATGGACAAATGCTGCTGTACAAAAAAATTTAAAATATCAAATGGGTTTATTAGCTGTCCATCCAATTATGATGATAAAAATATAGAACCTGCCACATATGTCATTTAGTCAGTTTATTTAGAGATGTACTCAACAAAAAGTGTACACACCCCAAGAAAATACAAAGATCTCCAACAATTCGCAACCTATTTTTGGATTCAAGTCTCAGGAAAATCATTTCCAAAATGACATAAACCTTTTGGTGTACACTGGGTAATAAGATACATTCAATTCTTTGTGACAGAAGCCAAATCAGAATAAAATACAGTACTAATAATTCTAGAACTTGTCTGACTGTTCACATCATAAGCTGAAACAGAAGTGTCCTGTGGAAAAAAAACCACAGCTCTGATACATTTTATGGTAATCTTTTGTTGTCAAGAAGCAAGTATTATGCTGAACATGGAAGATTGACTAGAAGTCATAAATACAACAATTTCTGAAACTTCTAAGACACCCTATATAAAGACTTTGGTTTTCAAGGTCTTATAGGACTTCCGAACAGTCTTTAACACAAGGTGTTTATATAAAGCTGTGTTTTGACCATAAGCTGCTTCATCTACACTCTGAGGCCTGTTGTAATAACAATCATGAACAGAGAACAGCCTCTTTTATTCATAAACATTACATGTTCCATATCAAAGTTGAGATGCCCATGAAAATACTGACTGGCTAGTCAATTATTTCCTTGTTATGTGTTAGAATGAAAAAATGACAAGTAGTTTGAGGAAAAATTTGAAATACTTGATAGAATATTCTTATTTCTGGCAGAAGTAATCTAGCAGAAATCATACATCTTTGGACCCACTGGGTAGAGAATATTGTACCGTGTCTTTGCCTGACACCACTGTCTGTCCTCCAGTGTTGGAAGCCCTGAGAAGTGCATCTGCCTAGGTGTACTGGCTGTGACAAGTGGGGACACGTGGGCATGTCCACCCCCTAGGAAGCTTTCTCAGTGCAGTCATGAAGAGAATGTAGGGAGAAACAGCTAAGCCCAGAGACTCACACCTCCAACAGGAAGTGTGTGCTGCACTTCCAAAACAGGAAGTGTTTGTAAGCCTCAATGTATAATTGCATATATATGGAGGGTAAGTATAATTGCATATATATGCATCTGTGTGCCCAATTAGAACTTCTCGGGATTAGCTGCAGGAAGGTGTTCAGAAGTTTTTAGGTGTTTATTAGCATTTTATAAGCATCTAGTATAAAAACTTAGCTGTTATATTGCCAATATTGGTCCTAAATTTACAGTTCACTGATAGCTCTTCAATTATGTGACACCAAAACATCAACAGAATGCTTTGTCCTGATGTGCTTCAGACATGATCTAAGCAGTTTTTCCTTGTGACACAAGTAAAGATAAGCCATTGTACTTTCACAATGCTAATGCTGAAACAACATTATATACTTACATGTCTGTTGGAATTTTGATAATATCCAATTTGTATTTAAAAAATAGGCTAGCGATCTCAACATATTTTTCAGGTTTCTCTACCACAGGCTCTGGGAAAAAAGCAAGTTGTTAAATATTTTCATTCATAAAAGTATTTAATACTATTATTGTTGAGAAATAATTTCTAAATAGGATTAATCACCCCTAAATAATTTTCCAAGTATTATGCCCATGCACTTGAATGGAACAGAAAAAACAGGGGTGGTTCCAGGTGACATATCATGAAAAAATAAATGCTTTACACTCTGATCCACAGCTCGCAAAGTAGTGGCCTGCAAATTAGTTGTGCCTAATTTACATATAAGGTTGGCCAGGTTAGCTCAAAACAACTATGACAGCACTTTTTGCCTTTGCCAATTTCCTCTATTTCTCATCCCAGTATACTTTGCAAGCCTGCCTGTAACACTTTCATGCTCAAGCTATCTCATATAATCTAACTCCACTATGCAGTACAGACAACCCTAGAAAAAAAATTACTCTACAACCACGAGTTGATGCAGCAGGACTAGTCACATACTTTAAATTTTTAAAAGGTATTCAGAAGCTTTCATGGTTCTGCATCAGAGAGCTTCTGTATTACTCTGATAACATGCCCTCTTCATCTGCTCCACTATAGTGCTTTTCTCAACATAAATTAAGACATTTCGCAAAGCATATAGGAAATATGGCTAAGAGGAAGTAATACAAAATTGAGTTCAATTGAAATTGAGCTAACAGATGATAAGTACAGTCCTGAAATAATTACAATGTAATTACAAATTTATTTTGCAGTTTTTAGTAGACAGACCTTGGGGTTCAGATGTCACAACAACTTGCTTTTTCAGACGGAAAAGCTTCCAAGGTGGAAGTGGTGGTGGTGGTTCTGGAGGTGCTACAAGAGGACAGGACCTAGTTCTAGTAATCAGGACAGGATGGTTGTGTATATGGGAAAGCCCATATTGCCTCATCTTCTCTGAAGAATCAGCCTATGGAACACAGAAGGATAACCTGACTGGGTCAGATCTTATTTCTCCTTATGCCTGTCTAACACACAAGAACAGTATGCACACAAAGGAATCTAATAGCTTGCATAACAAATGAAATTAATATAGTCCACCTGGAAAAACTATCCTAAAACATGATCAGAATTTGATATTCAGCACAAGAATTATACTTTGGTGTTTACATGCATTTTACTTTTTATAATAGATTCATCACTTACTTTTAACTTACTTATATAACCATAACATACAATGAATACGTAAGAAAGCAATAGGCACAATACTTTCTTTTAAATAATCATACTTAAAAACACTTTCTTAGGGAAAAAAGTCCTTACTTCATGCTGAATTTATAAAGTGGAAGAATCCTAAAATCAATTGGTCATTTAGATACCTAGTAAAAACTCCATAATGTATTGTTTTGAACCAACACATCACTAAAACTAAGATTTTTATTTGATGGATCATTTATAAAACATATTAAAGACAGTTCAGTTGACCTGTATACCAAAGCCCTTCGCAACAGACTTAGTAACAATTTTACATGTGGACATCGAGTGGTGCTCTTCCCACTAAAATAATAATGGTCTAGTACTTAACATCTCAACTGAAACATCTGTTACAAGATTAAAAAAAACAGTAGTTAGACCATCCTTTTAATTTTAAAAGCACACATGCTAAATAAATCAACAGTAACTTATTTCTTTAACATACTCCTCAGCAAGTCTCATATCACTTCTGCTAATTTTAAAAATGTTCCTTTGGCTCTGTATTTATGAACTCTGTAGAGAACAATGTTGTGGATGTCAGTTAGTTGAAGAGTGAAGAATGATTTAAATTAAAAATGCCAGTTAAAACATCCAAGATTGAAAAGGATTTTGAAGATAACCAGTTAGGTGTCATAAAAGAGAATTTAGCTATTGAGTATAGTACACACTTGTATGACACAATTACTGATTTTTTTTTTTTTCATTTTATTTGAGTAAACTAAGACAAATTCAAGCCACCACAATCCAAGGAAATCCATACTAGAAAGTAAAGATAAAATGGATACTGCAAAAATCTGGGAGAAAAATTCTGGCACAACTGCAGTGAATGACAACATTTTCTCCCAGTTTAGGGAGCAACTCTTACCCCAGTGAATTAATTTTCTAAACTTTATTTCAATCAGTGTCATTTTCCTCAGCCCTTTAATACAGCTTGAAAATGGTGGGGGTTTATCCATAAGAAATCCTCTACACTTCTATATTTAACTTCTGTCAAATTCCATTTTTCGATCAAGTCTCTGCTAAAATACTAGTTTAGACATATAGATACATCTGTCTCATCTTATTTGGTCTGCCATACCTCTTTTTCAGTAATCTCTATATCCCAACAGACTGTAGTCAAGTTTAAGACTCAGGATGTTAGGTGGCAGGAAAGATAAAAGCCCATGTCCCCACTTCCACTTGCCTTTTGATGACTAGTGTTACTTATTATTAGCAAAAAGACAATATTGCTAAAACCTTAATTAAAATAAATTAAAATAATATTACAGATAACATGTTAATATTCAAAATTGCATAAATTACACAGCACAATTTAAAAAAAATAGTGCAAGAATTAAGTGCACTAAAGCATAACACCTGCAAAACATTTCTGGAAGTTTCTCTATGAAGCTTACCAGTTTCCTGAGAAGGCAGCTTAAAATGTAATGATCTAACTATGATAAAATTTAATTTAAATGTACCAAAAAAAAAATAAACCTAATTAATAATCAACTCAAGAAAGCCTGCTCTGGCATTATAAAAAGCTTTCTGAGGAGTGTGAGTGACAAAGTGGAAATTTAAGTGCTCTTTTTACCCCAGCTGCATTAAGCGCTACACTTTTTCTAGCTGCTTTTACCAGTTACAACACTGATGTCAGAAATAGATATAAACAGACTATTTCTTATATAACAACAAACAACACACAGGGAATCTTGTTTTTCAACTAGTCCTTAAAATAATTAGACTTTCCATTTGGAAGTATCTCATCATGATACATTTTCTAGTCCATATCTAGTCTCTCCTATGAGACTTCAGCTTCTGGAATCCTGAAGAATGTGGAGGAAAACTCAGTAAAATCAGCAGGCTTTGGCAGTGAAATGCATGTTCAGAACACAGAAGTACCAAAATATAAATTTAACTGACAGTCATCATCTAGTGACTGTTTCACTGTGCTAACTGCATTATTTTTGTTACAATATTGTTGCAATAAAATTAAACACTCTGATAACAAAATAAGTAATGCTTTCCTGTCCTGAGAGCACAGAACTTACCATTTGTGTTAATAAAAAAATGTCCTCTTCAAACAAATGAAGCGGTATACAGCCAGCATACACAACCATTTCTGGCTGGGTTTCTACACAGAAAACATCAAAATGCTTTAGAACATGGTACAGAGTAAAAAAACATAGCTGTAGCTCACACTACATTATTGTGCTTTCTCTGTCTTATTTTTATTACTATTTTCTTTGTCTGTTATTTTACTCAAAAGAGGAGCTCATTGTAATGCACTTTGAAAATAAGCCACTGATGGAAAAAAACACCTCATTTAAATCATCAACAGCACAAATAATTTACTTATTTTTCATAAATGAGTGACAGAAAATACAATTTAAAAATATGACAGATGAGAGATAGCGAGGTACCTTTCAACATTATTTTTTTGTTTTACTTCAAAATTTTAAAACCAGGAGATACTAGCATAAAGAAAACAATACACATAATCTGTGTAGATGAAGTAAAAACCTTCTGATTGGTCAGTACTAGCTAAACACTTCTCACCAGTAAAGGCAATACTTGACCTTGCTAACAAAAGTCTCCAAAGCCAGAGCTCTGACCACTGCTGCCAAGACATTTGAAGATTGAGATAAGTAACTTGAGTGCCTGGTTACTGCACTTTTGTCAAGCAGATGAAAAAATAGAGATAACAATAGCTGCCTCAGAAGGAATGAAGCTCTTATTCCACATACCTTATAGAAGCATGTTTGCATGTAATTTTGCTATAGGCAAGGAATATAAAAAGGGGCAAATGCACTTTGTTAACCCCAGAAATCTGTTACACTAGGCAAACATATAATCATCTCCTACTCTTATCTGTGAAAGAAGCCACTGTCAGAACTCATCCCCATACAGGCTACCAGTTGTTGGTGCTGGTGCTTGGCACCAATCAACAGTGGATGGGAGCACTCATTGTTAGTTTATTATCTTACTGTAAGACTTTCATACCTTCTCTCTGACTTCTCACAACACTGAATCCTTTTCTCTTCCTTCTGCACAGCTGCCCGACCCTTTCTCCTCACAGCAGCACAGCCAAGTGACTCCAACTCTCTCTCAACCAGCTGAGCCACTCTTTTATAACACCCATCCTTACTGGACACAGCTGTGACATATTAAAGGCAAGGCTGTTCCTACTCTTTTGTAATTGGTACAGCTGCAACTCCTCAGGGGCAAGATTGCCTTCAGCACTGTCTCTATTCTCTCAGAATCCATACTCCCACAAGCCACTGCTAAGAATCATGAAAAGAAGACAAGGATGTCTAATAGTCTGTTCATGCTGAAGGGAAATTAAAAGTCTAAAACATAAAACTTGAAATATACATCTCTGGTTTTAATAAAAAGACATCAAAAAAAAGAAAGGTATCTACTTCTTTCTACTTTACCTTAGTCATCTCAGAAAACTCAGAGACAAGATTTCAGTACACAGGTTGCGACAACTGTTTTTCAGCAGAATGTTTTTTAGGAAAAAATTCTTCAAAGAATAGTTGTTAATTATTGGAACACGCTGCCCAAGGAAGTGGCTGAGCCATCATTCCAAGAGGTATTTAAAAGATATGTAGATGTGGTACTGAGGAATGTGGTTTAGTGGTAGGCTTGGCAATACAGGTTAACAGCTGGATTCAATGAACTTAGAGGTCTTTTCAAACCTAAATGATTCTATGATTCTATCCCCATCTAACAAATCCCATCCCCATCTAATAAATATTCAACTGGAAGTTGCACTAATAGGTATTTTCTGTGAAGTGAAATAAAACAAAGCTATCTGCATATAAATAGGCAAGTATCTGGAAAATATGATTTTTCAGACCTAAACTCTATTTATTTAGAGGGCATGCAATATTTTATTCTCAAAGTATATCTTTGCATCTTATATATTCTTCCAGGAATTCAATTACCAAATTAAATATAAGCTAAAGGCAAGTAAGACTTACTTTCCAATGGATTCTTAATTTTTCTCACTGCATGCTTGTGAGTCCTATGTTAACCACAGCTCTTGTGTTAGGTGTGGGTTTCAACTTATTCAAAAGCAAGGCTATAGTTAACGTTAATTTCTTACCAATATATCTGATTTGCTACAAACACAGCGATATTAGCTATGATGTCCTGCACATTACAGAACAGTATGTGCCATAAGGCATACCAATCTCATTGCATGTGAGAAGTATTTCTGAAATAAAAGTATTTCATCAAATACCAGGTGGAATGTAAAGCTGTCATATTCAGTACAGATGGGTTGTGAAATAAAATGTCTGCAAGGCAGACAATAAACAGCAATGAACAAATTTTAGAGCATGCAAATGATTAACCAGACACATCATATCCACTTTAATAATACTATTACAACAGTAGTACATTATACCAGCAGCTTTAAAAATTACATATTATTTGATCTTTTTTCACTGTACAAAAAATGAGGAACAATGTATGAAAATTATTTGGCACCAAGTATAATGATGATAGGTGTGGATTCAGCATTTGGGGAAACTAGTTAAAAATGATAGCCTTTATAAAATTGCACTTAGATGAAAAATGTTATAATACACAGTATAACAAAACAGATTCAGCAAAGTCTATTATTTCTATCCATCAGTGTGGATATAAGAATTCTGGAGTGCTTTGTTAAAAAATTCTGAATCCATGTAGGTACTTATATTTCACACTTGCAGCTTTGCAAATTCACTTACAGAGAATGAGCACTAAAACAACCAAAAAAAAAATGCTTCAGTCTCTTCAAGAAGGGAGAGATTTTAATTGATCCATGTAAAATACATATTCAATCCCTTAAAAAGGCCAGGAATTAAAATTGTTGGTTTTAATAGATCTTAACCATTTTTATTTGTTTATCATGTGTTTTACATATGATTTGCAAATAATTTTCTCTCTCTTAATGTTTCTACTAAGTATTTATCTATCAAACAAGAGCTGATGGTGTAGTATAACTTTTCAAGGACTAATGATTCCAGATGAGGACCACAAATGTGATGTGAAGGCTGGAGAACCTCTCCTGTGAAGAAGGGCTGGAAAAGTCTGTGTTGTTAAGCCTTAACTAGAGAAGGCTCCAGGGAGATCTTACAGTAGCCTTCCAGTATCTAAAGAGGGGCTTACAAAAAAGCTGAAGAGAGATACTTCAGGCCATGGGGTGATAGAACAAGGGGCAATTGTTTTAATTGACCCCTCTGAAAGAGGGCAGGTTTAGATGTAGAAAGAAAATTCTTTACTGTGAGGATGTTGAAGCACCAGAATAGGTTGCTCAGAGAAGCTATGGATGCCCCATCCCTGTATGTTTTCCAGGCCAGGCTGCATGGGGAAGGCTGTGAGAACTCTGGCTTAGTGGAAGATGTTCCTGCCCATGGCAGAGGGTTGGAACTAGATGATCTTTAAGGTCACTTCCAACCCAATATCCTGACCATGAGGTGTGCAGCTCAGATGTTAACTTCTGTTGCCTGTGATAGACACAGATTAGCTTTGCATACTGGAAGGTATTCTTGAGTTTTCAGAAAAATAACCTGTGTGCTCTTCAGAAGTGACATAAATATCACAGAATAATGATATGCACTTCAAAAAGCAAAACATTAGGCTTCAATCCATCTTGCAAATGAAAACTCTTGAATAGGTAAAAATAAAATTATAATAACATTACAGTTATGTGACTTTTATCTCATTGACTCAGATGATTACAGATCTACTTGTTTGACTTCAAAAACTTCTAAGTATAATAATAATCTCAACACTTCTGTGACATAGAAAATATTGTCTTTAATTACAGAATTTTTATCAAGGTACAATGAGATTAGCAAAACACATAGTTGATTTGTAGAACAAACTTCCAAATTCCTAGCTAGTACCCTTTCAAATGGAATAGTGTTCCCTTTGCAGCAGTTCAGAAATTATTAAGAGACATAGTAGTTTGGAAACCTAAATGCAAGCAAAGCAGTGATTCTTCATAGGAACAAGGTGATTGAGTACCTTGCTGCATATAGGTAAAACCTTACAAAGGGAAGGCCCTGTAAAATCATGGCTCAGGCCTGCTACTTTGGCTAAGCAGAAAAGGACTACGGGAAAGTGACTCAGCTAAGTTAGAGGCAGAAAAACAAGGTACATCACCATCGCGTGTTCACATCGTGGTGTGTGGTGGTTGGTTGAATTATGTTTCTTATAATTTAAAAGTATATATATTTTTTATGATTTAAATCTTATAAAGGCCTGACTGCATAAAAAAGGCCTGTTTTTTACAATAAAGCAGCTCTGCTGTGCACCTGCCTGGGACGCTGTGTCACTTTGCACCCTCATCTCACATCATATCATTTCAGTGTAATAACTGCTCATAAAACAGAGGGATACCGTAAGTATGAAAGGTCTGTTACCAGAAGAAAAAGCTGCTGAGTGGAAAAGTACAGTAGAAACATATGAATTGTCTGCCAAAACTTCCCAAAGCCTGGTGACTGATAAAGTCAGATCAAAAGTCAGTCAGAGAAGTCCTTTATCAAAGACAAAGTTGGTTGCTCTCCAGAAAGGTTCAGACTGACCATATCAAAGGCTTGTTATTCAGCTGGATGCACACAACTGGATGAATAGAGAAACAAGTTCAATGCTTCAATGATCCTGCTACTCATACTGTTTTTGTGGGGTGCAGCAGGCATTGGTCTGACTGTGCAAGTAGTTCAGATCTGCATATGTTTATACTGGAGCAGGCCAGGTTTGAACTTTCATCAGGGCAGCCTTTGTGGTGCTGTTTTAGATACATCACCAAAACACTGGGGTAACATACGAGTATGTCAGTGACTGCTGAGCTGAGCCACACACCAATAAATCCTCTGTTTCTCACTCCACTACCCCAGCAAGAACACTGAGGGTGGACAAATGATTCAGTCCTCATTCTCTGCCCCATCCCACTGTGGGGAGTGACCAGGTGGTGGCTTAGCTGACAGCATCAATTCACCACAACACTACAGCCCACACAAAATCAAAAGCCTGTAAGAGAAGTTTCCAAGTACTTAGAAGTAACTGGTACTTCAATGTGTCATGAATAACAAGGCCATGAATATACAATGCAACAAATACAGAAAGTTTTGCCATTTTAAAAGTCAAATATAAATAATATCTGGAGTAGTTGAGTATCTCTTTAGAAACAGTCAATATTTATGACAAGAAGAAAAAATCCCTTGAAGTTAACAGTCAACAGGCAGAGTGAAAACTTGCAGAAGGGAAGTAAGCACTTTTATCATGCTGGAAATGAAACAGTTTTCACATTACTTAAAATGAAAAAAAAAAAAAAGAAAAAAGTATTGCTGCATTAAGTAAAGTCACTGTTACAAAATTCCACCAGATCAATTCAGAAACATTTTACAACTACTACCTCTGGACTCTGACTTTGAATCAAGACCTAGTTTCAGATGCTATTTTATGCACAACAATGGTTCTGCTGTCCTGGGCCACTCTGCAGACCGTGTGTCTTATAAAGCTTGCAAGATTTCCCTCTTTTGGCTACACTCTCACAACAAAAATGCATCATAATTCAGTATTACATCAAACTTCCAATTCCCTTTTTTTTCCCTTTCATTCTAATAATTTTAAATTTGCTTTATTACTATAGAGATACCTACCTCTTCTCCCTAGTCATTTTTGGTTCAAACTTAGGATAAAATAGTTCTCTGATCAGTGTACTTGAGACCTGAATTAATAATATTTCTAAAAAACCTCTTCACAGGACACTAATTGGCTTTCAGAAAAAAAACAATGATTGTGCTTTAAGTGGCAGGATAAAGATCTAAATATCATGTCACTTATCACATAGAAGCACTGCCTCTGTTTTTTAATGCGCTTTCACTCATTTTGCACACTTTCTAGAATGCATACCTTAGATCCTTTTGCTTCCCTTGTGCTTTCTTTTCTCCATCACATGCTTGAGTACTAGTTAGTCACTTTACTTATATTCACATGAAACACCTCATTTCCTATTCCACAGTTACACTAAAGCAAACTACATTCCTGCAATATATTTTAAAATTTACTGCTGTTTAACTAATTTAGTGGTATGTAAGGTAGGAATTTAAAGAAATATATTTGCTGATGACAAACCACAATCTTAGTTTGCTGTAGTTTAAAATTATTTAAATCAAGAAGCAGGAATGCCAATTATTCAAATCAAGAAGCAGGAATGCCATTTATGTAGTAAATTTCATTTCTGCTTTGCAGTTATTTCCTTTAGGGAAGATGTTCTACATATTCTCACCTATTGATTTACAACTGCAAATTATTCCAGTTAATAAGTGGCTTTTGCTGCTAGTCACATGGAAATGCCACATGTATCCAAACATAAGCAAAGCCAAGAGCATATAAACTTGTTGTACATTTCTGAAGATCTTCTATAGTTTATGCTAATAAATTTGAAATATCTTGGTTGGTTGTTTAGCTGTCTGATTAAGATTTATTTGTAATTTGTTTAAAATTTATTTTCTTGAGTTTTTTTGTTTGTTTGCTTTTAACATTAAATATAAATGCACAAAGCAAGAATTTACTTAATTTTTATGCTCTTATGAATATATCAATACAGGAATCAAATTCACCACTATGTATTTCGTGGACAAAGATTTTAAAAAATTTAGATTTACATCATGGAGTGAATTCTATCAAATATTTCTGCCTCCCCCCCGGCTCCCCTGCCCTTTGACAAAGAAGCGTTTCTGATTTTTCCAATTGCAATTTTGTGTATAAAGTAGATATTAAACAAATAAATTACAAAAGAGGAAGGATTAATGTTTTTTTAAACACAGAACAACTGTAAGGCAGTTTGCCACTAAAGGAAAATACTGCAATATACTATTTTTAATCTATGTTGCAGATTAGGTTAGAATGACTTCAGTATATAATGTGAGCTATAAATAACTACTATGATTTAAACCAAAAAAAGTAAATACAACCTCCCCCCAGTTAAGTTCAAAACCAAATAAAAGCAAAGCCTTTTACTTTACATATAACTCTTGTCTGTATTTTTAGCTTCAAAACAACAGGACTTACTTTTAGTTAAGTCCTGAAGGCCTTGGGCTTTTGCCAGCTTTTCTGCTCCCTTGCCTTTTTCTTTCTCTCTTCCTTTTTTTTTCTTTCCTACTTTTTTCTGCTCTGCTTTTTCTATTAAGCAAAATAAAGGTTAAATATTTTTCTTCCTCAGATAAAAACTTTCAATCATCAAATGTCATACAGTATAAATGCTTTAATAAGATTTTAGATAAATTTTAAAAACAATCAACCACAAACTCTTTAAAGTCAAGGGTTGAGATATAATAAAAAACTAATATAATTTAATTAAAATAAATATAAAATAAATAAAAAATTAAAAGTAGTCCTTAGGATGTAAATGAAGATTTACTGAGAAGGAGCCAGAAAGGCTTCAGTTCCACCTTTGAGTTACTGCAAAACTTTTATGTCCTTACTACAATGTAACAAATCATTGTATTTCTGGCACTGTGCCAAATATTTTCTTCATGTCCTTGCTCTCATGCATCAGCAATTACAAAGAAAACAATTCACATGGACAATGTATAGATTCCCAATGGACATGGAAGTAGAACCTCTCCCACAGACCAAACATTATTTGAAGTCTTAGAACTTGGACTACAGGAAAAGACTTCTTAAATGCATTTTAAAAAAAATCATAGAATCATGGAATGGCTTGGGTTGGAAAGGACCTTGAAGATCATCTAGTTCCAACTCCCCTGATGTGTTCAGGGAGACCTTCCATTAGAGCAGGTTGCTCAAAGTCCCATCCTGGCCTTGACCTCTTCCACAAACTGGGCAACCAGAACTTTGAGGAATCTGTGTCAGGAGCTCTCTATTGTGAGAAAGAATTTCCTTCCAATACTCAATCTAAATCTGCTCTCTGTGACTTTAAAGCTATTCACTCTTGTTCTATGACTACATGCCCTTGCAAAAAGTCCCACTCCAGCTCTCTGGTAAGCCCCCTTTAAGTACTGGAAAGTGCTCTAAGATCTCTCCAAAGCCTTCTCTTCTCTAGGCTGAACAATCCCAGCTTTCTGACTGCCTTCATAGGAAAGGTTCTCCAGCCCTCTGATCATTTTAGTGGCCCTCCTCAGGACTCGTTCCAACAGGTCGATGTCTTTCTTGTGCTGGGACCCCAGAGCTGGATGCTTCACTCCAGTTTCGGGTCTCAGAAGAGCAGAGCAGAGGGGGAGACTCACCTTCCTCATCCTGCTGGCCACACTGCTTTGGATGCAGCCTAGGATACAAATGCCTTTCTGGGCTGTGAGAACATGCTGCTGGCTCATGTACTGCCTCTTGTCCACCAGACTGCCCATGTTCTTCTCCACAGGGCAGCTCTCAGTTCTTTTTCCAGTCTGTACTCATGCTTCAGATTGTTTCAATCCAGGCGCAGCACCTTGCACTTTGACTTTCTGAACCCCATTAGATTATCACGGGTCCAATTCTCAAGTTTGTCCAAGTCCTTTTGGATGGCATTCCTTCCTTCCTTTGTGTCAACTGCACAATAGAGCTTCACAGAATCACAGTGGTCCAATCTGGACTGACCTCCCTGCTCCACCAGCACATGGCACAGGATTGCATCCAGGCAGTTCTTGAATATCTCCAGTTTAAAGCCATTCCCAGTGAGGGAAAACCTCTCCGGGCAATGTGTTCCTGCTAGGTCACTCACACAGTAAAGTTCTTCCTCATGTTCAGGTGGATTTTCTTGTGCACCAGTTTCTGCCCATTGCCTCTCCTCATATTGTTCAGCACCATGGAGCAGAGCCTGGTTTCATCTTCTTGGAACCCATCTTTTAGACACTTAAGACATATTGATGAGGTCTCCTCTCAGTTGTCTCTTCACAAAGCTGAACAGATCCAGCTTCCTCAGCCTTGCCTCGTTAGACATGTTCCAGTCTCCTAATCATCTTCACTGCCCTCTCTGCTGGACTCACCCAGGAGCTCCACGTCTGTAATCTGCTGAAGAGTCCAGGTCTGGACACAGCATTCCAGATGCAGACTGAGTAAAGGGGCAGGATCAGCTCCCTCGACCTGATGGGAATGCTCTTCCTAATGTATCCCAGAACATCATCGGCTTTCTTGACCCCCAGGCACACTGCTGAATCAGGGACAGCTTGCTGCCCACCAGGATCCTCAGGTCCTTGTCTCTCATGGTGACATGGATGGCTTTGTGTCATCCAAACATTAATCCCAAACATCAACAGAACATCTCAACAAAACTTTTAGCCTCAGAGTTGTAGATTACAGAGCTGTATTGGACACAGTGGTTCCCTGATTCTTAGCTATTTCAGTTACTAATTAATTTATAAGTCTTAGGCAGGATTACATTTACTTTGTTTTCAGGGAAAAAAATGACAGCACCCTGTTGGATGAACAACATTGCTGTTCCCAGTGACATGTCCACTGCAGACTCTGAAATATCTACCACACTGATGGCTGGGTCAAAATGATAGCAGGATTTCCTAAGAAGAGAGAATACTACCTCAGCCAGGTAACTTCTAAGACTTTTATAACACTTTAGACATTGGGACATAATATTAGGGATTCAAAGCGAGGAAGTCAGTGATTTTTCCAAAAATCTAGGAAGAAATAGAAATTTTAGCATCTGATTTTTTACTCTCCAAAGGCATGAGAAGTGTTGTAAACTTGCACCCATGTCTTCAAGCTGAAAGCAGTAATTAAGAAAACTCAGTTGCAAATAAAAATAATGAGGAATAATCTACCAGAACAGACAAGTTTCTAAATCTAAATTTTTAAATTTAAATGTAAATAGGATTAGCAGCTCTTAAAGAAAATTATTGCCTATACCTAATAGCATAAAATAAAAGTTGCAATAAATAAAAATTAAGGTAGATATTAGAACATATTTGTCATAACTCTGTAGGTAATAACACTTTACAACACCCATTATTAAATGTATAATTAACTGATGGTCAGAGCAGTGTTGCATTTGGAGAAACTGTAACCTGATTGGTATCTCTCTGCAAGGAACCAGACTTTAGAGAAATGACATGGAGCTGAAAAAATCTCTGACAGAAAGTGAAGCTATTTTTATAAAATAAAAGACTAGTACTGCTTCTCGTGAGATCTATAGCTAAAACAAAAGTATTTTTAATGTATATCATTGCAACATGTTTGGTGAAACAACAAACCCACAGAGTTGCATGTGACAATATATGCAAAATACACTTATTTGAAACAGAGATGATGTTAACATTATTTATGCTTGGCCTACAAAGATCAGACTATGTAAAATTACAGACCTTTGCTAACATTATTGGCTGTCTCTGCTGTCTCAGTTGTATCTGGCAGCTTACTCACAGATGAACCTACACTTTTTAACTCTGAGTCTCTGCTCTCTTCAGTTTTTGTGTCATCCTGAGTAATCTCAAGTTCTGGGGCCTTCCTCTCTGGAAACTTGAATTCTGGCACAATCTCTTTCAAAAGACCCCAAACTTTGTCCAAGTATTCAGGCCTTTAAGAGAAAACATAAATGTATATGTCAGTTATGGACATAGGGATATTTCCAATAAGAGATGAAAGTGTGATTTTCGTTTAGACAGCACTATACCACAACTGACAGTCCAACTCTAAAAATGCTACTGGGTTATTTTAGTAGATAAAACACACTCTGTATCAGAAATATTTGTTAAGACAGCTTATGGAAAGACCCATAAAAAAAGAGATGGTGGTTAGAGAAGTATGCAAATAAAGCGTCCTTTCTCAAGATTTTTAGCAGATACAAGTTGTGGCAAAGAAACTTTCAGACCACTTTACAACTACACCATATAATATTGTGATTCTATCTCTGTATATTAAAAAGCTTCTCAAAGGTACTTCCAAACTGGAAAGTTTTTGATATAATGTAACAGTTGCAGTCATGTTTGTTTTCCACAGAAACTCAGTGATTCCAGAAATAATCTCAAAAAGAGTCATGAATGTGTTTCATGCAGCTAACTGCATTCAACTTTTTGTTAAAAAATAGAATAAGTGATTGTAAAATGAGCTGAAGTAATCTTATACTACTATTCCAAAACTCTGTAGTATTCACATTCTCCTATTCCATGATAAAATGTATTTGTAGTATGTAAATACCGTTTTTTTCTGTTGAAATTGT
This sequence comes from Lonchura striata, assembly GCF_050655825.1. Lineage (NCBI taxonomy): Eukaryota > Metazoa > Chordata > Aves > Passeriformes > Estrildidae > Lonchura > Lonchura striata. Next base: position 65,316,989 of record NC_140705.1, on the reverse strand, counting down.
AAAACTAACTGTAGAAAGAAATAAAAATTTAGGCTACTTTGTCACTTTGTTTGTTTAAAAGTTTCAAAGTTCTTCTAGAAGTTTTTTATACCTTTTGATGTTTACATATTTGTACTGGAGTTCTCACGCACTGTCATGTAAATAATAATTGTTTTGCATTCTTCTTTGTAAGAAGAAAGAATTTGTAGACTGCTAGTTTGACTAGTGTAGTTGGAGAGGTAGCAATTTCATCCTCCAATCCACTGTCACTTTTAGAATTTGCGAGGTCAAAAATAAAGTTCCCTCCTTTTACTCTTTTTTCCCTCTTTTACATCTAGTGAGCATGTGTGTGTTATTTCGTGTCATAGTATGACACTAAGATTTTTAAGTCCATGAACTACATACAACTACTGTAGGACACAAATATATCAAAAACCTAAATTGCAAGCATTACTTGAGATAGAAAAAATACTGAAAATTAAATAAAATATTCTTTGACTGAAATTATTTATTAGCAAAATATGTTATAAATAAACAACTACATCTAAGCAAATTATATATAAACATAACTATTTGTTATCCATATATTCATTTGAATGTATCTATCAAAAGGCAAAAAGGTGTAATTGAAAACAAAGGTCAAAATATTTAGTATCAGTGTCTGGGTAATTAATTTAGTAAAAAGAATGTCAAGCTGAGGAGTCAGAATGCCTTTCTTTAAAAATACAAAATGAACATAAAACACACAAGAAACAAGAAAAATGTTATTGTAGGTAGGAAACACTATTTTTGATTGAAACTAGAAGTCTGCTAACTGTCACAATTTAAAGGATGGAAACACCATACTAGCTGACATTGATTACTTCCAAATCCATAACATGTGCTTCCTATGGTATATTCAGATATAAATTCATTATCAGCAGACATTTTAAAACTGCATACTAAATGAAACATAGATTTCCCTAACCTTGTTTTCCTCATGCTGTTTAATATTAGTTAAATTAATTTTATAAAGAAGAGGCATCAGCATGATAAATAGCTTTACAAGAAACTGTATGACTTACAAAGAAAAACACAATAAAATTGAATTTCTCAAAGGTACATGTCCCAGGTGCCTGAACTATAACCATTCACTTTCCAAAATTTATGGTGAAGGACTTTTAGGGCTCAGCTTTATTTTTCATAATGCCTTACAGAATTAAATATTAAACAACTAACACATAAATTGTTAAATAAAAGAACTTACTGGAGAGGAATAACTTCTGGTATCCATCCAGTCAGTGTTTGTAGAACTGTAAATTCCTCCATCTCTCTTTTTCCAGTTTCATGTATACTATAAGACAAAGCAGACTTTTTACAATTACAGTGTCACCAACTACAGTAAACTCCGTAGTCTACATTGCTTTCTGTAATAAGACCATGTAATAAGGAATAAGATCATACACAGAATAGTCTGATGAAAAACAGGTCATTACTTGCAATTTTAGGAGTTTTCCAAACTGCTGCTGACTACTCCCCTAAAGAGTCAATTATTTTAGTCCATTATTTTAGTGCTTCCTCTGGTACAATGGCTTTTTTTTTTTAACTTTGCTAGCAAGCATACTATGTATACTTGCACACATTTGCAGGGCTGGAGATTGGGTTTGAAATCCCTTGTGCTAAAACAGGGCTATGATTCTAGAGCTTCCATTTCCTAAGCAGCTTCTCCAGCTCCCAGGTTATTCTGAACAAGCTGGTTCACTCTAGCTGGTTCACTTCCACTCTAGCAAAGTTCACTCTTTCAAACTGACAGTCTGCTGCTCTGGAGAAGTTTCCTGAGAGGACCAAGGCAGAAGCCAGCACTTGTATGGCTAACCCTTGTGCTCTGCAGAAATGCAGTATGTCAATCACATTCCTGCAGTTTCCTAACAGGCGCCTCTCAGCAACTCCTTAGCCTGGTCAACATACTTTAGATGACTCTTCTGACAAACATAACTTGATATGACAAGAACAGGGAAGCTTCACTATCCTGTGTGTATTTTCAATTATTTTTTCAAACTTATTCATTTAAATTCTTGGTGTTCATTCCTCATCTCATAGGAACCTGTAGCCATAATTGTCAATTACTGCATTGTAGGCCACCATCTACTTTTCTGGTCAGTTCCAGGGAAGTAGATCACTGTACAGAACAGCACAACTGTAGCAAAGATATCAAAAGCAGCTCATAAAACTCTACTTTCAATATTGTTTGAGTCAATACTGGTCAAGGCTCACAATAATTAACAGTTCACAGGTGCTTTTGTTAGCAGAAAGCCACATGTGAAGTTTTCAAGAATAATGTCAAACAAATTAAGAGAAAATGAGAATACTCCAATTTTTTGTAAGTTTTCTGTGAATAAATTTACAGACACATCTGAAAATGAAACCCTGTGCCTTCTGTAGCTATAGAAGATTTTGTTTTACTGAATTACACCGTCAGCTTTTGTGAGTGTATAACTGTCATTACAAAAATTCAGCAAAATATATTTACTACGTATACTAAATCAACTTTTTGCTGTTACCATGTGACTTCACTAAACAAACCAAAAGTGAGATGACAAAACATACCTAGTATTTGCTAACTTAATTATAGCTTTGGACAGCAACATCGGCCAAAGTTCCTTTTGACAAGTTGTAGCTGGTAATAACAAATTCTCCTCTTCACTGAATGGCATAGTGTCATCCACAATGATCTTTCTCCAGCATCCCTGTGACAGGAGAAGGGGAGAAAAGCAGAAAGAAAAAAATTAGTTTGTGGGCTGGCAATTGAAAAGTACATAAGAGAACTTTTAATGCTTTCTCAAGAATCCAATTCTACAGTAACTTGATCTACATCACAGATGGCTTTAAAAAAAGTTCTCACATAATCTATGAGAAACATGGAAACAGCATTCATTCCATTTTATTACTGCTCTGACTTATTTGTTCCAGAGATTAATCTAATTGCTGCTATTTCCAAATATACTTCATCTCATATGTGTAGTACATCATGTGCATGCATTCAGTACCCTTTCTTCAGTTGCCACGACAGATGCCTGAGAAACACTAATGATTAAAAAAAGGCTTAACTAAGATAGCAGCTTTTTAAATGTCTCTTTAGATATCAGTATGGGAAATACTTGTGATATAAACAGGCCCCCTTGCTTCCCAAAAACTACCTGGGATATTGACTGGCTCCAGTCTCCTGTTAAGCATTACAACAGTACTTCACAAGACACTATACTAAACAACACAAAATGATCAAATGTAAAAAAAAAAAAAAAAAGGAAAAATTTTTAAATTGCTGAATTTCCAGGATCAGAAACAAACAGATAAGACAAAGTACTGCTATCTCCAATACCAGATACTTAATTAGTAAACTGAGCTTATATTACACAAAATACTCTTGTCTACCATTTTCCAAATAAAACTCTCTGTCCTAGTGATGAGATATAATAGAAAACAGGTGGGCCAATAGCAATTACTTCTGTTAATTCGCCCACAAAATGATGAAGAATGACAAAATCACTGAAGTGTTCACCATGTGTTATCAGAGAGTGCAAAATAATTGTTCTCTTTTTGTAACTAAACTATGGATTCAATCTGAAATTGCAGCTGATTAATGCTATGAATTCTATAGGTCTAAGGAGAAAACAAATTTAGGCCAGAGGTCAAAGATATTCAAAAAGCATAAAATAAACTAATATTTTCTAGGATAAGAACCATTTTGTGACAACCAAAACAAAATATTTAAACTTCCCTAGTTTTAAAAGGACCTAGTCAGGGATATGATCACATATTCATCTCCTCTTCCAATAAGTGCTGAAATTCACTAGGGAGAACAAAACAAGCTGATAAGTAAAGGAAAAGAAACAAAAAAATATTAAAACAAAATTAAAATAGTGGGGCAGATCTATAGAGGGAAAAAAGTGAGAAAAAAATAACTACAGGAACAAGTTCAATAAACCTCAGGAATGCAAAGTGAAAGTAGAACATGGGACAGAAGTTATATGTCAGTTATGTAAAAAAAATTATTATACACAGGTTTGATGTTGTGCACAAAAATGCCTTCAGGATTCAATGCAGAACATTAGTGAAATCAGTTCATTACAATTCCACCTTTTGCCCTCTTTTTAATTTATTTTTCTACTTTCTCCTATGAAATATCTTCCTCCTCTATCTCTTCTGATATTTATCTTTCCTTGTTTGTATATTTTGTTTAATCTTCCAAAAGGTGACCCTCTTTTTTGCCTGTCTTTCTTTCCATGAAATACAGCTGTATACTAGAGGGAAAAAAAATGAATAAACACACAGGCCCAAACAAAAAAAAAACCAACAAAACAAACCAAACAAACAAAAAACCCAAAAAAACACAAAGAATGTAACAAAAAGTGACAAAAGTGACAAAGAAAATGAAGCACATGTGTAACTCTTGGATATGCTTTGAAATGTACTCTTTTACCACATGACTTCACATACAGAATAATGTCCTCTGCTGAGGAACTTGGACAACACAATTTATGCCTTCTCAAACTCATGCAACTCATTTCTGTATGAATATAAGTTATTCCACAAGTGAAGGCAGTAGTAAGGAGTGAGGAAAGCACATGCATGCAAATCAGATAAGTGTCGCCCTTACAGAGAAGGTCACTTTCAAGCTTTTGTTTCCAACTCACTGTCTAAAAATGTTTTCAACTTTGGGCTACTGGAAGTTTTGTAGGGTTAGTTATATGTCTCAGCATGCTGTGACATTTTCTGTTTCCAAAAGGCAAATGTAACTAAAATAACTCCAACAACATAGATAATTTTTAGATAACTTTTAATTCTTTTATATGTTACTATTTCTTTATTAAAATGAGGTTCAATATGCAATTAAGTGTTCCCTATTGACTACCAAATGTGTTAAGAAATTATTATCTGTTATCTTTAGAAATCCTTGGGATGTTTCAGTTTTACCAGTACCACTTCGGAAAATGGTCCTCACACTTGAAGTATCTAACTATCTTTAAATACACTTAGAGACAAATAGCTTTGTAAAGTCAGACAACTGAATTACTTAAATATAAAAAAAAAAATACTTTAACCTAATACACCAGAGGTGTGGGCCACATGTCTGACTCTACTAAGCATTTGCATCAAACCTAAAAAACTACAAAAATATTGCCTTTGCAAGTAATAACACTTTTATCAGGCCACAAGTTGTACAAAAATCACATGAACTGTAAGAGCTATTTTAATTAACAAGCATTCAATCAATTTGTCAGTTTTTCTACTCCTAAAAATCTATGTATTTTCAATAATAAAATGCATGTCCAGTAATCATTAAAATTTGTCATGCTAGCTGCATCATATTTTTATATTGTTGGGGGGAAACTACTCACCATCCAATAAAGTTTCAATACATATTTTCCAAATTTATTGTACAGTGGCATGTGGTCATCGGTAGCTTTACATAAGGCATAAATGTGTTCCCAAGGTTTCCAAACAAGTGTGGGTGTTTCACTATTTAAGGAATTTTCATTAGATATCCTCCAGACAGCATAGATTTCACTTACAATCCATCTCATCAGCTAAAAAAGAGAAAAAAATTCTTTTCAAGTAACACATTTTGAAAAAAACGTCAGGTTATAATCTCAAAGAATAAAACAGATGCTGTTGTAAATAAAAAAGTGACATAAAAATATAGCTATGGTTTAATGGAAAAATGAATTTCACTGTTACAACTTACCTTAAAATTATTACAATACCTATCTACACAAGGTTTTGTGAAATTAAGTAAAGGCACAGTATAAATAAAGGTATTCATCATTTAACAAAGACAAACTAAGAAATATGATCTTAAAATAAATTATATTACAGGACTTGTGAGTTGTCACTTGTTTAATTGCTTTTTAAAAGCCAGCTGCTAAAAGTCATTATTCCCTTAAATAGCCATTATTTGTACTCAGTAAAAGAAATCCTAAATTATTAAATGTACTTAGAAATTTTTAATTCTTAAAATAAGAGCTTTAACTAATCATGTTTTATGATGTGTTTTTATAATATGCAGATTTATGATGTATGCCATACTTTCACAAGTATTACCAAACTGTTACAAGGATTTATATATGCTGGAATGAAAGAAAGCTTTTACTACAAGAAACTTGCCCTAAAATTAATTAGTGGTTCTATGGATATACTAAGAAACTCGTCCTAAAATAAATTAGTAGTTTTCCAGACTTAAAAATTGACATGACCTGTATTCTGGTGTTTCCTCCCTTGTATCTCTGGTGCTGAATTTTAAATTTACATTGACATACCAAATGAAATAGAAATTATTAAGTAATATTACATTCAGTGAGGCACTCAGATGCCTTGGTTCTGCCTGGCATATATTTTCCCATGACCTGCAGAAATTCAGTAAACCTTTATTCAGCTCTGGAGAAATGAAAAAGACTGTCTGGATCAAAGACATTTGCACACACATGCAGGTCCACTAGGACATCCAGAAAATTTGAATAAAATATATAAATCTTTTCTAATACAGCCTTTATTTACTCTATACAATATTATCCAGTAGTAATTACCTTAGTTCAGAGACTGCACATATATATATATATATATATATACATATATATATATATATATATATATATATATATATATATAAATTTTTATATATATATATATAAAGTTTGGAAAACCTCCCACCATCACTGATTTTTTAAATTCCAAAAAAGGTAAACATAAAATTGTAATAATATAGATAATTTCTTGCCACTTTATCCCTTCATTCATTTTCCACTTAAAATTTTTCTCATAACTTATTTCTTCTTTGTACGAATTTGGCGTGAAATTCAAAAAGTTAAAGGATGATAAAAATAAAATAATTTTTTTAAAGGGACGTGAATTTATTTCCACCTACCTCACAGCAAAATATGTGCTCATTTGCTGAAACAAGGTCAAACGAGGTTTCATTTTGGACTACCACAGGAACCTAGTAGAAAATAAATTAGTTAAGTACATAACTAAATTATCTGGAAAATATTACATTAACATTAGCATTCAACTGCAATGACCATGCAAATCGTGGACATCTGGCAAACATCCATTACACATTTGAAAACTAGAAGTAATCATCTTGTAGATGGCTTGGTATTTCTTAAGAAAACTTCCTTAAAATGTAGGTTCAAAATTCTTAAACAATGATTATTATTTTTATAAGGATATTTAAAGAGCATCAAATTGAATAATCATATAAGTAAATTGAGATGCCCTCAATTTCTTAAGATACTTGCAGTTCTGCATTTAAATTATGGTCATAACATTGTCTTATACTTTGAGTTTCCCTTAGCCACCCACCAGGGCTCACAGGGATTTATTTGCTCATGGTCAGATAGTAATATTGTCTGAACAGCAACTTTATCAAACATTTGGCTGCATTACATTGTGTTCATGACTACTTTCTTCTTGTACAGCACATTTCCTTTTTGTAAGCAGTTTAGTAATAACACACTGGGATTGCAGTTTATTGAACCAAATGTATCTGTGCCTCTCATCACATATTGGTGTTTGTTGCTTGATTCTTTGCTTACCACACTATTGGCTTGCTTATGCCTTCTTTTTTACTTAAAATTATATCAGGTAACAAATAATTCTTAATAGCCTTTCATTGCTTGACATTTACATTAATTTTTATATAAAATCGCTGGTATTCATGTTTGTTGATTCAAAATATATTAGACCAAAAGAAGCATCAAAGTTTTAATCAGGTCCTAAAGAAAACAAATGCGTTTTTCATAGTATTCCAGAGATAGATTTTAAATGCTATTCTTAATATAGATACATGTTTCCATGACTTTCTGTGCTGCCAGCTCTCTTACCCTCATCTTTCAGATACCTCCACTCAGTTTGTGCAGTGTTTCCTATCCAATCTTTTGGTCTTGTCAATTACTTCTCTGACCTCTCCCTCTCCCTCCATTAAAAATTAAACTTAGATCTGTTTAGTGTCTATTTAATAAAAAATGTAACTGACAAGCTGACAAAAGGAAAACTGATGGATGAGCCTGAAACAGTTGGAAGGGTGGTCCAAGTGCTTTAAAATTTCAGTATTTGATCTGAAGTAAATAATGTAAACCATTAGATTAGTAACAGGATTGGAGAACACTAATCTTTGAAATGGGAGGCTGTTTATTTTCTCTGCAATTAATTTTAAAATGAAACTGATTAACAGCTATGCACAATTTTAAAATGTTATGGTTACCTTGCCGACAAGTACTGTCAAAGACATGTACTCTGTGTAACTGAGAAAAATATGATAGTTGAAGTGTAGTTCTGGTGAAGTCAGTTCATGGTTTCATGATAAATATGAATACTTCAGACACCTGCTCAGGTGGAACATGCAGAATTTTTTCTGCCATGACAGTAATTTTTAAATTATAGAGAATAGAGGAATAGAAGACATCTCTAAAAACCGAAAGGCATCTCTCTGTCCAGTTGTCTTCCAAAAGAACATGGGAGTCCAAAAGTGAAGCAGATGCGATGTTTTGCACCAGGAAGTGCTGGTCCATGGTGGTCTTATCCCATTAATAAATTTAATTAATAATTAAATCTCAGGTTCTGTATAGTATCATTGAGAATGCTGTTATTACAGGTAACCATAAAGAATGCAATTAGTATAGGTAATCTTATGTCCTCTGATTCATCTATGCAGCATTCTGTGCAGATCCCACCCATTTTGGTTTTGCTGACTCATGATACAATTCAAGTTATGAAGCGATATTCTTACAAGAAAATAAATCTGCTCACAATTTCTGCTGTAAAAGGAAAGGAAGTTGAAGAACTTGCTGCTGTGGTTACATAAAGTCAAGGTGATGCAGGTGATATAATTGCCAGTAAGGAGCAGGAGATGCCTGCAGGCTCATCCATCACCCTCAGCTGTGCGAGCTCACCCTGGGCCCAGGTGTGTGTGCAGCACAGGTGAGCTGTCACACGTGTCACTGAGCCCTCATGTACACCAGTCTCCAGGACAGGACTGACTGAGTGGTCAAGTGGCTTTTACCTGCTGAACTAACTTCCTCTGCTAATTTCATTCTACTTTTTACAAGCTAGGAAATTAGCATTTTTTCATCATGACCTTGCTTGTTTCTTACCTCTTTTGTTAAAAACTCTTGTGGACGTTTCCATGAATGCACTTTTAAGGATGCTGGCAACTTTATTTTCCCATCAGGATCATCAAATCCAGGCTACACAAAATATGCATGAACAAAAATTGACCACTTTTAATAATTACAGTATTGTATCTTCCATGAGATTTAAAATAATATATTGTTCACAGGATAATCACTTAAGAAGCAAAAGAGCATAAAAAAGAACTAATAGTATATACAACTGAACAAGGAGTCCAAAGCCCCAGGTGAAGATGCAGCACAAAAGCCACCTCCAGTGTCCAGAGAAGTTTATATGGTCTGCACTTTTTCTAAGAGGTCTGTATGAAATGATTATTTTTCTTTCCCCCTTTCAGAAAAATATCCAAAAAAACCTTAAATTTTTAAGTCCGTTACTCTTGTACCAAGTATGTACTTTTTCTAACTCACTTATTTCTATAGCTTTTTAATGTGAAGACTGAAAGTATATAAAGCAAGTATTAAGACACAAATAAAACATTTTCCATGCATTTAGCTCTGCTATAGAATCCAAAGAGACCTATAATTATACAGCTTGCATTAGCCCATGACAAAGAGAGGCTCATACAGTTTTCAAACTTGCATTTTTGAAGTGATGCTCCTCCATGTGCACAGAAGGCATCAGGATATGTGATATCTGTTTACTTACTGGAAAGATGTGTGATGAGGACATGCCTCTGATACAGGTTGTGCTGACTGAGAAGCTAATCAGTTACATGGTTAATGCCTTTTATTTGTGCCTAGATTTTCAACAGCTTCTAGGCATATTATACATTTGTGAGTGTTTCACAGTCTACAATGCACTCTGTCTTCTACAGATGAGAGAAAGGAATTGCCAGGAACAATAATCTATGATACTCTGAGTTCTTAATGACTAAAGGAAGGCAAAACAAAGTACATCACAAAAACATAAAAAAATAAATACAAATCAAATACTCCCAAATAACCTTTTCCCCACATTTTTTATTGTTTTTCTTTCATTATGTAAGTTCCTTCAACATAATAATCTGCAACAAGCTATTTCAGTACCTGAAGGAAAAAAGATAAGCCGGGAGGGAGGGTAGGGAAGGAATGCTTTAGGAGTACTATTTTTTTTTTTTCTGAAAGCCTAAAGAATTCCTTGAAGCCTGAGCCACATAAAACTGTACTAACAGAGTTTATATTCTGCTTTCAGCAACATCCAACTCTGACTTCCCAGCATAACAGAAAAGTTTAGCTCTTAGACACTAGATAAACCAGAGAAAGGAGGTAGACAGGAATGGCATGACACCATGCAAAGTAAAAAAAAAAACAACAAAAAAACCCCACAAAAACCCACACCTGGAAAGCTAAAACCTTTCTTCAGCTTACTAGTACAAAAAATGCTCTGAAGAAGATTATAGGTCTAGCTAAACTTGTCTGAAAAAATCAAGTATAACTTATCTTTTATTTAAGGTGGCTCTAAGAGATGAGTGCCAAGTCTTAGGGGCTCATGCTCAACCAAAAGTTCCACAGGAAGGACATGGAAGAAATGAGCCCAAGAGACAAAGAAAGGTCAAATGCATAATCTCAGAAAGACAGTGCACAGCTCTAAGAGTAGGCATTGTGTATGGGTGGTTGGTAAAAGACTTTAAGTGTGACAAGGAAAGAGATCAGGTTGATTTCTTTGTCCACACAAGAAAATAGGACTGTTTGTATTTGTATTCCAAGTGTACTTCAAGGTTGTAGATGACATTGCTAATTTTGTTTCCAACTGAAATAACCTATACAATGTTGAATTCTGGCTACCTGCTTGGATTAAGAGGTCATGTTGCACAATACTTTAGATCTGCAAATTCATCTGCTGTGACTGGGATATAATTCCTTTAAAGATGTAAAAGGAGCAATGTTTCATACAGCCTGTTGCTGAAGAACTGAAGAGTCCAATAAACAACTCAGAACATCTCCTGTGCTAAAATAGAACATTTTCATATATAGTTAATTTGAAGTTTATGTATGATAATACTAATGTCTGGTAGACCTGACAAATTAGTGCTAGATATGTGCTGAGTACAGCCCAAAGACACCAAAAGTGGCAAAGGAACAGAAGAAGGACACAAAGGAAAATTATTTACTTGACAAGTTAATGACAGTCTTCAGTACAGAATGCATACCTTCTCTCAAAACAATACTTTGGCCGCATAGAAGTATAATATAGTCAACCTTAGGATAAGAAAAAAATAATCTAGAAATATATATGGAAACATAAACATAGTACATAAGAACACATTCAGAAGAAATATATTAACAATGCAGAATTTGCATATAAAACAGGTGATAAATCATGGTATTTAATGTATTTTAAATTTCAATCTAAGATGCTGAGTTTAAGAATTTTTTTAATAAATAAGTTTACCATTTTTCTGTATAGAAGACCCATACATTCTGCAATAATAACCAGTGTGAAGGAGTAAAAATCCGTGAGATTTTTAATTCATTCCGAAGTTGGAAAACAGGAATTTTTCAACAACTGGCAGGTGCTTACTTTCTGCAAAATGACAATATTCCCTCAAATCATTCTCTACATCTAGAACTGCAGACAGTGGTTCATATGTCCAGAAACTGCAGTGTACAAAAGAAACTACTTCAACATCCATTTCTGCCATAAAAAAGATGGATGCATCAAACCTTTTGAGTCCACAGAAACTGCAGTGCCCTGACGAGTGTGCAGTGCTCTGACATACTACAACAGTTCCCACATCCCCATTTTTAGTTATGCCATGAAATAGATTTGAAGGTTGTATTTTTATTAAACCACTAATGTACGCACATTAATGCACACAGATATGTTAACAATTCATTTTAAAAGCAGCAAATAAACAATACACAATACTTCTAGTTTATTACTGTAGTTTAGTAGGGAACTATTTAAACATATTGAAAATACATGATTGAAAATAAATATATTTATCAGTAACACGTTATTTTGAAGTTGTGACAAATACTCTATTAAATACAAGCACAAAAAATGAAGTGGATATAATACATGTTACACAACTTACTGAAATTTGACCTTTTCCAGGTTTTTCTTTTCCAGCTTTTCCAGCATCCCATTTTTCTGCATTGATATCTGCTTCATTCCATTCTGGCCAAATAGGAAATCTACACTTCTTGTCAGAAGCAGCTACACTGGAAAGCACAGATGGCCTAGAAAACACACAATAGCATAAATAAAAATGAACAGCATTATTAGACAAGGGTAATAGAAACTATTTTATCTTATAAAATATTATTTTTTAATGTAATAGGAATTTTAATGGTTTTAATTATGTTAACTTTTCATCACTAAGATAAGCAAACCTATCTTAGAAACTGCTTGTTATTAGGTATAAACAAACAAAATATTTAATGCATTTATACTTCTGTGAAGTAAATTGGGTAGCTGAAGCACAAAAACAGAATTTAAGGACAGTTTCTTCCCTCTTCTTTTCCCCTGCTTCAAGCCACATGGTTCTCCTTTCTCTCCTAGCATTCATCACTCAGTTCAACTCACTCACCCATCTGAAGGTGTTCTTTAATTTTTCCTGATCTATTCTCTTTGGATAACCAGAAGGAGCTTGCCATGGATTAAAGGTGCCCTGGGGAAAAGGACTCCCACTTCTAGGCATCTGTAAGCTGCTAGACCAGCCAGTGCTGTCTCCAGGCAGTTTTATTCTCAGGGCTCTTGTGCTACCAGCACTCTCACTACTTTCTCTTGGGTTTTACAATCCTGGCAATAATTTTGCTGAGGCTGAAAGGATTTTCACAAGACTAATACACAATATGTTCACAGCCACAAAGTAGCACTAGTGCACCTTCATCTTTCCAGTGCATACAAAGGGCTGAAAAACTGAATTAGCTACAATATTCATCCAATGTTCCTATATATAAATGCAATAAAATGTGTAACTACGTTCCAAAGTCAATCACAGACTACTTAAATGAATAGTCTGACTGAGGAAAATGTTTAGCAAATGACACCGGAAAATCCTATTAAGCTCCATCACTCAGAAGGTGGAAGCAGGGACAAGTCACTTGGGGAAACAGAGGCATTGCTCAAGTGTAGAGCAGTGAAACTACAAAAGCAAAAGCTCACCTGGAGTAGAAATAACCAAAGGATGTTAAGGACAAGATAAAATGCTCCCATAACTACATTGGCAGCAAAGGCAAATAAGGAAGCGCATGTCTGCTGCTCAGTGGGGCAGGGAACAGTGACAAACACGAGAAAGGCCAAGATACTGAATGTCTTTTTGTGTCTTGGGTTTTGTTGGCAAATTTGGCTCTCCCCAGTTCAAGAGTCTATTTACAGAGTCTGTGGGAGTGAAGCATTACCCACAATAGAGGAAGGAGCTGGGCAGCACTTAAGGAGACACTTTAAACTCAAATAGACATGGATCTGGCAATCTGATGTAAACTGCTCCTGCTTGAGAAGGAATTTGACTAAATGGCTCCCAGACGCACCCTTCAATCAATGCTTTTCTATAATTCCATAATACTTTAGCAATAGCAAGGACAAAGACATGGGTAAAAATAAAGATTTCTCACTGTCTAGACATTAACTACTTTCATCCACACTACCAGTAACTCTTAATGGAAGACAGCTGTTAAAATTCAATACCATCTGTGCCTTCTGCTGTGCAAAAACCACCCAAACATTGCCTCTACTTCTCTAACTGGAAGATGTATTCTGTTGAGTGATACCTAGCTTTAAAATATTTTCATCTTTGTCACCTCAGTAATCTGTAAATTGACTCTTATTACATTTGATCTTACATTAATGGCACAATATTTTCTCTAGTGTTTTCTTAAAGACTCAAATGATGCTTCATTCTGTATTCAATAATATTTAACAAGCAATTGAAAAACTCTGAGGTGTTTATCAGTTTCTCTGTATCATTTCCAATTGTTTCAAAGAATCTGCTGCATCTGTGCTAACTGCATGCATGAAGAACAATGAAAAACTAAGCACTGGCTGTATCAACAGATTCAACATTTGTGATATTTTGAAATCTGAATACTTCAAACAGTGATTTAAATATGATTCCTGGCAGTTTCTAAAACATAGTAAAAAATTATAAGTTAAAATTATCATTTTTTGTACGTCTTTCTTACTTCAGATGAAATACAAATGGCATATATATCAATTTTAAATATTTAAGGAATACTCTTCTTTTTTTAATATCTTTTTTCTACTTCTAAATCTGCATTTTCTCTTCTACATGTTTATAGAGAAGCATGGAAATTTCAATTACTGGTAACAATATAAAGATATTCTGACTCCATTCACAAATAAAATTAATTATAATTGCAATAATTTGTAGAACCACAGAATGTTTTGGGTTGCAAGGGACCTTAGAGCTCATCCAGTTCCACCCCTCCTGCCATGAGTAGGGAGGGACACCTTCCACTATACCATATTACTCAGAGCCTTTCCTCATTTCTTGCTATAAGATTTCTCAGTGCTTTGGGACAATAGCAGATTTAAAAATGCATAATTTCAAAATGTAGCAGTGAGATATGGAAGACTTACTTACTTAGCTTACTATCACACTAAGACAGAAAATCACTTTCCACACACTTTGATGTAACAGAATACCCTCAGCATTAACAATGTGGAAGACATGGAAACAATGGTCCCTATGATTGAGATGCCTAAACTAAGTTGTGGAAGTCTAATGCTACTGCTTCTCAAAAAGGATAATTCAATAAGACCTGGAAAATTCAAAAATAACTGCAACTTAATTAGTCTCCAAATATAAGTAATAAATAGTAATAAATGAAAAAAAGACAGCTGAATTAATTAAAATACTGCAGTTGAGTAATGCTATTAAGAAGTTCCTCTATTACAAGAATTGAATAATAAACTGAGAATTCTTTGAAATGAACTGTAAGATACAAGGACAATGTAAATTACTGCTATTTTATGCTCAGGCTGGATGGGTTCATTGTGCAACAGTATTTTTAAAAACCAACTCACTGGCAGACTTCTTTTTAATCCTGTGCTAAACCCTAAGAAGAAAAAGGAAGAATTAATTGCCAAATGAAATAACCATGAAGTTGGTATAATTCACCTCTGACCCTTAAAGCAGCTTCTCCAAGGATACTGGTATAATTGATATAGAGGAAAGAAGGGACGGCATGATAGACAAGCACAACAGGAAAAAGCAGACAGATTGCAACCTAAGTTTTTCAGAGGCTTCAGATTTAATACAGAGACAGGAAACAAGCCCACTGGAAATGTGCTCTCAAGTAATACAGTCATTTAGTCTGCAGACATATGCACTACCACATTCTGCAAGCAAGATCTTGTCATCTTGGTTAATGGAGTCTAGGAAGCAAATATTTTCTTCCTAAAACAGATAAATCTAATTGTAAGTGATCCATGACCATTCCTTAGAGAGGGAACCCAACAACACTGAAGGGAGTCTTGTCAAGAATTACAGAAGTATTGGTAGGTACTTTCAAGTAGCATAGCTACTCCGACCTTCCTTTCCCAATAATCATGTCATTCTGGATCAGACAACAATAATTTTGTAATTTTTTAGAAATCATGAAGACACCAAGAGGCAGTAAAAAAAAAAAGTGTCTCTTTCTGTGGATTGTTTGAACAGTCATAAAAAAACTTCTGTCCTCAGTAAAACTTTTATATTAGGAAAAAGAGGCACAGAACAAACAGATCCTTCAACTTTTTCTCCAAATCTGCGCTGCAGGGAAGCTACTTAAGTTTTTATCTAGTCTCTTTCAACCTCAAAGACAAAAGACTCCTTTGAAGAACTTATTTATAGCAGAAAGTTCTTTTAAACTATAATCACTGAAATGATTTTTAAAAAGTAGCATCTGAATATCTTAGAAACCCAGAGCAGAAACCATGGTAACACTCAAGTTCATAAGAATCTCTAAAGGATACAAGAAAGTTTGGCCAAGTATCAGTAACTCTGTGCAAAATTATATGCTCTTTTTTTTCATACCTAGTGCCATTCTTCAGAAGACAAACTAACAGAATGTGTCACAATCAGATGATTTAATAAGCAGCTAATAAGGTAATACAGTTTCCTTCTTAATATTGGCATAGTCAGCAGCAATTACAAAATAAAACCAAAATATTAATGAGTTGTTTACAATACCTTGCCATTAGTCTTATCTTGGATACTGAAGCCAAAACTTATAGGACTCTCTGCAGAAGTAAATAGTCTATGTGCTCAGAGCTCTCATGTTTGGGGAGACCCAAGCCATGGATGCAGTTCAGGTACAATGAACAGAACAAACAATTGTAAACCATCTATGCTGCAATCACAGTTGCTTGCAAAAGCCTACGACAACAGGTTTTATTGTCATTTCATTTTTATGTACTGGGGTAAGATTTCTTCCCCAAAAAGGACAGAGAACTTTCTATGTGAAGCAAGTTCAAACTGGAAAAGTAAAGTGATGATAGACAGAAAAGAGGAACACCAACTGATTATTCTTAATAGACATACCATTTTTAAAGGCATCTGTAATGGTCACTGCTTCCAAGTGTGGTGCTCTCATTTCTAAACACAGCTGATGTCCCTGTAGGTGTCAGACAAACTACTAACAGACCTCACTAACTTGTCAAGAACGAGCCTCTTTTGAAGGCACACACACATTTGCTAAGAGAGATGATTACCTAGCCTCACATTTAGCTTTGCCAGCTAGAAGTCCACGTTTTCTTACTTTTATTTGCCTTCACATTAATGGAAACCAAGTTATTCCTTCTTGGTTTGCTTTCCAGATTCTAGGAGGAAGAGAACCCCTAAATGCCAAATCCCTTGTGCAAATTTTACACAGTAGCATGCCTTGGACATTATTTGAAAGAAAAATTAATAGAAAATAGTAGTTTAAAAGCCCTGTACGTTTTAAAACTTTTTTTTTTTGTTTGCTCTCCTTGTTTTCAGCCTGATTCCATTTGTTGCCCTAAAAATACTGTCTGAATTCTTATCTGAATTCTGATTTTAGAATTCCAGCTAAAATTTAGTATCTTCTACTGTTTTGATCCATTTATCCCTAATAAACGTTTTTGCTATATAAAAACTTGAAGTCAGAAATTGAATATAAATTAAACACTGAACCAAGAAATAGACTTTTGCCATGCATTATGGGAAAAAAATGAAGATGTATTAAAAAAACTGGTGACATATAGACAGATAAGCAACTGAATACTTAATATACATCACAGTGGATTTGTTTTATCTTGTGTGACAAAATCTACGTAAAGCAAAACATTTTTTTTTCTTTTTTTTGCAGGAATTCCTGTAAAATTCAACCTTCATGCTCATAGCAAGCTCAGGTACAATGTTAGAAGTTTGGACCTGATCCTTCAATTTTTGCATTCCAGGAAGAATAGTTTCTATTGCACAAACTACCATTTGTAAACTGCTCAAAGGCAGAAGTAAAATCAGGTGCATTAAATACTTGAGAAATAATATAATGTATGTGCTGCTTTCAAATGGCAGACCAAGACCCTGTAGTCGGCAAGAGTAATGCCAGAAAACTCAGCTTACCATTTTCTGTGCTGTGAGACAGCTGTTGTGAAAATTCTCTGCTCCCGATTCTATGGAGCCAAAGATCTGCTATAAAAAAGCTTTTAATACAGAATGGAGAAAAATACCTTTACTTATTTGAAAAACATTCTTAAGAATGGAAGGTATCAGATTGCATGGAGGACATTCATTTGACAGCCTTTCATGTTCCACCACACTGGAGGTCACTTAAACCTTTAAAAGATATCCTTCAAACTTATTTTTTTTAATTACATTCCCAAGAGTAGAACATTGAAAATTAATTCCAAGAGAAATTAATTCCAAGGCAGAAACATTATATTATCTAGCTCTTAAATGAGCCCTTATAATGTACAGAAACAAAAACAGCCTACAGAGGTGGGCTTTCTATGCAACGTTACTGGTGGAAAATATAATATACCAATACCCAGATAATGTCATAGCAAGAGCCTGGAAAAGAATAATGTCTTTTCCTGTCATTTTCAGGTACTAATCCCAAAAGAAGTGATCTCTGACAGATTCTTCCAAGATGGTTATCTTGGAGATAACCAAGACTCTGAGTTGTGCTCCAGGTGGGATTGTGAGCTGGTCCAAATCCTTCGAGGTTAACTGGCTTCAAAATGTGGTGGTGACAAGTGAAGTGAACAGACTGCCACAGACAACAAGGGGTTCAAGCCACATCTTGCATTTTCCACCAAGTCACAGCAAGTAACATCTACATCCAATTTGAAGATCAAATTTCTGTCTGATCAATGTGCTCTTCTTCCAACCAGCAGCAAATGAATAGGCATTATAAGGTTATAAGCTGACCTTAGACCCAGCTGTAAGTATGCTACGAGGACTGCTTTTGACACTAAAGTCTGATACTCAAGTATCAAGTAGAAGAATATGAACTGCATGGCATTGCTTCTTTGTTGGCTTCTGTAAAAGCCTCTTGTGCCTTCCATATGGCACCTGAACAATTAACCAAGAGCTAGAAGTCTCTGCATGGCAGAGCATGCCAGTATTTCTGAGGATTTAGGCCAACTAATTTAAAAAGCACTTTGCATGCATTCAGAAAGTTAGGAAATCCTATATCTTCCATGGTGGTTACAGAGAGCTCACAGAAGTAAAGACCATTCTGCTTAAATAGATTAATAACCCCTGGCAAACAGAGTCTCTAACACTATACTTTAAGAATGCTTTCTAGTTCCAAAGCACAATTATTAGTATTTTTCTTTTGACAGTACATTTTCTGCTATGCAGTTCTGCTGAAAGCTGCTTTTCTCCATCATACTGTTCCTTACACTGTTCATCAGAATAGAATTCAAAGTTCCTCTTGCAGAGTCTGATTGTACAGTCTCCAACCAAGGGCTCATGGAGTGTTTGCCTGTAATATTCTCTGACAGCACTTTGAGTTTCATGGAAATAAAAATCTAAAACTAAAATCAGTAGGGAGTACAGCATTTATGTGATATTGCCACTAGAAAATTACTTAACATTTTCATGCCCATGAGTCTATGAAGGTTGAAATCTACAGATCAAATAAGCTGAGCTCTCAGGGGTTCCTTGTTTTAATTAGAATTAACTGGGAAAATTAATTTGAATACATAATTTCCTAATTAATATGCAATCTAGTTTAAAAAAAAATTAAACTTATTGGTCAGCTTATATGCTACTCTAGTATGCTTCTCATATTTACCTGGGGGAAAAAAAATTATCTCACCACAAAGCATGAAACTAAAAAGAAAGCTAAAAGTTAAAGGGAGTAAAAAGTTGTGCCAAGTTGTACTGTGTATATACACTGAAAAATTTTGATAAATGAAGCACAGGCACTGAAAGAAAGAGCTTCATTTTTCTCCTCAGAAATTCTAGGTCTAATTTAGAATTTTTTTTGTGATATTAACAAAATTACTGCCCTCAAAAATATTAGTTAATTACAAAACAAATAGACAATAAAAACAATAAATGAAAAGTGGTTCTTTCAAGCTTAAGAAAGACAATGCAAAATCTTCAGGAACATGTCTAGCTTTAGTCAGGTTAGATTGATGTATTAACACAATAGCACAGTAGTAGAGCTTGCAGAGGGTCAATGATGCAATAAATAACTTCTGAAGAACAATCATGAACCTAAGATCACAACACATTTATTCACTAACACTGCTATGACTGGAGAAAGTACTTATGTGCAGGATGGCATCGCTTGCTTGGCATTTCAGATGGTTAAATTTTAAGGTACATAGATACTTCTCCCTTCAGTTATGCAGCTGGATGTCCTGGAATCCTGGGCCACCACTGATTTATGTTGTGCCTAAATTATTTGAGAGACCAGGAAATGCCTTCCAAAAGGCTGCAGACAGGCATTCAAACCAAAACAATTGTTTATCTTTGGATTGCAATTACCAGCACGCTAAAGGAGACCATGATCCCAAAACATCCTCAGTTTTGTCAGGACAGTAGCTGCAACTGGAGATGAACAACTGCTGTAGCTCAAGATACACCACTCACAGAATCTTGTGAAGCCTTAACTGGCTTTGGCTAGAAAGGATCCGAACTGAGCTGTTTGAGACAGAAGAGCCCCTTGTAGGGGGGATATGTTTTAATTTTGTGATGGAAACAGTGTCGATAACGCAGCGATAATTCAGTTGTTGCTGAGCAATGACTACACAGAGTCAATGCCTTTTCTGCTTTCACACGGCTCTGCCAGCACGGAGGCTGGGGGTGCACAAGAAGGAACCAGAGGGGATTTAGCCCAGACACCTGACCCCAGCGAACCAAAGACTTTCCTTACCATATGTTGTCATGCTGACCAATAAAAGCTGGGGGAAGAAGAAGGATGTAGAAGACATTCAGTGATGACATTGGTCTTCCCAAGTCAGCGTTACATGTGATAAAGCCCTCCTTTCATGGGGGATGGCTGCACACCTGCCCATCCATGAGAAGCAGTGAATGGATTATTTTTCTTGCTCTGTTGATTACCTATTAAACTGCCTTTATCTCAACCCACAAGTTTTTGCATTTTTACCCAGATTCCTGCCCTCATCCTGCTAGGGATGAGCTAGCAAGAAGTGTGGGTCAGAGCTGCCAGATGGGGTTAAATCACAGCATTTGAAACAAATTATAATTTTAAAAACAATGGAGTTTCCAATAAATTGGGCAGAATTAACCACAAAAAATCCCACACCTAATCAAATAAATGCAAAATCAGGGCTAGTATCCTCAATGTCTTTTGTCCAAAACATTCACTCTGTTTCAAGTCTCTAGCAGAAGTTGGTTACAACCTCAAAGCCACACTCAACTCTGACTGTAGCTCATGCACAGCCAAAAACAAGCATAAGCACCTCCAAAGCAGCTTCTACTGTAATACAACAAGCCCTTCTCTCAAATAAAACATGTTGTAATATATGTTGCAAGTCAAAGATGTACCACTGGGCTACCCCCTTGGACCACAAACAAGAGCACAGGAGTACTGAGTGAGAGAATGGGTGAACTGTAGGCCAACACCTTGTCTCAAACAATACCGCAACTGAAAACCTTTATGCAAAGAGTATAAAGGCATATCTAGGATATTTGTCAAATACTTTCACAGTCCCTAAGTATTTTTAAGAATACTGCTCAAGCACTTCCAAGATTGATGTAGTTGCTATACAATGGGTTTATTTTCAGAAGGCTTGTTCACAGATTCCACATAAATTTTTAGTGCCCATTAAAACTTATATTAACCAACATGAGAGGTCCACTAAAAGCTTCAAGTTCAATTACCATGCTCTTACCCACAAGTCATGAGTTCTTACTATTCTCAATTGTCAGCCTATCTAAAAAGCCCAAAACATCAAAAAATTAATCTGGTCAGTCTATATCCTCTAAACTACCAAACTAAAGAACACATGCTAGCAGTGGCTAAAACCTCAATCACAAGCCAGGCTGAGACCTTATTCTAGGCATACAGGAATTGAAAATGAACTAGCAATGCCACTATTTTTTCTGCTCTTATTGTCCCATCCTTTAATCTTAATAACAAATATTATAAAATCCTAGGCATTGGTGCAGCAACCTGCTACTCATTGCAATCAACTAGGCACACAGCTAAAAAAAATATTTTTTTCCAGTCAGTGCAGCTTCAGCCTGTCTCTGTTGGTCCTTAAGGATATATCAGCAGTAAATATTAGTTAGTGACCTCTTTAATAAGAACTCCAGCATGGATCTCGCTTTCCTCTATATACATTGGTGACCTCTGTCTGTGCCACAATTACCCCTAAATCACTTGCCTCTCTTAGCACTGACCATTAACTCCTTACTTTTGTCCCTAATAGCCCAAACCCTAATTGAGATAGACGCTGACGGTTTAATTCAGAAGATTGGCCTTGATGGCATAGAGCTTCATCAAATTAATTTAAAAACATTTTAGTTCATTATCCATTCTTACCACCCAGAATCTCTTCCAGTGCCACGAAAGACATCAAATCCTATTCACCATAGCTGTTGAAACCTGGGAAAGATCAGAGTCTCAGTAGCCTCTAATGGTACAATTAAGAAAAGCTGTAAGGGCTGCAGCTCTTTTGAGCTCTTCAGGCCATCATCTCCAGCAGCTGCCTAGCTCCTGAGGGAATTGCTATCTAATTAGAAAGCAATAATGAAGAGAGACCCAATGGAATATCCTGCAGAGACCCAACGGAAGTCTGGCTAGCAAGTCCAGAGGAATTCTCTTGCCTTCTCCATATGTTTCTGAGGTCCCACTCTAACAATGCAATATATCCACCCATAATCCTGATTAATTTTGCAAAGTGCAGATGTCCTGACTGTTCTAACCACTTGTGAGGAAAAAAAAAAAAGAAGCCTGATTTCACTAGAAATTGAGAAAAGTTATTTAAAGGTGATCAAAATATATTGCACAGATGTTTGTACACATTACTCTCAGAGGATTTCTGCATTAATTTTATCCACAACGGATGAAACTGTAACACTAATTCTTTTTGGTAAGCACTGACAGATTTCAGGATTTTTTTTACAAATTGATTAAAGAAAAATTAGTCTTCTTCCTTTTTATATTACTTCTAGTTAGTATTTTGATCATTAGAGACATATAAAAAACAAGTCACATTTACTATCAGGAGGACAGTATTAGTCAAAAGACAAAGTATTTTTCACATTTTTTGTCCTTGCAACTGCAAGCTTCGTTCTAAAATAAAACAGAAAATCTATCTTACAATCACAACAGAATATTAAACTTACAAGGCAACATTTTCTCAGGCAGGCTGAGAATATCCATTTCTCTTTCAAATACAGGAATAGTTACATTACTTAAGTTTTCATAGATTTACACAAAATTTTTACAGTAATTGTCTCTGCCTCATAAACATCCTGAACAGAATGAACACAGACATCAAAGAGAATCAGAGAATATTCTGAGTTGGATTCCACTAGGATCATCAAAGTCCAACTCCTGGCCCTGCACAGGACACCCCAAGAGTCACTCCATGTGCCCAGGAATGGTGTCCAAATACTTCTTGAACTCTCTCAGGCTTGATGCTATGACCACTTCCCTGGCCAAAACAAGAACAACAGAGTTACTAAGCAAAGGGTGCAGTGAGGAGAAGGAACTAGATACTGGCAGCCTGCAACAGAAAAGGTAGCAAAATGGGAATCAAGGTGTGAAATATAAAGTAGAAACATGAAAATATAAGAAACTACTGTGTAGTAAAGGCTGTGTAATTAGATATGAAATAAGCACAAAGGGGCATTTGAAATTGACTTAAGGAGACAAATAAGTGATATAACTGAAACCTTCATGTATGGCAGAAAGAAAAGGGCCATAAGCACATACATGAGATAGCTTTTTCATTTGAGTCCTGACAGCACCATGCATTCAGGCTTACATTAGAATGAGAAAGCTGCTAACATTATATAAACAGAACTCAAAAGTCAAAACAGTGACAGTGAATGTCAATGTTCTCTATTTATTTGTCTTTTCAGGAAGAAATAGACATTTACACAGAAATATACAAATTCACACTAAACACCCAGCAAATAGAAAATAATTTAAAAATAACTCAAGAGATGCTACTTACACAGAAGTATTAAAGAAATTAATAGGAAGAATTCTTTTCTTTATCATACTTGCTTTCCTTAGATTCCTCATAACATAAAGCAAACCTTCCAGACATTGGGAATTTTCTTTCCTTTCTGTAAGGAAAACTGATGTGCTATAGCCGTCATTAATCATTTTGTCTCCAAAATTGCAGCTAGTTTGGTTCCTCTTCCTAATGAAAATAAAGCGCCCCCATTCTCAAAATTATTGTCCTGGTTGACAGTGATTTTAAACTCAAAATCATTCCAGTGAGCTCTTAACTTCTGGTAGGTCCCGAGCAGCAGCCGAAGGCTTCGTTGTCCTTGCTGTGCGCAAGGTCCGAGGTCTGCGTGCCAGGGCAGGAAGGCGCTACCGCCAGGAGCGCGCCAAGGGCCGCACAGGGAGGGAGCGCAACTTCCACACGAGCTGCGCCCCCAGTCTGAACAAACAAACAGAACCGCAAGAACAACCAAACCCCGCCTCGGCTTCAGAAAGCACTTTTAGCGAAGCACCCAAGTGAACTTTCTCAGCACAAGCTGTTTGCCCGCACGGCGCACGGAAGGCTCGGGGGAAGCTCCCGGCCGGCCGCAGCAGCGCAGGCCGGGCACGGCGCCGTCTCCGGGCCGGCCGGCGGGGCTGCCATGCTCCTGCGCCGCCCTCCCTCTGTCCCGCGGCTCTCACGTTTTGGAGGAGGGGAGCTCCTTCTTCTTGCTCGCCTTGGAGGCCATGGCCGCGGGTCGGTGCCGCCGCGTTGCCGGGCGACCCGCGGGAGGGGCCGCGGGCGGCTGAGGGGCGAGGGCCCGGCCCGGCCACGGCGCCCTGCGCTCGGCCTGCCCTGCCCGCTTCGGGCTCGGGGAGCCCGAGGAACGGCGGGGAGGGCTTTGCGAGCAGAAGCCTGGTTTCGAGGGTAACAGATACCGCTTTGTGTGGCAGCTTCAGGAATCCGTCCAAAGAACGTAGTTTGCCTGCTGGCCGGTGATAACCAGTTGTGAAATGCTGTCGACTCCATCGAAGACAGAGAGACCTGGACAAGTGAGGGGACCGGGCCATCACCACTTGTAGGAAGTTTGCCCAAGACCACTGCTGGGTTCTGTACCTGGGACAGAGCAACCCTGGACGGACTGGGAAACAGGCTGGACAGCAGCAGTGCAGGAAGGGACATGGAGGCCTTAGTCGATGGAACTTGACTACGAGTCAGCTCTGCCCTGGCAGCCTAGAGAAATTTTTAAGCTAGATGATGCAACTCTTTATTTTCTTTTTAATTTCAGATTGAGGCAATTAACTAACTCCTGCTATGAAGCCCATCATTACCAAAGTGAATGCTGTTCTACCAAGGTCAGATTAAATTAGCATTAGTCTGCTGGTTTTGAATTCAGCAGATAGTTGTAGTGAATGATGAAAAATCCTTAATAAAATAGAATATACTTTGCTTATTCTTATTCAAGATTTTTCAAATATAAAAACCAATGAAAATATATTTGTCAAATTGCAGAGGGCATGAGCGGATTAAAAATAGGAGGAAAAATAGGCAGAGGTTGCTACATCTAGAGGCTTGTTTTAGACAATTTCAGATCTTTATTTATATTGAGATGACAGGCAGCCAGATACACACTCATAAATTTTAAAGGGCAGAATTCTTCCACAGCTTGGCATTTCCTTTGGCGTTATGTCCAAGAGCATCCATTTTAAACAAGGTACTTTGGGACACTTCTCACTTGAGAGCCAAGTAAACATTTCAATTTTATTTATCTCTTTATAAACTGAACAGCTGGTCTTCTCTTCATACAGTTATGCTATCAAATATTGATTCAGGCAAACAGATGAAAATAGGAGAGAAAGAGATGAGTTTAAACATCTGGCTACACCTCTTCAGTACCAGCACAGTGTTGCTCACCTCAAACCCTTGCTGGATGCTGATGCAAACTTGTAGATGGGAGACAGGATTCAGTTTGTGACACAGAATGCAGATAAAAACACAATGG
Source organism: Lonchura striata (assembly GCF_050655825.1). Classification (NCBI taxonomy): domain Eukaryota; kingdom Metazoa; phylum Chordata; class Aves; order Passeriformes; family Estrildidae; genus Lonchura; species Lonchura striata. The sequence goes on along the minus strand of NC_140705.1, from coordinate 65,291,308 downwards.
AAATTACAGACTTTCTATCCCTCTGAATCTCTTTTACTTTCCTATACTTACTGGACAGACAAAATACTATGGTAAAGTAACTATGAAAGATACGTATAAATGTAAGAGGCACTTATGATAGTTTTCATAGTAGGAAATCTTCCTTTTTGATCCCAATGCAGATGACCAACGAGTTTTGCAGCATCCCAGCAAATAAAACTTCCATAATACACTTAGGTGAATGACAACATAAAAGTAACTGAAGTTTGAGTACCTGGGTCTGTAAACATTTTGGGGTGGTAGAGGAGGAAGAACAGAAATCAGAAAAGAAATCAGAAAAGCATATTTAAGTACAGAGCCTTTAATTCTTTGCTCTGTTAAATGACAGTTACTACATAGGAAGTTCAGAATGGACCTGACCTTTACCTTAAAATCCTACATTAAATTTATTTGCTAAGAGTGATGGCATTAAAAGCAGGTATCTAGGTGTTTTGTGAAGGAAAAAAGAGATCCCAAGTTTAACATCCATCAAGTTACATCTTTTTATTTATGCAAGAAGTTCATTTAGAATTCCATAACCTAACAGCAATGACAAGGACAGCTTGTTTGGAAAGAGAAATTAATCTGAATTTCAAACCAGATAGTTTTCTAACTGGCAAAGAATCTGTAAGGTCACATCAGCTGTTTCACTGCCCTAATGTCTTGAGCCATGAAGTATATCTGACAGACACTCCCTGCAGGGAAGAAATTGTTAGGGTAGAAGCAGCCTGACAGAAAATGCACAGGACAACAAAACAAGTATTGGGAACCCATTGAGATGTCACTAAATAAATACTAAGGACGTACTGATTAGCAATGGATGGATGACCTTCTGGTCATCATTCTTCTAAGGTACCATTGAAAACACCAGCTTATTTGTTTTCCCCTGAAAGCATCACAGCAACAGCTACAGCACATACAAGTCACTTGCAGGAATGCAGCCTTTTAATCTTAAGTATTTTGTACTTTTTTACAGCAACGCATAGTAGTTGGAGAGAATAGAAAAAGTGTAACTGAACAGAAACACTATGAAAAGCCCTCAAGGGTCTTGGAACTCATACTTAAGTCTCCTCTGATTTTACAGAGGGCACAAGGACTTAAGAACAAGAGTAAAAGCTTTTGCCTCAAGAGAAGTGTGGGACTGGGGCAAAGCAGAATGTCTAGAATAACTGATGAGTATGCTAAAGACACTCATTCATCTCAGAGATGCCAAGTGACAGGATTAGAATCAATGTGAGAATTTAAATACAAGAAATTTCTCTTAAAAACAAAATTTTATTTTTAAGTACTGTGAAGGTGGTCAAACACTGAACAGGTTTTCCAACAAGACTGTGGAGCTTTTTTCAAACCACGAGCAACCTGCTGAAAGTCTAAGCACAGGTGTAAGACTACACAATCCTTCAAGACCACTTTCAACCTTATCTATTCTGTGGTTCTGAGAAGTTTTCCACGAAAAAAACAGGTTAAGGTCAAAATCAGCTAGAGGCTTCTGTAAAAAGAGATGCTTCATTTTCATGCATGAGGGTGCAACAGTCACAAGATGAAAGGATTTTGGTGTTGCATTTTTGAGACTTTTTCCCCATGTCTTTTTATCAACTGATAGGAAAATCTAGTTTCTGAAATGAATGCTCTTAACAGATAAAGAAACCCCACTACCCTTTAACTTCCAATACTCTCTTTTATCTGTTTGTTAAGTGAAAGAGCAGGTGGAAGAGATGTAAGAAAAGTACAGGTCAGTGGGAAATAGTGAACAGAGGATGACAGCAGTGCACTGGCATTTCATTAAGAGCAGGCAGTGAATATCAGGAAAAGAGTGAAGGGTGATCAAAAAAAGAACAATTGTGAATGATGAACAGTAATGCCTGAGAAAATGAAAACACTGCAGTATGTGATAAAGCCTGGGAGGAGCAGTCTGTGCACTGAGTCAGGAACAGTCACTGAGGTGACATAGGCCAGGGAACTGAATTTGAGCAAAACCATCCTCAAATAGATGGACTGAAACTATACAGGCAGCTTTAGTCTGTTAAGTCTTTAACATGAGGCCAGGGAGTAAAATGGATTATGAGAGTTTTTTTTGGGTAAACTGATAGAATAAGACAAAGTAGGGGGAAAAAACCACAGCCAGATGCATAATAGAAAATTGTTTTTGCCAAAGCACAGGGCTACAATGCCATTTCAAAAATACCTTATGGTAATATGTCTCATCTGATTTTGTCAGGGACATGGTTTTTCCAACATTCCAGCCTCTCTTGAATTTGACACAGTGTCAGAAAGGTGGGGTTCATCAGAATCCTATGTTACTATTTCCACTTACCTTTTTTATTTTCAAGTTCTTTATTTGCTAGAGCACCGTTCCATCACATTGTCATGCTATAATCTCATTTTGGAGAAACACAGACCCAAAACATTCTGTTAAATTTCAAGCAGTTGTTCAAGTCCAATTTAAATACAGCAATACCATCAAGTCTGCTCAGGGCACCTATTTAGGTAAAAGTGTGAACTGAGGATCACCTCAACTTGGATCATCTCTTCAGTCTAATTAACACTCTAACCCCTGTTTCTATAGGGATATAACAGTATGCCCCAAGAGCAGGCAGCAGAGGAAAATCAAAGTGCCTCAGAGAATCATGCAGAGCCATTGGCTTTCTTTTGTAAATTTACATTCGATGATACAGGAGTATCTTTCTACATCAAAAGGAAAGGCTTTCTGGGTTTGATAGAGTGTGAAAACCCTATCTGAAATCTGGAATTAAATAAGACAACTGATTCTCTAAACTATTGGAACTGTTACAAAATTTAGATATGGACAGAGGAAGTAGTATTACCTCTTTAGAAAATTCTATATATTTGGCTAAAATGATACAATGAAATTGTGGCAGTAGCCTGAGGGACAGAAGGGCATTTGTTTTTAAATTGAGAATACACAATCTTAATGTAGTGTAAACTACAGGACTGCACAACCTATTAAATCTCTTAGTACACTGTTTTACTTATTTTCATTTTTACATTCTTTTTATAATTAAGAATGTAAGATTTTTGCAGGAGATTAAAAAAGTTATGTCGTCTTGTTCTAAGTAAAGGCACACTGTTAATCACAGCAAAGCCCTTTTAACAGTAATTCACTTCAGTGTGTTTTAAGTGTGGTTGCAGTTGCATATGCAGACTAAAAGCAAAAAGCAGACTAGTTGAAAAATGCAAAACATAAGATTGCTGGATAAATATGTTTTAATAGAAACATGATTAACATTCTTAATGAAAAGTTAGAAACAAGGTATCTTACATCTAATTGATGTAAGATGTCTTGTAACTTGTTTTAACCAAATAAAAATATATTGTCTTCTCTAAATAGCAAAAAAAAATCTATAACAGTCTGTAACTTCTGAAACTCAAAAATTACACAAATTGTTGTCATACTTATGCCATCATCCATATACTAAGTGCCATCCCATCCATTTCAGCTACAAGTTATCTGATCTAATTGTGCTTAAAACAATAACCCAATAAAATGAAATGGCATCCTGGAAGACATTCTGATGGAAAATTCTTGCTCCTTAAACTATAAAATACAAGAAAGCAGTGATTTTGGGGATCTTGTGGCAAAGGGCCATCAAAAACAACAATTCTTTAAGTTTCAAGCAAAGTAGTTTTCCTGTGTGGTGGGTTGACCCTGGCTGGATAGCAGGTGCTAAACCATGACACAACCAAAGCCACTCTATCACTCCCCTCTCAGCTGTATGGAAGAATGGAAATATAACAAAAGGCTTTTGGGTTGAGGTAAGAATAGGCAGTGATAACTCACAAGTACTCTCATGGGTAAACAGACTAGACTGAGGTAAATTAGTTTACTACAAATCAAATCGGATTAGGATAATCAGAAATAAAAACTAAATCTTAAAAACACTTCTCCCAACTCCTCCCTTCTTGAGCTTGACTTTACCCACAATTTTCTCTACCTCTTCCACCCAGTGGTGCAGGGGTATGGGAAATGGGCGTTTGCAGCCAGTTCATCACATACTGGTCTCTGTTGCTCCATCCTTCTCAAGGGAGGACTCCACATTTCTCCTGCTCTAGCATGGGGCCCTTCCCATGGGACACAATCCTCCAGAAACTTCTCCAATGTGAGTTCTTCCCCTGGGCTCCATTAACTGCTCCACAGTAGGTTCCTTCCATAAGGTTTTTGGGTTAATTAGGATAGGGCTTCATGACTAGTTTACATAACTTATACACTTCTCCATGAACTGCAGTTCCATTTCCCTCTACCAGGGAGACACTACCATTTCCTTCCTCAGGCCAGTCTTTTCTTACAGTTGTCTTGCTCTGACTGGATCAGCTTTCCCAATCCACCTACTCAAGTCTTAAATACCACAATGTTCCCTCTCCACAGAGGGATAGTGAGAATACAGTTTGTAGCACAAAGCAAGACTACCATTCTATTAAAAGTGCCAATTCTTTTCCTCAGACAAGTGATAGAAGATTTAAAAAAAAGACTACATCCTGCAGGTAGTTTTATACTATTGGCCTCAATAATGACAACCTGTATCAAAACCAGTACATTCCACCAATTTTAGAGTTCTGTGCTTTCTACATTCATGCAGAGGTTTAGAAGAAGCTATGAACAAAATAAGGAAACTGCTTAAATATAGCAGCAGTAACTTTTCAAGCAAAAGTTTAGACATTCTTGAAAATAACCTGCATAGGATTACATTGTCAGTGACAGGACCCAGATGAGATTCATGCATTCAGGCAGTCACAAAACTTGAGTTTGGTCTCCATTCTGCTGTTGAAAAAAAAATAAATCAGCTAGTGAAACTGCACATGGAGGTAAAATTGGCATTTACATTTGTGCAGCTTTAATTAAAGTTGAAAAAAAGACAGTGGAGATTAAACATCAAAAGTGAGTTTACAGTCAAAATGGAGTTGTTCAAGTGATTGAATAGGACAATTGTGATAGTTTCAACTCTCAAGGAAAGTCAGGCATTGAAACAACTTTCCCAGGGCCATACAGTCTCCATGGTTTGAGGCCAAGTTCAGACCACATGAACATCTAAGCATGGTGCTATGACCTTGCTTGGAGAAAAACACTGGCTTAGAAGACATCCTAAGATCCCTTTCATCTGAATTATCTTACGATCCTAAGCTTAATAAACCCAGTTTTAGTTTAGGTCAAGCCTTACTGTGGTAATTTTAAATAATTCTTTAACATAGCACATACTAGAAGATAAAGTCATTTTCAAATGTCAGCAAAAGCATTTGCGTATAGGGTACAAAATATTTGAGTATTCATGTTCTCAAAAGCACACACCAACACACAAAAGATGCCCAAATATATTTATTTAACTCTTAAAAAGTATGTTACTCTTTAGAAAAAAAGACAGCCTAATAAATCTCAATACAGATTAAAGTATATCAAATCCTGCATATACCTAATTCTGATGTTTACCTAAACATCAGCACCATCAAACCCAGCAAGGTAAGACTTCAGAAGTCAACAGCGATGAGGTACCAGGACAGAAGAAATCCTAAGATAAGAGGAGCTTCAAAGCCTTTGAGCCAATCAGAACCAGAGTTCCAGAATACATTCAAGAACCATCTCTAATCCTTTTGAACTTCATTTGCTGCCAATAATACATGAGTGTTACAACAAAGAAACATAAGTATCTCACTATACAGTTACAAACTAGTATTAGTTCAAAGCAGTCAAAAGAGTTCTAAAACTGACAAAGACAGAGCTTGGGGCAGAAAGGTTGACAGACTAGCATGAACCAAGAAAGCTATTTCCCTCAAGACCTCTCTCCTTGCTCATGGTATTTGGAACCATCTCTAGACAGAAAAAAAAAGAAGCAAGTTCATCATCATAGGACAGTAAAATATTTACCTTTCATACTCTTGGTAAAGTTTTCAGTGTTAGTGCATGAAAAAGTTACTAGATGTTTATTTCTGGATGTGCATAGGGGTGAGGTTACCATAACTATGTGCCAGCAGTAAAACAGTATTCATTAATGTGTTTCATATGTAAAGTATTAGCTGAAAATATTCAGCCTTAAATTTCTGGAGATGCATTTTTATTAGTATCTCCATAACCATGTCTTTCCCCTGTTAAACACAGTAACAACCATCTTGCTTTTACTCAGTGGTGAAAGACATCTACTCCATTCATTCTTAGTGATCACACTAGGAAAGATACCGCCCATCTTTCATGGGTCTCTTCAAGATTTCTGGGACGTCTTGATCCAGGAGAACTAGAAAGGAGACAGATCCTCACAGTGGAGATAATAAATAGAGACAATTGTGCTGGTGAGAAGGCTCAAGTGGGACATAAATGGTGACAAAGGAAAAGTTTACTTTAAAGCTGAAAGAGTCTATTCACCTAAAAGTGAGTCCTATTTGGAATGCAGCATATGTCCTAGAAGCAAACTAGACACTGAATGTTGTCTCTGTTCCTTTTAGGAGTGTAAACACTACCTTATGTTCTCAAGTAACAAGACACTAATCAGAATTAGATGCAGACACTCGAGCAAGTGGAATAACTCACAAGATACTCAGTTTTATGCTAAACAAGAATATGTAAACACCCAAACAAGTCACCAATTCAGAGAGTACCAGACACCCCATATGGATTGTCACAACGCAGCACCATAGCAGCATTTGGATTTAAAGCGAAGTCCTGCTGCTCATCCCATCACATCTACTGAACGGTGGTAGCATTAGCAGCACTGTGATTTACTCTCTGCTTTCAATGGGTCTAGGTCCAGTTTTGGTTTCCCCACATCATTCTCTTCATTAGGAAAGGTTTTGTAATTGGCAAGGATGTTTTCCACCAAGAATCGAGCAGCTTCATCTATGTTGATGTTGTCCTAAAAATGTTGAAAGCAAGGAAGTCAGTGATCTTTTTGAAACAGTCACACATTCCTATTAACAGTCACACTTTCCTAAAGCTATCCAAAAAGAAAATAATTCTTCAGTCTCATCAGCAGAACACAGTTTAAATGCAAGAAGTCATTACTCGCATTTTTTTTTTCAAGTTAGCAGAAAGGTTGGAGACAAAATTATTAATCTGTATTACAAGCTGAAATCTGATTCTAATCTAATAGGCAGTCAGGGGAATGAATGTCACCTGCATTTGAAAGACTGACAAATGCCTAAATGCATTTCTGCATCAGGAAAGATCCTAGGCAATTACATCATCTGCTGTATCATCCTACCTTTTGGAGTCTTTTTCTGTTTCTGATGGAATTTGGATGCACTTATTTTAAGTAAGAGGATCTTCTCCATGATCCTCAAAATCATAACTATTTCCAAGGGCCTCATGTAGCTACTCTATATATTCTTGTGCATACTTTGAGAATTCCCTTCCCATACACCCTAAATAATGTAAGTTTGCAGGACACTTAGAGATGTACTTTGCCACAATATCCCAGTTTTTGAGGGTCCAACCTGTCCTAGTGCCAAGGAGTTTCTGGCCACAGGTTTGACCTGGCTGGGCCATCTGGTAGCACAGGGCTGCCATGGTTGGAATTGCTCATCTTCGCTTCCAAAGGAAATATCAACCCAATATATTACTGATGACTGAAGATCCAATTGTCCCTTCCAACGGAAGGGCAAAAGCAGATTAATAGGATATACAAGTGGGCAGGACTTAAAGCCATAAACTGTTTTGGTATGCTTAGAAAACAACAGTTGTCCTAAATTTTTGCTATTTCAACTACAATGCAGAGTTCTAAACAAGTCAATTAATACCCAAGCTAGAACTTATTGCCTGGAATTTTCTCTGCAGCAAGAACCTTGTTTTACATTGTCCTGTCTTAAATACTACCTAAAATGCACCTTGTCACTAGAATTTCCCATTAGATTTTTTCCCAATATTACTGGCATTTATTTTTAAGCCATAATGCTGTTTATACATAGCCGTAATACAGGCAGGTAAAGGTTTGGGGAAGACTTTTACCAAAGCAGACTCTTGGTATTCTTTTTGATTATAAAGAGCCTTAAAAAGAGTTTTTAGTAACAGATGGGTGAGTTTGGAAATATCTTTTCAAATGCAAACAAACTGTTAGCTAATTTAACTAATTCCTTTGCCTGTGTATCCTTCTCTTAAAGTAAACAAAGAGCAACTTATTACTTTTGCTTCTTATCGTTTTCTTAGAGATTCTTTGCCTTTTAAGAATTGCCTAAACATCATTGTTTAACACTTCAGCAGCAGCTCAAGGAAGTAGGCAAGACAAGGGAAAAGTGGGATCTGGAGGCTTATCTTACTTTATAAAGGATTTACCAGCCAGACCTGTAATCTGGTCTGTCAGCCACACTGTCTTCATCTAGAGGAGTCCTTCATTTTAAGAATAAGTTGGGCTTTAAAGAACTATTTGGTTTCACTTCCAGCTAAGCTGCTGCCAGTTTAATCTGTGCAATGATAAAATGCCTGTAGAATAAAACTATACCATACATGAAATTACTCAAAGTTAACTGAACAGAGCAGCTGCCTTTCTTAAATTACTATACCAGATTTTTTCTCCCGTTCAGTCTTGACATTGCCTGATAAAATAGAAAAGTGCTTTAGCACCACTGTGGGTAGGCAGTAATGAGTAAGCAAATAGCTTCGTCACTTGAAATCTTGCTGTTTCCTACATAAAACAGTGATAACATAAAATGCAATTTAAAAACCCACACCTAAAGATGACCTGTATATTTTTGGGGAGCTTGATCAGCATTTAGTAGTATTAACATCTAAAGAACGACTGATCCTCATGCATGCAAGATGAAAAAGCTTATCAAACTCTGATAATCAAGGTTTCCAGATCGTTTCAATCCACTGTGAATCTGAGATCATTTTTAATCTAAACCAAATATGCCTCATCTTCTTCAGGAATGAAGCTAGCCTGCACATCACTTGAAATTTTGCTACCACAAATCTGACTACTACTTCCTATACCTGATAGACCTATTTCCTACATGATTATATTCATCCTTCTTATGCCAATATTCAAGAGACTAAAAATATTTTTCTATTAAGCTCACCTTGGCAGAGGTTTCAAACCATCCAACAAAGCCACCTTCTCTGCAGAACTGGTCCATTTGAGAGGGATTCTGGCTGCCATCTTTCTTCTGGTCACACTTGTTTGCAAGGAGAACAGCAGGGATGGGGCTGCCATTGGGAAGTAGTACTTTACTGTCCAAATCATGCTTCCATTTTGAAACAGCTTCAAAAGTGGAACCTCTTGTGACATCAAAGACCACAAAAGCACCAACTGCCTCTTTGTAGTATACTCTGGTCATATTTCCAAAGCGCTCCTGGCCTGAAAGAGAGGACAGTCACAGTAGATTTATATTGAAGCATAAACTGTATTCAGTGTAAATGGATTAGTGTACCAGCTTAACCCATACAAGTTTGGCATTTGGGTCTGGCACCTAGAGCATAAAACACTGCCTCCTCTATCTCATATAAGTTCATTATAACAGCTATTATGTATACTATACATATGACAAATCAGATGCTTAAAGTAGTTTGCAGTTCCAACTACCACTTGGATTTTTTCTTAAAAAGAGCTCAACTTATATACTGATATAGTCAACTTATTTATTGAGTAGAGTTCTTTGAGAAGTAATGCCTAAAAACACTACCAGCACAGCCATACACAAATCATTATTTCATCAAAGAATATTAAGGCTTGTATCTTAATCTAGTTGCTTCAGCTTGAGACTTAAACTCCGCTGTTTGCTGAACAGTGAGCAACAAGGGGTTTTGCAAGCTTCAAGGCTTCAAAGCATCTTCTGAAGAAGTCAACTATATTACAGATTTTTTCCTTAGGGACAAGTTCAAAAGAAGCTGCTAGCTTAACAGTTCTGGCTAAATCTGTTAACTTTGACTTAATTTTTTCAAGTCTAAGATTTACTCTGGATTAATTTTCAACTATAGAAGTTCTACAGCAATCCCAGGATATAAAACAAGAACTGTTAAGAGTACAATTATTCACAGCAAAAATCCAGGAAAAAAATCAATTGCCCATAAGCAGCAAAAAATCAAAGCCTTTTCTTATTAAGTACAACTACTTTAGCCAGAATACTTGAAATATAGAGTGTGCCAGTTCACTTTTTCTTCTGTTTGAAAAGTCAGACATCATGGTATGTTTACATTTGTGCACGTCTAGCAGTATCAAGTCCTTGCACATTGTTTGGAAAGCCTGGGCTACTAAAATAGCTTCCTGCTTTGTTTGGCAGTCTTCACTGGGAAAAGCAGTCCCTGAACTCTATGATTTAGTTTTACAGTGTATCATCACTTGAGCTTTTATCTTTCTGTGCATATGAGTTTTAAGAAGATAAAGGAAGAGCTGTATTTGGAAATCTAGTTGTCCTCTGTTTATAAACATTCAAGTCCACCTTTAATTAGCAAGGACAAAAATACAAGGAGAATTGGGTGTGTTATCACCTTCTCATAAAGAAACCAACATTCAATCCACCATTCAATCTCTTGCCAATGAAGTTGACAAGAGATCCCGCTCAGCAGTGTGCTTTTCCAGCTCACTTGCCTCATTTTAATGTCAGTAATTCATAGTATGATTAGCTCATTCCCTACAGACAGTTACAGAAAAGGTTGCCTAAGCAGCTGCTAGAATGGTCTGAAAACAGCAGCCACATTAAAGATCAAAAAAACTATAAAAAAGCTGCTTTATTTCTGTCCATTCATTTTAAATTATAATGCTGCAGAAAACAGCATTACTACCCAGCATATACTTCAGAACAGAGATTACACTTTACAGAGATTTTTTTCCCACTACTGGCTTATCATCCTGTATAAGAACAAACAGGATCCAAAAAGAAAGCTCTTATCTCCATACTCCAAACTCAAGTTTAGAAGCAGCATTTATGCCATGGACTTTAACGACATGCAACAAGTCAGGCACCAAGCCTGCATCTCTGTGACTATGCCTCTGGAAAAGTCATACTGCTAATACAATTCTCCTAAACAGAGTACACAAGTAATCCACATTGTCTCCCTAGGCTGGACTTCTATGCCTAAAAGAGATTTTTAGAATAGCCTTACTATAAACCATACCACTGACCACTGTTTCCACTACGCAAATACCATTAGGGAAGTTAGATCAGAAGGCTTTTACTACTAATGCATGTCAGTAATGTCACATTTAAAGAAGCTTTACTCTTAGAATGTAGGGATTTCGAGTTTGGGAGTTTTGGTTAAGTTTTTTAATGGAGTTCTACACAGTCAAATTTAGTTACCTTAAGCCAGTCACTGCATAGGGCACCACACAAGTTTTGAAAGCTCCTTCTCAGCTTCCCCATTTGTTTAGCTGGCAGTTTCACCACCAGTTCCTGCCACATGGGAACACCTTGGACTATGCTAAAGCACTGACTCCAGTATACAATACAGGGAGATATCCCTTCACACTAAAGGACAGCCCCATAAAACAAACAGCGTAATCTCAAGGTCTACAATGCCCTGTACTAACCTCAGTCTTCTACAGAAAGAGTTCTTCAATTCAGCCCTGAAATGGTCCAGAATTGAACACCACTTGCTGTTATTTACATGAGACTGAACATGAATCGGAAGCAGCAGGGGAAATAGTCCCAGTAGTCCTCACTATTCAGTGGCTGGAGACTGGAAGGCTTCCAAGTTTTACTTTAAGGCTGTTTTTCTAAACACTTGATGAACATTTACATAAGAAAAATAAGTTGTATTGATTAGTTGTAGGAAGGGTTGCTAGATTGTTACCAGAAGGAGTAGACAGAGCATGATCACTATATATGAAAACTAAGTTACTTAGGAATTGCAGAAAAGGTCATCTGAACAGTTACCACTTCTCAGATAGCTGTGCATGCTGTACATGAACAAGGCTGCAATCACTGAGCACAGTGAAGGACATTATCATTAACTGAATCCCTTCTTGCCTATTGCTCTCCCATCCAAAAAAAAGCTATAAATACAAAAACAGTTGACAAGGTGGCCATACGAGCCTCCTATAGCAGTCCTGTTAGGAATGGAAGCCAGCATGGAACTGTATATTGCTTGGTATTCTATAGCAGCCACAGTACAAACCATGGGCTTTGGCTGTCCACAACAATCATTTAACTCTTATTTCCAGCAACTCTTATCTCTCTTGCAGTATGAGTTTTAGACTTAAAAAAAAAACATCAATACATATTCTTTCATAGTTTTCATTTGGGTGAAAGTAGAAAACTGACATGCCTATTACTATTAGCACGAAAACTTCTATTTTTACTTACTAGTTTAAGGCTTTATATTAGGAAGATTTGCTATCTCTTACCCTTAAACACACACATGCTCAACAGCATTGGATCCTTAGAGATCAATGCCTTTTAATATGTCAAATACCACTCAATACGAGTGCTTCCTGTTTCTAGAGTAACCCAAACCAGAGTCTTACAGAGCTGTTTTCACCTCTAGAATTCACATCCACTAACAACAAACCTGACCTGAATACTACCTTACAACTGCTCTTTCATTCTGTCTGGAGCCTAGTGAAGATGGATATACTGTATTTCAGACAACGACAGAAGCAATAAAATATGGCCTACCCAGGAGGTAAGAGTATTGTTTGCTAAACAGTATACAGCATGAGGCAGGAAAATAATTCAGTTTAAACTGAGTGGACTTCCTTTACAATCATGTCATTTCTGACAAAGCACATGCTGACTTTCTTGTTTAGGACACAGAGCATTCTAGACAACCTTTTGAAAATTTAACAGAAATTTCAGACAGTTTTTGCAAGCGTTTTTCTGCTTGCAAAAAAAAAAAAAAAAAACCAACAAAAAAAAAAAACCAGACCAAACCCACAAACCCTCATGCAGAAAAATCAAACTAGAATATACTAAGCCTCCAAATTCTCAAGGCTGAACAAATTTCTCTTTATGCTTAAAACTAAATGTCTCAACTTCTGCCATGCACAGTTCAGAGATTCGTAATGCCCCATCCTCTGTCCAGCAAGATATTTGCTATAGTCATTTCTCCATATGTGACAATAGTGTTGAGCAGTACAGAAAATGGATCATATCCACAGAGAAGAAAAAGGTTAAAAATGATCAGATTAAACTAGACTTAAAATCCCCAGTGTGTATAATCTTAGAAAGAAGAGATCAGGAAGATAACTAATTGCTTAATACAGCAGTGTAGAAAGGACATCACAAGATTTATCATTCTGGTAGGTCCAGCAACTAGGCATAAATCTGATGGTACCACTTAAGTATAGTTTGTTTTTTTAGCAGTTCAGGTGTAAGTGAGGAGCTAAGATACAGGACAGTCACAGGGATCAGAAGTTTAATTTGGAGGTATGGAAGTGACTTAATGTAATGCAAAGTTCTGCATGCTCTAACCAGTTTTCATATTGAAATGACTCAGCACCTATTGCCACCATATTTTCCAGTAATTGCAACAGCCTTAATTTGCACAATGACATGCATCAGGAACTAATCCACTTCCCTACAGCAGCACCACAGGAATAGAGTTGAGTTTAAAACCGCACTAGAACTTGGGAGCTATTCTCACTCCCCAGCTTACATTGTAATGGAGGTGGAAAAGCAAGTTAAAAACTACATGAAATAAATTACAGGCTGTAATTTAAGGCTTAGCACTAGAAGCTTTATATTTGTCCTCTACTTCAAAATATAAGTTATCATTGTAACCTTGCCTTGAAGTACATTTTAAAGAGTTTCTACAGTAGTCTTTCCCAGTGTAAGGGAGAAGCACTAGTGTCCTGTTTATTACAGCAGTATGACTTACCATTGTAGCAGTCCTTGCATATATTTAGCAAAAAAGATACCCTACACTCGTATTATTTCAACTTGTCACCCCTCATACAAGATGAGAATTGGGACTAGAAAAACAATTTGAATGTACAAATGACTGCAGGATAGTCACAGTGAGTTTATAAAGCTTCCTTCCCCCAGACCACTTATTATATTAATGAGTTAATAGGCAGTTTATATCAACTAACAAGAACTTAGAGTAAAAGAGCCCATCTAGAAGAAGTTTCCCCAGCTATTCTTTTTGGCTATGAAGGTAAATGTTGGTTTATCCCTGTCAATACCAACAGCATAGCAAGAGTTCCCCTACCTTGTAAAAATCTAAGCTTTACCTTATCTGAAGCCACACAAAAGATAATTGTGTTAGTTGCACTTAAAACCTTAATAGCTCATCAAGAACAGTGAGACAACTGGACAAAGTTCTTCCAAGTTTTTCTTTCAGATGAGATTAACAATTCTGGAGTCCTCCAGAAGCTGTGTCATTAATGAGGAAGACATAGATGACTAAGGGTTATAAATGTTTGACAATCACAAAAATGAACAAGTAGTTTTTTCATTAAAGCCATGTTAGTTCAAGCCATCTTTAACAGGATAATCAGCTTAATGGGTATCCAGAGCTCAATATGATTTTTATGAGTTTGGCAGTTCTACGTTAAAAACCTTAACCTGCAGATATATAGTCTAGACTGCAGTCACCCAGAAGTCAGTGTACAACTAGCTGAAGAGTTTTGCTCCCAGGCTGTTTACTATTAACTAGAAGACCATGACAATGAAACTAGGCAGCTTTTTCCTGGACCAAATAATAGAGTTGCCAGAAGTCTGAAGAATATAAAAAAGCCCTCAGTTTATTAATAGAGTCAAAGATCTCTCATCAATTTTGTCCTTCAGAACACTGAAGATGAGAATTCAAATAGTTGAAAAGGCAGTTAAAATTCAACAGAAAGAAGGAATAAGTCACACAGGAAAAGTTTAACCTATAAAACCAACACAAAAAACTATCCATCAATAACTGCAGTAGTAGACAAGATGACCAACAGATTTAGTGAACCAAATTCATTTAGCTCAAAATGCATAGAAGCAGCTTCCTGCTAGTGATCACAGGCATCATGTAATGCTTAGTAAGCTTTAGTGACCAATTGTAATAAACCATTTTTTTAGTCTGGAAATACTTTAAAATCTCCTTGCACTGTGAGAAGCCTTCTTATAACAACTACTTACCATGACCATTAATAGTCACTCATACCAAAATGCAAGGACAGTCAGACTAACTCTGACTGCCAACACTATGGCTCTTAGGTTCTTGCTATCAACTACTCTGACTTTACTGACCAGCATGCAGGCACAGTTCCAGCCTTCAAACTTCAGTGCCAAACTCTACAACTAATTTGATTGAATCAATTTCCAGGACCATGAGACACTTGTGCTTTTATTCAATGTAGATGGTAAAAAAGACCAACTGAACAACAAGTGCAAGTTTTTTTTTCAGGAGCACCTGAGTGACAATTCCATATTTACAATTCCAATTCTCAGTGAAGTTACTGTAGTTCAGTGTGATAGATTTAAGCTAAATCCCCACCTAAAATGGCTGGGAACATAGTTCAAGCCTCTAATTGACTTAGAACTACTGTCACTTTCAAAACTCACCTGGGCCCTTCAAGAGCCACAAACAGGAAAAGACCACACTTTGGATGCCAGCTGGATGTTTGGCACAATACAGCAAATATCCAGAACTGCCCCGAGAATGAATCTCCCAGCTCTCCAGACATCTAATGTACATTTTAGCATTACTAGGGTCAGGTGTGACTGAAGTTCCTTTTTAGAGAGATATATAAACATGTAACTGGCAAGTTACCACTGCTGACAGCTATCCCCCATCTCCCCAAACCACCACATCTTATTCCAGAACTGTATTACCTAATTAGACTGGATCTGTTACTCCGCAAGAAGTAGGTTAACCAAGCCATTATCAATATTACAGCTCACATTCAAGTGTGTCTACCTGTTTTTTCCCCCACAGATAGTAGCCATAGATTAAGAGTAGACAGGCTCCAAGACTGTTAATACCAGATGGCTCCCCACTCCCCAGTCTTATTTATTTAAGCTGTAAGTGTAAAGTTGCCATATATTAAAACCACGGAGGTGTTGAACTATGCATTTATTTAATGACAGACAAATTTGCAGATGACATCAAGCTAAATGGTGCAGCTGACACATCTGAAGGATGGGATGCCATCCAGAAGGACCTGCACAAACTTGAGAAGTGGGCACATGGGGATCTCGTGAGGTCCAAGACCAAGCACAAGGTGCTGCAGCTGGGTTGGGATCCCAGCACAGGCTGGAGAATGAACAGAATGAGAGCACCTGGGCCAAGAAGGACTAATGGGTGCTGGTAGAGAGGCTGGACATGACCCAGCAATGTGCACCTGCAGCCCAGAAGAATCACTAGTATCCTGGGCTACATCCAAAGCAGCATGGTCAGCAAGGCAAGGGAGGTTCACTCTGCCCCTCTGCTCTGCCTTTGTGAGACTCCAAATGGAGTGTGCTATCCAGCTCTGGGATCCCCAGTGTAAGGACATGGACCTGCTGGAGTGAGTCCAGAGGCAGGCCATGAAGATTATCAGAGCGCTGGAGCACCTCTCCTATGAAGGCAGGCTGAGAGAGTTGGGATTGTTCAGCCTGAAGAAAAGGCTTCAGGGTGACCTGAGGCCTTCCAGTACCTAAAGGGAGAGAAAGACAGAGAGAGGCTATTTACAAGAGCATGTACTGTCAGGACAAAGGGAAATGGTTTTAAACTAAGAGTAGGTTTAGGTAAGATATTAGGAAGAAATTCTTCACTATAATGGTGGTGAGGCACCAGAACAGGTTGCCCAAAGAAGCTCTGGATGCCCCATCCCTGGAAATGTTTAAAGGCCAGGTTGGGTGGGGCTCTGAAAACCTATGGTCTAGAGTCCCATGGCAGCAGAGTTGGAGCTGGATGATCTTTAAGGTTCCTTACAGCCCAAGCCATTCTGTGATTCTATGATATTAGCAGCTCTAGCAGATATTAGAAACCTCTAAGTGTTAAAAAACATCCAGCTTGACATCTATTTTCCACCACTATGAAAAAGTGGTATTTGTGGTTCTGGTGATAAACACAGACAGGCTAGGAAGTGAAAATTACTAGAATATTATATCTTCCTGTATGAGACTAAAAATAGCTTCACTGACTATAGTACTTAGAGTTTCTAACAGACAAAAGCAGCCTCAGACAATTATAACTGCTAGTGAGCTTTCTTACTAAGGGTGGTATAGGTAAGTTAACTGACCACTGGATGGACCTCTTCCAAACACTAACCCTTTCCCAAATGCTTCAGAACAGTCTTCAGGGCAAAAGACAGTTAATCCCCGTTCAACTGACTCACACTTTATTCTGAGACCACCTTTCACCCCCTGTTTATATCTATATTAGAAAGCTGCAGGGTGCAGTTGAAGCAGTTCTGTTGAACAATGCAGTGCCAGAGGTATGGCATTGACAATATACTGTACAGACAGAGTATGGAGACTCTGTAGCCATTGAAAAGTTACTAACAAATATCAGCCTAAGTGCAGCAGTATTTTGATTATTTAGATCATATCACAACGTATTTTCACATGTTTAAAGAAGTCACTATTTCATTCTGAAATGTTAGGAGGAGTTTGCTTTAAAGTTCCATTTCCCAACCCAGCCAGTTTCTAACCTAATAATTTGTTAACTACATGAAACTTCAAAATCAATGACTAGTCCTTCCATTCACTATTTGCCATCATTAAACACAGGACAGTCTGTTCACTACCTCTGAAACACCAAGAGCACAGAGATGGCAAGTTCTGAAAGTAGACACCAGATTTCCACCAGGAGCTATGATTACTTCTACCAACCTAATAGAAAAGGCATACCATTCTTCCCACAAATACAAAAAAAATTCACTCAGATAATTGCACAGCCCTCACTGGGAATTTTACAGCAAGACAAACTTTTTATTGCTGCCTGTAGTCTTGGGCTAATCTAATTACTTAATTGTCCAAACTGATTTCAACAGCTTACTGGTCTGTCTTTAAGGAGAGCCAACAACTGGCTTAAGAGTTCAATGAGTTTTGTCCAACATTGTGTGTGTGTTTTATGCAGCAGTATGACAAGTCATGTTTGTGTAAGAATCCACCTATTTTTCTTTTTTTTGCATCTTTGCTAAACAGCAAGTGAGAGACAAAGTCCCTGTTTAAGCATTAGATTTCAATCTCCAGAAAATCAGAGTGCAACCAAGCTAAACAATCTCTAACTAGCTGTCAAATGCAGCATGTATAGAACAATTCCCCTGCATTAGTATTCAAAGGAGTTGACATAGTCCAATTAGTGCCAGCAACAGCATGAATTGGTACTTCCACCTTGCTTTAACAAGACTTACCCAAACAAGTAAGTCTTAAATAGCCAGAGTTAAGCTATTTTGTACCTGCCACCCTCTGATCCATATCCTTTGGTGTGCTGCCCTACAGCCAGAACTGCACTGTGTACTTCACAGTGATGCTGCATGGTACTACAGCATTTCACAGCACACAGTAGAACAATTCTGAAGTCAGTTTGTCTCCAGAACAACTTTATCATGAGACTGAAAAAATGTTAATCTCTAAAACGGTCAATGTGTCATGGCACATTGTGTGTGACTGGAATTTTGTATCAAATTGCTGCCACTTTGCTCCACCCCAGCACTCTTCACCTGGGAGCATTTAAAGAATAGATTCCCATAAGCTGTTTGCAGTAACAATCAGAGACTACCTCTCAACCTATTATTTGAAAAGCTGCTAAAATCCATACAATAAGGAATATTTGTTTTCATTACCTGCTAATGCAGAAGTCACTGCTACTGAGAGTTTGCCAGCCTTCCCTAGACAGTTAAGACATTTATTTCTAAGCAAGCTCTATAAAGCCCTGAAATCCCTCCATTTCTCAAAGCATAATCACACTCCATTTATCCTCTTTTTGTGTCTCCATAGCCAGAAGAGATCTTTGAATATTGACCATTGTACCACAGTAGCTCGTGAAACATTCTGTGCTTTGTTGTCACTACTTACTGCTGGTCATGCTAGCTTTAACATCTGCAGGAATTTCACAAGAGATATTCCTATATTTACATGCAAAAATATAACTAGACATTCCCTTCCTGCAAATCACTTCTTTCTAACATGGCATATCACACTTCTGAACCTCTGAAGCAAGTATTTGGAGGGAACCATTTACAGCAGACTACAACAGCAAAGCAATGGTTAACACTAGAATTCATTGGAGGGTATGTCTGACAGCTGTGAGACTGAATCCAGTGATTTCACTCACCACTGAGAGGAAGAATCTAATTTTTACAGCATGCTAATACCTCTTCTGGAACAAGTCAGCTAATATTATTTTCTTTGCTTTATGTCCTAAGTTGAGAATTACCCCTTTATAGCACTTGCCAACTCAAATTGTACTTGTGGATATGCACTTTGGTAACACCCTGTTCCTAATGTGCACCTAAAGGAAACCAAGGTGGTAAGAGGCAAGGTGGAGATGTAAATAAGGTTAAGCACCAAGATTCAAGCTGCAAGGAGAGCTGATAAAGCTAGATTTACATTCATGTGAATGCCATACATCAAGAGAAAAGTGTATATTCTATATTGTCTGTCCCAGTTTGTCTTTGAAGGGCAATGTGCTTGACTTGTCAAACCAGCTTAATTTCTGCCTACCTGAGTCAGTATTATATGAAGAGCAGGAATTTAATACTTGCCTTCAGAAAAGTGGGTGACCCATGTATGATTATTGCTTCTGTAAGGCTTTCCCATTCTACAAACTAATCTGAAAATTAGTTCTGTTGAGCTCTATTTTTTATTTTTCTATTTTGAACTATTTTTCCTCCTGTCTACTGTATTGCACATAAGAATTTAGGTATTGTTTGCCTTTAAGTTAGATTTCCCCTGTCTATTTGATGTATACCCATTCAGCCATCCTTTATTCTCTATATTAGAGTACTAGGAAAAAGTTTTTATTGTCATCTTGTAGGAAGCACAAAACTGCTGAGCAACAGCTTTGTGACATGTTTAAAAAATAAGGCTGAAGCACCATCTATTCCATACTGAACAGATGCTCAAGCATGAAGTGCATTTCCATTGTTGACACAAATTAAAAGTACCTGTAAGAGAAATACACTGAACTTTATTTTAAGCCTGTACTAGACCGGGTCGTTGTTTAGGATCACATCTTTAACCCCTTAAACACAAAACACCTTGAAATGCCATATGAGGAAATTCTAAGCTCATTTCTAATACATTCAAAGAACATATGTCTCAATTCTCCCATTTAACTGACCAGTCCTGCCTTGCATAATCAAAATTACCATACTAGATTACCTTACAACACAAACATCAAGACAGTAGCATTTTCCATATGCTTATGGAATTCAATCAGCACAAGGGTGATAGGCTTAGTCCAAGATAACATATACAGGACTTTGAGGGGTTACATAACATAGTACTAAGCAAAATAATCTTTGCTACTATGAATGCTTTGGTACCCCACTGATAAGATGTGGAAATTTCTTCATTAGACCAACAATCATACCTCATACCTTGATAACATTTCATTAAAAGTGTATTTAAACTGGATTCCAAAAAAAGAAATCATGCAGAATCTGTTTGTATTCAGATACGTCTTGAGAGCTGGAAAAACACCAAAACCCCAAGTTTAACACATTCAGCACTTACTTGGATATATATATATAGCTGTAGAGTTCCAAGCACAACAAGTCATTCTGAAGTGAAAGCTCATAACCCCAATCTAGCTATTCCAGCAAAGTCATAAGAAAGGACACCCACACAAGATTTCCCACAGAGGCATGGTTTCCAGAAGGAAACAAAGTGCACCTTCAATTCTGTTTCTTGCCTCTCTGTTCAAAACCTGTGAGCAGGCCTTCTACTTCCCTTCCCCAAACTTTATCTGCTAGTTTTACATGTTTCCAGTAAGCACGATCCTTAAGTAAATTTCTTCTCATGAGATTCATATTTAAACATGTATTCACAGGAAGCAGTCAGAAATTAAGTCTTTCATATCTCCATGAGTCTGCTGACATAATCACATAGAAGATTCCCCAGCCCTGACTGAGAGCTTTCTGACCTGCCTCAGCTGTAAACAAAATGATAGCACTCCTTATCTCCACCTCAAGGTTGCTCCTGGAACCTCCATCACCATACCAATTAGGAAACAGCCTCAGAAAACTTACAAGTTTCTGAAAAAACTCTGAGCTTCAAGTTCTCATCCATTTCTGATATGGTTATTTATATGTACATCCTTCACTCATTAAGAATATTTATAGTGGTGAGAAGAAAAAACCCACATTTGAGGGCAGGTTATGTCTGGATCGTCTTGCCTCCACCTTATGCTCACTTGTAACAGGCACACAGCTAAGCAATTTTTTCATAGTTTCTTTGCAAGAGTTGCCATTTTAATCCCTTCAACATGCATTGTGGCTAAGGACATGTTGTTACAAGAACACCTTAACTACTTTTAGAGACTACTGCTTCCAAATTCTCCATACTTAGGAGAGACTTCTCTGCAAAGCAACTGAAGCACACATGCCTCTGGCACTGGTAGGGATAAGGAACAGCAAAAGTTTTCTGGTTGTTTTCCTATAGACTTTCAGTGATGTATTAGCATCACTTAACACTTGCTTCAGACCTTATTTAGAAAAATAAAATCAGTCCATAATTCAAGACACAAGTAAATGCCCCAGTAACAGAAGCAGCTCGGCAGCCTCTATGACATGCCAGCAGCACAAGCACAGACTAACTGGAATACAGAGCTGCTTGAAACTAGTTTTCACATACTATAACTGCCTGAATGCCTTTGAAAGTCAACCATATCCATGGTTTCCTGTACTCTGTCCCATTTCTCATGGCCTCCTGTAGATAAGCCTAAAAGTTATTTAGAAAGTTACCTTGCTCTTAACATCAACTCACAAATCTTAACACTCGCTTGTCTTCATACAAAAGAGTTATTTCAGCTCTTCCTTAACTTAGTACTTAACCAAAATACTTCATCTGATTTCTTCATCCTCTTGGGGACTTGTATATACTTATAACAAGCTACAGTTCAGTTCCTCTCAAGGAGACACGGCAAGATTTTAGTAACAAACTTACACGCACATGATGCTTATCATTAAACTCTTGAACGCCTGTAGAGCATGTTTACAGTACCAAAGTACAATGATTCCTCTTCTGTTTGGCCAACTTCATAGCCATACTCTGCCAGTTAGAGCATTATGTCAGTTTTACTAAATATTTATACTAAGAAATTCTAATAAAATCCTAGAGGCAAAATGCTATTACACCAATGTTAATCCAGAATTCCTCAAAAAAAGCTTTAAAATCAAATTCATCTACCAGTTGCCATTAGTGACATTCTTCATGAGAAGCAAAACTCAAGCCACAATCTATGATCTTTACCACTCCTGCTCTCCAGCAAACTGCACTTCATACAGGCTGATGTGAGTGACAGTGGTAGTCACCATGAGCACAAAAGCAGCAACTAACACAGTTGCTGGTTTTACTAGATTAGCTCAAAAGTTTCTATGATACTGAAAATCCTTTAAGCACTCATTCAATATTACCTGACAGCTTCATCAATATGCCATGCACACCATCAATATGCCATACACACCTCCTGAGCAAGCTGTGGTCAGTGCAGTGCTCACTAAAACAGCATACTCCTCAAGTAAGAATCTCTACTGTTTGGAAATAGACTGTAAAAACACTCCCCTATCATTAAGATTTCTTTGTTTTGCATCTCTTTACCACAATGACTCATTCTTACATTCTATTTATTTTATCATTTATGCCTTTTGATCAATGTTTTAACACTTTCAGAATTTATCCAGAAAGATAACTTTTCATTACTTCACACATCAAAATAATAAAAAAATAGCAAACCACAAAAGCCAGCCAAAAAAAAAAAAAAAAAAAAAAAAAAGAATGATACCTAAGGGCAGGGCAGCTAAAGTTCCTGCATAAACACACATATAATCTGTTCACCTTCTTTCTGTATGCTGTAACCAAGGTGATTTGACAGTGACTGATCAGTCTTACTCTCAACCTTTTTCATTGCCTTTATTTAAGTTACAACCGGTGTCTAAAAACTAAAACACCTGACTATCTCTGAAATACAAACATCTAGGCACAACAGTAACCCTCCTCCCTCTTCCTTATTTTACATCCCTTCCCCTTTGATGCTTCTGCAAGAATTTGCATCACTTTTTGCCTCATAACAAGAAGGCTACTTTCAGCAGGAAAAATAAAAAGCATAAGCAGTGTAACACGGTCATGCTCTATTTGACAGAATTATCTAATCACAAAAAAAAACCAAAACCATCTCAGCTAGCACAAGAATTTGAAGTCATCCAGTAGCCTATTGCATTGCAATAAACAGCACAACATTCATCACTTTCCCTACAATCACATCAGAAGCCAGCATAGTATATGCATTATGATCTTTGGCTGATGCACAAGCTACAGGGTCAGTTCTTGTCATTGACTTAGGTACAAAACCTTAGTTTGCATCACCCAGCTCTTCAAAGAAAGCTTCTTATGATGAACTGTTACGTACAAGCTTTGATCTAGTGAAAATAACATCCCCTTCTATGCTTAAGGGTTAGACTTTAATTCAACAGCCTTTTTAAATGCATCAGAATACATTCAGAATGCCAGCACTACATTGCTTGCAGGGAAGTCACATGTAACATTACTTACCATAAGATTCAGATCTCTTCAAGAGATCTAAAGCCGTTTGTCTGCACACACCAGCAGGCAAAATTATCTATGAGCTGTTGAAAGCCAGTAGACAGCTGGACTGATGAGTTAAAAAGGAATGACTATCACATGCTCAGACACTGCTACACTTCAATAAAGTGCTTTAGAGAATGTTATCTATGATTATAGAAGCATCTTCAACCTGGTTCTTTAACTAATAGCTTCACTATAAATCTGTTAACATCCTCAGGTATTTAAAAATATTCCTAATTGTACGCATGAACAGCTGCAGAATACACTCCCAGGTTGAAGACTTGAGCAGCTTTAAGACCATCAAATACCCTTACTGATAATAAAACATTTTTTTATTTTACTAATTAACTCTCAGATGTCAAGTGCTATAGGAGCCCAAATTGTTGCTGGCTAAGCACAACCCAATCAAAGTTCATCAAGATTACTTCTCTTCTGGGTCTTTTTTTTTTCACTGGGCAAGACCCCCCCCCCCCCCCAGCCCTTTGGAAACAGAATACTCTAAACTAGTAGATTAGATTAAGAGTTTGGAGTGCAAACTGCAGAACAGTTGTGTCTTCCTTTTTCATTTCTGCTAGGAAAAGACTAGTAAGGGGTTTCATAGAAAAGCCTTATAAAATAGGAAAAATATTTCAGTGACAGGAAAAATTTTAATTCTTAATCAATTTAATTCTTCAACCAATTTACCACAAGTTTACAGGGATTTATCAGCAGTTCTTAACTTAGTCTACAGCTAGCAGTGTCAAAAACACTCCAAGGGCAAAAATCAAGAGTGAAAAATATTGTCTTCTGGATCATTACATTAATGCATGGATGTATTAATAGAACTTCCCAAGATGTAAATAGGTTCTGTCCAAACTTTGTGACAAGTTAAAGCTAAGTTTCCACCTATCCTGTTGAAACAGATTGCATTGGCAAAGCACAGAGCCTACCCAAGTCTGAGCAATGAAGGGCTGAAAAGTCAAACACAAGGATGGCAGCCTGCCAAACCCCAGGATGCCAATAGCCTCCCCTCTTCAATCTTTGGAACCCCAGGCTGGCTAAATATACCCAGAGGATTGCAGTAGTTTGTGCTGATACTGTTGAGTCACAGAAAGTTAGAACTGATTCACAAAAGGAACAGATCAGAAGAGAAAGCTTGCCAACATCTTACTCACTCTTTGAAACAGCAATTAGAAAATATTTTCATTTGCCCTACAGGCCAGCAACAGAAAGATCCATGCTGTATTTCAGTATATGGCACTAAGAAGGCTTTTCAGTTTGAGGAGTCATATTTGAAGCGTTTTAGAGCAAGACCACCAGAAGCTGAGGTACAGCTGGTCTGTCACAGGGCTACAGCAGCCACATGTCACACTTCCTCATTTTTGAGCTTCCACTGATAAGCATAAAGTTTATGGAAACAATAACTATGGGGTTTTTTCCCTTGTGTCTTCCAGTAGTGTAAGTTTAAACTAGCATTTGAAATAAAGTCTGCTTTTTCAGATCCAAGGAGATAGGGTATAAGGAGAGTTGCAGGCTAACGCCTGCGTTGCACACACAACACTAGAAATGCAATACTAACCAAGGTGATTATAGAGCTGAGGGACAGACTTCTTATGAGACCATGGCAAAACAAGAGATTGTTCTGTGGCATTTGACACCAAAGCATAAGAAAATTTAACTGTGGTAAGGTATACAGCTGGAGTCTTGGGAACAAGAGATGCTGAAGAACAGGTTTGAAAGGAAAGGAATAATGCGTGGTTTGGACAAGTAGACAGGCCTTTTCTGCTTCCATGTGCCCTAAGTATGTGTCTAATACACAAACTTGTGATTTAAATATAAAACTAAGCATAACAGAAGTTCCATTCCCTCACTCAATGCAGCAGGGATGAAAACTACTTTTAAATTAACCAGGTGACTCCAGGCATGCAAAGTTTAAGCATTCTTCCTTTGAGGACAATTTTAGCTGTTTGAGTTACATTAAACCTGTAAGGCATGGTGCATTAGATGCATTACAGAGCCAGAACTCTGAATTAATTCCAGCAGCAGCCATAACCAAGGCCACCCACCACTCAAACAAGCAGGGCAGGAAGAGCAGTATGAGCAGGAACCCTGGATTCAGCAATGAGAGTAAAGCAGCTGCTCGAGGACTGCTGTAAAACCCTGGGCCAAGCAAAGAGCCGCACAAAGTCTGCTAACGGGAGAACACAAAGCCTGCAAAAAGTGAAAAATTTTACTCCCACATCAAGACCTCCCTCTACGTACCGCTCAAAGGTAAGAATGAGAGGTTGCTTATAACAGGGGTGAGACGAAAAACAAGAAGAGAAAGATTTCCCAGCCCAAACACGCTTTCTTCCCCAGAGGGAGTGCGCCAGGCCCCCGACAGCCGGGCTCCCAGCGCCGGCCGGGCGCACCCTGCCCGGAGCAGCCCGCCCGTCCCGTCCCGTACCTGCGATATCCCAGAGCTGCAGCCGCACCAGGGTCTTGCTGTCCCAGTTGATGACTTTGAGAGCGAAATCCACGCCGATGGTGGCCCGGTAGTGCTGGGAGAAGAGCTGGTGCACGTAGCGCTTGATAATGCTGG
Organism: Lonchura striata; assembly: GCF_050655825.1. Classification (NCBI taxonomy): domain Eukaryota; kingdom Metazoa; phylum Chordata; class Aves; order Passeriformes; family Estrildidae; genus Lonchura; species Lonchura striata. The sequence continues at coordinate 65,265,144 of NC_140705.1, read as the reverse complement.
TTTTGCCCACGCCTAGCTCCCCGATCACCAGCACTTTGAACAGGTGCTCCCGGCACTCCGGCACGCCGCTGCCCGCTCCTTCCCCGCCGGCCATCCCTCCCTCCCTCCCGTGGAGTGCGGCGGAGAGGCCGGGCTGCCGGGGCCGCGGCTCTCCCGCTTCTAAACTTTCCCAGCCAACAACTTTCCTCCAACTTTCCCCAGCCGGCTCCCCGCAGGGCCGGCCCTCGCCGGGCGGGGAAAGACCGAGCGGGACGGCGGGCGGGAGGAGCGGGGAACCTCAGCCACCACCTGACTGCAGTCACAGGACGCGGAAACTCCGCGGGCTTATAGCGGCCGGCGGAGGGCGGCGGGAGGGGCGGGGAGAGGAACCGGCCCGCCCCGCCGCTCCGGGACACCGGGTGGAAAGTGGGAATAGGAATGGAAAAGGGAAAGGGCCAGGGCCAGGGCGGGGGGAGTCCCCCCGCAGCTGGGAGCGCCGGCTAGCGCGAGGTGGCGGCAGCGGGGACTGAGCGTCAGAAGAGGGCTCGGGTTGGGAAAGTGTGAACTCTGTCGGTGCCATTCTTTGGTACTTGGCTTCCAGCGGTGGTGGTGGCGGCAGAGAAGTTTTGTCCCGGTGAAGTCTCTGAAAGCGCCCGGGTTTTCTCCGCACCGTCCGGCCAAGAGAGGGACGAAGGGCCGTATCAGGATGAGTGGCGATGGGAGGCTGCCAGCGGCCCGTGCCCGTTCCGTCTCCATTCCCAGGGGCCAGCCTGGGGAGCTGTAGGTGCAGGGTGCTGCGCCCTGCCCACCTCCCGCTCCCGCAGGCCCTGCCCTGCGGCCTAGGGCTGCGTGCGGGCCGGGCCGAGCTGAGCCGAGCCCGGCGGGGCACACGGGGCCGGCAGTGCGGGCCGGGCCGGGCCGTGCTGAGCCGGGCCCGGCGGGGCACACGGGGCCGGCAGTGCGGGCCGGGCCGTGCTGAGCCGGGCCCGGCGGGGCACACGGGGCCGGCAGTGCGGGCCGGGCCGGGCCGAGCTGAGCCCGGCGGGGCACACGGGGCCGGCAGTGCGGGCCGGGCCGGGCCGAGCTGAGCCGGGCCCGGCGGGGCACACGGGGCCGGCAGTGCGGGCCGGGCCGTGCTGAGCCGAGCCGGGCCCGGCGGGGCACACGGGGCCGCAGCCAGCCGACAGCAGTGACGCAGCGGTGGCTGCTCTGCGGAAAAGGCTCGGGTAATGAGGGAAGAAATCGCCTTCTTAACTGCAGGATTGCCATCAAACACCTACATCTAAATTTGGTTCTTTCCTGTAGCTAAATTGATCTAATAAAATATTTTTATTATTTTCTGATTGCTTTAAAAATTATCCTAGGCATAGAATCGTGGAATGGTTTGGGTTGGAAGGAACCTTACAGATCATGCTAGTCCCAACTCCCCTGACATGGGCAGGGACACCTTCCACTAGACCAGATTGCTCAAAGCCAGGTCCAGGGATGGAGCATTCACAGCCTCTCTGAAACAGACGCGTTGTTAGAGAAGAACATACAACAAGTTTCCTGATCTGAGGACCATATGTGCTAATTACAGGTACTGGGAAAAAAAAAAAAAATCTTTGCTAACATACTCGCCAAATTAAACACACAACCCCAGGTGTCTGTGCCAGTAACAAGTGGATGAAGTTGTGTGGTAATGTCTCCATTATGTAATGTTCATTTATCATGTAAATACCTAAACAAAACTATTTTGTGGTGGAGAGCAATGGCAACCACCCCAAATGGGAAATGTTACCTGGTTGTCTGGACAGCCTGTGTATACAGAGGCTGATAACCCAAGGGAAGATCTGAGTAGTGAAGGGATGCCCCCAGTGGGAAAGTAGCACTTAAAATATATGGTAACATCTGTCAAACCATCCTCAATTGCTCCTGATACTGTAACAGTTTTTTGCACATGCTAATTTCTTTACAATGCTTTAAATTAGTGGCTTCAGTAAAATGATCCAGATATCTTCAGGTGGATTTTTGAGAATGCATATTTCCATGCCACACAAAGATGGTACATGCAATGTAGATGTGAGTAGGTAAAAAGAAGAGCTGTTTTGCAAAATAAGGCAAGAAAAGACAGCATTCTTGGAGAAAAATTGTGTTTGGGGATTTTGGTGTGGTAAATTTGTTAATTTGTCATGCTATATTAACTCCATGACAATTGCTGTAATTAATATTTACTTGCCCAGCAGTAATAATACCAGAATATAAACTGGGGGAAGACTGTAACTTAGAAACTAATTTTTTTTTTCTTGATGGAGGGAGGCACAGGGCAGCCTAGGTTCCTATCAAGAGATGAGACAAGCAAGTGACACTGTCTTTATCCAGGCAGTTGAAATCAGATGTGAGACAATATTATTTCAGGTACAGGTACTTTAACCACTATGGGTTCTGGTAAACCTCTCTAGCTATATATAGACTGAGGTGTGTTTCGTCACAATCATCCATTCAGAGAGGGAATTTGGCTGGCATGCACTGAAATTTCTCTCCAGATAGGTGCCAGAGTTTTCCTTCGTCTTGCAAAAACCATACTGGGTTGGAAATGAATTGTCACAAGCTCATCTAAGGGTGGCTGGGGGTTAGGATGGATGCAGAGGCCTTGTTCCACAGGCCTAGATGGAGTCTTTGAGCTTTTATTCCGCACTTGTTTTCAGTAATTACATTACTTTCCTACCTTCTGGAAGAGTTGTATTAATTGATTAATAGGCACATTCTGTAAATATATACCAGTTGTGGAATGCTTGTATGTTGACTGCAGGCCTCTCATAACATTAGATAAATCGTTTTCCCTTGCAAAGATGGGAGCAAAATTGTAGGTATTTATTACCATTTGTAGGCCTGCCTACTACCCTTTTTGTTTTACATGTCATAAAAATTCGTTGACGCTATACAAATTAATTCCATTACTTCCTCCATTCCTTCTTTTTTTTTTTTTTTTTTTTTTTTTTTTTTTTAACAGGCAAGGCAAGACATATTCTGGTTCTGGTTGGGATAGAGTTATCATATCAACTAAGTGAGGTATTACTAACTGTACTACTAGTAGTAAACTGAATACAAGTACTTGGGGATACTTCAGTTTTATATCAACAAAAAAAGAAGCCTGTAATTTAATTTTTTTTTTTTCACATACTGATTTGGAGTGACTAGAACCAATATTAAAACCAAAGAAGTCAATGAAAGTCATGATCTGTTCACAGAGGAGTCAGTATAAAAAACCAAGGGCAAAATGTGACTGATAATTTGCCATGATTAATAGTTTAATCAGTACTGATTACATTACATAATGCCAAACGTATAGCAGTAGATCTTGCCTGAACTAATAATTTGCCTTAATTTCATTAATATTAATTTTCATCAAGCTGGCAGATACCTGTGTGAAAAAGCTTGGAAAAATTCAGTCATTTATAGTCCAGTATCTCCGGGGCAGAGCAATCAGTCATGCATGAGGTTATAGAATAAAATATAATCAACATCCACCTAATCTTCATATTGTGAGCTTAATTTCTGTGTCACTTGGTCTTTTACGTATATTTCTCATTTTTAAACTGACTTCCCTTGATCACTTGAATGTCAGCAAAAACACTCTATTGAACAAGGGCTATTGACATTATGCTACAATAATTTGGACAAAAACATTACATTTTACCTTCAGTTGCCTGCACTGGGAGACCAGGAAAGGGTTATTTTTGGCCATTTTACCTAGCTTATCTGGTTGGTTGCCTTTAAATAAGATGAGTGCTTCATATTTCAAATACAAAATAAAAGCTCTAATACAAAATAAAAGCTCTTTGGTTTTGGTGGGGTTTTTTTTTTTTTTTTCTTTTTCCTTTCTCTGCACTGGAGGTCTGAGGAATGAGGAAGAGAAATGTGTATCTTACAAAACAGGCTTTTGGTACCCTCTCATCCTAAAGGCTGAAGTTTAGTCTGATTTTTTTTTTTACTGTTGCTGTTTGTTGCAACCAGTGGCTGACCAGCCACCGGCTTCCTTTGCTAAATTATGTTTATCCACATGTCAGAACACTGGCTTCCAACAGCAGCTGGATTTAAGGAACTGGCTGGCCACTGGAAATGCTACAGAAATTTTAATAACCTCATGATCATTACACAATGAACTGGTGAAATAGTTTAGCTTGTAAGACAGCACTTTAGCTTCCTTTTTTTTCTGATCTGGAGTGGCTTTTGTATCTCTCTTCCTTCAAAAGGAAAAACTGCTTCTTCTAATCTTTCCCATGTTAGTCTCTCCTCCGCTTCCTCTACACACCATTTTTGCCTTATCCAGCTTCTATTTTCATCATACCAGCTTCAATTCTTGTAATTCTTGTGATTCGTTAATAACTTTTCTTTTTGCCTTCTTTTTCTTTGTTTTTGTTCCTCCTGTATTTTTATTTCTTTTCCCATTAATGTTATTTTTCTCCTGACCTCAGTTCAGGCCTTTCACTTTTTACCTTTTTTTTTACAATTTCTTTCTTTCATACTCACTTTCCTATTCTTCTGAGCTTTTTCCTCTCTGAAGTGAATGGGAGATTTTTCATGTTTCTACTTGTCAGCCAGTGGTGAGAAAGGGACCAGCAGCAGGTTCAGCCAGTTAGACCAGGGAAAGCTAAAAGAGGCACATTCTTGCCTGAAGCGGAGGGATGCATTTAACTTACTCTGCAGTTACATTAGAAGTCAAATTCATAGCTGAAGGGATGGTGTGAGTGGCTGAAAAAGTGGGATGTATGACACATGGACAATTTGCCTGTGTGTATGAGGATGCAGAGCTGCTTGGAGACTATGACTGAGCAGGTTTGCACGCTCTGTTGTCTGTGTGCTTCCTTGATCTGATGGAGGAGGCACAGAGCACTTCCTCTGCTCCATGTAGTGTTTCCCAGAAGTCAAGGGGAAAATAAATCCACATTGTACATGAATACCATGATCACAGCCAGAGCGTTCTGCTGGAGCAGCACAGATGACTGAATGCTTTTATTTAACAGTGGATTTTGAGGGAAATGTCCCACAGTACTGCTTTTAGTGTTAGTAACATAGAGTGGAGACCAAAGCAGGAATGGAAGGCTGGGGATATTTTGGAAAAATCTTCTATGGTCAAGTAAAACACTGGACAACAAAGCATATACACAATTAATTGTGTATAATTAATACACAATTATTGATTGAATTAATAGTAATTGAAAGTTATATATGAGTTTACAGTCTACAAATGCATGCCTAACTTTTGCCCACTGTATGCCATCCGCTGTATGAGAGCATCCATGAACAAAAATCTAAGATTATGTGATAGTATTAAGCCTGCCTGGGGCTTTGTTTCCTGCCAGACACTATGACACACTCTTGTCTCCCGACCACAAACTTAACTGAGTGATGCAGGCTTGGACTTGTGAAACATTTTCAGCATATAGGAGAGTTCTACTCATACTCAAACAATGTAGTTGGAGAAATACAGATACTGTTGTAAAATATATCTTGGATGCATGCATGCAAAACTATTATTAGACAACCATAAATATATGTTGGAAAATCCAGAAAAATAAATACTGATTTTTATTTAAAGCCTGTAAAATAATGGTGCAAAAAAGTGAAGTAATGGAAGAGTCCTTCTGTCTAGAGGAGTAAGAGAAACCAGCCATGAAGAGGCCATGTCAAACAGTGACATTTGCTGGCAAACTCCTGGAGAGAGTCCCTGATGATCAGCAGGCAGAAGTCTCCTTAATGAGGCCTGATGGTCTTGCACACGGGATGAGATAGTCTTTCTCACATGTAATCTATGTAGGTAAATGATGGACCTGGAATACCATTTTCACGTAGCTATCAAGCTTACTTGTTCCCCACTTGCAGGCTTCCTGTTACCCAATTTCTGGGCCATATCCATTTTATTGTTACTTCTGTTTTTTTGAAAAGTCTTTTGTGCCTTTTCAATTATCAGGAAGTTGAATGGATACCATACTGCTATGGCACTGAGTGGCTGAGAAACTGTCTCATCATCTGCCTGTGTCTGCAACACATAAAGCAGGAGCAAGCTGTAGTGAAAGTGCTACAAATATGCTGATTGCTTTCCTGACTTCTTTTGGTAACTCTCTATCTGCATAGATAATAGACTGAAATAAACAGATTTTGAATTGTTTCCACTGCAAATATTTTTTTTCCTCTTTACATATGAGAATGCTAAATTCTTTGCCTTCATTATGAGCACTCTAAAGAAGATAGTAGTTCAGTACTCTAGTATTGAACCAGTGCAATGAGCCCCCAGTGTGTTGTTGGCAGGCAGATTTGTGGCAAAATAGGTAAATACTTCCAGAGCATTGTTGCAAATCTGAAGACTGGGCCAGGTGGGAGGACAGCCATTGACTGGAATTCAGATAAGCAAGATGGAATAGTTATTTAAATACTGAGGGGATTATTATGATAAGCTTTCTTCCTTTGCTAGCTGTTCACTCTAGCTTGTGTGTGGACATTTATTCCCCCAACAACTTTTCCCACATTCAGTAGCTATGCCCTCCATTCTTCTCAGTACTCCCAAGCCATGTGCTATGAAGGAAACAGGTTCTTCCATGCAAAGCCCTTACTTTCCATCCACCTGACTCTACCTGATCTCTTCCATAATGTTAGGGTTGTTTTGATCTCTCATCAGCATGGAAGATGAGGCAATTATCTGTGTGGTGATGATTAACTCTTAGCATCTACAGCACTGCATAAAGGTCATGAGTATGAAGGTGGAGAGAGATGAGAGGATTTACTCAATCAGCAGCAAACTGTAGCATCTCCAGCTGGGCATGGGTGGACTCTGCAGTAGGCACTACCCAGACATAAGCTGCCCTAGGAAAGCATTTTTTGTATGTTTTAAATGTTTTAAATTGTTCTGAGACTGAAGTACTGAAAGGCACTAGAAATTACTATTTATGTTTGATATCCCACCATATTGTTTTGTGTCACTCTTAACTAAAAATCCTTATCATTCTTAGCTTATCTTGGTTTAAAACTGTACTTTTCCTGTATCACACTGAATAATATCTGTAGCTACAGAAATGTGACTGAAGATATGACTTGGAAACATAGATACCAAATTACATAGAGTTTAGAGTGATGAGTGACAACCAGACACTATTGTGTATAATAAACATACACTATTGTGTATAATTAATCCATATTGATTGACACATTTAATTTTAAATCACTAAAATTTATTTAATTTGTATCAATCCTTTAAAGCAACAGCATTTATTGCATCTTTCATGGGGAGCAAAGTAGGAAAACTGAAACAAAAAGCATTCTATGACCTTTTGTAAACTGCTGTAGTAAGTCCCCATTCTGCTCACACACTTAGGCAAGAGAAATTCAGTCATCATGACTCATCCTATCCTCTGCACCTTCTATAGTTCACTCCTTTGCATGAACTTCATCACATGCAGCCAGCTTCTTATTTTTTACGGTGGGACACGGAATGGAAAAGATAACTATTACAGCAGACCTGGAAATACAGCTAATATGCATGTAGACTTAAATATGCATCATGTTTATTCACTCATTACATGTTCAGCTGAAAATATAGATGTTTGCCACTGCCTTCTTTGCTGCACAATTGCACAGCAATGATAGAAGACATTGAAATGCCCTTTTCTCTCTCTCTTCACATTCAAAAGGGCAAGGTTCTCTAACAAAATAAACAAACATACTTATGCATTTTTGTCGACCTCAATGCTGCTGTGTGGCTTAAACATGAAGCCATGTAATGGAGCAAGCTGTATTATGATCAAAGTATAGAACAGTATATATTTGCGTGCAGATTGTGTTGGAATTTACATTGCAACTAAGTGTCTTTCTTACAACTGGCTTTAACTGTGAGTTGTTAAAATTTATGTTTGAGCTGAGGTTTCCAAAACCTGACCAATTTGAAAGGGTTTTTTAATGATACAGGAAGTTTGATGCATGCTAACCTTTGTCAATTTTCAATATCCTACTGCGAAGGACAGGAGTTGAAACCTTTCCAGTCTAAAGGCTTTTGATCTTTGGCTTGGGACAGTCACTCCCCCCCCGCCCCCCACCACCCAGTAGTTTATTATTGAGAAATGGTTGAACAGGTCTTGTTGACAGGTTTTAGAGCTTTTCAGCCTGGGGCAGACACCTGGCATGGATAAGGTTTGCTTAGGTTTCAAGCAGGCTAAAGAACAATAATGGAGATTCCCAGTCTTCATTACTGAGAAAGCTTGTAGCTCCTTCTGCAATTCTGTATTGTCTTATCCTCATGGCTCTTCTTTTCTGTAGGTATTTGGACCATGGTTTTATAGCCTTGCTCTCAACCATACAAAAACCAAACAAAACAAAACAAATAAACAAACAAAAACCCCTAAGCCAAAAAACAAAACAAAACAAAAAAAAAACCCACAAACAAAAAAAATCTGTCAGGCTCAATCTGTGTCAAATTTTATTTGATAAATAATTAATTAGAATGTATTTTGCTAAACAAAATAGTGGGTTTTTTCAGTCATCATTTCTTAAGGAAACGTATGGAAATAATATATTTGGAAGACAATGTGTGACTACTATGCCTGTGTGAGAATGAAGCTGGGTTTAACGCCTAATCACTTTACATGTGTTTGCAGACAAAAAAAATCTTTAGATTCATCATTCATTGAGAAAAGCTCTGCTTGTTTGTTTTTTTTTTCTCTTTTATTTTTTTAATTGGTTTGTAAGCAGGATTAGAGTGCTATTGAAGCCATTTTCTTTCTTGAGTGTGTATTCCATCATGGTGTTCCAGTTCTTAACCTGCCCCTGGCTGTATGTGCCTTTTTTGCCAGGAGCTTCCTGAGGAGCAGCACCACTCAGTCCACGAAGAGCTGGCAGCCAGGGAGTGGGGTCTGAGCACTTTTGCCAGCTGGCTGATCAGCTGAGGGACAAGGACAATAGCTTATCTATGCTTGCTCTGGTCAGCTCCCAAGACATTCTTGTCCTTCAGACTGGTATGACTCCTGGCTCAGTGCCTGTTTTCATCACTGTACTGCTGTTCTACATACACACAGCTTCTTTTTGCTAGTTATTTATCATTTTTGCATAATTTTACTTTTATTTGTGGCGGCCATCTAAACAACCGCTGCCTGTTTTCTGCATTTTTAGCAACAGTCATAAACTGCTGTCAGTTGGATCTTGTTAAGCCGCAACTTTATTCCATCAGCCTCTATTCTATGGAGCCTACACACCTCTAAACTGAACATAAAAGGAAATAAACACGTCACTCTAGGCATAAATCCCAGCAACTGAACATCTGTGTTTAATGCTTTTGAAATGCCCTTCGAAAAGGTAGCTGCAGGTGGTTTTGTTGGTAAATAATTTTGTACTTGTCCATATGTAATGTTTTAAAAGCCCAGTTTCACTGGTTTTTGCTTGGTTTTTTTAAAATCCATTAGGATCCATGTCTAGAGAGCTGAACTAATTAAAGAAAATAATGACCCACACTTGTATCAGATCAATATATTTGGAAATGTTTTTTGCAAGCTGAATAACAAGCTGAAAATTAGAATATAAATGTTGCCAATTCCATGAGCAAGGAAAGGGTTTAATGTCTGATATCAATATTATTATTAGATAGTTTTCAAAGTACTGCCAAAAGAGTACATAAAACTGCCACTGAGTTGCATATTTAGATTCAGTATTGTTCTTCCAAGTGGAGCACAGTTACAATCTTTATCTTGCTTTCCACCTCACCATGGTAACATGAGTTATGTACCAAATCTTTCTACTTCCAAGTACCTTTTTTGTGAACAGTCTGTTTATGTCAGAGATTATATTTTCAGGCTGTACACTTTATATCATTCAAAAGCAACTAATTCAGCACAGATATCTTGCAGTCCAGTAATGATGAAAATTGTTGTAGTCTAAAATGAAGTGCTGATTTTCTATCAGTACCTATTTTTGTTTCTTCAATGTCTCTTTTTCATTTTTTTCTCCTACTTTCTCCTGGCGAGACATTCTACTGAAGAAATGTAACTTCTCTAAACATCTTTTTAAGATACCTTATAAGTTTACAGACACTATTTGTTAGTCTGTCATTTAATTTATAGAAACAAAATGTACCTGACTCTTTCAGAAATTGTGTAGTCTGCAGTTTGTTCCTTGTTTGTTTAATCTAATCCCGTAACTAATGGTGTTGATCTCAACAAATTTAAGGGTGTCTATTTGTTTTTGTCATAGAGACAGTTCTCAAATATTAACCCTGCCTCAAACATTCACACAGCAAATTCAATGGGATGAAGAATTGTGGACCACAAAAGCAAAGCCACCCCTTTACAAAGCTGTTGTAGCTCTGAGTCAGTGATTTGTCTCTGTGAAAGACATACTAAGTTCTTCACATATAACTTCCAGATGAAGGACATTTTCTTCCTCAGGACGCGCTCAGGATACATCTCTTCTGAGCTACTTTTTCAGTTTCTTTCTGTCATAGATGCAAAACGCCAGAGAATCCATTTCTTGGCAGAAGGTAAATCACTTACAGAACAGAGAGTTACAGATTGCATATTTAGAAGTTCAATTTCTAACTGAAAGTATTTATTTAACATATCCCAAAGCTACAGTTGATATTCCTTCCTTTTGCTGGGCCTAGCAAACACTTTCTGTCTTACATGGGATTGCATGTGTGCTAAAGATCACAGAGCTTTTTTATCAAAATTGGTTCTCAGATGTGTATAAAGTTTTAACAACCATAAACAGTCTTTTCAAAAAGCAGCTTGTCACGTGACATATGTGGATGCCAACCAAGCTTTCTTTTTTTTTCTTTTTCTCCTAAATGAAAAAATTTCTTCCAGCAGCCTCCCATAAACTACTTCAAAGAAGTCTCAAGTCTTTCTTCCCCCAGATGACCTACTATTCTGTGTATTCTCAGAAAGTTAGTCAAGGTATTTGAAATCTGAGGAATGTGAATAACAGCAATTTTGATTTTTTTAAAACCAATAATGTATTTCAAGAGTCGTGATTTTATTTTCAATGTTTTTTTTTAGTTTATATCTCTCAATAACAGCAAAGACATATCTATAAAGGGATAAGGCCTGCAGAAAATCCAGTAGTTTTGGAAAACTACAAGGCTGACAAAAATCAGTTTCAATCGAACACAGTACTTAAATTATGCTTAGTGTCAAACATATGAGTTAGTGTAGGAAAGTTTAGACTCATGCCTCAGAGCTAACATGTTCCAGTGGTCTCTCAAATGACTGCTGAGAGAGGAAAGACTACAGGTTACCTGCACAGATTCGGCACCTCCAGGAGTGGGAATTTCTTCCATGCCCCTCATTTGCTGGATTTAAACACACATCAGCCAGTGGTCTCTTAAGTTCTTTGTTTAATATGCCAGAAACCACTGCCCATTCTACATAGCATGAATTCTAACCACATGCTGTCACTTTGATGGGTATTTTTCAGTGGACTTTTTTGAACAGTACAAGTAGCTGAAACCATGCTTTTGCTTAGTTAAGAAATAATGTTCTACTTAAAAAGCCAAGCATTCAAAATTATGACATTTCAGAAATGAGGCTGTCCCTCCAGCTTTAATTTGGCACCATATACGTGCCAGTCCTTAATGGCACAACTGTATTCTTTCCCTGTTCCCAGCTCCATTAATTGTAGTGCAGTATGCTTAGAAAATACAGCATCTGTTCACTGTTTTTATCCTTGTTGCTTAACTAGTGTCTACACCATGGAATGAGTGCAGAATTATTTTTTTCCTCATGATCCTTTCCAGAGCATACTAGAGTGCAACGGTGTCCAAATTAATCATGAACCTTAATGATCATATGGCTGCTATGAGAAGAAATGCATCATTATCTCCATTTGATGTACATGAAAGTGGAAGAAAATCCTCTCTGGAGGCCAAACAGGAAGCCAATGGCAGAACTGGAATTTGGGACCCAATCCAGTGCTCATTCTCCTGGGTGAAACCATTTTCCTCCAGGAAGTACTGAGCAGCCTTGGCTTTCATTGGCTTTGCAGTTTTGAGCATTCATCGTGCCTGTTCACCATCATCACAGCACTGGTTATCTTAAAAAGCTCAACCAGAAGATAAAACCCCAAATACATACAGTGGCTCTATGCCTGAAGCAACAAAAGCAAATTCTTCATTTAAATACGCTTTTCAGTGGAATGATGAAACGGGATGAAATTGTGTATTTTTGTTGTCCTAATGCTTCCTTCTTCTTACTTCAAAACCCGTATTTCTTCCTGATGCCTTCTTTAGTGTACCCACTGGGGAAGACACCACCTGTGCTAGGGATGGCAGGGAGCTACACTCGGGACAATTGTCAGGCCAGAACTTATGAACTGGAACACTGCTGCCCAGCTGAATGTGGGATGGACCCTTCCATCTGCTTTCCTATGGTGGGATTTGGGCACGTAGCAAAAATCTGGTTCCTTACTTCTCTGAAGGTTATTAGAACTTAATTAAGGCTGGCTATGTATGACTGAAATGAATGAACTTGTTCAATGCCTGGTATTTGAAGGGTGGATGGGCAGATGAACATGCAGTCCTTGTAAACACATAGACTATCCTTGGTAAATCATGAGCAATTTCTATTTCCTACAAAAGAAAAAAGCAATGTTCAACAAGAGAAGTGTTGCTAGTTCTGGGAAGGCAAAAATACTCACAGATATATACAAGGTTTTGTGCTTTCAGTCTCTTTTAGATGAAGTCTGCTCAGATATTTGAGGGATAATAGCAGGAGAAAATGTTTGGATAGGTAAATCAAAATAATTTTCTTTCAACTGTCATGTTCTTAAATTAGACAATAGAGTGCTAATATGTTTTAGACACAAAAAAGTACATAAATTGGTTTGAAAAGTCTAGAAACTAAAAGCTGAGCACTTTCATACCAGTGCCTGAGGTCATGCAATTTCTTTAGATTTTCTGACAAAATACGCCTCTTGGTTAATATAATTTAGCTCAGTTAAACTTGTTAAAGAATAAAGGTAGTATATCCTATGATAATTGCTGTATGATGAATTCATGTTGATTGTCCATTCTTTTGCTAAAATACCCTCCTCAGTATGTTGTGGAGGGCATATTTTTTAAAGGAATTTTAGAAAATAGATCCATTTATTTGGCTCGTCTAGAATATGCATTTATTGCTAGTTAGCCAAACCTTCATCTTTTTGGAAGCAGTTAATGGGGCTTGATGTGGTATATGCCCCATAGAATTTTCAGATGACTTTTAAAACTACATCCTATGTGCTTTGATCTGTGGGCATTTGTGGGTAATGTGGTTGCATGTGGAGAAACTGGCCTTTGGTGGAGGTTGGCAAACACCAGAACAAGTCCACTTGTGAAACACATGCAGTGAAGTCTGGTGGATCTCCTCCCACTTCAGCACTGACTAGCATGTGCTTTTGCTGTCTGTCTCATCCTATGTTCACTTCAAATAGTTCATGATGATCAAAACACACCACTGAATTATCCAGAGAATTTGGTGTTTCTTGTGCCATTAGACACTGCTCGAAGTTTAGATGACTGCTCACCTTCTCTACCTGCCCTAAGTTATCACTGTATTACACCAGGGTTTTCCATTTTGCATCCTCTCTCTGTGAGAACTCTGAACAGCAGTGAGAACAATCATCTGTGAGCTTCTGGTAACTGGTACAGTATTTTAAAGAGTCCCAAAATTAAATGCCTAAATAGTTGGATTTTAAGTTCATGCAGCCTGTGTATAAAGACTGAAAGCAGAGATGTTAGCATATGTGTGGCATATGATTAAATCTCTTTAATGACCCCCACACACTTCACAGAGTGGAGAAGCCCCTTACAGCAGTGGAAATACTTGCAATTACAAGGGGAAATTACTGTAATTGTAAACCCCAAGAGTTTGCAGCCTACTTGCACATAGAGAAGGCACCAAGGAAGGCAATTGTCCTACACTATGAACTTCACAACTTAAACAAGGCTGATGGGCAAGTTGAGCAGAATTATAAAATTATTCTAACCTGAGGAATATGGTCTGTTAATCTCTTTTGTTTTGGTTTGTATTTCACAAATGAATAAAACCTCACTTCCTTGGGTGAATTGTGCTCATGAATATAATATTAACAAGGGAAAAGACAAAATGTTCCCAAATAATTAAAGGAGCATATTGCTTCAAGAAAAATCGTGCAATAGGCATGGAAGCATTTGAGAACATTTCCACACAGCATGACATGCTCCTAGCTTGTTCTGGGACAGCTCTCCCTGTTTGCAGTGAAACAAACCCTTTCTACAGATAATGAACAGTATGTGGCTGTCCTTTCTTTTTTGTTCCCCTTTCTTCTAGGAAGGACAAGCATGACTAGGAATGACTTCTCTTGTTGAGCTGCAAACATTGCTTAATGTATTCTTTGCTTGACAAGGAGTTTCTTGAATTGTAGGGCTGCTGTGAAATGTAGTGAACAGACTGTGCAGATAAGAAACTTCACACCAGTGGATCTGGTTTCATCATGCAATCATTCATTTCTACTCTGCAAGCTCTTGCTTGTACACCATGTCCCTCAGCTTTGACACTTGTAAATTAAAAACAGGTCTGCAAGGATCTACTTGTATTTAATAATGACCCCAGTAAGATGAATTTTATAAGGCACAAGAAGTATATAGAAGTGTAAATTTTTTCTCACATTCCAGTTCTCTGTAAACCAATCGCATTTCCTCATTTAACTTGTTAAAATGTGTAGTTATTTGAATGAATCAATTACTCCCTTAAATCCAAAGAGTGATAATCCTTATTCTTAATTTAAAACTGCATATGCTACATAATGATACCTTGTCTGATTGCAGAGGCATAATGCAATGTTACTTTTATGGCTCAAGGCCCTTGTTCTCAGAGAGGTTTCTCACCCTTTTTGAAGTCCACTGTAATGCTGGGTTATGATAATTTTCCATTCACAATGTCACATTTCTTTCCAGTAATTTGGCATCTTTTCACTATGACCCAACTCACAGAAGATTGAAGCAGCAATGACATATCTAATTATAATTTATATTATCATAGCATATTGTCACTTCATTACTTGTGTTCTAAGTTTATGTGCATGTCTAGCTGTTGAACTGTAGTCAAGAGACAGATAAGGAGAGTCATAATATTGCTAATAATTTTTAATGTTATAACTGTAAGGCCGTGATAATTTTTAAAAATTCCGAAAGATGTGAAAGCAGACTTGTGCCTAAGAATTATGAAATATAGGAAATTAGATAGTATTTTATAGACCTCTCATTTCTGTGATTCTTTTCCCCCCAAGAGCAAAATGATGTTCACATAGAAAACAATTGTAACTGTAATCATACTCCAGTTGTCTCCCATCTTGACCATCCTTTCTCCTGAAAATATTATGACAGTTTTATCTTTTTTAGACAATTTTGAGATATTTTAAGTACAAAGTTCAGATACTTTTTCTGATTTGCTGACAATTTAGACAAAGAGATATCTCCACCCACACTCAAAAAGACACAAGATCTCCAGAGAAGATTCTGCTTTTATGGCCAACTGTAACAAAACCAAATCATTAGCAAAACCAACACATTTATCATTTCCTATTGTACACATCAGACAAAAAGTGTTTCTTGTCCTATGGTTTCTTCCTATCACTATTTTGACTCTATTTGCACAGCAGTTTTTATGAGAAAGGGAAGACACCATGACTTCTGTTTGATTAATGGAGCTCTTTCCTATTATTGTGCCTCCCTGACATTCTTGTCATTGACTAAAATAGGACAAGGATCTTCTCTTGGTGCAAGGTCAGCAATTGCTGGGCTAAACAGCTCTCAGGTAGAAGTGCCTGAGCAGAGCATTTGAACAAATTATTTCACTTCTTAAGGGATAAGGCCTATTTTCATAGCTGTCAGAACAAATACTTCACAATTATTCTGAAAATTACTTATCTATTCTGTTTGCGGTTTTTACAGGCTGACTTAACTTTTACAGTGCACTCTTAAGGTTAAAGCTGGATCAGAATCGTGAGGCTGTGTCCAACTGAGCACTGCTTCTTTGGGGGGTAGGTGTAGCATGAGCTGTGCAGGGTAGTGGTGTCAGCTAGTGCTGCAGACCTGTGTCCCCTTACTGGGTAACGCTGTGCAACCAGGCCCCCTTGGCAGATATAACTGTATAGAAGGATGGCAGCTTTTGTCAGCTCCACTTGTTATCTGTGTGGCTGACACAACAAGACCTACAGGGAAGCTATTCATATATGCTGTTTCCACTCAGGAACTTTGCAGAAAAAGCCTTGTTCACAATTCAAAAATTTTGGTATCGTTTCTGCCATCAAAATATGGGTTTGTGAAACAATAAGGATTGTCATCCAATCACGTGCTCAGAAGTATTTTTGGTATGCATCAAGCCATCTGTTCTGATAAGTTTTTCTCACCTATTTGTCAATTCTGAGCAAAGCGCCGTGATCATTCTTATTTATAATATTACCCCAGTTCTCCCTAGCCTGCTGACATCTACAATGCAAATTAGTTACAGCAGTAGAGTCTCTGTAGTGCAAGCAGGAGATCTTTGCCACCCCACTCCCAAGGGATGAGGGGGATAAACTCAGCTGCCTCTGCCCTGCACACCTGGAGAGGAGCTCTGAGGAGCCAAAGCAGCTGCCCCAGTGGGAATGAGGCAGGAGCTGGAGTCAGTGCAGCAAAGAGCTCCAAACCTCAAGAAGGCATTTCTCCAGTGGGGCTGCACCACACAAGATGAGAGTCAGAGAGCTATATCAGGTCATTCATTGCCTTTGGTTTCGACTCTAGGATTACTTAAACGTTTTGAATAAAATTGCATAAAACTTACAGTGAGAATAAATATTTGGGCCCTTCTTTTTATTTAAAAAATATCTCCTGGACTTGGAAAACACAAGAAGAATATTTTATTAAGAGGATAAGGATACAACGTGCCACAGGCACTTCAAAGCGAAAGGGGAGCTAAGACATGACAAGAAACAAGTATCACATAAATGAAGCTCAGATTGTCTGAAAGAGGAGAGTGGCTGAAAGGATTTAATGGAGATGCAAACTATAATCTAAATCCTATGTAGGCAGTCTTTGCACTGAGCACTGAGCTAAATAAGCTTTGGATCATGACCAAAGACAAATTGTGTACCAAGTAACCCTCATCAGTTTTTACACAGGCATTTTGATTCACTTAATGATTAAGGTCACCCAGCAACATCCCTTCCATTTTTGGAGCTTATTTTGCAACATACTGTGCATATCCTACTGAGAACTCACAAAATGCATTTTAGTCTAAAAATGATCAGGAATTTGCAATGAACATCCCGAAGAATTGGAACTCAGGAAGTAAACAAATACAGCACTTACAGCCGAGATGTTATCAGCCTGACCCATTCACATAGGAATGGATGAGTTTGCAAAAAGCTACAGTGATGTAACAGAGTTTGCAGTGCAGGTCTGAAGAAAATTTAGGAGAAGGACAGAACCATGGGTTGTAGCCATGGGATGATCACAGTGTTCAAGGCCAGGCAGCCCTCATGTATTTTCAGGTGAGTACCATGTATAAATACATTCTGGTGCTTTTGGAATGTTGCTGGTTTTATTTTTAAGAAGCTGAATGCTAAATCTTACAGGTATGAATGATACTAAGGAACTGTTTTTTTTTAATCACTGGAAAGTGATTAAAAGAAATAATACAGCTCTGAGCAAAAATAAGTCAGTTCAATAGGGAAATATTTGCATGCCATTTCATTCCTCTCTCCTAACCTAAGGGAATCACAATTTAATAATGTCAAGACTTAATTCAGTTTAATAAAAGTGAACATGACAAACATTAATGTAATTATGAAAATAAGGTCAAAATAAAGTAGTTTTAATCTGGAATGAGCCTCATAAGAGCAAAATGAAAGCTAGACTCAGTTTTAAACATACTGAGAAACACTCTGAAAACACTTGATCATGGATATAAATATTAGGCAAGAGAAAAACTGTTTGGTTCTACTTCAGTGTTATTAAATTTATTATTATATTAAGTACAACAGCACTTGGAGGATGGACATTCCATGGGATCCCAGGGCACAGTGGAGTTTCTCCACCCAAGAGACAGAAAGAGAAACGGGATTATGAAGAATTCTTGTTCTCATTTGATAGAAGGTAAACTAAACACCAGGTGACGTTACTTGCACAAAGTCAGTTATCAACAGAGCAAACAGTACTAAACTGGATTTTCAATTCATTTCAGGTTGGATAAATTGAAATTTTTTTTCTGGAAAAATACTAATGTAAAAAAGATTTTAAAAATCCCATTTTGAGGGTTCTGAGTACTTAGAAAATTGATTAGAAGGAAACTTAGGTAAAGGACTTTTAAATCAAAAAGTCAAATGATTTAACCATCAGAACGTTTAAAAAAGTACTGGCACTTAGAGGATGAGGGGTTTCCTGAAAAAGATTACATAAAATGCTTTGGGGTTGGGTTTGTTTGGCTTTTTTTTCCTCTAAGTATTTCTGTTTGCCTTTCTCTCTTGGAACAAAAAGCAAAATTGTTAAACCTGTATGTGTTTTTAACATGGATATGAACTCCAATTGAATATATTTGAAGAAAAGGCATGCTTATTTTTGAAGAGTAAATAAATTTCAGAGCTGGGAGCTAAATGTAGTACCAGTGCCATACTAACCCTGGGCTCCAAGACTGTCTTACAACTCTGGTTTTCCTGCAAATTTTAAGGCTTATACTGCATTACCTGAAACTCAGTAATAGTAACTTTTAGACAGAAATGACTGAGAAGGTATTTTAGTTTTGGTTGGAAACTAAGGAGTTAAAACTCTAAGAAATCAATATTTCTGTTTTGAAGAAAATTTCATGAGAAAGTAGTAGCACCTACAGTGTTTTTTCTGTTCAAAATCAGTATAATATTACAATATTACTAATTGTCAGACAATATAAGTACAGGCAACATAATGGATTGGAGAACCTCTTGATTCAGAAGATTCAGAACAGGACCTTAAATGAAGCTTTCTTGTATTATTTTGTACTTCAAGGTGAGTCACAGCCAAAGACTTATCAGGACCTTGATACTTTGTATTAAAAAAAAATTAAATGTTCACTTTCTAAGTGACTAGAGTTAAAAAATAGAGAGATATTTCTACCTATTGTTATTGGTCTTCTGTGACTTGAACTTGTTCTGCACTGAGTGACGCAGCCTGGTGCATCATATGGCTCAGAAGGAAGGAGGTAGCCAGAATTATGCACTGGATGCTGCGTTTTTCACCCACATACCTCGTGGAGTCATTCAACATGAAAACCTCTCTGGCAATGCTTTCCATGAGCAGCTCCTAATATCCACTGAAGAGGAACCCTTGAACACACTGCAGTGTCTGTTTGTATTTGGTCTTCACCTTTTGGAAAAGTAATAGAGCACTATACAAAGTAGGACTAGTAATTACTCTGTAGAAAGTAAAAATACTGCTGGCAGTGCTCCTTCTAGCTGAAAATTTACAGCTACTTATGCAGAAGGGTATACAAATCTCCAGTCTTCCCCCTAGCCTTGCCTTCTGGTATGCTCACAGGAACAGGGCAGGGTGTTAATGGCTGTGCTTCCCAGGAGGGCAAAACACATTCCAATCTGGCCACTTCTTGATAATGCTGCTGTGTACCTGCCTCCAGGTGCAATCACAGGCATGGGCTAAGGTCTCACCATCACACCCAGCACAGAAGTTGGCTGTGATTTCATGTGTGGACTGAAAACTACACTGTAGTGATGAGAACTCTTCCCTGGGGAGTTAAAGGGCAGGGGTGTGAATTCTTTGGTTCTTTCTTGCCAAGGTTGGGATTAAATGTGTGAGATGGTATTTCTTGTTTGGACTAGGATGTTTATTAGTTCTGATCTATATTACAGTCTCACAAACCATGACTTATACAGCATTTCACTCCAACAAATTAAAAATGGAGGTGTATCTATCTCTCTACAAGGCCTTTTAAGGATAAACTGTCCAATTAAGAAAGGACATCTAAATTATTTTTACTTTTAACCCAATAGCCCATGGCCTGCAATGCAGAATTTTTTATCCCATTACACAATACGATCCAAACCCATGAAGAAGAAGGTGAAGAAGGACTAGACACTGCCCTAAGACCTCCATCTTGAGATCTTGAGATATATATATATATATATATATATATATATTACTGTATTCTAAAACCTAAACTCTAAGTTTTCCATAATGTGATATTCCACACTTCTATTCAAACTACACACTCATAATCCCAGTTCTGTCATTCAATTTTGGAAGCCTTCTCCACGGCCTCAGGTCAAAAGCAGCGTTCTCTTGGGGGTCAGTGCCTGTCAGCACAGAAAGTCTAAAATTCTCAGTAACCAGGGTTCTAATAGAGGGGGAAAACAGACAAAGAAGAATTGTTTTCTGCACTAACCTCAAGGAGGGCCATGATGAGCATTTCATCCAAGCCCAAGGGAAATCAGAAGTTTCTGAGAGCTGTTTTTCCTTGACAGCAGGTTGATGCAGGCTGGCCTGTGCATAGCCCATCCACAGCTGCTGGGTGCTGCTGCTCTCTTGGCACTGCCATTTGCTATCCCTGCCACATGTGATGGATCATCTGTCATGCCAAACTTTGTTTCCTGCACCTGCCTCCCTCTTTAATATCCAATGTCTCTTGAGTGCAGGAGCTTCATATCAAACTAGCCACAATTTCCAGGACTTCAACCTCTTGGCAGACTTTGAAATCCTGTAGTGTCAACAAAAATAAATCATCATAATAAGCTCCATAAAAATATTTTCAGGCTCTCCGTGTAGAAGAGTATCTGATGAACAAGACTGGTCCTGTGTAGTGTAGGTCACAGCACCCATTAAGTACCAAGATCAGTAACCCAATTCCTCCAATCATCTTTGCTCTTGCCAACAGTAGTTTCAGAAGCATGGAAGTGCACTGAAATATATACCTCCTCTGGGGAGAGAAGACAGTTTTAAACCAGAGAGGACTGGAAATCTGGAGCTTGAATAAGCATAATCTATAGCACTTCCAGATTCTGTCTGTATTTTTCTCCAGATGTCTGACACTATGCAGGTCATTCTGGCACCTTTGAGCTTGAAAATATTGTAAAATTTAAAGACTATTGTTTTAAATTAAAATGATGCAAATGAGATAAGGCATGTATAGTGCCTGAAATTAGGGCCAGTGCCTGAAAAGAGCAGGCACTAGGCAAACCACCATCTGCACAGCCTGAAGGATAATAACACTGAAATGCTAATCTATGGATTGGTGTTTCTATCTGCTGTGGCTTCCAGCAAGCTTTCATTGAATTTTTTGCTGCAGCTGATACCTATTGTCCTGTATGCTCTAAAAAATGCCAGTGATTGAGCAGAATAAAACTTCTGTTTGTGCATGGCACTAAAATACCCAGAAAATTGAAGAGAATCGTGCTCCCACCACCATTCAAGTCCAGTTCTGTGTTTCTCTAACATACACATTTTTGCATTTCTTAAGTTTATCCGTCTCCAACCAACCAATATCAAGGACTAAGGAACTTCGTATTTGTTCATATTTTTTCTTGTAAAAGCAAAATTAAGGAAGATGGTATCTTGTTTTTTGGTATATGCCTGTGAGGAGTTCCCCAGCCATGGTGACCTCGGTGTTGGTCAAATACCATCATGGGACAGGAGTTATCCCCAAATGTAATACAAGTATGACAAGCCTGTGTTGGAGAATAAGAAATTTTAACTGCAGATGTTTGAGCTGTGCTGTTCCAGTATGATTCAGGATCAGGTGTTAGACCTGATTTATTCTCTTTAGCATCCTTGTAGCCACTGGGGCTTCTGTCTACAGCAGCGTACATGGAGTTGGAGCTGTAGAAGCCTCACCCCTTCCTGATGCTTGCTGCCAGGCACTTGGACCCAACAATTGTCCTTGTCACGTTTGGTGCATTTTACAAACAGCCTGATTGCAGCCTGATTGCAGTATTGGTAAACTTTGTGCACTTGGGAAGAAACAAGATCAAAGCCACAGCAACCTCTCAACCTCCCATCAGAGAGGCTCATCTGCAAGGAGATCTCTGTAATACTGTGCTGCCTTCTCACCTGCAAAAGCCTTTGTCCTTACTGGAATGTTGCTGTGATTCTGAAAAGCCAACTTCCAAACTCCAGAAGAAATTGTCTTTTGGGGTAACATAGATGGGAGAAACATCATTAAAAACATTAGCACGGACAAACTCAGACTGTGGATTCCTCCAAGTAGTCCTACCAAAGTAGATTGTGTGCAAAAACTAATGGCCTTCTTTCTATTAAAAAAAAATAATCATGATTTACCACCCTGTGCTTTTAAAATAATGTCTTGAATTATTCCTGTGCCTGTGTTTGGAATTGCCTTTCAAAGAATACCATTAATGATGCCATTAATAAAATGGTAGTTCAAATGTCACTGTAACTGTATGCTTTGATCTGTGACATTTGCTTATTAATACTGCAGTCTGTTGAGCTGACATCAGTAGCACAAAAGCTTTTGACAGCTTCTTTTTTCAGCTTAGATTTAAGTTCCTTATAAACAACACAGTGAGATCTCTGCCTTTGTCCATCCTCCGGTGAAGAATTGTCTATCTAACAGGAGCTAATTTCTTTTTTGCTTGTTTTGTGGCTTTTTGATTGTTTGGTTGAGGGTTTTTTTTCTTTTCTTGTTTTAATCTAAACCAAAACAGTGGTGTGGCTAAATTAAAAATGGAATGATTTAATTGTGGTCCAGATTACAGCACATAATTAAAGCACACTTTGCCTTCACTTATTCTAGCATTAAAATATATGGTACTAATATTTTTTTTTTTGACAAAAGGGTTTTGAATTATTTCATCCAAATGACATAAATAATTTAAAATTCACTTTTTACTCTAAAAAGAGAATGAAAGTTTATTTCTTTCTACTATTATGCAACTTTTAGGCTCAGTATCTCACCATCAGGTTCACACAGCAGTTTGGAAATACAATGAACAGTAGCTGGGTGTTTCAGCAGTTCTAAGCTAATCTCCAAAAGTAGTAACATCATCTCTCATTTTTGCAATACCCTCCTCTTCAATCTAGACTAGCCATTTGTCTTGTTCTCAGCAGGTGTTTTAGATAATACTCTGTCAATCATGTCATTATAAATCCCAATCACCAAATGTTTATACAAAGATTATTATCATCCTACTGTTTCTCATGTCTCATAGTCTTTATTGAAACATTTCCTTCTGCAAAACCCATATAGCCACCCTTACCTCAGCACCAGCAGTGTAATCATAAACATATAAATTGCAAACTGCTGCTGCAGATGGTGAGAGAGGTACATCAGATGCTGCCTTTGCTTTGACTGAAAGTGTGGAGGAAGGAAACCATGGCATAGTGGGAAGATACACAGCTTGGTACAAGGCTTTCCCTATAGACAATAGAGGAAACTCAAAGCTTTCAAACTACAGCTTTCATCAGGCACAGGCAGATGCAGATTAGCAGACAAACCACTCTAAAATAAAACACTTGTGGTTTCTTCATGCAAAATGATGGTAGCTCCTCAGTACTGAGGAATATTCTATGTGGACAATTTTTAATGTACGGGAAGTTCATCTTCCTCAGATTAAGCAAGATGCACAGTTTTCAGCACTTTCACCTGGAGAAACAAGGCTATGCACATTCAAATCCTGGATAAATATATGAAGCTTCACAATTAGACATTTTAATGGAGCAACCAGTGCTCTACTTGGCCTGGAGGCATGGAGAATTCTCTAGCTCAGTTATCTTTTCGTGTAAATTTTTAAGTTATGATGTTTCCTGTGATATAAAAAACTGGTGATGTATCTCTCTTTGCAAGACACTTAACTACTTATTACAGAATTCCTCCCTATCACATCCTGAATTACAAGTGGCTGACTGGCATGGAGCTTTAAATGAAATATTTATTCAGAAGAAAAACATATTGCTTTGTCAGTTCCAGGTCCCACCTGCCTTCAGTAAACCCCTGTTCTTGATCCTAGGTTAAGAAGAGAGACATTTAATAAACACTTAAGGAGGTGTAAAGTTTATGGTCATGACCATGTGGCCACTTGGAAAGCTCCTGGGCTTGTTGCATGTTGCTGCCAAAGACTGATTTTATTATTTCCCATGTTTATAGTCACACTTGCTATTTAGCTTCTGTTTACCAAGAGAAAAACCATTAGAACCATCTGCTTGATGGTGTCTTTAGAACTTTAAGATGTGCCTTTGGACAGTATTACCTTGCCAGAAATGTATGATATTTATTCCCCTTTTGGGAAAAGAGGATTTTTCAATGATAATCATAGTAGAATGGTACTGGAAACAGGGCAGTGGTAAAAGCAAGAGTTGCCTTCAGGAAAAACTTAGCAAATAAATATTAATTAATAAATGAACTCACAGCAAGTTTCCAGAATTATTAAAAACTAATAGCTGAAAAACATGATCACCTATGTTTGCAGTCTCCCTATTAGTGTGGGAGGTAATGTTTTGCAGGGCACATTGTGCCCTAAATTTGGAAAGAAGCTGCAAGTCTTGTTGGAAGAGGTGCCTCCTGTGCTCAGGCAGTAAGGCAGGAGATGTGCTTGGAGCTTGGACTTTTTATACAATTTCACTCTGCCAAAGTTTCTGTTGCCTTGTTTCTGTGAACAAGGCAACAGTTACTGAAGGGATTGCCATATTCTCTGCAGGCTTCATGCTTGTGCCAGTTTGAATCATTTAATATTATTTGAATAGGTCTTTAGATGCATATTGAATGTGTGTGTATGAACAGATATTTTTATCTTACTGGAGATTTAATACTTTGGCAGTCAGCTCTCAAGTGCTTGGGAGCACAGCCAAGATAATACTTTCTTTTTGAAAAAATCTTTTTGAAGTTTTTTCTTTTTTGAACCGTGAAAATGCTTCATTTTTTTTCATCTCAGACTTTTTAAGAGGATACTGCCAGCTTTGTCAGCCTTGCATTATGTATCACCGACCACACTATGTGAATAACCCCAGATGAAAAGAGGTCTGGCATTCAACTGCATGTGTACATTGGCATCCTGCAGAGAGAATGTGCTCAAGGACTCTCTGTGGATGTCTGGAGTCACAGTGCATCACTGTGGAATAATAAAAACCTGCCTTCTTCATGATGTTATGGGACCACAGGGTCTGATCAATGACCTTTTATGAATTCCACTGACTAGGAGTGATTTACCTGTAGGTGACCCTGTAGGTGAGATACATCAGTCAAAATGGATTCCTACAAAATACTCTCGTTTTCTACCTTATTTATTTAGTAATAATGAGCTCTGCATTCATAGAATCCAAAAATGTGACAGGTTCCCCATCCATAGGATAAAATTTGCTATTCAGAGAGAATCACAAAATGAGAGAAAAAGGGAAGGCACGTCCAAGCAAATAGATAAAACCGCATCTATTGTTTCCTCCTGTACCCCCAGTACCAGTTGCTGTGTACTTGGAAATTACATAAAATTCCATTTGATTTATTTATCTATTTATTTAACTTTTCTGTTGGTTGATATATACATTCCTCTTAAGTTCAGGTGAGTGAGAGGGGGAAGAGATGGTCTCTTTTTAAGCTAATAGAATGTTTAATTAAAAATTTTTAAAATTCCAATATTTTTGTCCCTTACTTCTTATATGTTGCTAAAACTATAAGGAAATTGCCTAAGTAACCAGAGTTTACACCTTTTTGTATTTTTTCTGTCACTGTTTTTCTTCACTGAGATGCTTGTCTGTCTTAATGAACATGGGATGTCTTCTATTCCATTTTGGACCCATAGTACTGTTTGATTTCTCTTTCTTTTCAGATTACAGATTGGAAGGTTCTTTCCTTGCCATAGAGAAGTTCACTGACTTTTATTTTAGATGTGAGAAAATAAGAAGTTTGCAATGCCAATGATTTGTTATTTGTAAATGATCCATTAGAGACTATAATATCATTTTACATCTACCTGCACTAGGTAAGTAGCATTCCTATCAATACTGTGAATTGTGAAGTGAAATGTTAGAACTTTTTGGTGTTCTCATATGTCTGTCATTTATTTCACCAAAACAAAGACACAGAGACCTTATGGCTCCTCTGTGGCTTACATCATTCCCCAGCAGCTCCTGTTCCCTTCCACCAAAAGTGTCTGATGAAATACCAGGGCCCCACTGCACATACACAGAACTAAACAAAAGGGAAATGGGTGGAAATGCTGTCAGGTGGAACAGGCTGGATGTGCACGTGTCTACAGATGTAACTAGCTATGGCAAAAAAGGAGCTTTATCAGTCTTTGCAGCATTTTTACATTTACAAGGCATTTTATGTCTTGCCCATTAAGCCTGAGCATGTGACACTATTAAAAGCAACTGCAGAATCCTTCTTGCTAAATTGATAAAAACTGGCTTTATAATGGGACTGAATACAAAACCTAGCACTACTTAGCAAAGGAAGTTGCCAGATTTCTTAAATGAACTATAGAATAAGCAAAAAAAAAAAAAAAAAAAAAAAGCAGCAAACCACCAATCACCAATTGCCTCTCATTTGATTAATTGTAGTGGCAACAAAAGCTCAAAATAGCACCATTTATATTGTCAAGTGATTCCCAGATGAATAGCTTTTCTTTCATCTTAATAACACACTGTCACAACAAACGTCAGGGGATAATGTCTGCATCTAGATTTTTCAACCAGAAAGACTGCTTGACAGTAGTTTGGGACTGAAAAAATATGCTACTGAACAGGAATTACAGCAGCAAAGGTGCTTTCCTTTACTTCTGAATTTGGCTGATGGTCTATTCCAACATGTGTTGCTGAGAAATGCTACTTGGCATTGCCTTAAAGCTTTAGAGCATTTCCTGCTGTAAGATTTTCTTGAAGCTGCTTGAAACATTGTTAAATTATTTGGGCTGTGATTTTCCAGCAGTTCAACCAATCTCAAATTTTAAATGTTGAAGTGAAAGGCTTCCTTTTGTCACTTAAAAAACCCCCAATATTTTCTTTAACAAGCACTGAAATTCAGTCTGAATTACTATGGGGATTAGGCCTGTGCTGTGTCTGCCAGATATAAGGTGCTTGACATGGAGACTGGGACCTTCTCCCTGGAGCAGAGAAGTTCTAGGAGATCAGTGGAGAAGCAAGCACACCTGACACAAAGATCACTTCTCCCAGGGTGAGTCAGAGATCTCAACACATGCTGTAAATTCCCTGGCAAAAGCACCCCACCATCCTGTAACACTGGGCTGTGGTGGGGGTGAAGATCCCTCGTCACCGCTCAGGTACTGCAAGGACCGAACAATGAATCAACACAGCCCAAACCATGAGCAGCAGCCATGAGGCTGGAGCTGCTCTGCTGCTGAGTGCAAAGCCAGGACACGTCCCAGTTTGACAAAGATGGTCAATTCTCCCCATACAAGTAGTACTAACATGCTTAAAAAACATAACCTCGTTTTGTTCCTCTGGTATAGACGAGTGAAGACAGCTTTTAAAGATGGGAGTGAACACCATTTTCCTATGGGCTATTTTTCTATTCAGTAACAGGATGAACTTGTTTTAGGAATTAATCAGGTTCATGCAGTAAATGAAAATTAGGTGGTAAGTGAAAATCATGTAGTAAATGAAGAGGGGAATTGAAAAACATCAGACAACTGTCTTTCATCAAGTTAAAACATTAGGCTCTATTTCCATCTCTGGGCAGCTATATGTGGTATCAAAGTAGCAAAGCTGTGATCTTATTTATGACTTCTTTATAATATTATAATATTATGTAAATTAAAGCAGTTTGGCCAAAATGAGGACCCACAGTTAATGGTGTGACCCTTCTCACTCTGTCTGTTTTATACACATCTTTGTGTGACTAAGCCCCATGTCTTACTTAGATATGTCCTAACCTAGGAGAGTTATAGCGTAAAATTAGTCTGACTATTTGAAAGAATTTGAATGAAGAAGGCTTGGACACCTTCTCATCGGTGGAAACCAGCAAAGCATTGGGAAGCACATTCCCTGCGTGCAAGAGACGGAGCGCTCCTGTAAACGGCAGGTTATGTGGTGACAAAATTGAAGTCTTTGACCTAAGAAATGTCAAAAAAGAAGTCTGAACTACAGATGAATAATCAGTCTTACTTTGGGCATGCCCTGTTCCAGAATTCTAGTTCTGGGGGTAGATCATACCAAGGAGCATTAGTATAGGTTTTGATGTTCAAGAGGAGTATTGCTAAATAATCATAGGTAGAAAGAGAATAATCTCTTCTCTTTTTGCTCAGTGCCACCAGTCCTCATTTGTGCTACAGGATCCTTGCCTTGGAGCAATAGTTTGAAACACTTTTGCAGAAGAGTACCTAAAACCATTAGAAGTGAGACCAACAGGTCACATTTTTTATATGTGTGCTTAATATCTGTAGCTGCCATTAATTTCAGGAGAAGACAAGAACTGAGGCTATTTTTTTTTAATTTAAATGTCAAAATAAGAACTTAGTGCTTAGCTTTAGGAAAATATTTGCAAATGTTGGTGTTAGTATACAGTGTGTCAGCCTCCTCACCTGCCAAATGGGGAGGACAGTGCTACATCCCACACAAACACGCTACATTACAGACATAACTATTTATGCTCTGTAAAGCTCTAGGAAAGGAGTGCTCATAGCCTTCCAGATGCCTTTGAAGATTTGGAGTGTTTTGTACCAGGATGAATATCAGAGGCAGAAAGGACTTGGGGCTAAGCTGCTCAAGTGTAAACACATATTCTGTAAGATGCCATGTCATCAGTTTAAAAAAATCTCAGAGCCAATTGTGACAGAAAATGCAGAGGTTCATGAGGCTTCAATCTCTCTTGACTAACTTCAGTGTTTCAGTAAGCATGAGAAGGTTTAGTCCCTGTTTTCCAATTAAAATTCTGTTTTATTGACAATTGAAAGGTGGACTTATATGTCTTAATTATTGGATTAAAACCAGTAAGTACCTTTTTACCATGGCTTGATGTGATTGTCAATGATGAAGACAAATGTAGTTCAATCTTTTTGCAAAGATATGGTGCAAAGTGTAATTTCTTTATGATTTTATGCAGGGCTTTCCTTTCAAAATAAAGGAAGTTCCCAGCCTTCTGTTGGGTACTGGCACCATTTTTCTCCCTTCCCAGCCATGACAGGGACAGAAGACCATCCCCTGACTCCTGTGCCCACAGGGACAAACACTGGTTCCCATTTCAGCTTGCATTTTGCTTAGAAGTCAAACGAAAATGCATTGGCAGAGACCTCTGGAGCAAGCAAACAAAACAGCCAAAGTCATGCAGCTCCCTGCAGGCATGGAAGGAAAGAAACAAGTGTGAAGAGCCAGGGCTGGAGCTCAGGAGGGTCTGAAGGTGAGGGGAGGCTGAGGCTTGGTGGGCTGTAGGCTGTCCCACAGTCGGAAGAAGTCCTACACTCACACAGACTCTATGACCTGAGTCCCTTGGAGGAGAATTTCAAGGGGGAACTTCCCATCCTTACCCTTTTCAAAGCTCTTTGTCCCAAACTGGTCACACACAGATCTTGATTGCCTTGGTGAACAGCACCTGTGAAATTTCCTGTGGTCTCAGAGCCTGAGAGGGCTCTATCTACCCTGTCATCCTCAGCCAGCATGACAATGTGGGTACCTTGTTTCCTGTGCACTTAGGGGACTCTCCTGTGGGACAGGCTTGGTCTCTGTAAATCACTGCTCCCTGCCTTTAGCTACCAAGAGGGCTTTGCACAGAAAGTGTTTGTCACCCCTGTTTCTTCAGTCAGGCTTGCTCCTTTGTGTCACAGGTGACAAGCTGTTTGTGACAGGAAGATGGAGCACATAGGTAAGGGAAAGTCCTAGCAACTGAGCAAATAAATAGTGCTTGCTGTGGTGTTTTGCCAGCTGTGTGTTATTCACGCTGCTATGAACAGTGGTGCTGAGGCTCAGAGAGCTCTAAATGTGGAAGGGAAACACAAACAACACAAATGCCTAAAAGCAGTACACTGTGCAAGAAAGCCTTTTCTGCCTGGGTCCTCATCCTGCTCCAGCACTGCCCCATGCCCAGCCTGCCACAGGCAGGGTATGCCTTGTATTGAAGCTGATGACACCTATCTTAAGGGGAGAAAGGGGAGAAAGGCTGGGAATGTTTTGTAAGTAGTGGGGAAAGGTCTGTGCACATGAACCACTGAAGATGATGATATCTCTTAAACAAAAAACAGCCCAGAATTAAGGAGGAAAAGGCTCTGAGTGTTTTGCAAATGGTGGTATCGCAATGCGAAAACACAGCATTATTCTGGAGCTGAGACTCAAAGCCTGGATCTTGCTGGGAAAATTAGGTCTCCTTAGACCTGACAGCATTTCTGTCCTCCTGAGGGTCAACTATGTTGTGGACTGTGGTCTTATTTGATGATCATTATGGCTGCAGCATCTAAGTTTGTCCCAGCTGATGTGTCTGTTGTGCCTTCTCTGTTTCTTTTGTGTGATCCATTTATTCCATGAGCTTTTACAGACATCACAAATCTTCCTTTAACACTGATCATGAGGTAACTGGAAATAAGGAAAATGAGGGATCAAAGGCAAAACCATTGAATTGTATGGTGCCATTTCCACTACTACGGTATGTATGCTATAAAAAGAGGATGAGTAAGAATGAGCAGGAGTAAACTGGCATTGAGGTCAAGGTGAGAAAGAGAGTAAAAGGGCTGTGAAAAATCTTCTTTTATTTATATACCCTTCTGTGTCCAGGCCTGAGTTGGAAGAAAAGACTGGCTGAGTTTTTAAACATATCTAAAGTATTTCTACACCCAGTTTTCACTTGTGTCCATCGTAAATTGGAACCCAGCTCCCTTATGCAGCTTTGAAATACCCTTGGGTAGATGAACATCCCAAAGTAATTTAAAGAATCAAGAACTGAGCTGGGGACAGAGCTGAGGGCCAGGCTGTGATGCACCAAGTTCATGCCCAACAGCGTGACTTGTGCCAGACTACCCCGGGTGAGCACTGGATATACACATCTGGGTAAATCCTGATGTCAGGGACAACAGGAGAGCAAAACTTTCTCATTTTCTTGTTTTTAAAGTCTACAAATATATTACCCAAGAACAAGCAGCACATTGGAGGGCAGGGCATGCAGCAGAGCCGCCACTCAAAACGGGAAATGTAACTCAGAAGGAAAATCTCTTGGCACTGTTGGGGAGCTGTGGCCTGACAGGCACCTTCCCCTGCAATTGTGCCAAGGCTGGTGCAAAGGCATTGCATCAAATGATAAGAACAATGAGCAACAGCAGCCTCAAAACCAGAGATAAGACCAACATCTTCACAACTGCAAAATGGAGCTTGCGGTGGGAAATGAATCTTGAAGAAACTCAAGTTAACAGCACAGGTACTCAGCCAGCTTCTCAAGGAAAATGACATAATTCAGGACTTAACACTGATTCACACATATTGAGGATCTTGGCACTTAGAGGCTTCAGTTTCTAAATTAGCATCACACAGATGCCCATGAAAATCCTGGCACAGTTAATAACCTTGCTAAGTATTCTAGGCATTACTTTTAAGCAAAAAAGAAAAAACATCAATCCAACTTCAACCCCCCCAAAAAAATCATCAAAAAATTGGAATAATTACTAAGGTGCCTGCCAAATTAAAATATAGTTCAATTGTTCTGTCTAAGTTTTCAAACAAAACATGTATAACACATCCCAGGAAAACACACTCATTCTTGCTTCCTTCACCAAATAAAAAGACATTGATTTGTCAGTGCTCCCAGTGCAATTTGCTCCCTGTGGTGGTATTTAAACATTTTGCCTTAATAATTTTGCAGTTTGTCTATTTAAGTGTTACATAACAAGAGTAGCTAAAGAATGAAGGGCAAATTCCTTATATCTGTTGAGATGCAAATCACAGGAACTGTCAGGACTTTGTCAGGAGCCATAAGGGATAGCTGCTGGCTCCATGGCACAGTCCTGCCTGCCTTTCTTGTGAGAGAGATAAAAGGAAGATGTTGTCTGTCTTTTGCTCCTTCTCTTTCCCTGTGTCATTGAGAACAGCAAAGACCACAGCGAGCCCTCTGCCATTCAGACCTCCGAGTGCCAGCAGCTCAGGGAGCAACAGCTCCCACCAGGCACCTGCCCGGGGCTGTATTGCACCAGTGACATTGGGCAGCGTGGGCTGCTGGGCACCCGGAGAGCGATCCACACCCTGGATTATGGCTGTAGGACTGACAGTCTATTTAGCTGTGGGGGACATGTCACCACAGACTGCTAGAGAGCAGCTGGGGAAACAGCTCCTTTTAAATGATTGACTTGTTTTGAGGCATTCCACAGCACTGAAATTCCCCATCTCTAGGTGACGCTTGCAAGCAAACTACACTCTTGGTGCACTGCAAAGACACTCCGTGTTAGGAAAACAGGGAGCTGACCAGAGACTCGCTTGCCCTGAGCCAGTCCTCCAGGCACACCATCTTTCCAGGAGGGAGGTCTTCTAGATCTGTTCCTGGTTCAGTCTCAGAGCAGCATGGGGAAGTAGGAGTCCCACACACCATACCGTGGAGTAGGTGGGGGAATGGATCTCATGCCACCTACACATTGCACGGTGTGCAATAAATAAAGTGGGTGGATTAAATGTCATAGATACATACCACTCCTAAACTCTTATCTGTCTGCACTGGTATCTGTGCCAGCTGCTTCTCCACCTACCTAGAGGCCTTTTGGTTACGGAAACCCACAACTCACAACGATATTTTACTTCTGTAGAGATACATTGCTTACGCCCACAGTGAAACCAAGTACCAAAGAGTGACCTGCTCTCTTGGGGGAGCAGTCCAGTTTTGTGTGATTTACTGAGATCTGGAAGTTGAATTAAACACAAGGAATCGATTACTTGTTTTTTTAGTAGGATACAAATTACCTGGAAATGGCAACCAGTCACTCCTGCTCTCCTCTACTGTCTCTGTTGGGAGCTTGCAGGGTTTGCCAAAATGTGAGTCCAGGTCCAGATATGGGGTCTGTGGTAGTACCATGCACTTAGCAGCATGATATTCCTTATCTTCTTTTTTGCTAATATCCCTGTTGGGAATCTTACACAGATAAAAATAGGCTACAGTGTCTGCTTCTCCTTCCCAATGATTTGCAGACAGATACTTGCCAAGTGTCTAGTGACTCATTTATTTGGGAAAAAAAAACACCACAACAATGCAATCTGCAAACCCACACTTTTCCCACTCCCATATAAGAAGCATTTTTAACAGTCACTCAGACCTTGTCAGACCTTGTCAGAACAGATATTAGCAACCTGCCCCCCTTTTTGTCTAAAGAGTGATGAATACAAGCCCAGGAGCCAAATTTCTTTTGGTAGCCACTTAGTCCATGCAAAATGTACCTGGCACCAGTCTGGAGACCCAAGTTATTGAGCAGAGGTTGGGTGGAGAGGCATGGGCTGGGCTGGTGGAGCTGCCAACACTCTGTCCTTGACAGAAGGATGGAGACTAAATCTCAAGTGTGCTTTGCTGCTCTGTGGTTCTGGTCCAGCCATCCATCTCCCAGTGAAAAATTACTTTAGATGTTTATTTCAGCAGCTTGTGCAACATTGCACTGGGTGCTCTGGAGGTGAGTAAGTGCTGTTTTTCTCTGAGGATATTTTTGTGGTTGAATACACTTGGTCAGGAGAACTTTTACTAAGACATAGACAAAAAAGATTTTGAAAACAAAAATAAAAAGGGATAAGAAAAAAATAAAACCACTGTGAACAAAGAGACCAAACTTTTGGCACTTACCACAGAATGAAATGTCACTGTCTGTACTCCTGCATTGCAGTAGTTGTAGGTGGACTGACTCCTCAGACATGGGCTCTTGCAAGGCTAGATCCAACCAAAGGAGTCACAAGTCTATTCACAAGTGTAAAGACAAGAAAAAAAACAATCTAGATTTTCTATGTTTAGTGCCACTTGTTTCTGAAAATCCCAGCAGCACTACAAAAAAGCATCTTGCTGAGGCACAGAGCAGTTCAGGAGACACAAAAAGCCACAGTGTTTGTGAGTTGCAGAGCAGAAGTCAGGAGTCCCAGTACTTTGCTGTATCCAGAAGCAGTACAGGTAGGACACAAAAAGGGGGGATCAATGGCTATCATTTATAGCTGTCAAGAAAGCATATTGCAATTTCCCTGATGGGATAAGCAGACATCTCAAAGACAATTTTCAGAGAAGGGCTGGTGTTTTCCTATGTCCTTGGGAAGCAAAATTTCCTGTCATTTCCCATTGAATTCACTTCTACAACTTGTCTACCTGAACGCATAGTTACAGTGCTTCAGAATTTTATTAAGAAGCCAAAAAGCTGGGGGTTTTTACTGAAGCAAAAATCCTCCATCCCTCCATCATCTCACCTTCATGATGCAATTTAATCAATACCTACCTCCATTTAAATATCCCACCATCTCTTATTCATGATGCTGAAAATTCCTGGAACAATGACTATTTCCTATTCAAGAAACAAAAAATTTAAAATTGTGGCAGTCTCTTTTTAAATAATAAATAGAAAATATTTATTTTACAGCATTTTCAAGATCATTTTGACAAAAAGGCAGTTTTCATCAAGCATTTGACAGACCAAAAGAAAGAACTTCTACAGAAAGCTTCATAGCTCATACAGCTGCATACACAAGGTGAGCTCTTGCTCTTTAGATATATTTATGTATGTGTATGTTTCCAGTTTTAACAATTACAACTAAAAGCTAATATACTGAATTTCAAGAAAACTCCTACCCATGATATAATTACATTGCAATAATAAAATCAGTGCTTAATATGTTCAAAACAGACAGATATGAAAACAGTATAGTACCTTGCCACATTACCATCTCCTCATCTGTACAAATCTGCTATATTTCTTTTTCTTATCTCTCTCAAGTCTTCAAAGACTGGCTTCTTAGTATCAGCTCTGTGCTACTGACAATATAAGTTTTTGGAAACAGCACAGCAGATATTTTACTACAATTATTAGAAGATAGAATTCATTGCCAGTGCAGTGATCAGCAAAGAAGATACAGCATTTTTCTCGCTGCTTTAAGGAGTAATCAGCACTTTAAATAAAAGAAACAGCAACAAAAAACAATCCCCCTAAAAGCACCAAGCAAAACAAAAAATCAACTAACTAACCCTTAGGTGTCTTCAGTTCATTATAGAGGCATCAATATACTGACAAAAATGTGTCTTTGGGCAAAGTTCATGCTTTCCACATCAGGATGATGATAGCAATTGGCCACAAGTAATATTGAATATTATATATTATAATATAATATATATATTATAATATTCACAAACATTCTGAAAAGAGGATGAGAAAAAAAGACTCTCTAGACTCTCTCTGGTTTTGAATATAAGCCAAACCTGCCAATACCAATACTGCATAATTAGGGAAAAACTTTGGATCTTCAGAGAGGATTGATAACAATCAGGACTTCTTAAAATTCAAATGAAAAGAAAGAAAAATAGTAGAATTATGATTAATTCAGAAAAACTCTGGTAGAATATTCAAAAGAAGCATGGTTAAAATTAGGGTTTGCAACTATATTAACAGGAAGAGGTTCCTTTAAAATATTTTTGAAATAAACTGTGGAACTGTGGGACAGATCATCATCCTCAGCTGAATTCAGCAGCACAAGCAAAAATCATGGCAGCTAAAATCCTGATCTGTGTATGTATAATAAGCACATTTATAAATAGGGTAATCATCATTATAATTAAGTTCAGGCTACAAGAAGTAGACCTGGACTTTTATCATGCCAGTCATTAGGGAGCTTTGGATTAGGCCCATCTCTAGGAAACACATGAGAGATAGAGGAGGAGGAGGAGGAATTAATGACAGAATACAAGTGCTTGGAAGTGACCTTTAAGCTATATTGTATATTAAACACAATAAGTGAAAGCATAAGGAAAGAACATGCAACTGAACATCATAAAGGGTTTAAAAGAACTGTCAATAGCAAAACCTGGCAATTTATGCACACATTAAGCACTGATGAAATTTCCTGTCGTGGCATGATTTTATTTTAAATTATCTGAAGCAGTGAAATAATTGGATTACTTTTCCTGTCTCTCATGTGCGAGAGTTCTAAAACAGACCTTTATCTTTTTTAATTTTTTTTCTGGTTAACCACACTTAACTGCAAAACATGTAAAATAACAAGTTCTCAATGCACTGGTTATTAATATCATATGTCTACTTCATAAAATATCTGCAAAACAAAGCACCCTGTTATAAGGGTAACAACTCTCTCAGCTTGTATATGAAAAAAGGATGTGTTAGCACAGCATACAAACCTTCAAAGATCTATTGAATATTTGTACCAACGCGATATAAAAACATGATTTAAACATAAAAATATTCATAGTATAGAAGACAATCTTCCAGTGCTAGTTATTGGACATTACTCTTCACACACACCGTACCCACGCATACAATTACACAAACGTACACTCACTCTCCTGCCTGGAGGCTCCATAACCCCCAGTGTGGAATTGCCTTTCTTCCAGACTAACAGTTGTTGCTCTAAGTAAACAGCTATTTCTCAATGCATTTGATTCCAAAGTAACACAAAGGAATGATACAATGGCATGGCAAAATACGTTATTTTATGAAAAGGTAGTCATTGATTATTGTTCTGCTACAGGAAATGTTGCGTAACAGTTTAGCCACATGGTTTTCAACCTTATACAAAAGGGCAGTTTTTCTAAGTCCTTATCATATTACAAGTTCTATGGCAAGGCTTTCTTCAGAAACCTCTTGAGTCTTAACTTGATCATATTTCTTGCTCTGTTCACAATCAGCATTAAAAGAAGCCCAAATCCCCCAAAACGCAGCCTAGTATGAAGAACAAATCATTCAGATAGAAGTCAGTAAGAGCCATGTGCTTTCACATTATCTCATCTCCTCTCCCCAAAATAAAGTTCCACAGTTATGCCACCTGTAGAAACCAGGAAAAAATGTTTATGCATATATGTCCCATATACAAGTAGCTTTTTTCCCCTGCACCACACTCTGCCCTTCCAGGTCCTGGGTGTGTTACTCCCATAGCAGACAGACAGCAGTCATGAGGTGTGCTAATGACTTCTCCAGGTCACTCTTCCCAGAGTCCTTTTCAAGCATTGCCAAGAGAGGGTGTGACTAAGTGTGATTATATTGTTTTTCCTGCGTGGTTTGTTGTTTGTCTTTTTTTTTTTTTTTTGGCTATAGAAGATGTTCCTTTAGTTTGTGCTTTGTTATGGTTTCCTAACATTTTCCCAAAGTACAGTATTTTTATTTTTAATAGATAGAGAATCTTGAGCCCTCAGAATGGATTTTTTATTTTCTTTTTCTTTCATTTTAGTTATTTAAGTGCAGGATGAATTTTTTGCCCTGTCATTTGTCACTGTTCTCTGCTCTCTCTCCCATGGCCCTGGGAGGCTTGTCTCCACAAGTCCTCCCAGTGGGCAGCTGCCGAAGTCCTTCCTATCGTGTCTCTTGCAGCATCTACAGGGTGGACGAGCTTTGCTTATAATCCCTCAGGATGACAGAGGCATAGGTCACATCTGGGGGTGTGCAGAGCACCGACTCTGACACAGGGGAGCTGGGCACGGAGCTGCCCGAAGCCACCGAATCCCGGAAAGGGGACGGGGGCGTCAGCGCCGGAGAGTCTTCTAGAGTCAGTTTGCTGGTTGCCAGTTCCTCGTCCTCCTCCTCCTCTGTGCTCTTTTCATACACATATCCCTGAATGAGCTTCACCTTCTCACTCTCGGCTTCCTCAGCCGGGGGAGACAGGGGCTCCTCGCTGAAGGCAGCCACCTGCAAAGGCTGCAGGGACGGCTGCTGGGGTGGCGGGGGTGGGCAGGGGGGCCGCACGCCATTCCCTGAGCCGGGAGCGGGGAGGACAGAGTTGAAGTCGGGGATGCCGGCGGCAAACTTGTTGACCGCTCCTTGGAGCTGGTCCATGAGAGACTGTGGCTGCAGGGGCAGGGTCTTGGGGGACTGCTCAGGCAAGAAGAGCTGGGTTTCCTCCACCGTGGCCTGCAACGGGGGGGTCGTTGCCACCCGCCTGTGCACCACCATGGAAGGACTGCTGGACTGGTTGAGGTGAACGGGCTCTCTGTCTTCTTCCTCCACCACATTGTACAGAGTCTTAGTGCTGATGTCAGTAAAAGTCAGACTTTGGCCGTGGTAGTCTTTAGTGAGGGGTTTGATCACCGCTGTCTGATTGCACCCTGTCTCCTGGTTCTTCAC
This sequence comes from Lonchura striata, assembly GCF_050655825.1. NCBI lineage: Eukaryota > Metazoa > Chordata > Aves > Passeriformes > Estrildidae > Lonchura > Lonchura striata. The sequence continues at coordinate 65,226,996 of NC_140705.1, read as the reverse complement.
ATGCACTGAGAGTCTGTGCCACGTATGTTCCCCCTTTGGATCTTGTCTTCCACCTGGTTCAGACCATGACACAGACTTTCCATTAGAACTATGAATAAAATAAAGATGGTTTATTTGCATTTACATTACGAAGACACAGGCAGTATAACAAACAACCCTACAAAAATACTGATTGCTTTGTCTCATTAGTAAGCCTCCCCCCTCGAGTTTTTCATGTCCTCCCAGAAATACTACATGAGAAAACAACACTATGATTCTCATCCAAAAGTGATGTTGGTTATCCATCCTACAGCCAACCTGGAAAGGCTAGTCTGCGGGAAGGGCTCTGGGAGAGCCATCTGTGGTTTGAGGACTTGAGCTGTCATTTAGTATCTAGGTTTGCTCACCATTTTGCAGTGGGGAAGAAAAAAATACAGGAAAAAAGTCACAGGAAAAGATTTAATTAAGCCTGATTTGCAGTTTATAGGAAATATTTTCAAGCTGTTGGAAGAAAAGCAATCCACAATCATAGCCTTTGGCCAACTGGGTAGAGAGATAAATTGTTGCTAACCACTCCTTTCCCTTTTATTCCTTCTTCCCTTTAGAAACAGATTAGCTAACAGAGAAATGAAGGACTCCCTGGGCCTCTATCAGGTGGGAGGTAAATGCACTTCTTCCCGGGTGACTGTTATTTACAAACCAAGCTAAAATTCTGGGACAGAAAACAGTTGGTTTGTGTGGGAGGAGGAACAAGCAGCAGCATGACCGTGGTGAGTCAAACCCTCTGACTCCTCACACGGGCTGGGTCCCACCAAAACTCTGGGCAGTTTGGCTGAGTGAGGATCTGAGGGTCAGGTCCGACTCTGAGGAGCTGCAGGGTTTTGCATTTCCCTGTACCCTTGAAGGGAGCAGCACTCAAAGCTGAGTGGCAGCTTGTGAGCAGCTGATGGGACAGGGAGCTGAGCAGTGCTTTAGACGACCAAGGAACTGTTTAATTGCAGGTCACGCAGTAGAGATGGTTCACAAATTCTAAAATACATCATCTGGGTGAAAACCAGAGAGAGAGAAATTCAGAGATGATTTATTCAAAGCAGCCTTATCTCAGGGTTTCATCCCTCAGGGACCAGAAGCAAACAAAGGATTACATTTCAGACCCTGAGCCTGCTGTGCAGATGGGAGACAAAGTGAGTGGGAGGCTGGCACATCAGCCTCACCTCCCGCTACTGCACACACTGGAGGAGATCTCTTCCCCTACAGTATTGCAGTGTGGTTCTAAGCATTTTGCTTTCCTTGCTCAGACTCTCATGGTTCTCTTTTTAAGGAGTAAATAATTGCCACTTGAATTTTATTAAAAAAAAAACATATTGACTGACTTTGTCATAGCTAGAAAAGACTGGTACAAAACATATAGCGTTGTAAATCTGTCAAAACAGAAAAAAAAATATACATGACAATGTGTCATTTTTCTGTCAAGCAGTAAGTACTCCTGGAGGGAAAAAAAAAATTATTTTAGGTGGATCCAAGCTGGGAAGCTCATCTCCAACTCCAGACTCCAAATGCTGGGCCTGTGACTCACCACCTCTGTGGGAACTGGGGCACATGAAAGGACCAATCTAAAAAATTCATAACTTCCCAAAGCATGTAGTTGGAGCTGTTTTGATTTAGAGCTTTAACCTAAGAGACAAGAAAGCCACATTCCCAAGTGAAGAAGGAAACCTCTATATTATAGTGATCAATGAAAAGATAAGAATGAAGGTTTAGAAACATTCCTGTTTTGATCAAATGAACTATGGTATGACTTTTTTTTTTTTAATGTGCTATAAAGATAAGCAAATGAGTGTAACTCTTTGGTGTGAAAGATTTTTAAAGTAATGTTTAACATGCCAAGAACTGAAAACTCTTCACACAGAAACACATTTGGTCTACTTTAACTTCAAAACAAGTCTCTTCTTGTAGAGAGGAAAATAAGTCAAGTGCTCTTCTATTTTGCTGATGCTGTAGCTTACAATTACTGCAAAGGGCTTTTCTAAAATATGTTATGATTATCTGCTTCCTTTTGTGCTAAGTCCACTGCTGCATCATTTCTTCATATCTAGTTCTGGTGCATCACCTCACTTTTGAATCCCCCTCATACCATCTGTTTTTTCTGTATCTTATTTTATTTCCAAGATTTTGTATTTTACATCAAAGACAAACAGAGCTATTTTAAGGAGCTCACTATCTCTAAGTCTTACTCCTATTTAGTTCATTTCCCTCTCCCTCACTCTCAAATTCTGCTCCTACTTCTTTCTTCTGTAGCACTTTCCATAGTCTCAAGTTAATGGCCATGCTTAAGCTGTGCTGGGACTGCAACGTCCAAATGTGAGCAAATTATTTCATCAGGATTTTTCTGGAGCAACTTGCTCGTCAGGGAGAGCTGGTCCTGCTTGCTTCTGCTTGCCAGACCTTACTCCTTATGGCTCCAATGGCCTCATGATAAAGAGCTTTAGGGCTGCATTGGCTCTCTGTGGGACTTGACAAGATCCATGGATTATTGTTCCAGCTCTTTCCCTCTACTTGCTCTTCTTGCTATGTCCAGGCACTGCTAGCCTGCTAAGGAGTTACATTTTGAGATGGAGCCCCAAGACTGTCATAGAAATACCTGGGCTCTGTCTTGCTGGATGGCTGGCAGGTGGTCACACCGAGTTTGACACTTTCAGGAAGAATTCATCATTAAAATGAAAGAACACTTGCTAGAACAAAGAGCAGTCATCTTGAATATCATTAATTGCCATTTAGACAAAAAGCAAAGATGAGTCTGTAAAAGCTCAGACCTGAACTGAGTCTCAGTGAGAGAAGGAGTTGTCTCACTTGTGCAAAACAACTATGACAATCTTGACTGTGTGGTCACCACTGGCTAAGTGATTGCCATTTTCTCTTTTGAAGGAAACACCCATTGGAGAAGGTCAAGATCAAAATAATCTGCCTGGGGTAATGGGAGAAGGGATGGTTTTCCACATGAAGGCAAGAGAGGGTACCAAGCCAGGTCAGTTGGGGTATTGAAAACCTGATGTTCAATTGCACAGTGACGAGATGACACCAAGTGGTCGTTTCTTTGTTTTATCAGTAGGATGATTACCCAGTTCATGTCCACCACGTGTTTATTTATCTTCCCTCTGTCCTTTCTCCTGTGAATTTCTCATAGGATTTAGACTTCACACTTTCTGCACAGAGGTGAACTTCTTGAAATCTCAAGGGATCTTAAGGTTTGTACTTGTGTATACTCAGTGTAACACTCCATGTACTATTTCTCCAAACCCTCCCATCTAGTCTATATATTCAGGCAGATTTCTGGATATCCTATCAGCACAAAGGGTGGGTTTGCTTTTGCTTCTAGGCAAGAACATACTTTGAATTTAGATGCCTTTTCTCTATTTTCACCATAGCTTTATCTATGTGTTTTGTATTTCCGGGGAAATAGAAGTAAACATATTTTTGGTGTGAGTTTTTATTAGTTTAATGAGCAGAGATTTTGCTATTTTTGGTAATTCAAAATTCTGCTTCTAATATATGCATTGCTCTTTGTAACATACTCTCTGCATGACTCTGGGGAACTTTCAGCTTTCTTTCTTTATTATAGACACTAAACAACATGGAAAACAACTTCAGATCCTAATAGTTACTTCCTGAAATTCTTTAAAAAAACTGATGCACCCACGCCTGAGACTATGGTTCAAAAAGGTTAAAAATGCCTGGCCAACAGTAGGACATGCCTATAACTTGTTAGATAGCTCACTGTTCATTGTTAAGTATCTCCAGATGACCAAATCTGGTCCCTCCTTGTGACCAAGAGTTCCCCAGACCCAACTCCTGTTTCAGGCCAAGAACAGAGTCCTGCTCTTGCCAGTTCCAGGAGGATCTTAACTTTCTGGCTTCCTTGGAGCAGTGTCAAGTCTGAGTTTTCCACAACAGCTGTCTCCTCTCCATGCTGCAGGATTCTGAAGATGAACTCACGTTAGATGTTAGATAGAGGTTTCTTTACATCTCAGAGGCTGGATGCTTCTGAGGTGAAAAATTATTGTCCCTTGGTCTAAGGTAAGTTAGTCTGTGTAACTCTGGTCTTTTCACCAGCAAAGTTATAACCTGAGATCAAGAGAGCATAGAGAATTAAATAACCTTTGAGTCCTGTGTACCTGAAACCTTTTTTTTTTTTTTTTTTGTTGTTTTTTGGGGTTTTTTTGTTTTTTTTTTTTTTTTTTTTTTTTTGTTTTTGTTTTTTTTTTTGCTTTGAACATTTTATGCATAACAATCCCTAATTGATAGCACATGAAATAGTTAAGCAGAGTTGCATGTGTTCTGATGAGGTTAATTACAGGAAGCCACAGGTTGGAAAATGGCTTCAGATGTAGTCAGGCAAAATGCTTGAGAAAGAGCCCTTTCTGTTAAAATAGATCTGTTGAAAGTTCATCCCATTTTGTCCTTTCAGGGTGCCAGAATGGTGGTCTGCAATCTTCTCCAAGTGGCCATCAGCTGAGGATGGATCTTTAGTTCATTGATTAAGATTCTTAATCTTGCTGAGATGAATGATGCAGTCATTTGAGCCAGCTTGGTGGTGTTAGAAAAGACACAGAGCACAGATTTAATATATAAGGCTGGTTTTTTTTGTTTGGTTGGTTTTTTGTTGTTTTTTTTTTTTTTTTTTTTATGCAACAATGACAATTAACCAGAGGAAGAGGTTATAGGAGAAATAATAAATATTACCTGTCTTTCATTGCCAGTCACTGTAGTAACTGAAATCCCACAGCCCGTAAGAAGCACTGGTATAACCTGGCAGTCCCTTTTCAGGAAAAATTAAGTCCAAAACGAACCCTGAACTGTCTTTACCAGCAATCAGAGGAGGTCAGTGTCAGGTACTGCCCAGTCACCAAATGCTGCTCCTCCCTTCAGAGAGCCCAGTTACAGCCACTGGCAGCTGGCTCTGGAGCACAGCACATGCAGAGCTGTCCCTGAACACTGACACTGAGATGAGCAGCCTTTGGAGGCACTGGGACACAGAGCAAAAAGAAGTGCCCTGTTCAAAAGCTGTGCATTGGACAAAACCTTTCTCATCCCCACAGAGGATGACATACATCCTGATGTATGCCATCCTACGGAAGCCAGAGGAGGAATTTCTGCCGTGCCCACAGAGAGGCAGTCAGTAAACCACAAACTTTCTCCAACCCTACAGTCACATACGTGGCAATGAGCCTGACTAAAGCTCTGTCCCACTGCTGCCTCTGTTCCCAGGGCCTAAGCTGACAAGCTAAAAATTTAAAGCTAATATCTGCACTGCAGCACAGAGCAGGTGCTTTGCTGGTATCCCCAAGATCTCTTCTGTTACTGTCTCCGTTTCAGTAAGGCCACTGGGGGCATAAAATTTGATTAAGGGAGTGAGCAAATTTTAATCCAGGGTAGTGATACCTCCCTGCACTGAGCAGCTGCTCCTCTCAGAGCTGCCACAGCCAGCCCTGATGCTCATTAGCAAAGCAAAACTTCTAGAACACTGGTTCTAGGGACTCATCTCTTAAACCTGGGCTGGTAAAATTTCTCTGCACTCTCTCCTGAGTGAGGGAGCCATCATCAACCATAGTCCCTATCTGGTATGTGGTCAGGATTTTTGCCTCATATAATCACCTAAATGAAAGAAAAATCATAAACAAATTTCAGCTTTAGTTCATTTACACTATAGTCTCTACCTTGGTGACAAGAGGAACTTAAAACTGTTCTCACAGCATGGCTCCAATGCTTTTGTGAGTGTTGTATAATTAGAGCAATGTTTAACCTCCCACTTGTGTTTCTGGAAATTTAAACTACTTAACTAACTTTTCCTTGTTGGTCCTTTCCTCCCTTCCTTCCCCTCCGCCTTTTTTTTTTTTTTGGACAAAAGTGCCTTGGGCATTGGACACAATATTCTATGTAAATTAGAGCACTACTTTAAATGTATGATGAAAACTGCTGCAAAAAATATAGGAAAACATAATGCTGTCTTACTGTCTTGTCAGGGCAGAACCTGATGATACTTAGAGGTGCTGTGAGTGAGCTCAAGTCCAGAGCTGCCTTTCCAACTCTCTGTCTGGTCACTGGTTTATGTAAAATAAATGTAACATTTTCATTTCTCTCATAAGTTACTCTAATGCAGAAGTTAAGCATTACTTTATCTGAGTTGCACATAGGCTTTCTAATGAATATTGACCCTATTGATAACTGGGATATTTTTCTCTTTTTTTAAATTGAAATTTTAATATTATACAGTCTGTAATGTGGATGTAGTAGCTATGCCTAGGCTGAGTGCCCTGTGATGAGATCCTGGTTTCCATCCACAGGGTCTCCAGGTTGGGATCAGATCCCTGGGCAGGATCAGAGGTTGGCAGCCCCACTCACCTCTCTGCTCTGGCCGCCCAGACGGGGAAAGCTGGAACCGGGACTGGGATCACTCGCTTTATGTTTGTGCTAGCATAGAAATGGGTTGCTGCTAGGCTCATATCTGGCCCATGGGGTAGGGAATTACTTCCAAATCCAACAGCTCAGCTGTAGCCAAATATCCCAAAATAAGTAGATTTATTCACTTTGAGACATAACAATATTTTTTATGTGAATTTGGGGAGACTGGGGGGTTATGAGAGAAATGGTCAGTGCATTGCTTCAGTGTAGTTGAAGTTTCACAACTTCAGCATGTATCATAAATCTAACATACCTAGCTCAACAGAGGTGTGAGAATATTACACTGACAATGTGTATGGAAGGTCTGACTACTCATGATCATTACTACTAGAAATTTGTAATCTCATATGAATTACAGAAGCTGTGTCATATTTCAGTCATCCAATATTAGTGAAAAAATTTGCTTCACCTGTGTGTTCATTAGGTATTTTGAAAAAAAAATGAAATACCTACTAAAGTGTTGCTTTGAGAAAACAATCTAATAGATAATACGAAGTTCAGGATAACAAACAATTTGTCAGAAATAGCAAGAAAATTCATCCAGTGTTCAAGAAATGAAGATGAGAAACCTGCAAATCAAAGTGAAATTAAAAAGTTCTCTTAGTAGTGAACAGCTTTTGAATCTATTTTATTCTTCTTAACAAGAAAATCCACTGAAGATTCAGAATTAATTCATCCTATTGAATATTTTTTTCATTTTTTAAGGATAATAAAGTTAATTAATGGGAAAACATGGTGTAAATCATCATAGGTCCTCTGGTATCAACAGAGAAGCTCATTTGTGTAATCTGAAGGTGTATTTAATGCTGCAAATTCAAATTAATGTTTATGACAGTGCAGCCAATGCCAATGCCTGAGCTGAAGCATTTATTCTTGCAGGCTCAGAAGGGAGCACAGCTGATAGAACCTGAAAGCTTAAAAGTACAATGTTTTGAGCAAAGGAACCTGGAAAGCTTAGGAACATATGAAGAAAACGTTAGAATTAAATTAATTTACAAAAAGTGTAGGTGGGTGCAGCTAAGGCAAAATAGTCTGTAGGACTGGGAGGCTGTGAAGATCAACAACCTTCAAAAAACATTGCATCAAAAGAAATACCATGGAGCTGCTGTTGAATAGAAACACTAATTAATGAACTTTGAATAGAATAAAACCACAAAAATTGCCCATGAATTCTGTATTCCCCACTCAAAAGCACCACACCATGGTGCAGAGATCAGTAGGTCTTTCTTATGAATGCAGTTTAATAGTAATTAGGACAGTTGGAGGTTTTTCCTTGCTTTCTGTAATCCTCTGTGGTTCTGATGGAAAATTATTTGGGCCACAATGTTTTTTACCAAAAAGATATTGACAAGCTGAAAGCTGTACAGTGAACAGCAATAATAAAACACAGGGGACATAGGACAGATTGCATGAGATATAACTAAAATATCTTAATACATTCTGTTTGTTTTTCAAGCATCTCAAAGGCATTAGCACCAAGTCAGAAAGGTATTTCACATGGCATAGAGATGTCTAACTGAGACCTCAAAATGAAGCTTAAAAAAAGGGCCAAATTATACTTCATGACCAGAATATTTCCTAGTCAATAGCTGTATCAGAGAAGAAGCAAAATCCTTATGAACATAAAAGCCTGTTGCCCTGGATATTTCCCAAAAAGTGTGCAACCCTTGCAGGGGTAGTGGTCAATGAGACCCTTCTTCCACAATAACTTGTCAGATTATCTGGTATACTTGAGAATAAATCCCAAGAGTTTAAATAGGGCTTAAAGAGCCATCAGACTTGCCTTAACATGCCAGCATTTTGAGTGCTTAACCCTGTAGCAAACTTAGCCAAGTTGCCACAGGAAGCTTAGTCATGAGGCCTCGTTTGTAATGTACAGCTCTCCCTGATGTGCTGCAGTAGATAAAGCAGCCTGTAAAGCCTGTGGGTTTTTTGGGTGTATGTGAAAGTTTCCATGGTAATGAATGTGCGGCTTCAGAAGAAAAGAGCCCTGAAACTCCAAGCTGATGCTTCTGGGGTTTTTTAATATGATACTAAAATGTTATGATTCTATATTTTGATGATTCTGCATTTCTAACCATCTCCAGCACTGTACAGAGAATGGAGATGAACATTGGTGAAAAAAAATGATGCTAAAGACAATTTCAAGAGTCTGCATCTACTTGCTTGCAGGTGGGAGCTGAGGGAAACCATAGCATGTGTGGTGATTTATAGCATGTTGGAGTGGTAAAGCAGGGCTTCTAAGGAAAACCTGGATTTACAAACTGCTGGAGTGCTGGTGAATGAGACTGAGACCAGATGGTGGTGATGGGCAGTTGGTTATACAATGGACAATTGCCTACTGCTCAAACTGGGCTGTGTGGCCACAGGAAGCTCAGGTTGCTGATGGAGCACGTGCCCTTCCCTGAGCCACAGTGCAACTCTGCCAGGCCTCTGGACACATCAGCTCTGGCTGGAAGGAGGGAGAAGCCTGAGGGGCAGACACAGGCAGAGAAGCCAAAATAGCAAGCTTCATGCTCAGCAGATCTGAAAACCTCCCCTGCTTCTTGAAGCTGTTCTTATCTGGGCAGCCACCACAAGCATTTTCGGACATGTTGACGGGTTGGAGGCACACCAGAGGTGTTTCTCGGGAGCTCATGTGGATAAGGATTTTTTTTCCAAACTGAAAAAAATATTCTAAGCATGGTCATGCTAAAAGCAGGAGGTTCAGCTTTCCCTGTGCTCAGGAGTTTCACAGCTTGTGCCCATGCTTTTCTGATTAGAATCTGTTATTGCATTTGCTTTTGCCTCCTAATAGTATGCCTGTGTTGGACTCCCATTTGAATTTCCAGACAGACAATTGGTGATCTGTACCTTGATAATTTTCAGCGCTTGTTCCAGTTCAGAAAAAAGGGGCATATTGTTCTGACTGGAGCATAGTAACAAATAGGTTGTACTGCTCCTTACACTGCCTGTGTTCAATTTGCCTTTTAGGGTGCCAAAACTGGTTGCTGCACAAGTGCCGTAAAACCCCTAATGTATGATGCATTTTGTGGATTTCTTCTGATCTGCAAATCAGAGAGGCAGGTTGGATTGAATGAACATCGTTGCCATATGCCCACAAATTACATAGACTCTCAGAGACACACATAGAACTAAAACGCTTTGCACTACTCAGAGCAGTGCAACAGCATCTCTGGTTGCAGTGAGCAGCACTGCCCAAAATGCTGTGTCAGTGGATCACAAGGATTTTTCCACCGAGTCACTGCACAATCTTCCCTGGGGCAGGGAGCAAGACTGTTACACATCTGCTGCTTATCAGATGGAAATGAGCACAGATCTGGAAGAAATGAGGTGAAGTCTTTTGGTTTTTGCAACAGCTTGCTTGTTTTCTCCACTGTGTTTGTGTTTGCTCAGAGAGGACAGAATTTGCACTTCTTGCTTCTGAAGAGCTGAACTTCACTATTGTTTGCTGAATGCAGAACTATGCAGAATCTGAACATCTTTCAGAAAATACAACAGAAAAAAAGATTCACTGCTGTTATTTTGAGATGCTGTTTGTTCCTACACCAAATCCTGCTGGTTTTATTTACATGTGCCTTTTTGTGATTTCACTGTTTTCTGCAAATCCCACTGAATAAATGTTTTCTGTGCTCCCTCAGCTGGGTCTGCAGCCACAGTTTAATAACAAGCATGGGTTAGCAAGGGCTGTGCACAGCAGAGGTGTCTTGCCATATAAAGCACACAGGATAATGTCATCTCTATGCAAAATTTAAAAAAGGAGAAAAATGTTGGCTAAATGGAAAAAGAAGATAAAATTAGTACAAGAAAGAGGACAAATTTGCAAAGTTGTAGGCATTTAGAAATAAAAAATGTAAAAGCTGCAAAAAAGTTATTCAGTGTCCTCTTAATCACATCCGGACAATATTTAAAGTACTGTGTGAAACAAGGGGACATAAGCAAATTTCCCATCTTTAATGGCATGCACCACATTTGTCCCATCATTAGACATGATAAACCAATGAGAAAAAGAAAGCAAGGGGTAAAACCACTCTTTGTCATGCAGCTTCTCTTACACATTCACTGCAGGGATTTTTCAAAGCTGCACATGTGCCGACGGACACTGGCTGGTGGGCGAGAACTCTGGCTGCCTCTTCCTGAAGATTGAAAAGAAAAAGACACCCAGTGAGTGGCTATACACATGTGCACACATGGTGGCTATACCACTCAATAGGTGCCTGTCCCTGACCTATGTCTGTGGGCTTTCCCATCTTTCATTCTCTTATCACCTGAAATTCCACATAGATTTCTCCTTGGCTCCAGCACAATACTGGTTAAAATTGATTTTCACGATGTTCATTCTGCTTCCTGTGCTGAGCCTTGATGCACTTTACATACCAGATGGCAAGGGCTGCTGTGCATCTAGCTGTCAGAGGAACTTCGCCCCTGGTATTCTCAACATAGGATAAAATGATGAAAAAAGGAGCATGTGCCCCTCACATCTTATTTACAAAATTATCACCAAAATTTTTTGCTGGTGGATTTTTTAATATATACTCAGCTGCTGTTTTTTTCTTTGTCTCTCTTCCCCTAATGTTTTTATAAATACTTCTTTTACTTTTGGAGCTCTGAATGAATAGTCACTAGCTTGCATTATATGTGATTTCACTACTGTGCTTCTTTTTTTTTTTTTAAAGGAAGCATTGGATTTATTGAGGTAGACACAAAATTAATAGTCTCCTAAGCACTCTATCTGCAAAGGTAATTCAATACAGAATTGCAGATTGCAGTTTGGGCTGTTAATATAGGATGATTTCCATTTAATTTCTCTTTTCTTCCTTGCCCTGTCAAGCAGATGCAAAATCTCATTTGTCTTCCCCAGTATCAATAAAATAATATACACACAAGCGCGTGCTTTGACAAAAATCTCATGTATTTTTGCACATGGAATGTATCACTGAATTTCTGAAAAAAAAAAAATAAAATCATCATTGTATTGCAAATAAAATGCAAATTGAAATTCAGCATTTCTCCCCATCAAACAGTCATAGTGCATGCTTGCCAGACTTCTGTGTACCTCCAAATGACAGATTCATGGATGGTGTGTGCATGTGCTACATACTCAGCACATGAGCTGAACAAGCCATTCCTCTCACCACGTACTAAAGCACAGGAGCACAGCATGATGTACACAGAACACATGCATACCCATTTGGGAGCAGTAGATGCCTTGAGATGACTTCTGAACTATTATGAATAAAACACAAATAAGACATTCTGCTGAACAATTTTGCCAACCTGATTACTTTGAAGCCTCTAGAAAAATTAAATTCATTACCAGGTATAATGAGATCACTGAGATTTGAAAATTTAAAAGTGATCATGACTAGGAACTTAGCTAGCATGCTCTCTCCTCTACCTTATTAAAGTCACAGGATTATTAGGCGTCTGATTAGACAGAATATTCAGCATTTCTACAGTCTTCCATTTTTCTTAATCAATTGAGAGAATAAGAGCTTTCTACTTCCTGCGCTTTTTATTCAGTCACAGGAGCTAATTTTACAAAACAAGTAGCAACACACAGTTGATTATCTGAGAGAAAAACCTAGAGCTAAAATGTATTTCACACACATGCAGTGTTGTACACTCAACAGAGGGCACACAGCCACAGGCAGCCCTGCTTAGGACCATGGAAAAGGTGGAAGACTTTTGTTTCAGAACATGGCTTGGCTAGGTCAACAGGCTTTAGCAGCTGTCATTCCTCAGCCATTTGCTGTCACTTATGGGTTACTTAGCTGCACCCCCTTTGTACTTCTTATTCTTATATATCCCTGTAGAGAGTTCAGAGCAGTTTGCTCTCCAAGCTTTGGACATTTGTTGGTCTTGATAAGAAATCCTCCTAAGTGGAAGGAAGAAAGAAGCCTGCTTCCTCAAGCAGTTCAAAATGCCTCAAAACTCGTTCAAAATACAGCAAACTCTTTTACTGTGATTGCAGCTGGGCTCCTCAGCCAAAATCAGACACAAATGTTACATCTGAGAGAGTACGCAACCCCCAGATGCCTGGCCAGGTTTGCATTCTGGAGGAGGTTGTTGTTGTTGTTAAAGTGCTGCCAAGATCCATCAAAGCAGTGGTCTGCCTTTTGATCAAGGTCAAGGGTGATCCCCACATGGTGATGCACAGCATACATAGCAGAAATCACCTAAATCGCAGGGTTCATGCTTCAGTAGAATTTGAATTTATGGTGAAATTTAGATTTATAGTATGGGAAATGTAGTACAAGTGTTGGTAGTATTTCAGTGAATAATTTTTCAATTATCAAATCAATGTCAACTGTGTAAATAATAATAAACACTTTTGATGCATTGAATATGAAGTATCTTCATAGGCTTTCTTTTATCTTCCTAGTAGTGTGCACTAATACTGCAGAGCTGTGATTCAGAATTAATGCCCAGATCTCTATACCTTTATCTTTTTCTTTTATGTTTAATGATGGCAATGTATCCCTGCTTCTTCCTTCTAGCTTTGCAGGCACTTCACATACATTTCTCTGGTTATAAAACATTAGATACTGCCCATCTTTACCATATGAGGATTAATGAGTCATTTTGAGGGCAGTCTTCTCAAGGGCAATTCCTGCTGAGCAGTTATTTGTATCCTGAGCCCAGAGGCAGGATGGATCTTCTGTGCATTTGAACAAAGAGCTGGCATACCACCATGAAAGTGTCTGTGTTGCTTTATAAGGAACCCCTGGGTGTAATAACAGGGAGTCTAGCAGAGGAAGCAGGGTAGCGGTGCAGAGGGTTCCTGAAAGAAGTGGCTTAATTGCTTTACTTTATGTTCTTTGAAGCAGAAAAATGCTTCTGGCTAGTCATTCAGAACAGAGTAGGTAACAAGCCTGTTGAAATTCACACTGAGGAATATAAAGTATCATAGGGAAGAGTCACTCTTGTCACCAGTTTTCCTCTTAAGTGTAAATGAATCATCCCATGAGGCAAACAGCTGTGTCAGGATTATAGGAAGTGTAAATTCCTATCTGCAATGTTTTATATCTGTACAGCTGTGAAACTAGAAACATTCACCTTCTGCTCTGGAATTATTCTCTCTGCTCAAACTCCCAAAACAGAAGGAATCTATCTGGTGCTGAGGTGCAGTACATTGTGCTACTTATCATTTGAAGTCATGGTCAGAGATCCGCCTCCCTAGATGTACTTCAAGCTGTAAAAAATCTTTCTAATTCCCCGAGTGAAAAAGTTATAGAATAGCATATCACCAGAATTTGTACAATCTCATTTGAAACAACTGACTATCAACAATATTAGGAAAAAAGTAAAGTGGGGAGGATATTCAAGGGAAGTTAACTGATAGCCCTGAATAAACTCCTCATTTTTAAGAACTTACATGTAACCCCTAGCTCTGCACTCTCAAGGAATATCTCAGCAACACCAGGAACTTTGTGGCCTGCATTTCACCTTCTCAGTGCTGCAGCAATCTGCAAGGTGACTGGGAAGGTAAGCAGACCGCATGTGCAGAACCAGACCACTAAAGTGTTCAACTAAACTCTCATCCCAGAGCCTCATGCCTCTCCAGTTCTAGCATCTTCCTAGGAAGAAGCATGTTCCTCTTCAGATGTTTGTCTCTTTGAAAGGTCAGGTTTTATGTACAGTTGTCATGACTGGATCAAAAGATATCTACATAAAAAGAAGCAAGGCCATGTCCTTTTCCTCAAGGATGAGGAGCTGAATTTTCAATGCCTTTCATATGAGCTAGGACCTGATAGCTAGGACCAAGATAATATATGAAGTTGGGAAGAAGGACAGATTATTGGTACAATTAAATTTTTTAAAATTTAATTTTTAAAGTCCTGAATCCAGCCTAAGTGATGTCTGGAAATAATTGCTCTGGGTTTTAAATTAATTATGTTAATCAATGGCACAGCAACAAGTTTTGGAGAGAAATTAAAGAACCATGGCGCAAAGAGAAGTACAAGTCTACAGGGTTATTCACCCTCACCTATCAGAGTGAGGCATATGGATAATTATCACCCACAGAGGACTGAGAAGTAGGAGGAATTTCATGGCACACCCTTTCTGTTGAGGTGTGAGCATCTGCTGAAGAGGACAGAAGGGTCAAGGTCATGAAGGAGAACATAATCCCAGAAGAATGCCCATAAAGACCTGGCACTGAGCTGGATAGTGAAGATGGAGCAAAGGCTGTGTGTACTTCAGGTCACCCAGGGCAGCAGGAGCCAGCTGTGTGCTGGGGGAGTGCTCTGGCCCTCCCCAGTTGCTCCCTTCTGCTGCTCCACCTTCTTCTCTGTGTCAGCACAACTCTTGGTGCAATTATTCAATCATCTGGCAGGGAACAACAGAGACAACTAATCTGGGTCACATTATGCCAGAAAAAGAAAGGAAAGAAAAAAAAAAAACTCAAATTTTCCAATTTGAGTTCACAGCGTGGCTGTCCAGGTTCTTGTCCCTTCATAGGCAAAGTGATGGCATGGGATAAAGGAAGGCTTTGAGTGTCAGTTCTGGCTTAGGGCAGCTTAAAGCATTTGTGGATTTACAGGCTATGATAGCCCAAAGTAGCTGCAGGAAAAATCTCTTGGCTGTCTGGGATGGTGGCAGGAGAGATTTTTGAGATAACTTATGTAACACTAAGGATTAAGAAATATGTATAGCCTTATGTTTCAGAGGATATGGGAAAGTAAAGGAAAAGGGAGTGCTCAGTGGCTGGGGAGCACAGAGATGCCTAGGGCTGCACTTTGTGCTCCCCCAGAGCCTGTAGTGCCCAGGTGCATGAGCTGGGACTGCACACCCACGCAGTCCCGTGCTCCACGCCGCTGAGCACACGACTGAACGAAGCTGCCAGGTGGGCACGAGCGCTGCAGCTCAGCGGGGCTGGTGCCACCCACGCGCCCCAAGGGCTCGCGGGGCACCGCCGGCGGGTGGCTGCGCTGCCAGCGCTGCACTTTCAGGTGTAGCTCCCTGTCAGCCCTTGTCCATCTGAGGTAGATAATTCCACTGTAGGAGTTTCCATGGCCTGTGGGATTTGCTTTGATTGGTTGTTTCCTGGGTGTGTTGGCTATCTGGTTAGTCAACTTGTCTGGGGGGCTTTGAGATGCAAAAATACGTGAAATATTAAATAAGTCCCAATTTCTAGACAATCCTTTCTCTGGGAAGGCAAGGCTTGCAAGCCAGTCAGTGCAGGCTGAGTGGAACCACCTGAAGATTTGGGTTGTGCCACAAAAATAAATGGCCAGAAGATAATACCAAAAAAACCAGATCAATTCCATTCAAGTAGAGGGGAAAAGTAACAAGAACTCTTAAGTAAGAAAGTGTGAAGATTCCTGGCTTTAATACACCAAAGATGAGGAAAGATTAATAGTGTTGTGTAAAGAGAAGGACAATCTACCAACTAGAAGGTGGCTTGTAGGTGGTTATTTAAATTGAACCTGTGATTCCCTGGGGCTGATCAGAGTGAAATTGCAAACACCAGCAAACAATTTACTAGTGAGGAGTTGCTATAATCAGATCAAGGGGCACTTGTTTTGATAGCGTTTATGATCAGCTGTGACATCTCTGGCTGTGGTGCTGCAGCACAGCTGTGCTAAACTAATAATTTGCTGCTGAAGGGGACAACTTTCACCCCCTGTTCCCCAAATCATAGGCATCAGGGACAGTTTCTCTGGTGCTGACATTAGTGTTTATATGACCTTGAACTCAGGCTCAAGGAATCCAGCAGACAGTAATTCATTTTCTTTTCTTTTTTCCTCTTTGTAAGGACAGTTACAGTTTTATAGGGTGGAAGAAAGCCACATCCTGCACACCACAAAAGAAGAAACAGAGAGAGCAGAGAAGGGGAAACTGCTTAAGAGGAAATAAACCGAAGCAGTAAGCTAGAAATGGTAACTTACCTATAGTGAACTAACAAGAAATCTGGAGTTTTTAGTTGTCAAGTGGGCTTTAAAGTGACAAATTGTGTGATTGCTTTCAGCCTGCACAATTGTTTGCTGTTAACAGTGGTAATGACTTTTAACCTATGCTTGTCAGGTGTGGGAGGCTGAATGCCAGAGCACATATATGCTCTGAAGAATTAGTTGACTTGTTATTTCAAAATTAAATAGTCCCTTTACAACTTTAGTGTGGAGGCAGATGTTATATTGATACAATATCCTTTCAACCCACACTGGAAGTGGTTTCTTAGAGTCCTCTGGCGCAGTAGAGAAACCTAGCCTCTCATGCTGGCCATGTTTATTAGTGACTCTTTGACAGTGTATGTCTTCTGTGTGGTGGCATCTGTTCTACAGATATAGCTTGGTCTGTAAATCCTAAAAGAGATCTGACTATGAAGAATTTGCCCATTCAGAGTCCTTGAGGCACAGAGGTAAGAATACAGAGAACAGAGGGGAATGTGGTCTGGGTGTGAATAGTTTTCAGTGTATTTGGGACAGAGGAAAAACAGAATCAGAAGACAAGTGAAAAATCATCACTACCATACTAGCTAAAAAGAAAAAAAAAAAAAAGGAAGTCAAGCAGAAAGCCAAGAAAGAGATTTTTAAATTCCTCAATTCCTCACTCTTCCCTTTACAAACTCTTAAAACCCCAAGAACAAAAATATAAGAAAGCAAGTTGCCCATTATACATGTCTGAGGGACAGACCTTTAGCAAAAACTACTTCCAGATTTTGGACTGAGGAGTGCACCAGGAGTTAGCCTTTGCTTTACCATATCCATCATATCCATATACATGTATTTGTAAATGAACATGTCTGAATCTGCAGATTTTATTTCTGAGAGGGTGTAGAACCATACCCACCTACATTCCCTTAACAGACACAGACCACCATCTCTCTCTGGGGATAGGATTCATTTGTGAATTATAGAGTCTCGCTAAAAATCAGATGCTTTGTCAGCATGTGATCATAACATCTGTGGTTTGTCTTGTGGTGTTTTTCTTTGTGAGGCATCCCTAAACAAAGGGGAGAGTTCATCACAAGAAGAGATAAACTTGAGGGACAAGCCAGAATGCAAAATGCTTTTCACATCAATGAAAGAGAAGACATGCAAGTGTTGTCCCCTTCTTGGTCTCTATGTACCTCTTATGTGTCCCTAAGCAAAGAAAAGGATTAAATAAATAAGCACTAGTTCTTCATTTCACATTTGTAACTTTGCACTGAATTGTTGGGATGA
Source organism: Lonchura striata (assembly GCF_050655825.1). Lineage (NCBI taxonomy): Eukaryota > Metazoa > Chordata > Aves > Passeriformes > Estrildidae > Lonchura > Lonchura striata. The sequence goes on along the minus strand of NC_140705.1, from coordinate 65,209,390 downwards.
ATCAAAAGTCTTTTTCATATGTCTTAATTTGAGGGGAAAAACCAAACTCCAGTATTAGCTGTATATAGATGTGTATAATACTTCTGCTGTTTTATAGTCCTGTTGTTACTTATAAAGAATATAAGCAATCCACATGATACCCTTCAGTACCCAAATTTTTTCACCCCTAAATTAGCTGAAAGATGTATGAAATCACAAGGTGGTTCAGACACCCCTGCAGAACAAATGCTTGCAGAGCACCCTGCATGTTTATTCTAGCAAGTATATTTTTTACATGAATTATCATGTGTTTATGCAATGTCACAGCTCCCTTAGTTTCTGCTGAGGTGAGGCAAGCAATAGTGGCATGGACTGAAACATCACACTTTGAGAAAAGAAAGGAGGTAAATTGCATTCTCGACTTAAAAAATATTAACGTGACCTCTAGAAGAGTTGTATTCGTTTTTCATTCAATTTCCATTTTTTATTTCAGAGCAACACTCACACCACAACATGGGTTTGAGGATTGTTTTTTTTTTTTTCCTAAGGGTGTGCTTATGACTGTTGGAATCTGATTTCCATATGAAATATAGAGAAATATCCAGGGTTTTAGGTGCTTAACTGGGTGTAACCTTTAACACCTATTTATGTATCTGACATTCTTTAAAGGTGAAGTTTTCTTCCTTATTTCTCTCACAGAGACAATTGTAACCAAAACAATGTGTGAGTGTGGTGCTAAGCAGATAAACAACACTTGCTTATCCCTACATGGGAACGCAATTGTTTGTATCACTCACTAATGAGTTGATGCACATTTGCAGCATCCTAACTGGATATGAATAATGTATACAAGTACCAAAATACAAGGAAATGTAATAAGTGATCCAGTCAAGCGAGAAATTAAATTTCAAGTGGTGTCCTCATTCCTGTGGTTTATACCAAGAAAGATACTAGCTTTCCCCAGGATTTCTGTAGTGCTGCCTTTCTTCCCCTCAGTCAGGAAGCAGATTCCTGTATATAATTGCAAAGCTCCCTTCTGATGTGACTCTGTATCTTTCTGTCATTGTGCTTAAGTATTGAGATTCATTAAACAAAGCTGCCTGGTGCTACAGCAGTGCCCCCAAGCAGAAAAACATTTTGTGATTCAGCATCTTGAGAGCTGCAAAACAAGAGGAGGAGTAGTAAAGTGAACTTCTTCAGCAGTCCTTTGGCAAGAGCCAGGCTGGACTCAGGGACTGTGCCTTAGATGTCCTGTCAAAATCTCCTGAGAGAACAAAGTTGTGCCCACCCCTGAAAAGAGTGTAGTAAAACTGCCATAGACTGGGAACTTCTGAGAAAGGAAGGAAATGGCAGAGAACCTTACACAGCAGCTGTCTCATTTAAAGGAGCCACACTCATAAGATGTGGCTCTGACTGGAGATAAAGAAGCAGGAGCCTGGATGGGAGCACAGGATGCAGACAGTGTATGCTGTAAATTTATTCAATATAACCTGGGTTTTGTCTGAGGGGTGTTTATCCCCACTACTCTTACTAGGGAGCCACTGCAAAACCTCAGAGATTTTCCAAGTTATTTCTCCAAAATGTAGTCTCAGCCTCTCTTTGGCCATGGAAGCAAGCCCAGAGGACTGAGATTAAATTGCCAGGCCTTTTGGTTTTGTTTGATCACAAACATCCCAATCATAGCATGTATTTTTGCCCATTTCTCCTCATCTTGTTTTAGGAATGGTATGTGATCAACAATATATGAGCTGGGACTCCCTTTAGCTGGTATAATTTGCAAGGAAAACCCATGGTGCTTTATGCAGCTATGCCCCTTATTTCTCATTAGAAGGATTAAAAACCCACTATCACCAGACTGGTTATTTTGCACATATACACACAGACAATTTGGTATATAATTTGATACGTGCATATGCCATGCCTGGTTTTTAAATAAATATGGCTTTTAGTAGTTATTTAAATGAGAAAGAATGTAAGTCTAGAAGTGATATCTGAGAGTGTTTTATCCCTTATTTTGTATTTTATTTTTGGCCTATGGGCCAGCACTACAATATATGTATATCATAATCAAATGCAAATTCAAGGCTATAGAAGACAATTTAAGACATAATTACATAGATCAAATTTAAGAGAGAAACCCTGCAGCGGGGCTAGAAGAGATTGTTATTGGAATGTTAAGTTTTACACTCCCCGATCATTTTTTCTTTCTTCCTAGTTCTTTAACATTGGTTCTAAGAGTCTCTTTGGAACCATGTAACTATCTTCTGGGAGTTTTAAATACTCACTTAAATCAATATACTGACAAGGACAGAACAGCTTGACTGGGTTTGCTGTATTTTTTTATGTGAAATTCACATCACATCCCCAAGAGAACTGGGTAAGAGCTATTACATATCACAGTGCTATGTGTCTGCAAAATATTTCATGGTTTAAGACCAACAAATAGCCCAGCAAAACCAGCAAACATACCAACTGCTGCGAGAGAGATGTTTGGCATTAATACCTTCAGCTATCCTTTGTGAGCATGCAAGAGACTTTCCCAAAAAGGCACTGCAACCTCAGGAAAGGGAGAAGGACTAGACTGAATACAGAGACTGGTTAGGGAGGGCTGAAATAGGGAGATGAATCAGGCCAGGCCAGGGTGCCACCTACCTTCCCCGTGACAGCTGTGTCACCAGGAGCCATTCTAGAGCAACAACCTGTGAAGGAAGCAGACTCCTCCTCCATGATATGCCCTGGGTGTGATGCAAGGGTGAACCAAATGTCCAGTGGTTTTAGAGCTCCATGCTGTGGTTGGGAGCTGGGAGCCTCAAAGCCATGGACTAGCACAGCACCTTGTGCCCCATGGTGCCACTGCCTGAGAGAGTCAGCCCCAAAACCAGGGTGAGGGTGTCAGCTTTTTATTGGAGGTTAATGGAGCAAACAGATATACAGCAACAAATTGTTTAAATAAACAACCTTATCTGTCCTGTACAACTGTTGCTGTAGGACACGTAAAAGCACGACGCGAGCTACTTGCTATTTGCAAGGTAAAGAAGAAAGTTTATTATCTGACTGTCTTTTATACTTTCCCAAAGGTTACATTGGATTGGAGAGTGAATGGGCCACCTCTCCAAAGACATTGGACAAACCACTAGTACATTAAGTGTTCTCCACCCCCATAAAAGAATGTAAACAATATGTTGTTTACAGAAATTGTGTGGGAAAGTTCTCCAAAGGAATGTAAACTCAGAAGGCTTTAGGAAGTCTTAAGAATCAGGATGACATACAACTTGCTATTTTTTTTTCTTTTCAATCTCTGTGTAATTTCCCACTGGCAGAAGCTCACCTCCTTTCTGCTGTTCCAAAATTCTCTTTCATAATATGCCATTTCTCTCTGGGGTAAGCTTCAGTAGGATGGCTGTGCAGGCAAAGCAGGCTTAAGGGTCTTCTTGAAAATCCCTTGGAATGTGGTATTTTCCAAGGTCTGTACTGGCAAAAATTAGGGTCTGTCTTATTGTGTCTGCAATATTAGTGCAGGACATGAGAAGTTTACCCACAGCATCAGTTTTCTAAATTGCAAAGCAAGGTAGTCTACCATCTCCTATCAGATTCAGCAATCATGTCTATACTGGTTTGGCACTGCTGTAGGAAGGTAAAACTACAAGAGATGCTAATCTGTATAAAAAGCATTTAAAGATAATTCTTGTGTGCTGCAGGCTGGATGACACGCTTCAGGACTGAAGAAAATACTTCTCACATTGGGCTTGTGTCCTGAAGCATAGGATTTAATATATCTCTTTTACAAAAGAAGGTACAAAGGTGATCAGTTATCATTAAGCCTGTTCACACTTTCCACTAAACCTACTTGTTTCAGAAGTTTTGATACATTTTAGCCAGACCAAGGATAAAAATTCCCCCTGTGGCTGTTGCCAGGTTGAGATAGATTGGTTTGTTTCTATTTCGCCTACTTCAGCCTGCAGAGATGAGGACAAAAGGCAGTATTTTACTTACATCAAAAGTGTTTTCATGTGTTCTGTTCACACTTCACTCTCTCCCTCCTTGCCTCTATAACCCCTGCTTAATGATAGAATATTGACTGTGCAGAATAATAACATAATAGTGAGAAGATGGAGTACTCCTGAGCACCTATTTCTGTGACAGGGCTGTTAGGCTGGATTAAGTGACAGGCTGTAAAATATCTACATTTGAGCAACTTCAGCAGAGCATGCTGAACATTTACTTTGTGTGTAGAAACTCCAAGTCTCGCCATGCTTCACTGTACATTTGTCTCCTCCCACCACCATGAAAACCAGTGAAACCAAATCTTCTGGACATACTTGTGCTAAGATTCCCCTCGCCATGTGTCTGTGGGAGGCTTTGAAAATGAAGGAGGTGAAGAGCCCAAAACCCTTTGTGGACTGTGAATGGCCAAGGGAAATGAGCACGGCTTGTCAGTACAGCTTGCTCAAGATGAAATGGCAACTCAGCAAGTCAGTTTAAAGAGAAGCATTAACTTCAGAATACCTAGAGATAATTTTACAACTGGCAAGACAAAAAAGCAGGTGGTTCCTTAAGCCATGTGTTACTAGAGGTTACTGAGAACCCCAATTCTCAGTTTAAAAAACGTATGTAAGGACCAGCACAGAGGGAGAAAGGACTAAGGGAAGCAGAAAGAAGTTACTAGGGGATGTTGGGTTGTCTGCAAATTTTCATTGGAATAAAATAAATCACATTTGAGAGATCCATGGCCCAGGTCACTGGATGCCTGTAAAAGCAGTTTAGAGGCATTGCCTGCTGAAATGTGTGAAAAAGTTTGGAAGTATTTAAATCAGCTATTCATTTCTAAAGGCAGACAGCTGGATGAAAATTAATTGAATGTAAATATACTAAAATTAAAAGGGGAAAGCAGGTAGCCTCTGCATTAATATGGAGTCCTGGCCATTCATTGAGTCTTGCTAATTGGCTTTGTATTAATTCAGATTTTGCTACATAATGTATATTGACAATTAAATACTTACTCCGATTCAAAGTGCACTAAAATGGTGTCAAAGCATGGTGTCTCAACCATACATTTAAAATAGTCTATATTTGAAGACTGAGGGAGCAGATAACCTTCACTGCCAGACCCAAAGACACAAAATGAACTTTCTTCCTGTGGTGACTCTTGCAGCACTCCTGGAGAAGGCATTTCCTGAACTCTCATCAGAATCAGCATCTGAAGTGTCACTGTTTGTTTTTTTTTCTTCATGTAGTACAGAAGGGAGCATTGCTTCCTCAGGGAAGGGATTGTTCAGGCACTGTGAAAGTGTCCTTCTCTTCAAGCTCATTGACCCTCATAGACAAAAATAACTTCTGAGACCAAGAAGAAGGCTAAAGATCACAGCAAGATCCATACACAAATGTTTCCATCTCACATCTGGAAAAAATAAAAAATAGATGCAAAAGGCTCTCCTAACAAATGCTGCTATGCCATCAGCCTATAACAGCCAGGATCTTGTAATACCTTCAAGCAGCAAATGAACAAGAAATGTCCCCACAAAGCTTCAACACAAGCAGCAGATATCTCTCTCTCTTCCTCTCTCCTGATGGAGCTGCTCCATTTTTTATACATATTTAAGTATTCATTTGACAAGAGGAAAAGAATGACAGTTGCTTCGTACTGAAGACACTCACGAGGGATCCTTCAGACCCAGATTCAAGTTCTCTCACAGAACACAAAGTATTTCCCCAGAGTTTGCTCTACAATATTTTTTTCTCTGTTCCAAAATACTGCTGGACAAGAACTTACAGAAAGGAGACTTTTCCCTGGACAGTTCATAATCCAGATATAGGTCATCTACCTGGGAAATGAAGGAGATGCTCTTAGCCAAAATGAGTTCTTTAACTGTTGGGGTAAGATTCCCTCATGATTTCCCAATGTCTTCCTCTCTCCATGGGTAAAAAAGAATGTCCTCCTGGCCCAGGGTAAATGCTTACCAGCAAAGGCCAATTCTATGAAGCATTTTGAAAGGCTTTTTTTTGAAAGAGTTTTCTCATGGAAAATATGTATATTCAACTTGAAAATTCCCAACCAACTCTATGGAAAACTATGCTGGTTGTAATTGTTCGTAGTTTAACTGAATCAAAATAAGAGAGAGTTCAAATCCTCAAGAAATTTATTTTCACTGTAACTGTGTTGGCAATGCAGCTGGGACATATTTTTTCAAGATGACTTTTCTGACCTCTATGTCAGCATCACAGGCACCTGAAGGTTTTGAATTGATGAATTGATCCTGTGTTAGTAGACTTCCCTGGTTAATTCTTTTGCTCTACTTTATGAAGGAGAAAGGAAGAGTGTCTCAACTTGCTTTAGTCCCCAAGCTAAACTAGTTAAAATAACAGCACAACATTGCATGAAAATGCTTTATGAAAGCTCATATAAGTTTGATTTGTCCTTGTAAATGTAAACCAGTTTCCATTTTTAAAACTGATACAATTTAACCCTGTATCTCCACACCAATTCAATTTAGATGGATGCAACTTTTCTGTTTAGGAATTGGAATTCAATAGATTAACCAAAGAAGAGATTTGATACAGGCAGGAAAAGAGATGAAAACTGAAAAGCAGAAAAAGAAAAGCAAGCTAAGAAGAGGGAGAAGGTATAACAAGAAGATAGAGTCATACATCTAGAAGAGAAATCTTTTGAGTCCAGAACTGCTGGCTACTTATAGACAGAAGAATGTGACCACAGGGAGAGACTGTTAAAGAATCTAGAAACAGAGGAACATACTTATAGGGATTAGAATTACTGAAATCATCACAAATAAATCCCAGATTTTGATGTTTTACAAACAAACCAACCTAACAAAATAATAAAGAAACCCACCCAAAGCCATAACAAAACCAAACCATCAACAAACAAACCAAACCACAAACAAAACCATTGAAAATCAGTATGGAGATCATTCCTGTAGGCACTGAGCCTGTACCAGTAGCTTTCAATCCTGTTTCAGGAAGGACCTGATTACACCTCTGAATTATCTAGGTGCTTTCAAGGCTGCATCAAATTCTACATTTTCCTTCTCGATTTCCACAGTGACTCACATTTTTATTTTTGTTGTCACAGTGTCCTCAGGAACTTTTCAACGGATGTAGCTAGGAGCTAAAAAACCCCTCCAAAGTCCTTTTTGTTTTGCCTTGTGACTTTATTTTCAAAGCTTCATGTTTGTCTGTTAAACTTCTTTTCAGTTCTTCATGCCCATGAACACAGCTGGCTCTGTACCTGTGCTGGTTTGGGTGAAGGACATTCAGTAACGGTGCAAGAGGTTTAGGCAAGAGGTGGGAATTTGGCTGTATAAAAGACATGGATGCTTAACTTGAGGGAAAAAAAGCATATAAACTAGGTATTGAGCTTTTAGTTTAGAAAAACAACTTAAAACTCTGTAGAGCTCTCTTGCTTTGTAACACTCAAAAATTATGTAACAAATTGCTAAAAAGCTCAGGTAAGCCCTGTTGAGTTTTAAAGGTTACAGTTATGAGGGAGAAGCTCAACTTTTGAACATGATGTAATATTCTCTCCTATTAAAAACCGTATTCTAAGTATATCACATTTGGATCTTTTAAATTATTTTTTCTTTTTTTAAATAAAGGTAGAAGAAGTGTAAGCAGAACAGAGAATTAGTTATTAAGTCTCTCATGACCTAAAATATTCAAAAGTCCTATTTTTTTGACAGACATCAACTTAAAGAAACCAACATTGTTAGCCAGAAACCACACTGCAGGGACACCACACTAGTTTCTTACAGATGTCTGAGTCCCCATGTAACTACCATAGAGTCAGAGGAAGGTGGATCAAGCTGCATCTTTCTATTTGCATGGAATTCATGCTCTTGAGCTACAGAGAGTTTTGGCTATCTCCCTGCAGGTAGTGGCTGCTAGGGCTGCTCACCACTCCCTGCTTTCTCTCTGTGTAGCTTAGGAGTCAGCAGCCTTGCTGTGGCCTCTGTGGCACACTGAGCTGTGTATTTGGGTCACTTACATCTCCATTCTCTTCCTTTCTGATGTCCTGTCTAGCAAAAAAAAAATGTACTGAAGTAGCATAAAGACAAATTGATCACAGCATGGGGTTTTCTACAGTATTGCCTCCATCACCACACCAGGACAGATGAAAATGGTTCTTACGCAAACTGAATCAAAACCAACCTGAGTCACTCAGAGAAAACTACAGATCCCAAAAAACCAGGAAATTAACTGAATTTTCATTTGGGAATCTCAGAAATGTAGGTTTCACTGGTGCTTTTTTATTTTTTTTTTTTTAATTGGGACAAAAATCATCTAAGCTCATATGTAGCCCTATGGTGCTTCTTTAAAGATTAAAAAACATTCAGATAATAAAGAATGCAAATTTTCAGACAGCTCCTCACAGGGAGATGCTGTTTGAAGTAATAGTTCTCTCTCTCGCTCTGCTGCGTCTGGGTGCTTTTAATTATTAGCAAGGAATAACAAGTTCCACAGATGTGAATGCAAGTTCATTTTCACCATCAGTTGACTTCTGCAACTTTCACACCAATGCTGAGTTTGAGAATGTGGAGAGATTTATATGGATGATGAGTAAAAGTATTGCTCATAATGCTAAGAATTAAATAGAGCGCAGGGATAGCACGGAGGGTGCTTTTGAATCACAGTCATGAGGACTGTCACAATACACTACCTTAAAACTTATGTTCAGTCCTCAGCTTTCACACACATTCCAGTGGCCTTAGGCAAGTACATGTGATTTACAATCATTCAGACAGAGATTTCTTTTCTAAAAGGCTACAGTAGCACCTCAGTTTGAACACAATACAGAGCAACTGCAACTCAGGGCATGAGATCCCTGTACACATGCACATGTGACCCGGAGAGGCAAGAAGCTGCCATGGAACTTGGTCACTCTGCCACTGCCTGGGGTAGAGGGAGCTGTGCACAGGGCTGCCTTCAGAGCAGGAGAGAAGATAATGAGCAACACGTCAATATCCATCTGAGGCTTAGAACTAAAGGGTCATTTCCACCATTTAGTGTACACACGAGATGAAAAACTATTACATACCTTACTATTCAGCAGACTACAGTCAACCAAGAGAGGATGGCAAATAGAGGGACATATACAGATAGATGTATACCTGGAATCAATCCACTTACTTTGGATTTCCAGACCCTGGCTTCTTTCTCCGGAATATGTTGAGGAAAGTGTTGGACTTGCAAGGTGCCTTGCCATCCCCGACATGCATACGCACCACATCTGAGGTGGTGAAGGCACTGCGGACGTTCCTCTCAGGCTTGGCTATAATGATGTACATCTTAGGAGTGAACATGCACCCCAGAGCCACTGTAACGCTCAGGCTCACTGCAAAACAGGTGGTGATGATCTTGTAGTTGCTCCCAAAATAGATGGGCACGAAGGCCAGCCAGATGATACAAGTGGTGTACATGGTGAATGCAATGTACTTGGCCTCGTTGAAATTGGCAGGCACATTGCGAGTCTTGAAGGCGTAGTACGTGCAGCTCATGATGAGGAGTCCATTGTAGCCCACAGGAGCCACAACGCCCAGGTTGCTGGTATTGCAGATAAGGTAAACTTCCTTAATGCTGGGGTAGGAGAGGATGGGCATGGGGGGCTCCAGGATGATCAGCGTGATCACCAGTGTCAGCTGCACGCTGATCAGAATGGAGGCGATGACCACCTGGGCCCAGGCGCTCATGAAGCGGGGCTTGCGGGTGCAGATCTTCTTCTTGCTGCCCGCCAGGATGCGCGCGATGCGGTTGGTTTTGGTCACCAGGGCAGAATAGCACATGGCGGAGGAGAGGCCCACCAGAAGGCGCTGGAGGTAGCAGGACGTCGTGGTGGGTTTGGCTATAAGGGTGAAAGGGCAGACGTAACCCAGAAAGATGCCAGCCAGGATAATATAGCAGAGCTCTCGGCTGGAGGACTTGACAACAGGGGTGTCTCTGTAGAGCACAAAGATAAGGGTGACAAACATGGTGACCAGGATCCCCAGGCAGGAAAAGACCACAGCCACAATAGACTCTATATTGCTCCACTGGAGATACTTTACAGGGATGGGTTCGCAGCCTGCAGTGTACAGAAGAGAAACAGAGTGTTAGAAAGGCAGCTCCTGGAAGAGCCTTTTTTGCTGGATCTCAGTACAATCCAAACATTAGCATACATCTATGTGACAGGGATTATTAAAACCATTTTACAAAGGAATGAACTTCATGATGGAATAGTTTAGATTAATATGTTCAAAAAACAGCCATGCATTTTGGGTGTCCCAAACATTTTCTCATGATGCTGCAACAGGAAATTAGATTTGGAAATATCTGCTTTTAGAGATACCTGATTACAAGCCCGGCATACCAAAGGCACAGATGGGAATAGAACCCAGACTAAGTCATCATCTCTTCATTTCAGCAGCATTGTTGCAAATGGGTGATTTTAAACAGATTAATTTAGTTAATCGTTATCACAATCACTATAGTTTGATCTACTACATTTTTTGAGAGTTATTTTATAAATAATATAAATTAATTAGAGGTCTATGGACAGAAAAAATGGTACCAAAATTACAGATTTTAAAATCCAAAATTTTAATGGAACTATATCATAGATACTTTACCTTCTTAGTACATTTTTGCTTTTTTTCCTCTTCACAGTATCTTATTCTTATTTTGTCAAACCCTCTGCTCTTTGTTTTCCCTCAAAATAATATAATTTAATTCTCTTGAAAGAGTCAAACCCACAGAATATGCATGCCTTCGGATAAAAACTGGAAAGACTCTCCTTTCTGACTAGTACAGATGCGCAAACATACTGGCGTCTATTAATAAAATACTTAACTGCTTTCTCCCATACTCAAGTTGAAGGTGTCTCTGGATATCTTTCTCACTGTGCTTAAGAAGTAATACCAGCAATAAACACTACAGAGAAAATAAAATCCTTTGTGTTAATAAGATGTTATGGCTGTGAAGCTGTTACGGACATCTTTCATTATGGCATTTTGTAGTTTCTGTTCTTGGCTTAATAGTTCCAAAGTGGTTTTAACATATTTCTTTATCCCAAGTGAAGTATTCATGGCCTCTTTTACTTCTTGCTTCTGTCCTCCTCCAGTTTCCTTTGGACACAACTCACCTTTTCTGCCTTTCCCCCACCTCTCAAGTATCTTTCCTCCCAGTCCCTCACCATCCCTGTCTCAGTTCACCTTACAGTTCAGTTTTTTTAGCCACCTCTCCACCCAGATGTCTTCACTACAAACTGCTGGTCCAGCTTTTCTGACCCTGGACTAGCTGCTCATGAACTCATGCCTATCTGAGTTGATGGACATGGCTGAAAAGAACAGGGAAAAGAGGGTAATGTCAGCAAGCTTGTGGGAGAGGCATTTTTCCTCTCATTTTTGCTGCTAGATCTTAACAAGGGCCTTGATGTTGTGATGGGCAAAAGTTGTGCTCAATCCCTTCCTCCTCAGTGTGGAGTGTATTTGCAGAAACCAGTATGAACTAAAAGTTTCTGAGTCCCACAGTTTTTCCTCATTTATATGCATCTTTCACATGATGACAGAAACTATCAACAGATACATCTACTGTAATGCAGATAGCTGTACTGTAATGTAAAGTCCTTATTCCAAATAATTGAGAAGTAAGACAAGGAATAGATCATGGCTGAACAGTTTTATTGTAATCTCATTTTGAGAAACAGGAGAAAAAATGGTTTTTGTTTAAATTTAAAAAGAGAAAAGAAATCAGCCCAAGGCAAAGTCCTGACATGGAAAATTTCTGCTTGAACTTTTAATGTCTGCCAATGTCATGTGAACTGAAAGAAGGTCTTATAATTCTGTACTCTTTGTCTCCAAGCTGACTTAACTACAGGTGTTGTTACACATGCCTGTAATGTGGAAAACAATAAAAATTATAGCAGTGGCTACCACAGGTTTATTTTATAAAGAAAATATTATAAAACAAAGAGAAAATTTTATGAAGAAAATTATTTTGTTCAATATAGTTTGATCAGGACTCAGATAGGAAACTCATACTTCTAACCAATACTTTTGTGGTGAAATAGAAAGGAAAACCTCTTTATTAGAAATGTGAACCTTTGGCCATTTGCCTCAGCAGCCCTGATTGCTGGCTCCTCTATGCTCATTGATTAATACAAGTGAAGTTGTCCTCATACAAGAATCCGATCAGTGATTATTGGAAGGGTAACATTTCAATATGGACTTTAAGCTTAACAACATCAAGACATACTCACATTATTCCATTTTACACTATATTTTCAGGGGCTTAACCCAGATCCAACATGGTAGTTAAGCCTATCGTTTGCTTTAAGCTTATCCTGTCTAAGATTTACTTATAAATGTTTCATTAAACCAATGTAATTCCTGTGCACCAGCAAACCCAAGAACCACATATTGTACAAACTGCAAAAGGTTTCCTATGCTGCTTATTACCAGCTAGCAGATGTTGGTTGTCAGTACCTGTGAACGTGGGTTATTTCCCAGCTAGGAGAAAGTGGGCTCTGGAACCCCACTGAGACTGGGGGAGAATACTCGGGAAACTGTGCATGCATTTACAAAACAAATCAAAACAAAACAAAAATGTCCCCTCAGCAACTAAAACAAGCCTCAAAAAATCAGAGCAAAAGCTTCACAGTTAAAATTTTCTGGAAAAAGCTGTCTGGTAGTTTTCATGTACTATTTTTCCTGCATTTTAACTGTAATTTCCAAGATCAGAAGGCTAATCAATTTTTTTTATTACTATATTCATAGTGCACGAATAATAAGAGAATCTGTAATGTTTTCTGAGGTCATTAACACATCCCAAGTAACTGATGGCCCCAAAACCTTATGATTCTTTTCATAAGACTATGAAACTTCCTACCCTATCTTGTTTTATTGCTTATTTAAGATGATTTATGCAAACTGAGTTTACTAGCTTGACATTCATCCATCTTATATTATATCCTGGTATTATAAAAGATTTCTCTTGGCACAAGTCCCAAGGTAATGGCTTTAGTGACTATTTCTCGGGTCAGGTTTTCATCATCTGTGGTGAGAAATCCTTTGTGTCTGCTGAGTCCATTTCACTGATGTCATATTTAAGGGAAGCAATCAAAAAAAATGGTGTGCATTTAAAAATAAAATTAAAATGTCAGGAAATGATTGCTGGACCACAGAGACTGATTTCAAGTGGAGAAAATGAGCACCTTGAAAAGCATGCCTTACGAAATAGGTTAGTATGTGCTTTACATTTCTTAAAAGGATTAAGGATTTTTTAAGGATTTTAGAGCCTCCATCTGTGATGGAAAATGAGTCTAAAATCACATACATGTTTAGCATGTAAGATTTAAGGCACCGGGAAAAACAATCTGCACTGTGAGATGTTCCTGTCTGTGTCTAGATGCTATGATGACTGTCAGGGTATGAATACAACACATAAAATCAAGCTATAAAACCAGATTTGATAGGAGTCCTGGTAAGAAAGGAGAATTCCAAATTAAATCAATACCAATGGTGACTCCCACAAAGTTCAAGAGACAGACTTTATCTAGATAAATCCCCTTCTTCTAAAGATAAGTATGGAATCAGCTTCCTTTCACAGCTTTGTACTTTGTAGTATAGTTCAAGTAAATAAATTTTAGGGGTTAAAAAAGAAGGTTTTTTCTTTAATAAGACAGACTGAAGAAGCTGTGCGAGAGCAGATTGCCATTTCAATGTTCTCTAGGAAATAAGTCAATGGCTATGCTGTCATTTGGCTGATGTTACTGTGATTTTAGAACAGCAGCAGTCCAGTCTCCTTGCTGAGAAGAAACACAAATCAGCAGGTCATCTACTGATTTCATTAAAAGTTAATAGATTGCAACATGCCCTGGAGATTTTTTCCAGCACTGATTCTTTCCACACTCTTTTCAGCAGTGCCTGTCATTTTGACATGACCCATTTGAGCTACTCTGAGCAGCATGGTAGCACTGAACCATATTCTCTCAAGTACATATTGATCTCTCACCAGGTTTTTGTTCTGCCTTCTTTTTATTCAATAAATCCCTTTTTCTTCTCTGAAAAGTAGATACAAACAATTCTGTGAACCTTCAAGACCAGCAAAACCTGTTTGTGTGTGGATATCTGCTTTAAATTTAGCAGATGCTGGTGTCCTAGAAGCAGGAATTAAATATGGGCTTTTCAAATAGTCAGGACATTTATGAAATGTTCTATGGATTTTTTGGTTTCTATTAATACCAGATGTGTTTCCATGATTTGGCCTCTTACAAAATGTATTTTTCATTAACTCCAGTCCCTGCAACCCACTGACGTGGAACTTGAAGTGTCTGAATTATCACTGAGATGTCTGTATTGTGACAAATCTATTTGTCAGTTTAGCTGCAAACCAGAGCAGGGGCAGGGCAGGGTGGTGGGAGTGAGATGTATGGAATATTGACATTTACACACATCTGGGACATGACCATAACTTTTCCACAGAAAACCAAAACAGACAATTTCCAAGACAGACATTTCCCAGTCTCTTGTGATTGATAGGGTATTTTTACGTGGAGAAGTGGCTAGCTTCCCCTCTCAAAATACATGCTCTGAGAGCTCATTTGGCTTCAGTTACTAGCTTGAAGTATCTCAGAAGAACTTACTGAAGTTTGAGAATTTTGTCTATGTGCTAAAATTTGCAGCAACATCTTGCTGTCAGCCAGTCATGGTAAAGGACAAAGATGTGTTAAGTTCCACATTTGATCTTTGGCTAGGTGTTCAGATTGCTTCTCTGACTAGGAATAATGCCCTGCTGAATGCTGGCATCCAAGATTTGCAGAGGTGACATGGGGCAGAGGTGCCTCTAGTCTTTCACAGTGATACAAAGCAAGTGTAAAGGCCAGAGTGATGCTTTTTACAATAGCATTGTAGCTATAATTTTTTTTTTTTTTTTGTGGGGCGGGGGTTAATGGTTTCTGCAAAGCCCAGAGCAGATGTAGAAGTTGACCCTGATAGGTAAAAAATAAACAGAAGTATGCCAAAGCAACTCATTCAAGGCATATACACAAGGGACACCAAGTCTAAATCTTTCCAGACAGCTTTTCTCAGGATTTTGTTAAAATTCCTCTTGCTAGTGGGTCCAGTGAGAATGACCTTTATACCAAACAAGATTCCAGTACTCAGTTACTGAAGGTCCTGAAATCCCAGATAAAGTGCTACTAATTGCATGGTAAAATGATCAGAAAAGAGTATCAAGTCAATATTACAAGAATGCACTGAACTCTTGTGATAGTCACTGCTAAATTGCAGCAAATGCTGCTTGGTTCATTATCATTCTTAACAGCTTTATTAATACTTGTGCTAAAGGAAAAAACAGGCAGACTATAACATTTCTTCTTGGCAGAAATTTTGCTGCCTTTATTGTCTCTGCTGTTGCACTAAGCTGAAAGAGAGTCACCCTAAACTGCACTGGAAAGTGTGTCCAAATATGTACCTTTAATATCTCTGCATGCTGCCATCTTACTGTCCAGCACACAGCACTCTCCTTGTGCCTGTAGAAAAAGGATGTGTTTGGAGGGACACATGCCTACCTGTCAGGTCAGCATTTGGCCACCAGCCAAGCTCACAGGCTTTACACGTG
This sequence comes from Lonchura striata, assembly GCF_050655825.1. Taxonomy (NCBI): domain Eukaryota; kingdom Metazoa; phylum Chordata; class Aves; order Passeriformes; family Estrildidae; genus Lonchura; species Lonchura striata. The sequence continues at coordinate 65,193,805 of NC_140705.1, read as the reverse complement.
AATTCATCCTGAACAAATTCATTCTCCTTGCAAGCAGTGCAAATCCAGCAGCAGCTCACTTCTCCCTTCCTGATCACCTGCAATACAAAATACATCCTCAGTTCTGATCCACTATCAGACAACAAAGAGGCACAGACTACCACCCCCAGCAAACGTATAACACAATACACTGTTTGAAGCATTACAGGATTCCTGTGTATGGCACATTTCAAACAGCTAGAAAACACCAATCAAGATTTTTTATTGATACCTGTATTAAATTTTTGCTTAGGATTTCAAGGATAACCTCTGGGGACAATTTTATTTTGTTTTGGGTAGAGCTGTTCTGAGTTAAAAGTACAAAACCACTTTCTCTCTGGTACAGAGAGAAAATGGTGAATGTCGTATTTTCAATCAAACTTGAGGCTTAATCTGTGAAATGGCAGAGGTCAGGACAAGCAGCTCAGCCCATACTTAATATCTATTGCATAGTAAAAAGCAGTAAAAAAAGTCAAAGGTTACCTAGGGTAATTAATGCATATACATATATATACATGTACACACAAGCATATTCACATACACATGCATTCCAATTTATGTGAAAGTCTCTTTGGGGCTCATTACACAAATGTAAATAGAAATTAAAATTAGGACAAATTACAAAACATCCTGCTAAAAAGGATCTGTTGGATTTTAGCAGAAAAAAAATTAAGAAGTGACCAAGCTCATGCTTTGGAACAGCTCTTTTAGGGACAAATGTCCCTGAAAACTTTCTTTCTTTGCTATGAGGGTGGTTACATGTAATAATCCAATGCTGAAAAGATTATTTCCTTGTCTTGATTCCTAGTTTCATTACCCTGAGGCTGAAAGAAAGATTAAGTATATCTTTGGCTCCAAGGGCTCTGACAAAGACTCTGGCCTTGTTTGCCAGGAAGGAGGAATCCAGCCTTTCCTTCCAGGTCTTCCTATCCATCTATATGCAGAGATAAGTATAGTAGTGAAATTCAAAATGTTTGTTTTATTGAATGCTGTCTTTGTAGGTTTTTTTTTTTTTTTTTTTTTTTTTTTTTTTTGTTGACATTTTCTCATGCAGTCTGTGGAAAGAGTCCAATAGACTTCAATGAGAGCTGAAGCTGGCATTTTGTATACATAGTGTTTACATATACACACATACACAAACTGCATAATCTCAGAAACAGGGAAAAGATGTTTTGAAGGGTGGTAAACACCAATAATGTTTCTCCTCCAAGATGTTGGAGTGTGTCACTGTGCCTTTGCCAAATCATTGGTTGCTTATTGCTTAGGGTAGCAATATAGAAATAAAAAGCTACAAATGTGTTTATTAAATGAAAATAGAAAGGAAGGTCTACTCTAAGGAGATTTTGCTGAATGGACTCCTTGCCATTTTAAACTTAATGCATCCATACCATTCTGATAGTGGTGAAACATGTATTTATGTCATCCATATATGACTGGTAGCAAATTATTTGTAGCCTGATGCAAGTGCTATGTTTGGTAAACATAGAGTGATTTCATTTGTGTTTCCATTCGTCCTGTTGTGAACATGAGATATAAATAGGTATGGGGTTTGTTCTTTTTTTTTCAACTTTTCCATGCAGGTGTAACTGCTGGAACAAAATACTGGACTCCTGTGGGTCACAATATTTTCAAGATCAACCCCCAAGTGAATCACAGCCACTGAGTGTTGTAGGCAATGACTAAGTGAAAATCTTTCTCACATAAGGTGAAACTCAAATTCTGTCACACTAGAAGAATCTGCATCCCTACAAAGGGTAATTTAAAAAAATATGAGCCTGTATATGCTGTTGTTAAAGAAAGATATTCATCTAGGAGTCTTTCTATCATTTCAAGCCAATGGGTAGGGAAGGAAGTCCTACCCATTGGCTTGAAAGGAACTTGCTTGGGTTTAGGGAAAATCACTGACTGGATATTCATATTTCTATAACAGAAAGTTATAGAAATATCTTTTTATATATGTGTCTGAGGCACACCTTAATCTGGCCCTTCAGGCAAGGCTCGCTGCACACGGATCGGACCATTCCACTCTTATTCATCTGAATCCTGTAGTCATCAATGTTGAGCACACCCTCATGCCAGGTCCCAACGAGGACATAGTCGTAGCGGTTGGGCTCTATGTACTGTAGGTTCATGATGTCATATCTGCAAGGAAAAAACAATGAGTCACTGTCCTGCTACATAAAGGACAAAAATTTACCTTGCTCTTCCTCCTCTTCCTCTAAATATTCACATTAGCCCTTAATACCAGGGACTTGGGTTTCATAAAAACCCCAAATCCTTTAGAATTTGCAGCAGAATCTCAGGAAGTGTCAGCTCTGATTGGCATACAATTGCTGAATGTCTGCCTTGCTTGTATAAAACTGTGGGTAAAAAGTTGCATGTCCATGAAGAACTGCACACCAAAGACAGTAAACTCTGCTGAAGATGCACATGTAGACAATGTCTGAATGCTGTGTTTTCAAATAATTTGTCAAAACTTTTTAAACCTTCACTTGGTGTCTCCATGCAGGTTGGTTGTAATATAGCCCTTGTTTGGAGTTCTTAAGCAGAAATGCTCAAACTGGTTTGCCACAAGTTAGCTGTAAGCTCTAAGTTAGACCATTCATATTATGCAGCCCAGTGATTCTGTCAGGACAAGTTAGCATCTCAGGCACAACATTTACTTCATCACCCTAGGCAATGAGGAGTGCACTTCCCAAGACTAAGGTAAGGGGAGCATAAAAAAACTGCAACAATTAACATCCAGCCTACCCCATTGCCTTCAATGTGTTGGACCTGATATGTGTACATCCCTTACTGATAGTTATTATATTCGTTCTTTTACCCACAGAATGTAGCTTGATTCTTATAAATAAGCAAGAATGGAAAAATGAATGTTGGAGTGTGTACAGAGAGGAAGAAGCACACAAGAGGCTAAACCCACAGCCTGGTCTCTTAAGATGAGTAGGGGAAGGACTTTATTTAATGAATGACAAGAGAAAGAGCATTGAAAACAAGAAATCAGCATTAGAGGTGAAAATAACAAAGCATCTTATATTTTCCAAGCTTGGGATTTACTGCCTTGCTCTTCTGTACTGTATTGTCTCAGTCTCTGGAGAAAAAAATCTTTTGTTTATAATGCGTGCTAGAATTATTGTCTAGAGTAGAGCAGAGTAATTTTCTTAACTAAGTCTTAGTTAAAGATGATTTAAAGAAATGCATATTTACAGCTGTAATTAGACCTCAGTTTTGCCAAAATGCATGCTCAGATAATGCCAGTGCCACTGCAGAGCTCCACTGAATCATGTGTGAAAAGGACCCCTGCCACTGAGTTCAATGGAGCTCCAAGCAGGAGGCAGCTCCATTGGTTGGGAATTGGCCACTAATCAAGGCATTGCTTAGAAAAGGAGTAAATTTCAAATTCATTAAGGAAACAATTGCTTCTCATATTCCAGTTCTTCTAAAGGAAGTGCCTAAAAAAAGAAATGCTGTTTCCAGGCTTGTGAAGAATCAGGATAGCAAGAAGCAGTGAGAGTCAGACATTTCATAACGGATACTCAACAGGCAGGAGTAAAGCTGAGCAGAAATGTGCATGCCTCTTCCTAGCAAGGGAAATGTACTTGGATTTTAGTTTGACCTTCTATTAGACTGACACAAAATCAGTAACTCTGGGTTGGAAAATTATTTCAGGAAGGGGAATAAAAGATTACTAAAACCTCACATTCCCTTAATGAAATTTTTGAGCCCGCATACTTTTTTCATTTTTACAAAAATACATCATAAAGCACAGAGTGACATTAATGGAATATCAATTAAGAGTTTCTCCTGTGTTCTTGTAATACTATTCCCTTTCCTATAGGTTACCTGTCAAAGAATAAAGTATGTAGATTAAAAGCTCTTACACAGTCTTGCGTTATGACAAGTTGTAGTAAAATGTTTGCAGCTTTGATATTTTACAGCTTGAATTTAAGTGGAAAATTGTGGTCTAGAAAATACACTTGATATATGGAGATGCGCTTAAGTTCTTTATCCTTTCTTTCTTCATCTTAATGAAAAATCTGTGCTTCGAGCAAAGACAAATTCAGTGCTGGAATACCTCCTCCCATCCCCTTGCTCATATATGTACAACTTTAACAATTTTGGGCTGGGTCCATGCTAAAAATTACGACCCCAAAAGAAGAGGGTTTGGCAAGAGCTGTGAAGCCCTCAAGAGAGTGAGACTTCTTGGAGGTATATTTGTATTTCACACACACGGCAGCATTTAAAGAAGCCATTGAAACATTCAGCAGGTAAGAAAATCCTTCTTTTAACATAAGAGCAAATTCTCTGGCATATTGGGAAATGATGTGACCCAGTAGGCAGTGTCTTATGAACAAGGTACTTGTAAGGCAAGCCAGAATATAAATCAGCTAGTCACAAGCACTGTCTTACTCTAGTTAATCTGAGATAGCTGAAGTTACCTTTTTCCATACCCATAATACCTGACTGATACTGATGTTTGCTATCCTGGAAGACAGGAGGAAAAAGAGCAATGCTGAGCAATGGCAGGATGTAAATGGATGAAATAAGCACCCATGAATCCAAACTTTGAAACAAAATTGCTTATTTGGAAAAAAAAAAATTGTTTACATGCAAGTTTGAAGGCTTTGCATAAGGCAAAATTTGATTATTTACTCAAAGCACTGGAGTACGTAGAGTTGTCATAACTGAAGCCTGAACAACTATTGGAAATTTTGAACTAAATAGACTTACATGGTTCTAAGTCCAAGTTTATTTAAGACGAAATGTTAGTTAGGTGAAATTTTTCTCTTAGTTTGTGAACCTCAGCATTTCTCCAGATATCAAAGGTTTATTGTAGGGGCTGAAAGTTCTCCTGCCTGTTGTTGCAAAGTGTTTTATGGTCAGAGGTCTATGCAAATTGTTTGTTCTAGAGAGGTAAGGTTCTTCATACCAACCACAAGGTAAAAGGAGGCAATTACCGAGAAGAGATGAGAGCTAAAAAGATACATCTGTATCCCAGAGAAGGATGTTGTGTTGACTATTGCATATTTCACATCTTCTCCAGCCATTTATGGAAATTTGAGTGATATGATTGTTACAGAGAAAGGAAATGGGACCTACTCAATGAAAGTAACAAGTGCAGCAAATTTACCAGCATGTTCTTAGTGATGGTATAGTGAGTACATACAGTTGAATTTACAGAGTTACATCCATGTAATTTTTTCCCGGAGGCAGGGCAGTCAGCTAAATGACTGCATTTGTGCCATTGCAATGAAAGTTTCCTTCATATTTCTGCATAAGATATATTCAAAGAAATTATTCTTTACAGACAAAATACACCTTTGGCTATGCTTTGTGTTTTCCTTTGTGTTTTCCAGTCTCATTTTAATAAAAACCTTGAAACCATGAATTGAGCCTGAGATAGAAAAAGAGTTGTGTCTAAACAAATGGTCAAGATTTCATGAAGCTGTACGGGTTCCAAAACAGGATATTATGGGAATGTCAGACAAACATAACTACAGGAACTCTATCTGCTCGGCTCATGATAATGACAATTAGGATTTTGTGGGAATCAATTGCTCAAAGAACAGTTTTTGAAAATCATGAGAAAGGTTGCTACCTTCTAAGAGGAATATTATTCCACCTTATGAAGTTGATTTGTTAACATGATTTGAAGACAAGATATCTAAAAACGTTTTACACATTTGTGTGACTTTCTTGCACTTGCATAGAAAAGCCAAAAAACTAAGACATTTCATAGCAGGGTGGCTTTGCTATGTTTAGGTGTTGTTTGTGGTGTTTATCTTCCCATTTTGCTGAGGTACAACAACCCTTGGGTACTGACACAGTGCTCTGGTCTGTTCACTGGTGCACGAAGGGTCTTTCCACATGAAGCTGTGGAAGCACTACAGTCGGTCTGCAGCTACAGACCATTCCGTTAAACTGCTGCTGCTGCTGTGCAGATCACAGTTCATATACACACAGCCATTTTCTGATACTATATTGCCCATGTCATAAATGTCACAGATTGATGCAAGATTTACAGAATGAATAACAAAAAAGGTTAAATGCATCTCCTTGCCCAAACTTGCTAGCTCCAACTGTGAAAATATAAATGAGAATCACTAACAAAAAAAGTCCATACCTAAAATAATCTATAAACTTCTAAGTAGGCCAGGGAATCAAGAAAAATGAACCTTGCTATGGACCAAAATGATGGATGGAATAAATTATATCATTCTGGCATACTCAGAGGAATATCTTCATATTAACTCTCTTATGTTTTAAATTCAGCAACTGTTCAATCTAATTTTATGCTTGGTACTGATGAGAGCTGTGGAAATGCTCTTGGGTGACAAAATAATAAATAAGAATTAGGCTAAAATTGGAAAATTACATCTAAACATCAAACCAAATAGCTAACAGACAGAAAATGCAGCATATGCAAAGCTGGAGTAATGCTTTTATGGACACAAATAGTGTGCAAAAAGCATAAAGCTACACTAAGCAGTAATTTCTCTGTATTATCTAAATTATATGTGCAAAGACTTGATTTATGCATTCGTGTTGATAAGTATGTGTTCAAATGTAAGGGAATTGTTTGCTTTACTTTCAAAGCCTAACCTCAATTGATCTGTATCTTTGACTAAAAAAATCTTGAAGTCAATGCTCAACAAGATCAAACTGACTTTTTGTTACTAATTAAATGTAACAAACTGTTTAAGTGCATATACTGTTTAAATATGACAATAGAAAAAAACATAACAATCTAGAAAATGGCAAAACATTGGCCAGTTTTGCTAATAAAACCTAGTAATAGAGATAAGAGTTGCTTTAAGACCACTGTGTCTTATGAATACTCAATGGAGGCATGAAAGGATATGAAAACTCTTGTTTGCTCTAGAGCCCTCCCTTTGTGTGATGTTAGCACTCAGATGCACTTATGCAATAAGCCCAAAGATGGAGTGAGAGAGCCTTTTATAGCACTTTAACAACTCAGTAGGAAAACAAACTTCAGTGAAGCAATCCCTGGGTAGGTTTCAATTAATAATGGACTTTGTACTTCAGCAGCTGAATTAAATGTATTTATAAAAAAGAAAACAAAGAAACAAAAAAAATCCCTGTGTTAAAATAGAACCCACCAAACTAAATGAAAGGAAAGATCTCTGTCAGTTCACTCTCATAAGAGAAACAAAGGTGACATCCAAGTCCACAAAGGTCCTGCCTTACCCACTGCTTGGGTACATCCTGTGTCAGCTGAGGGTGCTAAACAATAGCAGCTGCCACAGCTGGGACCAGACCCCTGATGAGTGAAACATGGAAAATCCTTCCAAAAGCCCCCTTCTTATTTGTCCTACTCTACACAGACCTATCTTTAAATTCTGGAACGATCTGGTTCTATTTGGAGTGAAACAAATGAAGGAGATCATAAAGGATCTTATTAGTTACCACTTAATCTCTGGCAAGGTTTCAGCAGAGCTCCAGTTGCAAAAGGATGAGGTCTACAGCCCTCTATGTCAGGTAAATTCTTCATTAAATTCCAATCATTTGTATTAGGCTTTATACATACTAAAACCCTGGTACTGAGACCCAATAGTACCTTGCACACCAGATGTCTGTGAGTAACAAGATTTGTCATCTCCTTTAGCACTAGAAATGTATGAGCTCTATGTAGTTCCTGTCCCAGTATAAGATACCATGTGTATTCCTGTTATACTAGTATTATTCCTGGCTGTTGGACAGACTGGTCCATGCTTTATGTTTCAGAAAAAAAAGCCAAAGAAATCTACATCACCAAACACAGTAACATTCCCACTTCCCATCCTCTGGTTAAATAGTTGAGATGAAACCTCTTTACCTTCCAGGGGCATCTCCCTTTTCATCAAACCAAACTTCTTCTCCAGAAACACCAATGAATGAGGATTTGAGGAGGAACTCCAGGAGCTTGCTGCCATCAATTGGCTTCATAGCATCACACAGTCCAACATGTCCAGGGCAAAGGGAATGATGCATGTTTTGTAGCCCATAAGCCATAGCGTATATCGCATTGATGACAAATCCCATTTTACTGTCCTGCACATAATTTTCTTCTAAGCTCTCATTGCCTACAATGGTAAGAAAAAAACCTGTTATTAAAAAGAAAAATGAAATTACACGAAAATATGAATAAACAATTATATATATAAAGGTATTTCCTTCTTTCTTTTATAAAGCTTTAGAGCCATAAACAAGGTGCTAGTCAGGGATTTTAAATAAATAAATAAAACACTTGCCCAGCACCACCCCAGAAATCTTGACTTCATTAAAAGTTAAATGCTTCATGAGAAAGTACCTGTTTAATTAAGTTGTCGTTTTTCATTTTTTGTTCTTTTGAAATTTTCCTTGTCATTCCACAGTGTTATATATTTTAGGAAAGGTTAATAAAGACAATAGATTTCCATTGAAACAATTTTTAAAGTAATTTTCTTGAAAAATTGATGTTTTTGTTACATTTGAAGGTGGGCTTTTTTTTTAAATCTCGTTTATCTGTGGGTCAAGATAGCAATGTCCCTTTCAGCGTTAATAACTAAACAATGTAAATCAGCATCACTTCTCAAGTGATAAATGTTTATCAGAAACAGTCATTTTAGCTAAAAGTGGTACTAAGTATGCCAGTATGGGATTGCCACAGAAAGTCAGCCAAAGTTTGTAACACTGAGTTTTTGTGTAACTGCAGCCTGAGCAAACACTGAAGTCTCCTTCCTCTGACCAGAAACAACGTGGCAGTAGAGTTTTTCTCACACACAGGTTTTCCGTCTGATCTGCAGCTGGGCTGGCACTGTCAGAGGATGTTTTTGGCTGCACATCACATCAGACCCTGCTCCCTGCTTGCCCTCTGCCAGCTGAGCACTGCCTTGTGCTGCAGAGCACTGCCAGCGCTGACCCACCGGCACTGCAGGGCTGTGCTGGGGACCCCGGGGCAGCTGGAGGTAAGAAACCTCCTTGGTTTGATTTTCCCCTTGGGTCATTCAAGCACAAAATGCTCCAAACTGCAAGTTGTTTTTATCTGCAGGTCTCCCACGTTACTCAATGTTTAACAGGCAATTGCAATCCAGTCTCTGTTATTTTGTCTCGGGAACACCTTGTGTGCACCGGGGAAGTAGGATGTGTGAGAGACTAGGTGTTAACTCTCACTTCTCAAATCCAGGTTGGAGATGATGTTTGTCATTTTAATATGATGAAAGGAGGTAAAAATCTGCAAGTTCACCAAAACTTTCAAGTTAAAAAATAACTCCTTACCTAAATGTAGCTATGATATGGCTTTGAAATCAAACCATGAAGACTGTCCTTAGATCTATCATGGAAAAGGCTCTGATTTGGCAGACCTTCTCAGTTTGTTTGCCCTAAAACTCAGAAATTTCTGCTGGGAATTCATAGTATAGCAGAGATCCCAAATGCAGGGATGTCTATCTTGCTTTCCCTATGTTGCATTGCAGCTGGGCAAGAAAATTTTGCCTCAGTAACTATTTTCCAGATGAGCTTTACATAGCAAACAGACATGATGGTGAATTTAAAAAGCTTTGTGAATATAGTATAATCTGACTGAATGAGTTCATGTGCTCCTCACTACCATACACCAGCATCACCAAGCAAGGAGCAGCTTGAAAGAAAGGAGAAAAAAAAATTCTTTCCAGAGGCAACAGATCTGCCACTTTCTTTGTGAGAAAAGGTTCACAGCTCCTATTCAAATCACATGAAACAAACACCACTCAGATTCATGTGGAGAAACACAGAAAGAATAAAAAACCTTGTATGCGAGAAGACAGAACAATCACCAAGGGAAGCAGGGAGCATGTCAGCACTTGTGTACCCTCACTTATGTATAGCATAGCCTTGACATCTGTATGCTTCTATATACTACTATATAGTCTCAAGAAATTATCTGTTGGCGTGTTTCATCAGCTGATTAGTCCCATAGGACTAGCACACTGAATTTATCACTGATCCTGCTTTCTTGTAGCTAGAAAATGAAATTGTTCTCAGCCTCTAAGTGAATAAGACACAGAAAGAACCTGGGCTTGGCACAGCATTCTCTTGTGAAGCTTCTAAGCAGTGGATTGTGGAAGAGATCACAAAAAACAGATAGTGCACAGCACTCACTGTCTACCCTTTCCTACATGAAAGTTGATCTCCGCTCTTCCTCAGTTTTTTTAGTTAAATAAAGGAGCATAAACATCAGTAATGCTTGCAGGAGATAAGAATAGCATCCATGTGTTTCCCGAGGCAAGCCTCCATGTAGGTGATGGAGGTAGAAAACCAAATGTAACAGGATTTACCAATGTTTAAAAAGAGGCCATATCCCTTAAGTATCTATTCACTCAGCAAAACATGCTTTGGATTATCATATTTCAAGATAATATGCATACCTCCAAAGAGAATAAATACTTGATGGTTGAAGGATTTGCTTTTGACTATTTTGGAATGAACACCTAAATTAAAGTTGCAAACATACAGTCCCAGACTACGGAGATGACTACCTTAATGTCACCTATAGACATAATTGTTTTGTATTGGAAAGCTACATGTGAATTGTCTGAATGAATTGTCTCCTGATCAGTAATATAAAAATCCTTTTATGTAAATAAGGTATTTACCAGTAAATCCAGAATGCGAATCATGTTTTCCCTAAATTTAGCTTCCTAGAGTCAAAATTCACTCTATTTAATTTTCATCATTATAAGTTATTGATATACTTACGCATTTGAATTTGTAAAATTCACTTAAGACAATCAGTAAGAGATGTGTGGGTTTTTAAAACAAAATAAATTATATAATTATGTTCAGACAGACAAAACAATGTTCAATTAACTTTTCATAGGGCAAGTTTTTAATAAATGCAAAAGTATTACTATATTTGTCATGTGCTGTCTCTATAAAGTTGTAATTTTCATCAGTAAGTCTTTGAAATGTAACAAAGAGTAAAACATACCCCTGAACAGTGATTTTACTTTTTTTTTTCTTTTTTTCTCAGTCCTTGGAAGAAAATATGATCTACAAAGACTAATAGGAAAATATTTTGTTAGCTTTCTTCCTTTTTGTTAAATTTTAGAGACCTTATCTTTCACTAAGCAAAAAAACCATGTAAGTCATAAGTCATGTGAACACTGGATTAATTGAAGTCACTCAAATTAGACCATTAATTTTTGGATGACCTTGAAGTATTCAGGTGTCCTAAATATCATACCTAATTTTCTATGGGATGTAATGCAAATCTTCCTTTAATAATTTAAGTTTAACAGCTTCCAGTAGTCTGGGTCATTTTTTTATCACAGTTTTGATTTTAGTCTGTTTCTGACGGTAAATCTTAGAAGATGAGGGCACATACACAGATGCACTACTAACCAGAAAGGAAAAGAAGAAAAAAAAACCAAACAAAACCCAACAAAAAAACCAAACACCACATCCTGGCTGCACACAACTGAAAAATGCTCTCAATAATGCTAAAAGTGATACTTTTATACTGAAATACATGTGGAAGGCAGAAAGAGAAAAGAGTCCAAATTTTCATGAAACCCAACGTTAATCTTTCCATTAAAGCTTCAGCTAAGTCCTTAGAAGGATGTGACTGTGAAGCAGCCATGAATTTAGTTTAGTGCTTTTACTGTGAAGTCAGTGTGGAGCTAACAGTGCTCTTGAGAACAGAGAGTGTATTTTGCAAATCCCACTTGAAAAACTGAAATAAAGAAAAAATGTGCTATTGGAATTATGGCAAGATGAGTTAACTGTCATGTAGAAGTAAAGATATGAGATGCCTCTTCATATTCAATATAAAACTCAGCACCAAGTATTACTCGTTTGTAGTCCTCAGAAAGGTTAGGGCAGGAGGGAATTTGTGATGGAAATAAATGTAAAAACATTTTGGTTGGAGAATCTAGCCAGTTGGCAAATTTTGAGCAAACACAGACATTTGATAAAGAACACAGTCTGTTCATAGATGACTCTTGATTAGCTTAAAAAGCCAAAATCTGTTCAGCAAAATTGTTATAAAGGATAATATTTCAACTAGAATAGGCAGACAGTTTTATGATTTGCTATGGTCATCTGCTGAATATTTAGGGTGAAATAAAAAGTTACCAGCTGTCATAAAAACTATCTTCATTTCTGGTGGTCCTGACAGAGGTATGAAGTTCCAGGACTACCATATTTCATGGGAAGGCCAAATGAGATTTTTGCTTTGTTGTAATTTACAACACGGGTGATGGTTGCATTGAATATGAGTGCTAATTTATGCAAAAAAAATAAATCTGGAAGGGCAATTGGGGCAAAATTTAATTGGGAAAATGAAATTAAGTAAAAAAATCTCTCATACTTGGGTTGCATATGCCAAGGCGTAAAGAGGGCTCCCACCCAAAAATGCCAGGCATGTACTGAGTACCCAGGCTCATAGCGAATGTCCATATGCATTGGACAAATTGTGGAGGCAGGTTCCTTATCCTCCCCTTCAGTCCCAGCATACACTGCCATTACCACAGGGTGGCCAAACACTGGAAGAGGCTTCCTACAGAGGTGGCCAATGCTTCCAGCCTATCAGCAGTTGGAGCTACTTAACAAAGCCGTTAACAATCTGCTTTAACTCTGATCAGCCCAATGGAACTGAAATTAAAAAACTCCAATGAAACAAAAGAACCTCCAGTGGCACTGAGAAAATTTGCTCATCTTCCTCTGTGCAGGTTTGTGTAGTGAGGTGCTAGTGTCATAGCACATCCTTGGAAAACACTGGAAGTCACATATCTTACACGGTCTCATGCTAGAGAAGACCTGACAGACTTTGACCACGACAAATTTGTGTCATAGGATCTTGCAAAGAGCAGGGCAGAAAGTCATTTTGAACTGACCAGTCATTTTAAATCTGGATCCCTAAAGTTAAGAATTAAAGGTTATCCTGGAAACTAAATGGCACATTAATGATGATGAGCAAACATAGTTAATGGTGATTTTTGTAAAATCTTAGTATATTTAGCTACTTAGAAACTTGGAACCATTTCAGTTAGATGCTTAAATATTTAATTATGGTTTTATCTTTGTACACATAGAGAAAAATGTAACAAATGCTACATTTCTGTTTTGTCACCAATTCCATGAAAAAAAAATATTTTTATTTAAAACTATAGAATAATTTAGGTTCAAAAAGAATTTTAAGATCAGTGAGTCCAACCCTTAACCTGACATTGCCAAGTCTGTGACATTCACATTCTCTGGACAGAGAGACATAATTCTGTCTCTCAGGAGAAGCACAGAGAGAAGAGAAAACCATCTTTATCTCTACTCCTTTGTTTTCCCCATGTGGAGTGGAGATTGTTTACCTGAAGCGATTGCTTGATTGGATCCTGGTGAAGGTTGATTGGGTTCAATGACCAATAGGATCCAGCCGTGTCTCAGATTCTCAGGAGAGGGTCATGGGTTTTGTTCGGTAAGTAAGAAGTAAGAATGTAGAATAGGACAGTACCTCTTTAAATACTTTATTAATGTAGTATAGTATAGTTTTAATAAAGCTATCCATCAGCCTTCTGATCTGGAGCCAGACATAATTTCTTCCCATCGGGTGTTGCCTGATTTCTGATACCAAGTCCACCAAAAAACCCTTTAATATCTTTTATGACAGTAGCCAGATTTTATGCTAGTTGGGCTTTGGCCCTTCTAATTTTCTCCCTGCATAACCTCATGAAATCCTGCTGAGTTGGTTGCCCCTTCACTCAAATGCCATAAATGCTCTCCTTTTTTCTCCCTGAATTACAGCCAAAGGTCTCTGCTCAGACAGGTCCCCAAAGGTCTCTGTTCTTCTTCCCTGGCTTATCTTTCAGCACATAGGAATATTCAATAATGGCTAATCCTCTAACAACCATGCCAAACTATGATTGTATAAAATATCTTTGTGAAAGGTTTCATTTGTTTTAACTCATTTGCCATTATTGATTCAGATGTTTTAGAAACACTGCCAGCTCAGTCCCTCTTATATTCTATTTGTAACAGCTTTTTACATTATCTAACTTCAAAGTTAACAACAAAATTATTTAACAAATTTCACTTCAAGGCATTTCAAAATGAGTAACAGAGGTTATAATTTCTCTAGATGTGATCAGTACAACGATGGTGTGTTTAAAACCTGTACATCTTTTGGTTTTTTCTCTTCATATCACCTTTTTGATAAGAAATACATTGTGTTCACTGATATTGTATGGCTGAATGAAATCCACACATCTTAAGGGTAAAAAGTGAACTTTTGTTCCTGTTGCTGTACTTGTTATATCCAATAACAAACCACAGGCAACAAGTCATTTATTCTATATGAAAACATCCAAAAACTTCTTCCAACCCACAGTCAAATATACAGTAACAAGAATTCCTGAAGTTGTATTTTCCTGTGTAACTGCCTACTTTCCAAGACATTTCAAGCTGTAGCTGACTACCTAAGAGGAAGAGGCCAGGAAATATTATTTGGTAACCCGAACAAACAATTGTGGGTCAAGGGCACAGGTTCTACTTGTCATGGGCTGTCTCGATGACTTTGCTGTCTCTATGTGCAAGCTATAATGTGACCACCAACAATTTGTGGAAAAATTATCTGGGGGGACATATTTTCCAATCCAAAAGACGTTCAGAAAAAAACAAGGCTTTGTTTCATTCTCAATTTTAAAAAATTTTGCAATTTTCACGAGAAAGATTTGATAGGCTGAAAAATTTCCCACAGACACTGCCACTGTTGAGTCATGACCACCACAAACTCCCAAGGCATTCAGAAGGCTAAGTCCATTTTAGTAATGGACCTCATTGCTTTTTATGCTCTAGTTCACTACAGGTGGACCTGATTGGTCCTTTAATTAAAACACCATGACCATTGGCTAATTAAGAAGACACCCTTCTTAGTAAACTACCTTATAGGCAAAACTGCTTATTATAAAACACCAGGGGCAGATTGTTTAGAATTCTTTTCTCTCTCCCTAAAACTTCCCAGGCTGACTCTTGGGAAAGCTTATCTAGCTTTCCCTCTCTCTGACCAGAGAGCTGCTACTGCACAGACCACAATGAATGTTGTGGTCTATATAACAAATAGACCTATAACAAATGATCCCATCATGGTAAATTATTGTTTCTTTTATCGTTTCTGTTCCCAGAAAACCAGTTACTATACTGTTCAGACAGAACAGGATATGTGCAATGGTTACCACTTTACTTCTCACTTCAATGTCTGTATCTTTGCATCAGGGAGGCAAGTCCAAGAGGCAGCTAAATTAAGTGAAAGAGAGGAGAGATCCTTGACAGGGATCCTGTACATGGAGGATAGAGTTATCAAAAAGGTACAAGATGAACAGGAAACTCAGTTTCCATTGTATGTGAACTATTTGTTTGTCTGGACAGAGCTCCTGTATTTGTTAGGTAAGGCTGAGGAAGGATGTAGAATTGTTATATAAGAAAAGATCTTTCCTTAATGTCCCCCCGAGCATCATGTTGCCACTCCATAGGAAGCAATGCATTTCCCTATCTAGAACTGCAAGTTTCTCCACCTTTTGGCAAGAGAGGAAGTTTCACAGGAGAAGCTAGAAGTTGAAAGAATATCTTACAATATGTGGGTACTACACCAGATTTTGAAACATGCTGATAAACATCTAACATCTTATAGTACTCATGAAGCAATAATGAAGTTCACGGGGTTTCAGACTTTGTTTTCAGGATATCATTACATCAGAAAGGTTTTGCTTCCATTCTTCAAATGGTTCTTATTTCCCCAAGCAAAGGGATTCAATTCATGCAATTATATTTGATGTATTTTTCCCTGAAAAGCTAGGATACAATTACAGTCACCAGTTGAGACACCCTGCTATTTTCTTTCTGAGCATGGTAAAATCTATGAGACTCTTAAATACTACTGCTTTGTTACATCTCGTGAATGTTGTTTTTTAATTGGGATTACTGCATTTCTATTCTTGTATAAAATTAGAGAGAATAGAAACACCCATTTGAAAGCTGGGTGTTCAGCAAAAGCTCCTGAAAAGTCTACCCTAGAATTCTCTAAGGCATTAACAGGATGGTAATTGCAGCAGTATTTGTATGGAGAGGGTTATTTTTTATCACTAGCAAAGTTAGTCAAATCACTAATGAAATTTCTTCTCTTGAAATAAAGTTGATATTGAATTTAAAAGGATTTGGGGTTTTAAAATTTATTTTTACCAGCATATCTTTTACAGATGTCAACTCCATGGCTAAAAGCAACCAGAATGTGAATTCAACCATCAAGGTACAGGTTCTCCCTCATTTCGGATTTCTAACACCTAAACCTTTGAAGATCAGTACCCATTTTATATGTACCACAAGTGTCTCCAATTTCCTTGCTGCTTTTGTGAGTATGTCACGTTATTCCCCAGTGTACACAAAGAAGTTCCTTTTGTCTCTCTCTGTGTGTCAGAAGGAGTAGGGAAAGATTTAATTAAATTTACTCTCTTGGTTCTCCATATCATATTATGTAAGCACATTAGAGCTTTAAGGGCTTAGTGTCAAAGACTCTGGAACAAGTCTGGCATACACAAATACAACAGTACCATAGTGAAGCTGAAACACTGTGAGGAGAAATGACTGTACAAGTTGCTGACTCACTTATTAATCAGATGTAGAGTGAGTGTCAGAGTCTCTAAGCACAGGGCAGGAAAAAGGGGATCCAACAGTGATGCCAGCCCTATGCCAAGCCTGAATTCACCACATGACTTGGGAGCAAAACAGAAGGAAACTGATCTAACTCTTCCTTCATTTCCCAGTCTGCAGACTTTGCTAGATGGATACAAGAGTCTGAACCTTGATCCCTCATCTGCTCTTTCTGCCTCTTCCCATGCACATTCAGACTCTCACACAACTACATGACTCCAGGAGAAGTAACAAGTGACAATGCACATAACTCATGCTTATTCTGAGGGAGATAATGAGGATGTGTTCTAATGTGCCTTTGTCCAGGAGAGCAGACAGTCTCCTTTCTGTGACCCACAGAAGTTAAGCAGGGGTGAGAAGACTGTCATGCTCCTAGGGCTGCCTGCAACCTCAAGTGAATGTGAAGATTGGGCATGCCTTATGCCACAGGACAATGCAGGGCTGATCAGACAGGGCACATCTGGGTGAGAGATAACATATTCATAAGCACTTATAGCTGATGTGCAATGCCACAACAACCCCTGTCTGCCTTCAGGAGAGCCTGGAGAACAGCTGGAGCCTTTGCAGCAATTGCCAGCATGCCTCTGTCAGAACCTCATCACTGGAGTGAGAGGCTGTGTCGGAGAAAAAATTCCTTTTCCCCTTCTCTGTAAATCTGCATTTCCTACTCTGTCTCTGGTTTTGTTTAGCAGTAAAAGAAAGGACTTGAAGGGAAATATAATGCACCACCTGAGGGCCATGCTAACAGCACATCTGTCTGCATACCAGAAGCCCCAGGACAGTGCTGTCTCTTTCTTCTTTAGGCTGCCCCTGGCAAGGTGTAGCTCTCCAGCACCACAGGTTTTGCAATCTACACAGATTGTTCCTGTGCCTTTACAACTCCTGTCACTGAGACCTGAAGAAACTGATCACAGAGTTGAAAAGTTGCAAGTATGTACGTCCACAAAAGTATGTATAGCAAGAAACTAGGTAACAAGCAGAGAAATTCCACAAGTTCATGTACAGGGGGACATGCTAGTAAATGCAGGCCTGTAGAAACCCACTTAAAGCAGATGGCTTGACAGAAGTTCATCAGCCTAATAAAGCTTCTGTAGTGGATGACACGGCCTAAAGCTTCTGTGTTTCTTTCCACTAGGCTAAAGTTCCACATAAGAAATTTTACTTACAAAAAATACAGTATTTATGGCCCTATGAGGATGATATGCTGAGATTCCTTCCTCTCTAAACAAGCCTTCAAGCTGGCATTTGAAACCCCTTCTGTACACGTTCATTGCTATGAACTGTTAAAATCTGGCAGGGCATTTTATCATTGCTTCGCCTTCTACCTAGCTTTTAGTGGAATGATCTTGATGAAATAGCTCTGCAGTGAAGACTGGTTTTAATGAAATAAAATGTGAAGGATCTACAAAGTATAGCTCAGTGCAAGGTGAAAAAAACTCAGCCCACTTCAAAGCATAAAAAAAAATTAATACCCGTGATATTTGTATGCGCACTTCAATGAAATCAGCTTGAGAAGTACAATTCACAGAGTGTTGAACAGTGAAGCAAGATAACAAAAACCTCCCAGAAATGCTAAGTTTTGAAGTTATTGATCGCCTCATTTTGGCTATTCTCTTAATTCCTGTTCTTTGGAATTAATACACTGGGAAACAACAGAAGAAAATAACTGACTTAACTGAAATAAATCACTTCCTGTATCTTATACTCCCAAGTAAGCATCAGTACAAATGGTTTGAAAAGAAGCATGACTTTTGTATTTATGTGCCATCGTTTTCATGGCTGCAGTCATGTGCCAAAACAGAAGTATACTTAAAAATGCCATAATGAAATAAAGTTATGATCATTCATTTTTATGCATACTCTAATGAAAATGTTTGGAATTAACTCCATCATGAAGCAAGTAAGCTGTAAAGATATTTCATCTACTTGCAGATCATAAAAATAATTAATATTCAGCTATTCTGGCTTATGGAAGTTCACCCTGATTAAAATTCTGTGATCACATATTGGAAGGCTCATGGAACTGACCAAGAGAGCGCATGGAAATGCAGTGGCTTAGTATGGTCAAATACTCAAACATTATACAAAAGGCTTTAAACTAGAAATCAATAAAATATTGATTCTGAACTTGGGCATCCATCAAGTCAGAAGCAGTTTACACTTAAAAGAAATCTATGCTAATTCAGATAGTTAGGACATGACATTAAATTACATATTTATTCTAGGCAAAACAACAAAAAAAACCAAACAACTATATAAGAGAATATGAAGTGATTCCAGCATCTTGTTTTTTTTGAAACAGAGAGCAATTACTATGAGAGCTTGGCAAGTAATTATTATAATTAATTTGTTTTCCTCAAATGCTGGTCTGTGTACAGTCTGCCTGCAAAATGACCACAATATGTTCTTTTACTTATTTGAAATTATTATTCACCTTCTGCAGTGACATTTTGCAGTTCCTATTTTAATTAGAAATTAACATTTCATTCTATAATCAGGAACAAAATATGCCAGATGATCTTTTTCTTTGACTCGTTTGTATATGTAATCAACAAAGATGCTGATTTCAAATCCTAATATATAATTTGAAATCCATCTTATTATTTCATTAACTGACTAAAATTTAATGCCAACAAAGGCATTTGGAGGGTCAGGCTCAGCCTTTGCATTTAAAGGACATAGGCAGCAGCACAGTTATTTTAAGATTCACAAGCAGTGGGAATGGAATGGAATGGAATGGAATGGAATGGAATGGAATGGAATGGAATGGAATGGAATGGAATGGAATGGAATGGAATGGAATGGAATGGCTTTTGATCTGTCTCAGTGTGTCCAGAGGCCATATTCTCAATTTGGTATAATGGGTTTTGTTGGGCAGTTATTTTGGGGTGGTGGAGGTATTATTATTATCATTACTATTATTATTTTCTCTTTTCTTCTGTCCCTTTCTTGGGAATATGAAAGAAGATAATTTAATTTGTTGCTATTACTCTGTCTCACATAGCTCTGTCAGTCAGAGTTTAACAATAAACTATCTCTGAGCCTCTCTCAAACTCTGCAGTGTCCATGCTCCCAAGACCTCAGGCACCAATTTAATCCTAATATCATTTAATGTAGTTATTATCACAGAGACCTTGGATCTGCCTTTGTCTCTTGCCTTCTTCACAGCCCTCTCCCTGTGCCATGTTAATCCTGACCAAGATGCTCTAAGAACAGGATTCCACAGAGACCATTTTCTACATGACCTGAACTCCTGGGGAGAAACAATTAAAAAGTAAGGAATCCCAATCTTGAGTCTTCCCCTTTCCCTTAGGCAGCTATGCAACCTTGCTGCCTTACTTGCACACTCAATTAAAGACATATTTAGAACTACTATTCTTAACAGATCAGTTATTTGGAAGAAGTCTAGCAGATAATAAGTTGCTGCTACTCTTACATGAGACAGGAATGAACACACTTAAAATCAAATTAATTTATAAATGTAATGGAATGTATACATATTTTTATGCTATTTGGATAGTTTTAATCAAGTTTTCACTCTTAATAAAAAGAAAAAAAGTTGAGACAGATACCCTTGTTAGATGTTCCATTGTAACACAGCACAATAGAAAAATGGAAAGTTCAGGAAATAGGACTGATTATATTTCAGGTGTCATGCTTTTTATATGAAGCCTAAGACCTTATCTGAAAGAAAGAGATGGAACTCAGTAATTGTACTGCAGCTTTCAGAACATTATCCACCATACATTACTCAAATTAGGAACCTGAATACATATTCAGGAACCTAATTAATTGACTTGATTAATGCCTGAACTTCTCTAGCTGCTGTTGACTTTCATAGAAATTATGGGAGATCAGTACCCTTAAAAATCAGGCCAATTTATCTAGGTCTCAGAACATGCACTTGAGGAGTCTAATTTTGAGCATCTTCATCAGAAAATGCTGGTTCAGAGTTGAAAATAAGCAACTTTCATATTAACCATAGAATGTATTATCCCCAAACAGGGCAAAGGAATTTATTCTCAGAGAGATTTTCTTTGAGAGATTTATTCTCAGTATATGTTAAATATATGCTAAATATATGGTACCAGCACAAAACCCAAAACAAAAGTCAGGGTCTTTAGATTAGAGTGGAAAAATATGATGATTGTAATAAAATACACATATTCATCTGTGCTCCTATGTGGCATGGAGACAGATTATGGAACAAATCACAAACTCTCTTCCCTCCATTGATCTAGATTTGTAAATGTCTAAGTAGTGGCAGTTGTCAGTGCATGGGCATGAGATTCTGGGGACTTCAAAGGTGTGAGTCAAAATCTCATGTTAATAGACTAAGTACACCCCTCATGGTAGGATACAAACTAGATTACATAACTGGTCTTTTCCTATCTTAAATTACAGTGGTACTGCATGAGTACAAAGAGCAGCCAGGAAAGATACCCACTGTTTATTGTGCTTTAAATCTCTATTGATTTTAGAAGGGTTTCAGAATTCTTGTCTGTACCACCAATCAGCCAGTACTACTGTTTTTTTTTCTTTCTTTTTTTAAAAATTATTCTAAGAGAACAAACATTCTTCCTCACTTCTGTTCTTAATTCTAAGGTGGTATTAAAACCACCAGCATTCGCTGACAGAATACAAGTTGACATGAACTCCAATGTGCCTTACTTCTGCAGAAATATAGCTTACTCCAAATTTCTCCTTTGCCAAGTTTGCTGTTGGTTTTGAGTTTTGTTTTGTTTTGTTGTTAATAGTCCATAACCTCACACAAGACAGCCTCTGTCCAACGAGCAAAACCCAGGCTACACAGCAGTCCTGCAAACATGCAGCTCCTTACAGAAAAACCCCTGGCTTCCCAGGACCAAAGCCAGATACTATAGCTGCTCTGGAGCTGCAAAATGGTCTTGGCCACCCTAACCAGCTGGGCCATGTTATAAATTAGCAGAGTACACTCAGAGGTTTTGGTGAAATTAAGCATACTTTTCAAATTATTGTTAGGGGCACCTACATGTTCTTTTTAATCCTCGCTTTAAATAATTTAATAACAAATACACAGATCACAGACCCACTTTATTTTCCCCTTAACGAGACACCTGCCCAGAGCTGTGTTCAGTATCACAGAAATGATCCTTCTTAAAGCTAAGCTAAGATTAGAAGTTTTTGAACAATATCTGCACAAGGACAATGCATCACGACTAGCAGCAAACTAGAGCTAAGCAAATCAGAAGATAAAATTAGTGGCCACAATCTGTAGTCACATGTCAAATTCAACAGAAAAAAAGAAGCAATTATTCTTTCTGATCTGAAAGAATTTTAAAAGCATCCATTTTAGCGCACCTCTTGTTTTCCTGGGTGTAGCCAAATGTGACAACACAGAAACCACTCAAGTACTTGAGATCTCTACAAGAAAACGGGCCCTGTGGAATGAATTTTTAGACAAAATAAGCCTAGAAAAAGCAGCCAGACTAAGCTGGCCTCTGCAGAAAGTAGACAGTTCACTGCCTAGCATGATGTGTATAGTGCTACTGCTTTGAAGAAAACAGCCCTGCTTTTCCATTCCTATAGACCTGTGCCTGAACCCAGAGCTAAATGGAAACTTTGAACTTGTTGGTTCCTCCAAAGATACTTTCTACTGCATGAATCTCAACATTTTTAGCTGAAGGAAACATTTTGAAATCATCTGGTCTAGTACCTTGCTGTTTTATAGTGGATTTCTGGCTCAGGCAGCAAATGCGGTATCGATGCAGTATCTTATCATTTTTCCCTAGCTCTCTCCACACAAGCAGACTTCTACACTTCCCCAGACATCCTAGTATGAATGGGAAAACTGAGATTTATTCTAGCAGCACTACTTTTCATACCACACATCTTCCATCAGATAATTCTCCCTGTGGATACTAACACAGCATATTCTGAATAGGAAATTCTGTGGTTTTCAAGGTTTAGGTTTTACCACTCAGGCTCATAATTTATTGTTCTTTATGCCACTGCTTGCCCACAATCTTTTAAGAAGAACCCACTTATTTTAGGAATGCTACTGGCTATTTTTCAGAAAATATCCTTGTATGGAGAGTATCATTAGTCTGCAACTAGACAGGTGTGAGTATGTGGGACTGTGCCTACATGTGTTAGCCTCCCCTGCTTCTCCTTTACACCTGTATTTATGGGCTAATGCTGCCAGTAATGACAACGTGCAAATTTGCAAGCTGAGTTTAAAAATTTCCACCTACAGGTAAATGAGGAAATGGAAGATATCATCTAATAAAAGACATGAAGGGATGACAGAAAACAGTTTGCCTTGTGTTCAGATCAGTTACTTCTGTAATTCCATCTGACTGATTTCCTGGTTTGGTTAAATGTTTATATCTCTGCTAATTGTTCTGATGCGCAACCTGCACAAAAAATTGATTTCTAGGAACAAGTCGATTTTTGTTTTAATTGTGTGCTTTTGTCCTCACTGTGCTCCTGATAAAACTTTAAATCATCTGTGGCAATCTGTGCAGTCAGGAGTGGCCCTGTCTCTCTCTAGGCACAGGAGACAGGAGCCTGAAGGAGGCACAATGATGGGAGAATGATTCAGGTATCCTCTTCCTTAGTAGCACCATCAGTTTGTCCATGTAATGGAGCAGGGTGAATGTCACAAGTCTACCTGAGGATTTTTTAATCCCAGAAGTGCAAGCTTTTACTGTTAAAATCCAGAATGGAAAATGCAGGTGTAGATTCAGAAAACTTTTGTCATATGCTGCTGTAATATGCATGGCTCTGCACACTGTCTTCACTGCCGTTTACAAAGGCACATGCAATTTTTTTCTTATGGGTTCCAAGAGAAGTAAGATATTTATTTTTATTGTATACTTATAGACAGCCTTGTTTAAAAGTATTTTTGGAAACAAAAAATATAAGATAAATAAAACTGCTTTTTTCCAAGCATGGACACAAAGAACTAGAACCAAGTGAACAAAAACCTGGCCATTATATCTTTTCTGAATAACTCACGTGATTTATCACAGATAAGCACATTATTAATCCTCCTCATCTTTAAGCCTTAAAAGCTGCCTGTAACGTTGGGAAATAAAATGAAACTACAACTCCTGTCTCATCTGCTGTAAAAAAGACTTGACTAAGAATGATAGCAACTAGAATATTTTCAGACAAGTTGTCCCCAGTAGGCTTTGATCTAGGTGCCAATGAAATTGCAATCAGTTTTGATCACTCCTGGGATCACTAGGATCTTCTGCCTCATACTGAGGAACAAAGAGTGTGATACAGGACCTAAATACATTATGAGAATGCAAAGCATAGTTGAGCACAGACAAGTCACAGGACACTAAATGTAAAATATATTTTGAAGAAATTATGGCATGTTAATAGCTTAATTCCTTCTTTAAAAGCCTAAAAATATGTCTCCTATACACCACAAAGGTGACTTACCAGCAGTGGCTGACTTGCTAGAGTGCACAACAGCCCTTAGACTTAATTTTTCTGAATTACTGTAGTGGCAGTAATTCCTACTGTAGGCGCTTCTGCTGATGAAAAATCTCATGGGACATATGCTCCATGGGGGAGCCCAGCAGATGTTGATATAAAAAGAATGTTCTCAGAGAAACACCTACACATTTGTTTGACACAGCAGTTTGAGCCCTAACAATGTCTGCTGGATCTAATTTGTCCAACTCTGGAAACAACTCAGATCACCTCTCACTGGTAATGCATTCACTCATCCAGAAAATGTAGATAAATCAAGTGGACATCTGGAGTGCATTGTCCACTGAGATGAGAAAAGGAGAACCTCATGTCATCTCACAGATTTATCAGAAGTAGGGTGGGTCTTGAGAAAAAGTTCTTGATTAGGAGAAGCTCTGAACTCCATTACTGGTGGCCTGGGTGTAATCTGAAAGATGCCTTGGCCAAGTACAACTGTGTCTCAGGATGGAAATATGCAGACTAATGTCTTCTGTCTTCCCACCTGGCACAATAAATGCAGTCAAGGAGAACTTTGCAAACAAAAACAGAAAAACAAACATCATGACAGGGTTGAATAAAGGCCCTCTAGATCTTCTACAAAAGATACTATTATCCTTGTCCTTTTTTCAGCCAAAATCATTGGGAGAGGCTGCAGCCAAGACTGTAATGTTATTTGATATCATGTTACATCATTGCCAAGGTGAGAGAAAGGGACTTTCTCTTATGTTCCCCTCCCGTTGGAGAAAAGGTGATGTGGTGGGGAAGAGTTGGTTGGTATTTGTTGTAGTTTTTAATGTAAATAATCTCTTTGTTCCTTTGTCTTATACCTTCCATTGTAATTATTGTTATTATTGTTCTCCTGTTGTTCACTTTCTTATTTCATTTCTTATCTTAACCCATGACTTTCACCTTTTGTGCCTCTAATTCTCAACTCCATTCCTAGACCAGGAAGGGAAAGGGCTGAGTAAGTGAGTGGCATCTGTATTGGGAGAGTTTTGGCAGGGGCACTGAATTGGTGAGTACCATTTTTAAACCACAGATATCCTATATCAGAAAATAACCTAAAACTTTTCATTAAAATTACAAGAGCTGTACGTCTGGATGGGATAAAACTAATTACTTTTTAATGAGTGGGTGATAATGTTGGCAAACACTTAGGGGTGCTTTTCAGAGAAATCTTAACTAGAGGCTAAAAACACCTGTCTTCAGAACCAAATGTTGAAATGATTGGATAATAGTCCACAGATATAAATATACTATTTGAGCTGGTATGTTCATGTAACACTGCACTGCTTTTTGTATTGCTGTGTGGTCTCTAATGTCTAAACCACCTATTCATTGTGCTCCACATCTCTTTCAGATTATGGCCATACCAAACATAGTCCAAGATCTTTAGAGTCACAAAATAATCTATATTCCCTGACAATTTTATCTCAAGAAGCATGACTTTGCATTATTCATACCAAAGCATAAATTACTCTTTAGTATAAAGCATAAATTTACTCTTTAGCCTTCTTCTCAAGCTTCTTCTGCTATCATCATATTCTGCTCACGATTTAATATGTTATAACAATTTATGGTGGTCTTTCAGAGCTGGCCATGTGTGGTGAAAGTTTATGTCTGCTGCAGAAAGGAGATGGGAAAAGATACACCTCCTTAGGACCAAATTTGACACAAGAATAGGGTGGACATACAGATCCTTGGCAGGAGTGATGGCAAGCAGCCTCCTGTAAAGAGGATGGTAACAACAGCACAACCAATTACTGAGACATGATGAGAAGGATTAATAATGTGCTTATCTGTGATAAATCATGTGATTACCTACCACCAACCTCTACTTGGCACTCATCAGGCTGCACCTAGAACACTGCATACGGTTTGTGACTCCCTAATACAGAAAGACACTGATAACTTGGAGTACCTGCAGCAGAGAGCCATCAGGATGATCTGGAGCTGCAATCCTTACCTTTGAGGGCAAACTGAAGGGCCCGGGTTTGTTCAGCCTGAAGAAGAGATGGCTGCAGGGGAACCTTACAACAGCACCTCATAACCTATAGGGTGGTTATAAAGAAGAGAGGGGCAGGTTGTTCATAGTGAGGTCTGGTGGAAGAATAAGAGATTACAGGCATATCTTGAAACAAGAGAAGTTTAGACTCTCTCTTTAGATATGAGGCCAAGTTTTTTCACATTCAGGGAGAGGAACAGGTTGCCCAGGAACACTGTGGCACCTTGGAGGTTTTCAAGGGCTGATGAACCTGGTCTGAACTGTTGACTTACCATCATTTGACAGGGAGTTGGACTACAGTCTTCCTGAACTATCTTCTAGACTGAGTGATCCTATGATCCTTGTGACTCTGGATGCACTCAGGCTGATTGCTTGCAGTTCTCTTGGGCCAAGACAGGAATTAGAGATAAAGAAATCCTTATGGCATGACCAAAGTATGAGTAAGCATCCTAAAGGGAACTTGGACTATGACTTTCTTCGGAACAAAAAAAATCTAGATTTCTTGTTCTTATCTGCAGCATATACATTCACTGACAAATAACCCTTCTTCACAATGATCAATTGAATAGATGAATGAATCATGAATTGCCCACTTTGTACCACTTTGCTCTATTGAAAAATGTTTGTGCTGATTGCCTGCCAGTGTATTTTGTTGTCCCAGCAGATGAACTGCTGTGAGCATAATCTGTTATTTGCATCAGTTCCATTACCAATTTCATGGCTGCCTCTGTGGTGCAGAGGAGGACTCGGCCCACCTGGTTTACATAAACTCCAGCCACTGTATTATCTGCCAGGAGGAGAATAAGGCATTCTGTAAAAAAGCTTTTAGACATCCCTACAAGTGTTTGCATTGTACTGAGTTTTACATCATTTCTGTGCGAGTATGACTTGCATTTAATTTTGGCCTATGTGGGCTCACCACATGCAACAGAGAAAGATTAGCCAGTGTATTTTTGTGTGGGGGAAAGAAAAAAACACTTCCATTTGGGCTATCAGATCAGGGAGGAGAAAACATCCCACAAGTCTGTTGGAAAAATATCTAAACTCTGTTGCCTGACGTACACAGTCTATCATGTAACTGTGCTGTACACAGTCTATCATCTAACTGTGCTGTCAGTGTACAATCTGCAAAATCCAGAAAAGTCTGAGTTTTCTAATCAACTAAGTAGGAACTGTTCCTTGGGGCAGTGCCTGAGGCTGTATGCTGAGGGAACTTTCTGTCAGGTCCATCCTGAGTCAGATATGGTCTTAGTACCTCAAATTCAGAAACAGCCTTTTTTGTTACGGTTAAAACACTGTTCTGTTCTGACTTTTCATCTGAAGAGCATGAAGAATGGTGTGAATTTCTGAATTCTGCTATGTGTCAGGGGTCCATGCAGAATTGTAAGACATACTTTGTTTCCTGCAGACTGTAGAATCTACATGGGATACGTTACAAGTACCTTAGTGGCACAGAAAAATTTAAGAACAATTTTGTAGTGGAAGTGGTTTTGGCTTACTAGATATCCAGGAAACTCTAGGAGATATCCATATACAAATGTGTGTACGTTGGTACTGTGGTATGTTTACTTCAGCTGGCTGGCAGGTGCCCACCAAGTCACTTTCTCACTCCTCCTCCTCAGCAGGACAGGGAAGAAAAATACATAAAATTAAAATGTAAATCCCATGGGTCAAGATAAAGGTAGTTTGATTAAAAAAACCCAAAGACCATGTATGGAAGAAAAGGAGAATGAATTCTCTAACTCTGTCAACAGATGATGTCCAGTTGCTTCCCAGGAAATAGGGCCTCAATGTGTTGCTTTGCAAGACAAATGCTTTAATAACACTCTCCCACTTTCTCATCCTTTATTGCTGACCACTACATCATGTGGTGTGGGAACTTTAGTCAGTTTGAGTAAACTAGTTTTGCCCCCTCCTGCTGTCTTGCTCACTCCCAGCCTACCAGCAGTTGAGGGTGGGGGTATGGGGTGGGAGAGAGCTTCAATCCTGTGAGAACACAGCTCAACAGTGCCCACAAAACCTGGTGTGTTACCAGCACTTTTCTAGCTACCAATGCAAAGTACAGCACTATGAAGGCTGCTGTGGGGAAAGTTAAGCCAATCTCAGCCAGATCCAATACATCTATATGTAAGAAAATTTCTATACTTAAATCCTGTTGAAGAAGAATGTTTCCTATAGCATCTGGAGAAAGAGGGAAGGAGAGAGGGATAGGGAAAGGCATTCCATTACAAGAGGCACTTGGCTGAAACATTGCAAAGAATGAGTCAGAAAGAGCTCCCACTCATTTGGCTGCCTCCCAAGTGGGAAAAGTAAGTTGTTTAATTTTTGCAAGAAGGGATTATCTAAATGAGCAGTAACTGCAACAGTCTTGATAGATTTCTTCTCTTCCCAAGAATTTTTTGCTACTACTACTTTGTTCTAGTAATCCAGATGAGCTATTCTGAAATTGTGGCAAACTGTTAGGCATCCTACAGCCTTCATGGAGTAGAGAACACTTGGACTTGCTTTCTTCCAATAGTGCTTAGAGCAGATATACTTTTTTCTCCCCAAAATATGTGTGTACATTCAGGGCTCAGTGTAATATGAGAATTTCTGGAGGACAACATCAGTCCTCTCAGAGACTGAATGAGGGAATTCCAGCAGTAATTTCTGTCATGAGAGAAGGGAGATTTCTAGGAACAAGCTTTCCCTTGCTTCATAGGGAGTATGCAATCCTGAGCTGATGCTGACTCAACAGTAACAGGGTGCGAGAAATTGCAGATGCAGCAGCTGTAATTGCTTGAGGAGAACTCCTTGCATATCTATGAATGATAAAAATTGAAACTCACATGCCAGTGGCAATTCTGAATAAATTACTCAGTAAACTGATTAGATTGTATGTGAGTAAATTATAATGGGCAGGCAGTAACTGAAAATTCTCAACAGATACAAACTTTGCTATTAATCTCCTTTTCAAAACATAGGTTGAAATATTGTTAATATATTTTAATAAGGTATTCAAAGAACAACACTGTCTTTTTTTTTTTCTTGCTTCTGTCTGCTCCTAGGAAACCCCTTGCTGTGTAAATACAATTACACTATGCTTACCTATCACAAGAACTTTTGCACATGGTTCTTTTTTTCTTAATATAGTTTCCTGAGATGTTAGCTCTCCAGACATGGAAAACAATCTTGAGCAGTATTGCCTTCGACAACTGCTGTCTATGTTAAATTGCTGTCTATGGGTGTGTTTTGTTCTCAGTAAGGACTAACAGAGCACTTCCATAATACAAAAGAGGTCATGACCCAGAGATAGTCACAACACCTGTTAATAATGTGCATGGACTCCTGGGACCACAGGGGACTCAGCTTTTTCCAGGATGCATGGCCCTACGTGCCTTTATATAGGAATATTGAGGTAGAAGAAGAAGCTTTTAGATATACTGGAGATAAGCTGCTTGATACCAGTACTGGTTACTGATTATTTTCCTAGGGTGATATAGGACTGGCAGCAGTATTTAAATTTGTAGTACCACAAAAATCACATAATCTATTGTCACTTTTAATGGGTTTCAAGTATTAGTGCTTATTGTTTATTGAGCATCATGGATTTTCTTCTTCAAATTTGTGTACAGAGATACTTTGTGAAGGAGGGGAGAGGCAAGAGACTCCTTTTTTTAACTGAGAGTTTGTGAAAAGTCCTACCTCCAAATCTGTGAGAGACAAAGAAGGCGGTTTCTTGGCACTGTCATACTAGACCTCCTTGGAGTGAAAGTCTCCACCAAACAGCTTTGAAGCTGCTAGTATTTAAAGTGACATTCTTAACCTTCCAGAAATGTCAGATAAAGATATGTTCACAGAAAGCTTTGGTGGTGCCAGACAGTCAGCAGGCAGATCTGTGTTTTTAAGTAAAAATCTGTCCCCCACAGATTTGCTGGGGACATGAAGACCTCTTGATTCTGTAGGTATGTAATTATTGGGAAATATACCTTGTGATGCTTCCCTTTGTTGTCTTGAGACATTTATGGATTTTTTAGTTGTGTGTGATAAGCTGAGGGTTATCAGTGGTACACCACCAAATTTAAGAGCTGATTGCTTTTCAGCAAAGCCTAAGAACTGTCACATATTTTGAGGTTTCATGCAAAAATTGACAGCCTTCTAGAGGAGGGAAAGATGTCTGAATGCCTGATTTGACACTATTAAGTCAGAGTCTACCAATGTAGACAAATTATTTTGTGTTTTACTAGTATCAGAATTTAGTGCTCCCTGACACCTTGAGAACCCAGAACACTGTGCAGGCATCTGATGATACCTCTTCAGAACTTCTCCAACATCCAGTGATCTCAAACCTGGGATATCCTGAAAAGTTTGGGGTGAGATATTTTCTTAATAAAATAGCCTCCACTACTTTTCTTCCATTATTTTCTTAATTTTTTTTTTTTTTTTTTTTTGCTTAAGCACAATTTTAGAGTCTACAGCAATCACTGTCTGAAAACTCACCTACACATTCTATGCAGAAGTACCCCATATTGGCATTTTGAAGACACCACGTGGGGAGTTCCCTTGCCTTTGATCCACCAGAAAAAGGGTGACTGTGACAGTTCAGAATCAAGTTTTTAGTTTCATAACCCAAAAGACTAGTTAGCAAACTACTCATGTTTTTAACAGCTGCTGAGATGTCTTGAAAGTGAACTTTTGTTCATCAGCATGAAATTTATTTGTGTAAATGGAATGAACAAAACCATGCAATTTTAAGTTTCTTTTCTTACAAAAGAAAGCTGTACATTTGCACTGTGCATAAATCACTCAACTCTCCTTAGCAATTTTTGCCCCTGTTGGCCTATATCAACTTCTTTGTCTGAGTTGAAGCATTTCTAAAGCAGATTAAATATTTACCAAAAAAAAAAAAAAATCAATATTTTGATAAAGTCCAAGGTTCGTAACTCATTTGAGGAGAAATTATCAGTATAAACTCAATATGGATTTAGCCTGTCTGGCCTGCTATTAGTCCCCCAGCACCCAGACAGGCCAGCTTGCCTGCCAGTCAGCACATCAGGGCAATTTTAAGTCAATGACAGCATTTGGTGATGTGCCTCGATGTTGAATAGGAGAACTGGGGAGGAACAAAAGGTACTGTGGAAGTCCTTATTAGGAAATACTACTGATGGAAAAGGGAAGAACTAGAAACTATGGTAATGCAGCTCAGAGGGCATGAGAAGACCAACTGAGATTACTGCTAGGGGATACAAGAAGTTAAAATGTAAAGAATATGACAGAAATCAATGAAAAGTAAGGCTTCATTAGTTTTGTTTCTAAGGAAATAACTTCCTTACTATCGAGTATACATTTTTGACTACAAATCAAATATTTGCAAACTACAAACAAAATATTTGCAAAAATCATTCAGCAAGTATTTCATAAAAATGTAATAATCTCTCAATTTTCTAATAAGTTTACTCTTACTGAAATATTTTAGTTCATTTTCTCAGATTCTGAATGGAAGAGAAAAACTGCACAGAGAAAAAAATGTAACTGCATAGTTACATTTCCCTTGCTATGAGGTATGAGTCACTTCCATGTGCAAGATATGTTTTTTTATGTGAATGCTACATAGTAGAAACAAACTGTATGTGTTTTAATGGGTTAAGAAAAAAAAAAGTTAAAGCAGATGACTGGCCAAGTTTAACACTCATCATTTTCCCTTAAAATTGGTTTTCTGCCATAATATTGTCTGTGAATTTCCTGATTTCTCAGTTGATAAGAAAACATGACTTTGAAGAAAAAGTATAAATTAGTTCTTATTTTTGTTAAATTTCATGGCTCTTTATTTTTTACAGGCCATATTACAAAGCCGGGCACTCAGAATTAGCGTGGCCTAAAACGTAAAAGGAAAACAATTCACTCTGTAACAGAGCAGAACTAAAGAACTTGACAGAAGGCTGTGCAACCAGCACCAGATATACTCCCACCAGAGCTGGGATTATTATCTGTACAAGCTGAGGTCACCATCTTTCTTTTCACAAAATAAACAAAAAAAACCAAACCCCAACGACAAACATTTAATTAAAAACCAACCAAACAAACAAGAAAACCCAAACAAAAAACCAATAAAAACAACACGAAAAACCCAAACCAGAACCACAGAAAACTTTTTGCCAGAGAACAGATTCAAAAACCAGAAGAAACATTTGAAATGTCTGACAAGTTACCAGTGCAATTCTTCTGGAAGTTGGGATTCTCTAGTGGGTGCCCTGGAATGCGGCACTGAAATCTGTGCTGCCAGAACTCAGGAAACCAGGGGTTGCGGGTGTTGGTGTCCAGCCGCAGCTTCAGGTAGTAGTCATCGAACGCCAGCACCTCGGGAGACTGCAGCTTGATAGTAATGCCTCCATTTGCTTCGGGCTCATAGCCTTCAATGACCTCATCTCTGTCTGCCCAGCCATCACTGAAAAGAGGCAAAAAACCGCTTATTACACAAAGACAGAAAGCTGGTTTTGGAAAAGCAACCAGCCAAAGGCAGGCTGGCACCGATGGAAAGAAGTGATTAATGGGGAATCTAAAGATGTAAAATACAGGCAGAGAAAGCAGAGTGATAGCGACTTGAAATGAGCAGTCTGACTGATTGTGTGCAGAGTCCTCATTAACTCATCCAGAATAATGAGGTTTTATCCTTGTCCTTCTGGAAAGGTTATTTAGACAGAGCTTGTGCTGTGATATCCCTGTGACTGAAGAGATTTTGCTTAATTTCTGCTGTCCTGTAAGAGTTGGAAGCCAAGAAAATTATTGTTGTTGAATAGGAAAACAAGCCAGGATCCTGGATTTTTTTCAAAATAGACTTCAGCCTGCATGGATCATACAGCTAGAAGAGAAATTCAAATCAAACATGTGAGAATTGCATTCTGTTGGAAGAGAACAGAGTGAGACCAGTTGATCCAACTTAAAAGAAAACCACATGCTATTCTCCCACTGCATGGGATTTGTAATAACATGCTTTTTGCCCCTCACATCCTTTTTTTTTTTTTTTAATTAAGAAAGAATGGCTTTCTACTTTACTTCCCTGTTTGTTCATATGTGAGATGCTTTTGAAAACTGAAGATAAAGCTCTTTCTTGACAACATTATTTCATGGAAAGTCTATCTTAAGACAGTTGAATAAAGTCCATTGGGCTTAGCAACTGAGCTTTTAGTTTAGTTCTTTGGTTTTTTTCTCTCCTTTAGGAGTCCATTGATTTAGTGTCATTCTCCAGTTCTTATTAGCATCCCCTAAGAAAGGTGCTTTTACTGTCTAATTTAAGTGCAAATATAAGTCAGCCATTGCTTGATCTTAAAATGCTGGGCATGTAATGAGAGAAATAGATTATTCTGGCACCTCAGCTATAGGCTTATTACACATAGAATCAAATCAGCTGCACTGCTTCTGTGAATAGCAGACAGACGAAGCACTTCCAGCAGCAAAGAGCCCAAGAGGAAAATTCAATTCACCACTGAGAGAAGTCTCCGATTCACCCAAAAGAGGGTTGCATCTTGAATTCCAGACAGACTGAAAGAAGGTCCTCGTTAGAAGCCTTTTACACACAGCCTTGACAGGAGTATTGTGGCACAGACCATTACCAGCTGAGGGCATTTATGAGACATTCAGCACAAGTGTGCCTGGGTCTCCACAAAAGAAAATATAGATGATTTGAAGTAACAAGCTCTGTCACAGTCCTGATCAAACAGCTGTAAAGTGACTATGTACTGGGCATGTGTGATCTTTTGATCCTCAGCCACCAGACTGAACAGCTGCATGGTTTAGTTGGCATTCACATTAACTGCTTCATCTCTGCTCTAAGCACCCAGAAAGAAAATGAAAGTCTTCCATGAAAATACAGGAAAACCCATGTAGTAAATTCTTTCCACATCTGAAATACAACACATTCCTTTATTATGGGAGTTGAGACATGGGGCATCTGGCAGTGCAGAGTAATCAATACATTCCTTTCAACCTAGGCTCAGGATCTTACAAAACACGATTTTAAGATAGCACTCCACGGCACCTTCAAGGTAGGATTTCTTCTCTGCTTCTCCCTTTACCAAGGCCTTGCAGTAGAACCACTGAAATTTCTGAGTTTACAAACTGCTGACAAGTATCTTCATAAAGCATGAGATAAATGTGTGTGCCCGTTGCATTTCAAATGAAGTATGAATGCAAAGAGCTGGGGGAGATGCAGGGTGTAGGTCACAGGAGGAAGACAGATTTTGGAAGTTTCTCTCTCTCTGTCAAGTTGACCCTGGCAGAAGCTGCTGGTAACTTCTTCTCAACAGCCCGGGGTGCAGGTTACTCAGTGTCTTGTACCAACACAGCCCAAGGGATACACACCTGGCTCAGTTTTGGCCTGACAGCAGCACTTGAATTGCCTCAGGGGTGCATAGAGTTAAAAACCAACAATTTGTCCATCCCTGCCCCAGCAGACTACCTGAAATTCTGGAGAGGGAAAGATGCCATGGTTCAACATCTTTGCATCCCCCCACTCTTTACTTGTCCATATGCTGAAGACAAATAAAATGTACCATGCTCCCCTGACTACTTCATGACTGACTGTGATCTAGATACCCTATACAAAGGTAAACCCATGAAAATTAATTTTGTGGATTTCACCTAATTCAAGATGGAAATTTTTACTAGAGAGGAGAAAAAGACACAATATTTACTTTTTCTTATGTGGGGGAAAAGTAAGAAAGAGATCACTCTTACAGCATGAGTAATTAACTCCTAATTGCATAATTACCTCATTATTTGTCACAATGTTTTTGTCTTTCAAATGGTAGACTCAAGCAGAAACATTAGCAAGACACAAAAATTAAGTAAATTGAGCCATTTTTTACAAGACCTTGTTGAAATGAGGTAGTTTCACTACTGCTTGGACTCCTACCAGCCAAAAAATAGCTATTTATTTTTCCTCTCCCCTTCCCCAATATGTTTAGCTTGGAAAATGGCCACATAAACTCTGAAGGCAAAATAGAGCAAATATGTAACACAAGAGAAAATCTATTTTGAGTTCTCTGAGGGCAATTAATTGAAAAGTTCCCCTAAACTGGAACACAGATCGTTACCTAATGTTTCTTTGTCTCTTTTTGCCCAAATATTTTTTTATTCTCTGCAACTTCTTCAAATTGTTAAATCTGTCTGATAAGTTTTACCTTCAGCAAAATGTGAAGAAAAAGCTCTGGAATCAGAGAAAAAAAGTTTCATAGGTATTGAAGCTCATATGGGAGCTTTGCTCTACTTTCAGTAAAGTCAAGGAAGCAAAGAGGAGTCCTCTGGTGTCTCAGGGATCTGTGCCATCCTGGCAGCTGCACACTGACTGAGCTGAAATTTGCCCTGAGTGGGATGTGCAGCCCTACCTGCAGCTGTGGGAGGATTATTAGAGACCCAAGATCCTGTTACAACATCTTTCTGGGTTCCTTTTTGCTGCTTATATACATGCCAAAAAAAGATTCTCAGAAAGGACTACACCCCTGGTGCCATATGAATAAATGGATAGTGGTCCAGAAGATGGTGGGTGAAAAAAAATGACATTTTTATTGCTGGGTAACTGCATGATCCTGATGGTCAGATGACAGTGTGTCAGTGACAGAATCACAAGACCAATAGCTGAGTCAACATAAAAATGAAATTTCACTTTAAATAGGAAGCACATACTATCCTTTTGTTGTTGGAACTAGTACATTCCACCTACTATCCTCCTTTCATCCTGCTGAAAAGCAAGTAGCACTACACACAGCACTTTTTGCTAGCCTGTCTTTTTGTGCCTTTGCTACAGATTTCAGGAGGTGGCCCAATATCTATTACCCACTTGCCATCCTTGGTAAGTGTCCATGCGTGTGACAAGCTAGCCTTGAAATGTGCTGAGTGTGTTGTGCAACTGTTGTTCTGAAGCTCTGTGAGGGAGTTTAAAGTGTGATGACAGAAACAGTGAGGGAGGGAAAAGCATGTGGGTGTCAAACTAGCAACCACTCTTTTTGCTCTTAGGAGAAAAAGAACAGCTTTTGTTATGGTTTTGTGGTGTTTATCACAGTCAAAATGGTCACTGATGCTCTGCAAGTTGCTCTTGGTCTAAGTCCCAGTCTGCTGACTGACATTAATAATGCCAAATCCAAATTTCAATGCTCACTCAAACAAAAATTAGGTGGAAATGGAAAAAGTTCAAAGCTACCCCAGCGGATCAGTAGTCCTAGTTGCCACTATCACAGATGGAATTTGAAGAAACAAAGCTTTTTTTTTTCTTTCAGTTTGCTGTTCTGTTTTTTTTTCTTTTTTTTTTTTTTTTTTTTCAGTTTACTGTTCTGTAACAATGGACATGACTGAATTGTGGTTTAAGCATCTTAGTCTCCCTGTATTTTCTGAAATGCAGTCACATATATTCCAGTGCCTGAAACACTGGGAGAAATGGAATGGATTTCCAATTTCCTCTCCTCTTCCAAACATGAATACTGTCAGCTGCTCTTCACAAGGGCTGATGAGACAACCAGCAATCAGCCTTTCTATTTTCATCTCTTCAGAGCTTAACTCTTAAGTGATGCAGCAGCAGCTCTGCTCTGCTTCTCAGCACAGTGCTCAGAGGGTTGTTACTCATCCAGATGCTTTTTCCAAACAGGCAAATCCACAAAAGTAAACATACTATTGTTTATGAGAACTGCTTTCCCTGTGATTATTGTCGAGTTAGTATCCTTTCACAGAAAATGAAACACATTTGTTAGTCATGGATACTGACTGGCAATTTGATCCCTGCACACTTGAATGGTTTGATCTGACTGACCAAAGCTATAGGGGGCAATTGATTTGGAGTGTTCTGACTGGAGAGCTGCAACTCCCTTTGCATTAACTGAGGGTATGTTTTCTTAAGACATTTTCATCCATTATGAGATATTTTCTTTCTCTATGGACAAGTTATAAAAGAGAAGCAATTAAGAGCAAGAAGCCCTTTTAAATGCTAAATGAATTATTTCTGCAATAATCCTTCTGCCTACAGCAGATATTCTTGTCATTATAAAACCAAATAAATCAATCATATTAACATAATTTCTATCTCTTCAGTTTCAAGTATTCAACCTTCACAGTGGCTCCCTGCAGATATCCCATTCAGGGTGGCAGGGAACTAGATAACCATAGTTGTCATACAACAGGCTCAGAATCTACTTTCTTGCCTTGCCACCTCTCACAAAACTAAAGTCCATGTCAGTACACCTCCCCTGTCATGTTAATATATATCCCTGCAGATCCCAGTGCTGAATGCCTTCTTGCCACACTCTCAAGTCTGCCAGCTGGCCTGCTGTTCTGTCAGGCTTCTAATGCATTTAAGTATGAGGACAGCACCACTCAGAGAATTCAACATTCAATAAAGTGCCACAACATTTTGTTGATAAGTTAATATCTGTATTTTTAAAAATAATTATTTTATGCTCAATTATATACATATATTTTTTAAAGGCTGATCTTACATTTTAACTGGAAAGTGTTTTTTGAAAAACTATCTTTCTGTGTAGTAGTCAGATGCTGCTTTTTTAGAGGCTCAGACACTGCATATGTAAAGGTATTTCAAAATACTACAAAACCCAAAAGAGTGATAAATAGCATTTAAATAATTTGTTATTTGATTCTGGCAAGTACCAGTGGTCTCAATTTCCAGAGCTGGTCAGACATGGAAGCCTGCAAATTTCACTTTCTCATTTTAGAGAAGTCTTTTCTGACAGCATCACACTGGAAAAGCTTGCACACATTCACCTTTCTGAATGCAAGAGTTGTATACCTCCTCTTCTTTACTGGCAGAATGGATAGAAACAGAGCTCAGCATAAAGCCAACCCAAAAAGCAGCAGTGTGGCAAGTGGAATAATTTCATTGGAAGAAAAAAAAACAGTGCTTGCTATGCTATGATCATAGGTGGCACAATCAGGCCCAGAGTTACTCATTAACAGCTCTGTAGCTGACTGCTCAGCTGCTTTCTTCTGGGAATAGATTTTTTTTTTTAAGAATTCTTTATTTCACCAGCCTGATGTGAAGAAAAATTTATCTTAATATGAAGGAGGATGGGCCTATTCTCTGGCAATAAGGAGCACTACCACAGATACACAGTGTCTGTGTAATACATGCCTTAAACAGAAGTTGCCATGTAAAGAAAATTGAGACTGTCCAATAGTCACAAGTCAGCAACTCACAAAGTGACTTTCCTCCTTAGATATATGCATTGGTAGTCAATGCCAGCAGTCAGCAATGTCAGCTAAAGGGCGCTGATCATTACTGCTAATGAGTATTGTTGCAAACATGGGAAACAAAAGGCCATTTTTGCACTTTAGCTAATTCACCAGAATTACACACTTGCACTGAAGGGTGGGAGACCCTTCTTTAGAGGCCAACCAGGAATTTTTAGAAAGTATAGTTTTACTTTTACCTGTATTATAAGTCCTAACAACATTAGGAAATTAATCCCATGGCTACAGATAAGCCTGTATGTCGCTGCTGGCAAGAGCAGGCTGAAAGGCTGTGCACTGTCAGTCTGTAACCTGAGGCCTGCTGACAACTGACTGACCTCCTCAAAACCAGAAAAATCAAATTCGCTAAGTTTTCTCAGCTGAAAGGAAGACAAATAGGTGATAACATGCAATCACAGAATGGTTTGTGTTATAAGTGATCTTAAAGTCATCTAGTTCCAGTCCCCTGCCATGGCAGGGACACCTTTCACTAGACTAGGTTACTCAAAGCCACATCCAGCCTAGCCTGGAGCACTTCCACAGATGGGGCATCCCCAAGTTCTCTGGGAAACCTGTGTCAGTGTCTAACCACTCTCACAATAAATAACTTCTAATATCCTATCTAAACCCACCCTTTTTCAGTTTAAAACCATTCCTCTCTGTCCTATCACTACAAGCCCTTGTAAAAATTTTCTCTGCATTTTCTTGTAGGCCCTCTTTAGGTGCTGAAGGGTGCTATGGGCTCTCAAGTCTTCTCCAGGTTCAATAACTCTCAACCTGTCTACACAGGAGAGGAGCTCCATCTCTCTGATCGTCTTGGCAGCCTCCTCTGAAGTTGATCCATCAGATCCAAAACCTTTTGGGTCCCCAGAGTTGGACACGGTGCTCCAGGTGAAGTCTCACAAAAGCAGAAAGCTGGAAATTCACCTCCTCTGATATAGGCCTCAATATAGGCCAGTAGTTTGGCTCCTGCATGTATGGATGGAGATGGGTAGGAGTCATCACTTTCCCAAGCTCCCTACCTTTTTCAAGCAGCATCACAAGGTACTTTGGGATTCCTATCCGTTTCCTTTTCCCACACGCTGTGCTGGGGTCAAATGTATCCTGAATTCCAGCCTTTAGATTTCTCCAGTTTCCTCACCTCCATAGGTCAAGTCTTGACTAAAATGAGCTGAAAGCATGGGAATATGCACACTGGAAGCATAGACAAAAACTCCTGAAGTTCCTTCTGGGAAAGCTTTAGAAAACAAAAAGTAAACAGAAGACTGCTGCCTTGACAATGTCATGCACACACAAAAGAAGGTACAAGAAGAGCATTTGGTGCCAGACTGTGCAGATTTTAGACTGAGAACTCACACAGCACTACCAGAGCACTGTGGGCTGTAAACCTCACATCAACCATAGACTGAAGAGCATGTCAAGGATCAGAGTGACAGAGGAAGAGATGGGTATGATTTATCACTTAACCCTGCTCCATTTGAGACAGCTCTTTGTACCCATTATGGTTCAACTCTAATATCCTACAGGAGGTACTATGTCATGAGACAAATTGAGATCGGAAGTTTAAACAGTTGAAAAGTAATTCCAAGGCCACTTCTTCCAAGTGATTTGTCACATTTTGTGGTAAAATTTCTGCTTTTGTCAGGTTCTGCTTCATGACATTGCATACAATATTTTTCACTTCCCATTCATTATTACTGAAGGCTCACAGTCACAGTAGCACATTTGTTATATTTCACACAAACAAAAACTGTTGGTAAAGGCTTGAATCTTTTATTTAGTCAAT
Organism: Lonchura striata; assembly: GCF_050655825.1. Taxonomy (NCBI): domain Eukaryota; kingdom Metazoa; phylum Chordata; class Aves; order Passeriformes; family Estrildidae; genus Lonchura; species Lonchura striata. Next base: position 65,153,669 of record NC_140705.1, on the reverse strand, counting down.
CAGAGATTTTTTTTTTTGAATGAATGACACTCTGTAAAGAACCTAAAGTTGGTAAATGACAGTTCACAATGTTTCAAATTATCATCATTCACTTCCGTATGAATGTTCAAAGTTTTTGCACTGTTCATTTAAAAATGTAGATTATAACCTTGTGGACCATGATGGATTGTATTTTGCAAATATGTATTTACAAAGGTTTTAATTATCATATGTGGTGTATATATTTGCATGCAATTTGCATAATGTAATTTCACTGCCTATCATGCAGGCAATATCTTCGCGAGTCTTTACTGTGAAGATTCTTGATATGTTTGGCATTTTTAAATGTAGTTGCTGCTTTTATACAGCAAAGGTTTTACCATTCTTAAGGGTGCACAATGCTGCATATCTTGGAAAATCAGCAACCATTCATGTATTCTCTAAGGAAATGGCTGATTTTTCAAAAGGGATGCACACGCTTTCACCACAGACTGACAAGTGGATTAAATCCTTGATCTGCATGTTTGAAATTCATAACATGAGGCACTGTGAAAGCACAGTATCTTTTCCAAATGGAAAAAATATGTGTAGAGAAGAATATCTAATTTTAAACAAACACACACAAATAGGAAACTTTAATCTTAGCATTGTTCCTCATCTAAGGTGCTCCTGGGCTCCAATATCACAGAAATGCAGAATCACAGAATAACTGAATTGGAAAGAACCCACAAGGGTCATCGAAGTCCAACTCCTGGCCCTTCACAGGACACCCCAAGAGTCACACCATGTGCCTGACAGCATTGTCCAAACCCTTCTTGAATTCTGTCAGGTGGTGCTGTGACCACTTTCCTGGGGAGGCTGTTCCAGTGCCCAACCGCCTTCTGGTATGCACCAGATACCCAGTGCCCAACCACCCTTTTCCTGATATCCAACCTAAACCTCCCCTGACACAACTTCAGCCACATTCAGTGAAACTGAGGATTTTTACCATCTTATTAATGCAGATAAATGTAAAACCAGATGTTTAGCCTTGCATCTCTGTACCAGTTCCTGGGGATTTTTTTTATCCCCTTGCTTCTGCTTTGCTTTGATGTATGTGCAAGAAGAATCCACCAAAAAATGACTATGGATAGTAACAACATGGTCATTCCTGCTATGAAGAGCCCAACCATAATCCCTACTATGGTTTAGGAATTAAATTAGGAAGAAATTAGGAAGAAATATTGCTGCTGGTTCTTCCAACCTATATCAAAGTTAGAGACCGAGGTCTTTTTTGTGCAAACCATGTAAAGGCATCAAGAGGAATAGAATCATTCCTGCCTCTACTCCAGCCAAATACAGTCTTGAGGCTGGACCTGAAGAACTGGAAAGAGACATAACATATCAAGCAGAAGCCATCTGGATATACATGGAAAGGTATCTATAGATATACAGATATATATATATATATATATATATATATATATATATATATATATATATATATATATATAAATACAGGAAAGAACTCAGGTAAACACAAGTCTGTCTTTGCTCCATGTCACTCCATCAGACCTTGCTGGATGCTTGGATCTTAATTTTTTGTACTCATGAAAATAATAAACCATAGATGTCTTCCCTAACCACAAGCAGAAAAAGTGGAAGCATAATTCCTTTCTTCCCTCCTTGCTTTGTTTTTTGATGTCTGGCTGAGAAACAGGAGAATGGAGAAATATCTTAGAATCCCATTTCCATACAAACCATACTTTCAAAATAGCATGAATTACAGCCTTTAGATTTCTCAATGATGGTTGCTTATTTTCACAGGATAATCCAAAATTTCCCTTTAGGGTTTATATTTTTAGCTGATTCCCTCAAGCCATCACTTACTGAAACCATCTCATATTACAAGAGTTAAGAGAAATACACAGAATTTATAGGCCTTTTCTCAATATAAATCGAATTTCAAATATGAAGACCTAAAGAGTATGTCCCATGTCTTGCATTAGCTTGCCATTACTGCTTTGCATATAAACTATATTTCATACCTGCACAGTTTCTGGAATGCCTTGTCCACACTCATGCTTGAAAATGGAACCTTTGCTCCGGAACTGCTTTTTGCTTTGCTAGCCCTTTAATGAAGCTGTGTCTGCAGAGGAACTGGCAGATGGAGGGAAGAGCCCATTATTCATTCCATAACAACATGTACTAAAATGAGCTTTGAAAATCAGATTGAATAAAATGAAGAACAAAAGTATGACTGAACCCATGATAAAATCACAAAGCTCATGAAGATATTAATCAAAGTTATCATATATTAGAATATCTCCCTAAATGACTGTTTCTACCAAAACTATTTTAAATTTGTCCTCATCTGACATTCTCTTTTTCATGTTCTGTGCATAATTGAACATCCAGATTACTATGAATGTTTATGAATAATATAATTTCCACTCAAATATTTATAAGTTATTCATTTGAAATAACATATTGATATGGGAAATACAAAATTAATATTATGCTAATGAGTCTCCTAAGCACCTAAACAATTCCAGTGAAAGAATCAAGTAACAATTAGAGGCTTGAATAAATAAACACAGAATAAATAAAATTATTAAACTTCAATAACCTACTAGCACAGCATTGTATTTTATCAGTAAAGGAAAGTTCATGAACTGTTTGGAAACCAATAAGCCAATGAATACTTTGAATAATGAATTCACCTGAAAATTAACCAATCTTTTAATGAACAATTGCTGAACATTAAACACATGTAATGCCTTGAATTTTTTTATAATACATTTTTTTCAGAAAATTCTATTGTACTTGACCTGAAGCAAAGGTTAGAGAGCATTTAAAACTGTATAAAAATATTACTGATTTACCCTTCTGCAATTACTAATACCTTAAAGTTGTATGTATCTATTCCTGTAGCTATGCACTTATGAAAGAAGAAATCTAAGAACAGTCCTATGGTTGTCTAAACCAAATTTAGTTCATCACCACCTGGTTAACCTCTACACCTTAGCTCCTGCTGCAGCCAGCAGTGCTAGAGTAGGACAGCAGCAGCCTTTTAGGCATTTAAGTCTCAGCTATCCAGTCCACATTAAAACCAAAAAGGACCTGAATATAACTGGAAATTATCAGATATCTTTCTCGGAGGAACCTCTGAAATGGTGCATCTTGTTTAAATGTATTTATTAAAGACCAAATCATGAGTTTATCATTCAGATTGTTCAAGTGTTATTCCTTCCAGGTGTCATGCTGGCAGATACACTGGCATAAGGAAAAGGTTCATACAGGCTCCTGCTAGCATGCAGAAGGATGTTATAATATTGCATCCCACAGTAACCTCATTTTGTAGCATGTGGGGCATGGAACAGCCATAGCGAGGTGCATATTTAAATGCTGAGTTTGCCTGCAGCAATACCAGCCTACCCTCCTGACTATCTAAGGATCGGAAAAAGCAGCTATTAAAGCCTTTTTCTTTTAAAAAAATGATTAATCTGCAGACTTACTCAAGTGTAAACATAAGTGCAGATTAACTAAAAGTCATAGGTTTCATTTTAAGGTATGTTAATCATAAATCTATATTGAAGATTTTATAAAAAAGTATTTTAAACCCACTTATTGGTTATAAACAATAAAAACTAAACAGTTGTACATTGAGAAAGAGTAGAATAATTTGCCAAAATCTTGCTCACAATAGATGTATTCTCAAGCATTGAAACATGCTTAAAACTACAGGAGTAAGTAATACTCCTGTATACTTTTTATATGGTCAAGCCAAACTGAAATTAAGTAAATGTAATTGAGGAAACTACTGACATTTCATTAGACTAAATAAAATACAAAAATGAATCAAAGTCACAACAGAGAAGGCCTCCATTTTTCAAGTTGCCTAATTTACCCAAATCACCAATTTAATGCACAATATAATCAAATTAATTTCAAAATGGACAAAACAAATATTAATCCTTGTTAGTTCTGTACTAGAGATTGAGAAGGCATCTTTTTTCCTTCTAAATCCCATGTTGTACGTGAGTGAATTGGAAGATTTTTTCCTTGCAATATGTCTGGATATCTTTTCTGATATCAAATATTTTCCTGATGGAAACTTGTCTTAATGACCATCTGTCCCAAAAATAGATTAAGGCTTTCCCTCTGATGTAGAAGCTGTGTTTGTACCTTTTATTTATGCAGTCATAGAATAATTTATGCTGGAAGAGATCCCTGGAGATCTTATAGCTGAGGAAATATACGGTCCATGCAATCTTCTTTAAGTAATTTGTCTCATTCCTGTCATTTTCTTTGGATCATTAGAGTCATGTAACTTGGGAGACAACAAATCTGCTACTATAAATTAAGTTTTACACTTCTACTTAGGAAGATAAAACTTCTTTTATATTTCATTAATCTATTGACCCCAGAGTAATCAGTGTTCCTAGGATCAAGTTCTATTAATTAGTGATGATGTAACAACTTACTAATGGAAAACTGAAGCAAGCTTTTTAAAAATAATACCTGATTTTGTCTGGCTTTTGAACAAAGCCACAGCTGTGAAAAATTAACTTGACTTTCCTCCTATGAGATACAGTGAGAGAGAACTCTTTGCTTTCCTTTTCATGAATCTAGACAAAGAAGAAGTATGTGCATGGACCAACAGAAAACACATACTTGTCAATTGCTTCATGCAGTATTGGGATATGCAAAGAAAATCTGAAAGCAACATGCAGAAACTTGTTTTCAGTAAAAATGCTGCATTTAGGGAGCTGAGGGGGAGCCCTGGGCAGGGCAGGGCTGTGCCAGCCAGGGCTCAGCCCGGCTGTGCCCAGGCCAGGAGAGCCAGGGATACCCAGGTGTTATGGCCAGGTTCAGCAGCCATTCCGCTTTCAGCCTTTTGAATGATTTTTGAAATTTCTTAAATAGAGATGGGAAACATTGCCTGTTTAATGTTTCTGTCCCACAAGTGCAACTGCTACAGTCATCACAAACATGCAACATGTCCAGGCAGAAGAAAGAACGGCCCTTGGAACAACAAAGCAGACCTCTGTCGTTTCCTGAAGGTAAGAAAGGAAAGGAAATTCAAAACCATGGAGAAGGTGACAAGTCCCCAGTGTTATTTATTTTTACTCTATGGCTGAATTCAATCTCAAAAGAAAACACTGACAGAAATCTACTCTACCTCTAGCAACGAGCTCTGAAATCAAATTTTTAAATCCATGTTTATACATGAAAATCAGAGGAAAAACAGTTACTTCTAGGGAAGCATTCAAAATAAAATACTTGCTTATATTAATCCATTGAAATACCAACAAAATCTACAGAATTTAAGGTTAAGTCACATGCAAGTCAAGAGAAAAGAAACAAACAAAAAAGCCCCAAACAGAGCAACAAAAAGAAGAAAAACAAAATCCCAAACAAAACAATGTAGGGAGGGGGAAAGGAAAATAGTCCTTTCAATAAAATACTGCTGTGGGACAAATGCAAGACCAACAGTCTGAAACTTCGAATAAAAGACTGTTCCTCACAAAAAGGCAGAAGGGATAAAGGAGGAAAAAATCGATGGAAGTGGAGAGAGACAGATAAAGAGCTCTAGATTTTCTGTATTATGTCCTGTGAGTTGTAAGTGAAGGAAGATTGCACAGTTGGTACTACCTCAGGAGAAAGCTGGGATGTGATTAAAAGCCAAACAGGCAGAGTGTTTCAATCTGCTTCCTGCTGTCTTAGGACAAATGTTTGCATTTTCAAAGCCCCCTTTAATCTTCTACTGGTGACCACCTGTGCTTAGTCCTGTATTTTCCTCTCTTCTTGATTTCTGGTGCATTAAAACTTCTTCTTTCCCATCCCAGTGAGAACAAAAACATGGGGAATTTTAATGTGCCCAGTTTGGAGGAATGGACAAAGGAAAGCCTGAGCCTTGAGAACCCAGCAATTCTACATGGGGCAAATTACTTATCCCTTGTGACCGTGGGGTCGATTCTGGCTCCCCTAACTGTGGGCTGATAACACCTACTTATCTGAGGGATACAAAGGGAAATAAATGGGATTGCTCAGAATTAGTAACCTTAAGTCATTTAGAGAAATGAAGGAATATGAGGGTAGTATCAAGGTCACTTCAATAATGGTGCTTTTCAGAAAGTTCACGATAGGCAGAGGGCACAATGGCTGGGAAAGAATGCAGATATGTCAGTATTTTGAGGGTCTTAAAGAAGAGCATATAAATACAGATATAAAAACATTGTCAAGAAACTAATTTTCTGAGTGAATTAAAATTAAGAGAGAAGAAAGAGGGGGAAAGGAAATGTAGTAAATTCCTACATGGCAGTCAATTTAATTTGAAATATAAATACTTCATAACCTATTCAATACATATTAATCATATTGCCAGTTGTAGGAAAGGAAAAATATTTAACCTAATGCCCCATTTGACATATATTTAGGAAACAATACTAATCAAAAGAAGAAGGAAAAGAAATTTAATAAAGTATCTTTATGAAACAACATGTTTTTACTTAAGAGGGAATAAAAATAGAAATATTCACCTTACTTAAAATCAAAAACTGTTTGCTAACTAATTAGAGTAATAATTTTTTTCTCAATTGTGCAGTGAACTTCCCTCTGCAGTTGCTATTGGGGGAAGAAGAAGCAGATGGAAGAGCTGTGCAGATGTGAAACCTATGTGTCATCTATATAGCAACCACAGATAAAAACTAAAAAGGGAATTTACATGAATGGGAGCGCTATTTGCCAATCAGTTTTCACCTGTCCTCTAAGTCTTCTTTGTTGTTATACAGGGCCATGCACTCCATCCTGGACAGTGGCCCCCACTATGGCCAAAAAATCCTTTGCCACCCCACCCTTTTATCTTTCTCATCTTCTTGTCTGTTATTTTCCCAGTTATTCTTCTGTTCTACACTACACAACCTTCACCCTTTCACACTGTCTAGATAATGGGACTTCATTCCATGAAAGCCTCTAGATATTGCCATGATTTAAGTGGCAGAGGAACATTAAACTTCTCAGCCACTATTTTGTGCATGAGAGGCAGTATCTGTGAATGGGCAGCTAGTGGTTGCACACTGAAAACTACATTTTAATCCCTACTGAAATGCTACAAGTAGGAGGATGCAGCATCAATTAAAAAGAATTAGCTGTGAAAGGCTGGCATTGTATTAGTGGGAACTATACAGCTTTGGCAGAGGAAGAACAGAGCTATCCCTGAAAGTCTGACTCAGTACAAAGAATGAAATTACTACAGAAATGTTATTTATTTCCATCAGCATCAATTTTAACTGTGCTACAAGACAAACACCACTAAAATATAAATGCATGTTTGTATTCTGAATAACAATTTTAAAACATAAATACATTAGTTTAACAAAATCAGAGCTTGAGCCAGTATTTGTCATGGAGCTACTTGAACTGTCTAAAATGTAAGTGGTAGAACACAATAACACTCTTACTGTGAATTCAGTTATGACTTGGAAACTATATTTTTGTATAGAAAACAGAAGGGAAACAGAAACCATATCTTGATGACAGAAGTAAAATATCACTCCCAAAAAAAGATACCATTCTGTCATATTCCAGTCATGTATATATACGTTATATATCTTATGTATGCGTACCATATAATTCTGCCAGCCAAGAAAACAGGAAGGCAATAAACAATTCTGTGGAAAAAATAATGTAACAGCCAATGAAAGTAATATTTATTACGTCAGTTTTTACTACCTTGTTGGGGAAGTCTCTACCTTAGGACTTGAAAGCTGTGGACACAAATAAATTCCAGCCTAGGTCTGTGTTGTCCAATAGCCAAAGAGAGCAGAGGTATGACTTTGTTATGCGTCTGTCTAATCAATATCCAGTAATAGCAAAGATTATTTTTAAGGGCAGGTTTTACAAAGTGTGTGGTGGGAATTGGTTTGATAAGACAACCTTTTAAAATGCTATATTCAGGCAATCCTTAGAGAAGCTCATTCCAGTATTCATCTGACAGCCTTCTCTGTAAAAAATCTTTTATCTCTTTAAAGAAAATAAAAATAAAAGTTGTGAAGCTCGATAAGGACAGATTCGATTTCCTCCTTTTTTTCTTTTCTTTCTTTTTTTTTCATGAAATCACAAATCTAATTTACCAAGCCTGGAGGTTTTTGTTATATTGAAACTGAAGCTCATTTAAAACCAATGAGCTCATTCAACAACAATGGAAATAGATACTGCTGCTCCATTGTCCTCTCTGACACCACCTTTATCACATACCATCTCATCACCATAAACCAACTAACATTAGCCCACATTGGTCATTGGCTGCTTTGCAAAAAAGCAGCTTTGTTTAATAATTTATAAAGAAAAAACAATACCAAGAAAAATTACCTCTTTTTACTGCCTCAGAAAAAGAGGTGAGGAAAACTGCCTATCATACAACAGTAATTTATTCTGTGTCCCAACTAAAACACAGTACCCAAAACCAAGATGCTTCATCCTCAGAAGTGTTGCAGTGTTGAAACATTTATTATTGACTCTTCACATCTTCAAGTAGGTTGCCCCTGTGATTTTTACATTACCAGTAAACCAAATGCCTGATGATCACAGGCTATACTATTGTAAGACACATAAAAAATACAATATTTTCATTTCAATACAGTATTTTCAGAGACTATTTAGAACTTAACTGCTTATATATTTCATTTGTTGAGACTTTCTTTGAAATCATGAGAGTTAAGCAATTGCTTTATATTAAATGAAAATGAAGATTCTTGTGTTGATGCTTGTCTCCAGTAATTAAAATAGATCAGCAATACAAAAGAATTCAAAAAATTAAATAAAAAAGGCAGGCTGCTCTGTCCCACCCCTCCAAGGACAGTGAAGCATAATTAGTAAGCTAAGTGCAGAAGAGACACTAGGGCTAGGAGAAACCAGAGTGTTTCATTCCACAGTTTGCTCAAGTCAATTTCCCAGAAAATCTATTCACAAATATCAGAAACTATTAATGCAAGATATACCTGCTGCACAGTATTTCACTGGCAATATAAAGTCATTCAAAATCCATCTTAACTTTGTATCTTCATAGTACAAAGCTCCTTGAGTTCTTGGACTGGTCCTACAGGCTCATGACAGTTTTGTAACCCAGAAAGACAGACAACAGCTACTTGTTAGTGTGATACTAAATCCCTAATTATTCAGCTTCTTAATGTCAGCTCTTTTGGGGCATGGATCTGAAACAGCCACTGCTATCCTGCCATTACTGAAAGAAAATAGCTTACAACATCCCAAGAATGTCTGGGATAATTATGGGTACATTGTCCGAGTTAAAAAAAACTAGTCAAATTATTTATTTTCCCAAGTGGAAAAGAAAACAAAGGGTTTATTTTCTCTTGAATTAAAAAGTCTTTGGAGCTAAGAGTGCATCTGAGATCTGATATCTAAAATAAGATGGAAGAAAATAAAAGGAGATGGAAGTATTATTATTGATTTGGTTTACACTTCAGACTAGTGGGACTTGCTCACTGCTGCATGATGGAAAGTTTGAAAATTTGCTTCTAGTTTCAAACTTCACATCTACATAGAAATACACCCAGAATTCTTTTCATCCCCTCCTTTTACATGTTCTTGCCAGAATTTTATACATACAATGATCTTCTTCAGCATGCTTTTACACTAATGTCTTTACATGCAAAACATAAATTTGAAGCTTTCTTCTGCCTGTTTACATCCTTGGCATTATTTGCCTCTTTGTTAATTTCTGCATTTGATTTCTTTCTCTTATATCAGCAGCTATGTGTGCCATGTCCTTAAATACTTTGTCCTGTGTGTCTCATCTTCAGTTTTCTTGAGAAAGATTTAAGCAGCATCTAGTTTAGTAATTTTAAGCTCATTATTTCCTATCTTTATTCATGAGTTTACTTCCTTCCTGCTATTTATTTTTCTCATTGTTATTGTATAAGCCTTTCTGATTTTTAACAAACCAGCTATCTCCTTTTATATAGGTTGCAATTTCTTTTCTACACATATGGCTCTTGTTTGACTTAGTAATATATCTCTCCACTTGGCAGAAAACAGGAATGCTCAAATAGCCAGGCTGAAAAGAATCATATTCTTTATGCACAGCACCTTATTGATATACATTGCTTATACACATTTTGAAAAAGTTGTTCCTGTAATTTATATTGCAAGTTCCTGGAAGAAAAAGAAAAAAAGATCTGCCTTTGGAATTTTAGTATATAATTTGAAATAATGCAAATCAGAAGCAGTGTTTCTAATGCATATCTGATTTAATCTTCAGACATATGTATATTACTTACTACTTGAGGGGATAAGAATCCTGAGCCTATAACAGTTGTAGAAGTATTGCTTTCTTTCATTAAGAAATTTTTTAAATCCCTTTTAGCCTTTAGAGAATCTAACCATTTTAATATTGCTATTTCTTGATATGGTTATGCATGTGTTTGAACACATATCCCTATGCAGCTGCACTTAATGAAAAATATCAAAAACTGGTCACCTATTTACCGTAGTAATTTCTTTCTTTACAGACCCTCTGCTCCCCAGCTACACAGAGATCTCATCACTCAGCTCTGCTCCTGTTAGATTTCCCAGTACCAAGTCCAAGTCTTGGACCCGGCAGGAAAATCACCCTGCCTCAACAAGTGCCAGCACACTCGCTGTCTTGCCTCTACTCCTTTCAAATGGATTTGCTCTCATACGGGAGGTGGAGAGAGGAACTACAAGATATTACTTCTGGCAGTGCATCTCCAACACACAACATGACACAGCCAAAGCCACAGACTTTAAACCATCTCAGTTCCCACCTCTGTCAACTCAAAATATACATTAAACTCGCCATAAGCACAGAAACCTCTGGGTTCATATTGGAACTCTGAACATTTGCATCTTAGAACTTTTGAATACCTGGTTGAAGAGGTGTTGCACATGGGAACTGGGAGATCACTACCTTAAATGCCTGGGGTTTGTGAATCTGGGTCTTTGCTAGCATTAATGGCCTCAAAAAATGATTTGGAATATTTCCACTTCAGAACTTTGATCAAAGAGATGAAAAGAACCAATTAAGATAGTGCTGTGCTCAGGAGGAAGCCCAAACCCTCTTACTCACAGTCAATTTCTCTTTCCTCAGAGAGACAGAAAGCAAGCTGTGGGCTTTTGTGGATTTGTTGGCTACCTGGCATTTTCACAGCACTTAGGCAGGGCAATTCAGAGATTAAGAGAAACTGAGAGGTCAGAAGGTAGAGGCAAGGGAGACAATATTGGGCAAAGTCATGATCCAAATAAAGTCCATTTCTGTTTACATTATGCCCTTGTGCATGCTGAGCTGTGGACAGCACTGTCCCTTTAGAAATGACAACAAAAATGGAGCACATCTAGCTGTTCTGGCTTCTGTCATGAGGCTGGCAAGGCGTGTTAGACCAAGTAAGCAGCAGCCACACGTGGCAGCTACCAAAGACATGTTAATAGGACATGGAAGCACAGGGCATTGGTTACATTGGCCTCCTATGACTGAGCACTGGCATCTCCAGCTCTGATGAGGTTGGCTGCTGGGTAGATGTGCATGTAGCATTAAGTTAAATCAGTGGAATTCCAATATATTATAGAACTAATTTGCAGTGTCTTGTCAGTGCATCTTTTGGAACATGTGTTGGTTATCTGATGTGGCTTTTGTCTGGGTTGTTCTTACATGTGTGTTTCCAAGCCTTGCCTGCACATAACAAGTCCTGCTGCTTTCCAAATTCGCACTTGTTCCTGAGGTCTGGGTTGGTAACTTTGAAGGTGCTTGTACGACTTTGTAACGGGACAGAATCTTTGGGTCAGCTTGTAACAGCAGAATATGAGGGGCACTCCAAACAATTGAATCAGAAACAAAAATACCTAGTGGAAAGTTCAGTAAAATTAAAACCTTATGATGCAAAGCTAAAGTAGAATACTTCAATTGAAAACAAAAATTAAAGCAATTCAATTAAAATCAGTGGGAAAAAGTATTTTGGCCCAAACTCAATTTAAAACATGCAGCCAACATGAGAGGCATGAGAGGTTGTATGCCATGGAACAGTCCAGAAAGGGTAATACAGACCAGCTGTCCTTCGTGTATGCACGTACAGGCCATAGATCCTGTTGCTTTAGAGATGTCTAAGCTGGAAACAGAAACTCAACCATGTAGTTAACAACTGGCAAGAGATATTAGAAATGGCTTCTCAATAGTTACCACTATCATGGAAAGAAAATCTGCCTTATCTGTTGGTGTTTAGATCTAAGAGAACAAAATAGGTTGAAAAAAGTTCCATGAAGTGAGTCATTATTCTTTCACTAAATGTATATCTGCTTTGCTTTTACAAATCTCTCCCCATGAGAGGAATTCAAGGCAAGCCACATTCGATGCACTATACAGGAGGCAGTAGTTTCATGGGCTTCCTTTGGATTGAAATATATTCCCAAGAATTCTCACCAAGTGCTACATATTTGTTGAAGGAACTGAAACTATTGAAATGCACAGAGATGACGTTCTGACTTTTGAGAGTACAGCAACAGAACATCACAAAAGACTAAAAAGTATGTTTGACAGGGCTATGAAATAGGACCCAAATTATATAATAAATGTAAAGTTTCAGGCTCCAGAAATATTTGAAAGAAGGCCTAAAGAAGGCAGTCAATTTCCAAGTATTGTAGACTTCAAAGATGAAAAGACAAACGAGTGTGCAAAGTGGGAGGGAGGGTAAAATCTGTGGGAAAATTCATGCCAAGCTTGACAGTCTTTATTAGTAGCTGTCAAGCACTTAGAAGAGCACAATGCCATTCAAGCTTGGACAGAGACTTTCAAAGTTACAGGGTTAATAAAGTTCCTATTTTTAAGTATTTTGATTACAGTACCAGATACTAGGCATTTTCAAATGTTTTGGAAAATAGCTGAAGGATAGGGTGCTTACAGAAAAGGCTGAATACAGGGCACCTATGATATCAGAATGCCCCTATGCTTTAGCAGAGGAAGATGATAGGTGAAAGCTTTACATATTCTCTTAACAGAAAGCTGCCAATAGCAAGAACTAGTCACATAACATTGGTGCTCAGCAAAGGTGTGACTGGTTAACTATAACTGCAAAATAGAGCGGGGTTTTACCAATTGCAGTTATACTGGTTGAAAATATATAATGAACCTGGAATAATACAGATAGAGACAAGATGAATTCTCACAAATAAAGGTGTATTTATGGGAAAAGTAACAAAAAGAGCTGTCTCAGAAGCTATATTGCTGAACTATTATCTGTGTTACTGTAAGGCTACCTGGAGAAATTTATTCCAGTTTTTTTCATGGGAAGAATTAAATCTGCATTTGCCAGATATGTCCTGGAAACTGCTAGATCTTGTCCTGGTCTAGCACCTGATAGGCAGCAATCTCCCCAGCACCCATGTACAGCAAATCTGTATTGGCTATACTGAACAAGCTTTGTGGATGTGTTGTAATTGACAGGGATCAGGCAGCTGTGGAAATGTGAATCTGGTTGGATTCAAACTCTGCAATTATTATACAGTCAGTTCTCATTCAAAAATACTGGGAGATGAAAAATTCCTGTGATCTGTGCAACCATTTTAACTTTTATTCAACATGTAAGCTGATTCTCACCTTGCTGGGACTAGAGTCAATCAGAAGCAGCTGACTCTAATAGAATTACAGTACCATGTACTAGAAAAAAAATTGTATCAGGACTTATATCTATGTACAAAATTGGATTTATTTTCAACTTTAGAGTTCCAAAAGCTTTTTGACATGAAGCTTTACATTAAACAATACAACAGGATGGTAATAGCTCCCAGCACACAGCTGCACTCATCATTAACCTGCTATCTATCTAGTCTGTCTCTGCTCAGGTTAGCCTAGAGCCCAGGGATAGCACAAGGAAGGAAATTGGTATTGGAAGCACTAAAGAGACACAGGGCTGGATTACAAGGGCTACTGATAGTCTGCTCTTTGAGCTCCATCAAACATTTAAAATTCCTTTCTTTCCCACATGCATAAAATGTCCTTTGTGAAGAATATATACTTAGGTTATCTAGAGGATATTGTGCTGATACAAATACATGTCAAAGAGGAGAGATGATGTTATCTTGAGAAAATGCCTATCCCCATCTTGAAGAACTAGAACAGAATAAAACTGAGATGATAAAACCAGCAAGAACTCAGAGTTTAAAAGAATGTGTTGCTTAACAAAAATCAGAGAAGAATCTAGGTCAGTGTTACTTGCAGCATCATGAAAAATAGCAACCAGACACACAAAAAGGGAAAGACGGGAATAAAGGTTTATCGGGCAGTGTCAGGACAATTAAATTTCAAAAAAACACCCAGTTCATAAAAGATCAGTGATAAAAATACCATCCCATAAAAGTTGAAAATAGCAGAATAACCTTACAGAAATAAGTGTCCCATTTTTATGAATGTGACCTATAGGATGAATTACTAAAATCTTAGCATGGGTAACTGAAGATTAGAAGGACAGCATGTAGCTATAAGCGAGTATGTACTGGACTAATAACCTTAAAATACGTGACTGAGGAATAAGCCACAGTATAAGCCATAATCCGTTTTAAAAGCTTTAGATGTGAAAGGACAGCAGTAACAGGTAGAATACCCATAAAGTGATGCTATATTTAAAGATGACATATACAGCAAATTGAGAGAAAGTAACTCTTCCAACCTTTTTTTTTCCCCTTAAAAATAAAATTCAAAGACAGTTTGTGACACTTAAAGATATCCAGTGATGGTTGTAATGAAGCATATGAAAGGAAGCAAACTAAAAAAAATACAAGTGAGGTGGTGGATCAAAACCAAATTAATTCATTTCACAAATTCATCATTTGAGCCATTTCATAGCTGAACTTCCATATCTTTCAAAGATGTGCATATTTCTTCTAAACCAAGGTTTTTATATTCCTCTAGAGTGAGACAACCATTCTCTTTCAGCTCAATCTTTGAAAGCTTATTTATACATGAAAGAGCCTGCCTAATTTACTTCTGCTGCTTTTTGGGATGGTAGCAAGTTCACTGTCTTAGAGGTGCCTATGGTCCCATCAGAAAACCAAAAAGTTTTCCTGCAGACTGTCAGGAGTTTGAAAAAACTAACCAAACTTCTAATTATTGCATTAAGGAGGCAAAACCTTGTGCTTTTAATCTGAAGAAGAAAATATATTACAGAGACTAAATCCAGAATTAAGAATTTTAAACCCCAGTTTATTTATGTTTTCTCAGGAGGAATTCTAGGGACAGGAAGACAAAATGCCCTCTGAGAAGAGAAAAAAATTACAGTGTGTAAGGATTGACTGTGCCCTGTCCTAGGAAGCATTACCTAAGGTTAAAAGGTACTGCATAGGTGTCAAATCTAGTCAATGAAATGTGCATCAAAGAGAAAACATGCTTCAGATGAAGAGATTCCAGAAGGAAACATTAAACTAGTCTGGAGTAAGTACGGAATGTGTGCATGTTAACAGTTATATATGTTTAGTGAAATGAATTTAAAATACACAGATCATTCACCCAAGATTATCCAAGATGCTGGGGCACCATATGATTATTAATTTACTCATCTTTAAACAGAACTAACTTCCCCGAAAGCAAAAGTGTGAGGTCTTGCTAGAGACAGCTTTAGAGTTCCTCCTATCCCCTTCCTTCATTTATTCCCAGATAGAGTCTCATGCTGAACCCTCTTCTGAGCAGTAGCAATCACTTTGCTGAGCACAGGGTGCTGAGTGCTGGTGCAGGGAATTGCTGTGAGTTTCAAGACTGCACTAATTTACTGGCAGCTAAAGCCCTGTCTGACACATCAAGGGCCAAGCAGCAAATAGCTGATATAGATGGCAGTTCACTAAAAACCACTGTTAGCTGTATGAAAACAGCCCCCAAATTTTGAAAGATACTAGCAGCAGAGTTTGAGGATAAAGTTATACAGTACTTCTTTGGATTAAAGTCTCCTGAAATTATGTAAATATTATTACCCAGCTATCAAAGCCCCACTGAAGGAATAGGAACTTCCCAGAATCTATTCATGTTTGATTGCAAATATAGCAAAAGGAGTGCTCTTTTCTGACAGATTATAAGCAGATTTGCAGAGACATGCAAAAAATACTTCAGTTAAACTTACTAACTACTTCCAGTTTGAGAATTATGAAAATACATAGCAGTCATTTAAACTGAACTCCTTTACCAGCTACTACTCAAAAATCAACTGCAAATGCATCTTTGAACTGCTTGTGTAGGAAAAAAAACCCTCTCTGTATTTAAGATGGCAACACAGCATAGCCGAAAAACTGTTATTTGGCAAAAAAAAAAAAAAACACCATATAGAAAACATATACTGGTTTAAGGTGATGAAAGCCAGTCAGCAACTTGGAACACAACCACGCTAGGCCTATTTCTAGTACCTGGAAGTTTTTAAGGGTAGTATGAGGTTCATATCAAGCCAAGGTGAAGATTTTAAAATTGTGCTAATGTGTTGAGACAGTCAAGTGTCTCTGAGATTTTTCACTTATTGCCATTTTGTATAAAGAGTGTTTTGTAGAAAAAAATTATCACAAAGACTGAATCAAGACAAAATTGCCTGGATCTTTCCTTGAAAAAAACAGCAGTGCTAGCTGCCTTAGTGTCATTTTTAATCACCAGGAATCTTGCATTTCAACTCTACATATCACAGGGATTAGTAAAATAGGACTGGTAGACCCAAGGCTACCAAATATGATTAGACTAATAATACGTGAAGAAAAAATCTTGCATAGACAGAAGAAAAGCCTCACATATACTTAGAAATTAGTTAGGTTGTTTCTGTTTTAATATTATAAAACTATTGGACACCCACAGCATAACACAATGAAAGCTTGCCATCTGATTCCATCATAATAAACACATGATGTGCCAGAGTTAGAGAAATTGTGACATTAATGCTATTTTTAATGCTGCATAACTGAACCTGATAGGATCATCAAGAAGCAAAGGAAAGGGACACAACATAATACAGTGTTCTTGGCAAGCTGCAAATTAGAACAGGGATCTCAGAACCTGAGACTCATCCAGCCTACTTCAATACATGAAACACAAAGGATGCAAATAAACAATCATAATAATGGATTAAAAAACTAATGGTCTGTAGACTTATCAAAAATATATGACCTGTGAACAGTGGAAAACAAATGATTTAGGTAATTTTCCATCACATTAAGTACTAAAGGAAAAAATAACCTAAAGCAAAACCATATTGTCCTTTCCAGACCATAAAAATGTATTTTAATTTACAGAAAAAAAACCCAATATCCCTTATACTTTGATGCTTTCGTTTGTTTTGATGGCCATTTCAACAGGGGTTTATGAAAAACCTTTATCGTAAATGGGGATGTTGAACTATTATATAACAAACACTTTCTCCTTAGGAAGGAGATCAGGATCACTGAATTCAATTCCTGGCCTCATTCAGCACCATCCCCAGGAGTGACACCATGTGTCTGAGAGCATTGTCCAAACAGTCCTTGAACTCAGGACAGACTGGTGCTGTAACCACTTCCCTGGGGAGCCCGTTCCAGTGCACAACCACCTTCTGTGTAAAGAACTTTTCCTGATATTCCTCTTCCTGTCACAAGTTCAGACCAATCCCTCAGGTCACTGGTCACCAAAGAGAAGAGATCAGTGCTTGACCCTTCTCTTCCCTATATGAAGGGACAACAGTGAAATCTCCCCTAAGTCTCCTCTTCTCTAGACTTAGCAGACCAAGTAACCTCAGCTGCAACTCACATGGCTTCAACTCCAATCCCTCATCATCCTTGTGGCCCTCCTTTGGATGATCCTCAATAATTTAATGTCTTTTTTATGTTGTGGCACCCAAAACTACCCCCAGCACTTGAGGCAAGGCCACCTCAGCACAGAGCAGAGCAGGACAATCCCCTCCCTTGCCTGGCCTGATGCCACTCAGGACAAGGTTGGACCTTCTGGCTGCCAGGACACTGCTGACTCAGATTCATTGACAGGTACCCCCAAGTGTCAGCATCAGTGCTTGGCACCAGTCAGTGGTGGATGGAAGCTGACCGTCACTGTTAGTTTGTTACATTACTGTAAGACTTTCATACCTTCTCTCCGTGAGTTCCCACAGGCAGCTCCTCACAACACTGACTCCTTTTCTTTTCCTTCTGCAAGGCCGGTGACTCCTTCCTGTCCTGTGCAGCACATACTAGCCCTTGCACAACCACCTGACCTTTACTACTCACAGGAACACAGCCGGCTGACTACAACTCTCTCTTAACCAGCTGAGCCACTCGTTTATAACACCCATCCTTACTGGACACAGCTGTGACCTATTAAAGACAAGGTTGTTCCTACTCTTTGGTAATTAGTACAGCTGCAACTCCTCAGGGGCAAGATTGCCTTCAGCACTTTATTGTCTCACAATCCATTTTCCCACACTCAGGTCCCTTTATAAGATGCTGCTCTTCAGCCTCTCATTCCCCAGTCTGTACACACAACCAGGGTTGCTCCATCCCAGGTGCAGAATCTGACACCCACTCTTGTTAAACAACATATAGCTGGTGATTGCCCAGCCCTCCATTTTTTTTGAGGTCTCTCTGCTTATAAGGGAATTAACAACTCCCAATTTAGTGTAATTGGCAAACTTAGTATTCCTTCAAGTCCTGCATCCAAGTCATGAAAAGAACTGGTCCTAAGAGTTTCTGAAGCACAAAGGTCCAGTGATGGAGCCCTGTATAACCCCAGTGGTGACAGGTCACCAGTCTGCTGTCACCCATTCACTGTAACCCTTTGCACCTGATGCATGAGCCAGTCATTCACCCACTGTGTAACCTGGTTATTCAGCTGTGAGCTGGACATTTTGTTCAAAAGGATACTGTGAGAGATTGTATCAAAAGCTTTTCTGAAATCCAAACAGATTATATCAACTGGCTTCCTTGAATCAGCCAGGTGGGTTACCCTGTTGGAGGAAGAAATCAGGTTCAACAGCAAGACTTTCCCCTCACAAAGCCATGCTGGTTGTGACCCTTAACTGAGTTGTCCTCCAGGTGTTTTTCAGTACTTCCCACAGTAATCCTTCCCATGATTTTAACAGATGTGTCTGATGTGAGACTGACAGGCCTGTTGTTTCTGGGGTCCTCCTTCTTGTCCTTCTTGAAGACTGGGACAAAATTCACAAGCTTCCAGTCAACTAGAACCTCTCTGTGTTCCCAAGATCCCTCAAAAATCATTGAGAGGTTTTGACATGGCATTACCTAGGTCCTTGAGGATTGTCTGATGAGTCTTATCAGGCCCCGTAGCTTTGCAGGGATCCAACTGGAGTAGCAAGTCCCAGAAAAATTGAGGGTCAACTGCAAGGTTGTCATTCTTGCCAACCTGGATATCCAGCTTGATCCTTCTTGTCCTCTGATTTATTACATGTGTGATATTTCAGTATTCCCTGAGGCAGAGTTACTCCAAATGGCAGCTGCCTTCTGACACAGCCTTGCCTGTAACCAGAGGAGGTCTGCAGCATGTACTGAATAAAGCAGTGTCTTATGGAGAAGGAATCTTGGAGTTAATTAATTAAGGAGTGCTTCATGGCATTCTTAAATGCCAAGTGATTTACTTCATAACTTAAGGAATAACGTCAATAAGTAGTTCTCTCTGTGTGTATGCATATCCACAGCCCAAATATCCTCTCTTCCTCCAACTATTTGCTCTCTTTTTAAGAACATATTTTCGCAGCAACCTCTTGCAAAAGAATATAAGCTATATGTCTCTCCTCTTGTGAAATTATATCAGGCAAGAAATAAATTAAGGATCTGAACATAGGTTTGATGATTCTATTCCTCCACAGTTACATTCCAGAGCCTTTGTATGCTATCATTATTTTTACACCAGTAGGTAAGGGTCCTTATAACAAGTAATTAGGCCAAGTACACACAGGCCAGCATAAATAAGTGTACAACATCAAACATCCAGATTTTGTTGCATATTCCATGGTGAAAGCATTTGATCTGTACGTACAATAATTTGGTGAACAAAATGAGTTTTAAGAGATCAGAAAAATAAAATGGAAAGCCTGTGTACAATTAAAATATCTATCAGGACAAAATAATGATTATATCAGTTCTTTGCACAAGTTTTTGCATGAATGAAATGTCTCCAGAAGTGCCAACATGTACTGATAGGCTTGGGAAAGGTGCAGGGCATAGCTAATCCCTACCCTTGACAGATAGCACCTGCCCACTGACTAGCAAGTGGTCTTGGGTTTGGTTTCACTTTACTTTGCTATTTATTGGGCAGACAGATGGCTCCATGCTAGCATTATTAACTAAGTATTCTTACAAATAAGTGCATTGATTCAGTCCTGTGTAACCTGTCATATACTGCCTCATAACGGTTCTTTCCAGCCTTGGACACACAGCCTGACTCCTGTCCCTACAGGAAGAGACATCCTCCTACCTAAATGCAGGTTCCCCCAGTGCCCTCTTCAGTGTTTCACCTCACTGAAGGGCACCTATTATTTTCAGTTCTATTAATCTTTTTTTTTTAATTCTTTTCCTATACATGAGACATTTTGAAAGCTTCAACACCACATTGTGGGGAAAAAAGTTCAGCGCTGACTGCCACAGTTGACAAGAATAAGCTTGCAAGATATAAGTGAAATTAAATGGGAAAACAGTGCTGTGCAAAATCAATATGCAGGTCTTAAGCTCAGAAGATTTAGTTTCTTGTTGAGTTAGACATCAAAATTCCCAAGGAAGCTTTTTTTTCCTGAAAATTCTTCAAGTTTCGAAAAATGTTGGTTGTTATAATCCATATGAGAAATACATTGCAAGGAAAGTATTGCTTAGGGTAGAGCAATTACAAAAAGAATTGCATTGGGTTTTATTTGTTTTATTCTTTTGACTTCCTTTTTCATGGTTGAGATTTGATTATCATTTAAAAACATAAATGTTTCATTCAAAGCACAGTAATGGAGAAAAAAGGAAAACACTATTTTTAATTTTTATGTAGCTTACAGGGGTTTTTAAAATCACCTTAGAACTGACAATGCAATTGGGGCCTATCTCATTCAGATCAAATCTGACTACTGCAGATGTTAATGAACAAATTCTTTTTTTTTAATAGGACATATCTATTGGTATAGTCCATGAGATTAGGAAGTTTGATTTCAGATTTTTGTGTACAGCATCTGCTGACACCCTACCCCTATTTTTTCCTGCTTTGTTTGTCCTTAATGTGTATTTTTTTTTTTTCTATTAATGAGTAAAATACTTGCTTTAGCAAATGACTGCAAAATTTATATCATGCCTAGGCTGATAAATTTGTATGATAATTTGGAAAGCTCATACTGAATAATTAATAACTAGCAATGTCCAAAAATAATATTCTGTTTCTTGTATTGATTTCTACAGGCTGTTAGCATGACATTGTTGCTATGTACTTCCATGTCTTCAGCACAAATTTAAAACTGCTAGGCTTGACTCAGTCATATTGTGAAAACAATATCAAATTCCACAGCTGCTTTCCTCAATAGGGGGATATTTAGGGGAAATGGTTCTAACAGGAAATTACAACTGATAAATACACACCTCAGACTTGCTTATGGCTTGATAACATTATCTGTTTAATAACATTAAACAGATTCTCAGGTAAGATGTGTAAATGAAATCATTAAAACCCCACAGAATTTATTGTGCTTTTTTTTTCTTTGTAATCAGTCAAAAAAAATCCAAGGACTTTCTGCAACTTAAATGGTGACTATGCCAGTTTCTAGGCATGATATTCAGCTTCAGAACTCTTTTTCCTAAGCAAAAGTATTGACACTATCCAACAATACATTCAATACCTAACACTAACAATATTCATATATTTTTAATATATGCTTAGGAAACACTTTGAAGAGGAGAAAGTCAGGGAAGGATATGATTATCAGTCTAAAATGCTTATGTTTCACACAGAACAGTGTTTGGTTTTGTTCTTTTACAGTGACCTTTTCTTTTTCACATGGTAATGACCACAAACCCACTCCTGCTAACAAGAGCAGCAATATCCAGTATTTTGAATAGCTTATTGTCTAGCAAACAGAGTTCACCTTATATTTACCATTCAGTCTACAGGGACAGATTTTCAAAAACCACATAAAAGTAAAGAGAAATTAAGCAATTGTACTTCAATTAACTTCTGCAGGAGCCAAGAATCTAATGCCTTGGACATAGCTTTAAAAATGTTGAGATGAACACCAATTGACTAGGCAGCACTGGTATCTGGCTTCAAGGATGTTTAGAGAGCATGAGTTCTCACAACACTAAATTAGAATGGGCAAAATTACAGTTAAGACACTGCAATACCATTCCACAAAATTTGTTCTCAGGATGAGCCCCCAATATAGGAACTCCTCCCTCTGTGAACTGCCCTTGCCGCTCAGCAATCAAGTGACTAAATCATGTAACACTGTTGTAGTCTCTGCAGTGGTCTTTGTGAGCCAGAATCAATTTAGCAAATGGGATAAATGTACAGAATTGTCTGGCAGATGAAAATGATTTCTGGATAATACCAGTACAGAGAAATGTATTGCTAGCTATTTTTTTTCTTTATCTGGGAAAAGAATAAACCAAAGTCCCAGGAACACTTACAGAGTGATTTCAGGGAGGACTTAGCCTTGCAACTTATTGTTACATGAAAAATAGGAGATCACTTCTTTCTGTGCAGGAGAAAGAAGCCTGAAGCATCTGCTTCTGCTTGAATTTGGACATGTCAAACACTGATCTGGTCCTACAGCTGTAGGGACGTTGCTCCTTCCTTGAAACAACCTCACTGTGTATGCTGACAAACACTATAATGCAGAAGGAATAAAAAAATAGTGAGCAATAATGAAACTTTAGCATAGGTACAAAACACACCTTACACAAGGTTTTAAAATGCCATATACCAAAAAATAAATCACTCAGCTGGGTGAAGTCCTGCAATATCATTATATTGTAATTTTGCCCAACCTACCTGCAGCACAAAGACCTTAATCTATTAGCTGGTTTAAAACATTCATCATAGAAATGCTAGAATTTATGAAATATTTGGATTAAATATCCAGTTTCTAGACAAATCTCATGGACAGAAAATTAGATATCTCTTTTGGACAGATGTTCTCCCCTGCTTTATACAAGTAATGATTTTTTTATTAATTGATTAGCAATAACTCACAGTAGAGGAAATCTGAACTGGACAGTAGCATCTAATCAGGAGTGAATGTTAAAGAGTATGATGATGTTGGATCAGATTCAAATTACACATGAGTTTTTCTATTCACTTGAGAGAGATTTGGATCAGCCTGAGAAGCAACATAGAACTAATGAATAGAAAGTGATATTTAGATTACATAGCTACTGGTAAATTACATGGAATGAAGGAAAAGAAAACAAAACCAAGGAAAGTTGAAAATTAGGGCAAAAATATAATAATCTACCAACAACTGTGGCTTAGAAAATAGATGTATTTATGTCACATTCTGCCTTTTAGAAATCACTGAATGCAAAAAAAGAAAAGCTAAATAATAAACCCAAAAAGAGACCTGCTGAATGATTGTGTGCCATAGTTGTAACTGGAATCCAACCCTCATCAACAAATTTAAGAGGTAAAAAATATTAGAATACGTGTATATTTCTAAGGAGTCCAGTTACAGAATTTTCTCCTAGTTTTTTTTTATTATTACAGAAAATTTTAAACATATTTCAAACTATGAGTATTTGAACTTGAGGCTGAATACTTCTATTGGTACCTCGTATTGGTCTAATCCCACAAATAACCTCCACAAAGACAAGACTTTTAGAGCCCTCCAGAAACTCGCTGATTACAGTGGTTTCTCTGCTACCTATTCAATAGATCACTATTACGTTACAAGTTCAGGTCTGTGCTCAGCAGAATATTTAAGAGCATACTTAAATCCACAATTACTCATCAGAGCACTCAACTATAAGCATGTACTCAAACCCCTCCAATATCAATATCACTTAAATATTTTACTAACTATGAGTAGATATTTCAACTGGGACACTGGCTAGGTGTGCCAGCCTGTATACACCTCATTTCTCTTTTTTATCAAGGAATATGGAATATTTGTTTTGACTTGCACTACTATTAAATTGCTGGATGTAGTTAAAAAATTGTCAAATTGCATTTGACCTAACACGTTTATATTTTTACCTTTAAAAAGTTTGTTGGAAACATAAGTCTTATACACCACTTCTGTGATATTTTTCAGAGGACTCAAGGTGGATAAAGTTAATTTTTGCATTGCTGTTTTAGACAAATTTGATAGAAACAGATGGAAAGATAACCCACCTATTTTCACTGCCCACTTCAAAACAAACATCAACTCTCAAAAATTTTTGAGACAAATGTACATGGAAATAATTAAAAACCAATAAAAACCTGGATGTTTTAAGCTGATTTAATAGTAATTTTCACTTTTTTAAGCTAGAGTAATTGTTCTGAAAACTACAGAATATCCAGGCCTGTAAATAGAGTTAGGATTGTTAGCCTGCAAGTGTTTCCTATGTCTGAACAGTTACTGAATTTACAAAAGGTGAAATATTTCATTTTAATTTTGCACATGGCCTCTTTTAAACAGACTGCTAGATAAACAATTACCCACAAATTATCTTTAAAATAAGCTTTGTACCTTCAAATCTAGAGGTTGAAAGAGGACTGCATTAATTCTATTTGTAAGGGAAACGGCAGAAACATAACATACTGCAAAATTTCCAAAACAAATAATCCACAAGTCACTAAAAATGAAAGATAATATAATTCTATTATAAATTAAAACCCACTGTTGAATAAAGTAAAATAACCATCCTTCATACATAATAAATGTCAAAAGTAATTATTCTCTTGTATGCAAACAGATAGCTGAAATCTCTAGAAAAATTAGTTGTGTCAGTCACAGCCAAAACAAAATGCTAATTTTATCTCTCTTTGGTCTAAAACCTTTCCCATGAAAGAGTTGTCATTCCTAAAATTCAATTTGGCATTTCAATGACTCTTTTTAATTCTGTACATTTAGAATTGTTAGTGTTTGCATTGTATTTTGATAGTCTGACAGCTGCAGTAGTATTTGCAGTAGTAAATTATACACAGAACTACTAGTTGCCTGATACTTCACAACACCCTAATACAAATATCTGGGACAGTTGAAATAGCTAGGAAGAAAACCATTTTGAAAAAACTAAGGCACATAACTGCTTAAAACAGGTTGGTGTAACAAACTGGTGTGACAGTCACATCTGAGTGAGACACACAGGGTCTGTACTGAAGGCACTTGGCAGTAGCCAGAGGAGAACCCCACCAGCATCTCATTGTATGCTCCTCTGTGGGTATCTGCAATTGCTGTTTCACATTCCACAGAACAAAGGGTAACTTTGGGTGAAATATGTACAAAATATTGTGATGTCAAAAACCTTTTCCATTTACTTTTTTCCTAGGTTAGTAGATTGCATTTACACATAAGGACTGCCGACTTTGCACAGTGTTTTCAAAACAAAAAGCATTATGCAGACTGCAAAGGATAAAATCCCTATGATTAGCCTCTTACCTCTGCAAGCTTAAATGGAGTTAATAATTAGCTTGGCAGTCTGCAAGTATAGTTGAAAAGGTGTGAAGAAATCTGTATTCTAGCCAATATTGTACTCACAGAAGAGCAGAAAATCTGGAGCAGAAAATCTGAGTTTACCTTAATTAATGTTAATAAAAAAAGCAGTTTGAAGTTAAGGCTCTGTTCTCTGAAGCAGTAGCCAGGTGTTTATGAGCACCACCAAGGCTAATAGGAATACTCCAGTGCTTATGGCACCCTTACCAGAACTGTAGAAAAGCTAATCACAATTAAAATTATCTCAATGGTTGAGTAATTTTATAATAACATTTGGTTTAATGCTCAAAAATACAGACCCTATTTTCAAAAGACTCCCTATCTTCAAATTATTTTTAATTTGGTAAAACTGGCAACACTGAAAGCCTTTAAAAAAAGTCAAAACACTATTCAAATTTATTTTGAACTTTCTGTAAATGCATCATTATAGAAAAAAAAAAGTAATGTTACAGAAACAGAAGAAATACATTTTTGTAATATTAATACTAATTTATTTGTCTTAACTATGTCACATAACTCCCCAGAAGGCACTTCTTAAATTTTTTGTAAATATGGTTATAATATATAGCAAGAAAAAAAACATTTGATAAAGGAAATTCTGAGAGGCTGTCCTTAATTCCAAGCCTTTTTACTAGCCAGGCTGTATAGTTAAAGGTGTTATTCAAAAGTTTTTAATTACTGAGTTGTCCTCTTCACCCCTGAGTTCAACCAGCATTAACACAGGTTACCTGGAATTTCCATCATTGCAGGTACTCAAAAGCTATCTGGATGATCCTGGGCAATCATCCTTAGGTAGCCCTGCTTGAGTAAGGGTTTTGGCCCAAATGATCTCCAGTGGTCTGACCTTCCAACCTCAGGCACTCTGCAATTCTGTGCTAATCTGAACTCACCATCTTTCCTATTCTCTTCCTTAACTATGAATATTCCACTAAACTTTCCTGAAAAGTTCTTAGACAAAACCCTAGTCATGCAATACAAATTCACTCTTTGGGTACTATTTTATGTGTCCCTTCTTCCCCTGAGCAGAAGGCAACATAAGACTACAGATACTACAAAAAATGTGGGACACAAACTCTTAAATGGCTTTTGTGTTCCTGACACTGGGAGGCAAGCAAGCACAGCACTTTTGAGTCCTCGAAGGGAGCTCACTGACAGATTGCCAGGTAAACTCAAATATTTTATCAGGCCTATGTCTTGATCCATCTCATTGTTATGTGCTGTGCATAGAAAGTCATTTGGAGAAGGCATCAATGATAGGCTTTAAAGCTCTGTGCAAAATGCAGTTCAACTGGATGCGACCACAAAAACAACAATCTTCATGGTCGCTGACACAAACACAAGGAGACATCAATACAGAAGTGTGCTTCTGCTTCTTGTATTCTACAGACAAAAACCTGCCTCAAAAAAAAGAAAAAGAGCTCAATGAACTATGTCCATCTGGTCTCTCTTGTCCAAGGTATATTTAATCTTAAACTATGCCAAATGGAGGCCATGAGCCTCTCAGCTTCAGTGTTGAGCCACATGGCAAAAGTGATCCAAAAGAGCACTAAAATATGTGCAGTTCTGTGTGCCTTTCTCTCATGGAAAAGGGAGGAGTAAAGTGAATTGATAATAAAATGAAATTAAGAGATTGGCACTGAGCAGCCAAGTCCCCTACAATCTTTGTATTTAATTGTCTTTTTCCTGGTAGAATGAAGGCACTCAAAACAAATATCTTTGGAGAGCTCACTTCTCAGTAAGCCCTGAATGGCTAGGAATCTGTCAGGAGCTGTGATAAACTTCCTCCCAACTTCTAGAATGCAACACACAGTTTTGTACACAGAAGCACTATCCAGCTGTGTAAAAGAGAAAACTAAGAAGAAAAATTACAATTAATGACAAAATTCCAAAGAGAGCTATGCAAAATGTTGCGATTCACAGAGCTTCAAAGAAGAGTTTGTGGGCTCTGTACAAGCTTATTCCACTCTGCATGGAATAGCAGAGAAATGGTAGATCAGGCTCATAAATCTATGAAACTTAAAGTTCTACCTGAACCCAAAGCTCCATCCTGAAACATCTTCACATGCCAGGGCTCAGGTGAGTATTCTCCTTGTGGTTGACTCTGAAGTGGGGGCAATGCCTAGAACTCACCTTAACAACTCTCCTTGGCCCTCCTGATCTGCCTCTTGGAAAAGCAAAATCCCACATACTAACATTTGTTGCAGGATATCATGATGTCTCAGTGATGCACAGATTTGAATCACTATAATTACAGGACTGGATACAGGAATTTTGTGTGTACACGCATCTCTATCTTAACAATTTCTGTGTTAGAGCACATGGGTTCATTGGCAATCCGATAGTGTGACACTCTTCTCATATTATTCACATTATTATCTGTTTGTATTTCCATCTGAAACTTCATTAAAAAAAAATCACATGCCAAAAAAGCACATGAAGCAGTGGGAGAAGCAGTTTCCTACCACAGGTTGCTCCCAGCCATCTCCCTGGTAGCAGCCTAGAACATGAAAGGTGTTTAGATTCTTGAGGAAAAATGTGTGCGCCTATACCTTATAGAAACAGTTGTGATTCACACCATTCCTTGGGGATCAGGGTGAAATTTTCTTCTCAGTGTTTGATTGGAAAATTATCAACAGTTTTTCTGCATTCCCTTCAAACTTGTGGTAAACAAGTGCATTTCGGAAGAAAAAATAATCCTCCTTCATCGACCTGAATGTGTTGTTCCACAACATTAGCAGGTTGCTCCATTCTGAATATGACTGTAAAAAAGACATTTTGTGGTACCAAAAACATTTTAAGCGTTAGAATAGGGGGTCTTCTGTATGTCTGTTATTCGAATTTTTTTATTTTGGGGGCTGGAAAGGGAAGGTTCTTTGCCGTTCAGAGTTTAATGCAAAACTGTAAATGTAGGTTGCTTGGCAACTGCTTTTAAAGAGTGTTATTTGCTCTCCAAGAGACAAGCTGTTATTTCTTGCCTTTTAAAACAAAAACATAAAAGAAGAAAAAAATGAAACAAAAAGGAAAAATAAAGAAAAAAGGTAATTACTTCACCAGCTATTAATGTAAATTGCTCCTTTATATGCATACAGTGGTGACATGCAAAGTCTTCGTCCTCCCCACCACATGATTTCCAACATGTAGCAAAGAAGAACCTGTAGCAAAGAAGTGGTTTTCTACAAGAAATGCAGCCAAGTGGAACTGACATCTCATACCAACTCAGAAAAATAAATTACATGCAAGACAATGCATCTCACAAGGAAAAAAGCTATTAGGGCCAAGGTCAAAGCAGCCCAAAAGTTTCTTTTTTAGAAGTTCTTGCTAGCAGCCTCTTAGGGAAAAACTGTAAGGACCCCTGTGCATATCCCCCCACCCAGCTGTTTAATGCTCTGTTTAGAACAGGCTGTGAAGGGGCAGAGGCTCAGCAACACCTGAGCTTCTGCTCCCTAATTCTGCTCTGTGAGCTCTCAAATCCACAGAGCAGAATTTGGGAAACCCAGCAGAAAGAGACAGGATCACTGGGCTCCCTGACGAGGACACTCCCCCACCTAGAAAGCTTTCACACCTTTTCAAGAACTGAAGCCCAGAATAATAAACTAGCAATGGCTGCTCAAGACAAACCTGTAATGGGTCCATAAATTCCACCACTTCCATCAGCCTCCCCTTTCTTCCTTATTGAGTATACAACATCTTAAAAACTGCTTTTGCTGAATTTTGCATACTTTGGTTTTGTGAAGACAATGAGCATTATGTTGCATCATTAATATCAGCTATTATTTAGCTGCAAAAAGACAGCTTACAAAAACCAAGCATACTGAAGGATCCAGAAAGTAATTCAAATTTCTTTGGTATGTGCAGTTAGGATTGCAATTTCCCATGACAGAATGTGTGGCTTATAAAACAAGCATACTTACTTCTCTTGGATGAAAATTTATACAGGGCAGAGATCCAATTCAGACTACAGAGGCTAAACATTTCAAAAGAAAGCATTTAAGGTACACGTATGTCCTCAAGAGTTCTTTAGCTCAAGGAATAATTTTTTTTTTCCACTCTAAGCAAGTAAGTCAACTGTCTTAGAGGTAAGAGTCAAGTACATCACTATCTCTGCAGAACAAATATAAAGGAGAAGAATTGGTAATAAAAATTAATCCCAGTAAATTCAGTAGAAAACTTTAAAATTGCAGGCCACAAATCAAATATACTATGAAGAAGATGGACTATGCAGCAGTTTAATATTCTTCTAATACAGGGAGATGAATAGAGGTTAATAATAATCTGGTTTCTGTCAAGAATACCTTGCAGATGGTGAAAGTTCCCAAGTCAAAGCAACAGCTAGCTAGTCTTCAGAAAGATTAATTCTGCTCAAGTCATTATATAACTAGAGTTAGCAGGTTTCCTTTCATTTGCCTGGAAACCTTTGTGCCCAGTGCATTTCAATATATGCTAGCTGGCAAAAAAAAAAAAAAAAAAGAGAGAGACTTGTGTATAAATATATAAAGAGGCCAAAACTCACCAATTAGGCCTGATTAGTTTGCATCTTCAAGAATACCAACTGTGTTGCACCAGAAAAATTTTGTATTCAAGTGATGGACCTAGATCCCTTTTAAGTTCAAACCTGAGCTACAGCAGCACAAGACTCTTTGATTGCATGCAGATTAAACTTTTCTTTTTTAAACTATTTTCCTGTGTAAAAATACAGTTCTAGATATAATTGCTTAAGCATTTTAGCAGTTTCTGTGATGGTCACCAAAACAGAGTCTGATTTCAATATCTTAAATTCTCATTTTCAGATGACATTTTAGGATAGCATTTGCTTTTGCAGAGGGGAACTAAGATACATTCACCTCAGAAAATGGATTAAGTGAAATCCCTTTCCAGGTGTGGTTCCAACACTAAAAGAAGAAACATCTTTTCTGATATAAAAGCAGTTCTTAAATGAATGGCCCGGGGAATCTGCATCTACATTTTGTTTGGAAAAATATAAAGAATGCTTAACAGCACTAACAAGAAGAAACACATGTAATATGTGCAACTTTGTTCCAAAAGGGTGGAAATTATTTTTTCCTTTGCTCTTCATTCAGAAATTACTTTTAGGAACTCACTCTACAGACAAATGTCTCATGTGACTAGAAGAGACAGCACCACCAAAGGTAAATGTCTGGAGGTATACAGCTGTGGTCCTATACAATTTTGTCATTGCCCTGGCAGTGGAACCAGCAGTAGCATCACTATAAAACACTTTTCATGGACACTGTTAATAGAGCAGAACTTGTAATCATCTTGGATAACTTTTAATTTGTTGGGGTGTTGTGCACGACCTTAATGATTGCAGCAGACATTAGGAAAATGGGGCGGCAGATACATTTTAGATGGGCAACTGAGGAGCTGGGCTCTGCCAGGCCTCTCAACACAGCAATGGAAAAGTTGCAACCATGTCTCAATTCAATTTTCTTTTAATCTAAAACAATATACAGGGGAATATGGTGAGAAGTAATGAGCTTGGTTTGCTTCTGTAGAAGACATCATTGACACCAATAAAGCCTGCAATGTTTCTCCAGTGTGGTCCCAGTGTCAGTCAATTGGGTACCAAGCACCTTAGTCCCCAGATATGCATTTTCCCCATGAAACTGTCAATACCATTCAGAAGTAGGTAATATGTGCAGTGGTTACTTTTTCAGGAAGCAGTCTATTGACTCATTTCAGCCAGAGTCAGCTTGAACAAGTTAAAGTTTTTTCCCAGAGCTGGAATTAGAGTAAATATGCATCTCTTTAGACTGCTCAGCCCTTTATACCCATGTGCAATATAATAAGGGTCATATTCAGGGTAATGATAGTGGTCATTCAAATTCTGTACTGCAGAAGAACAGACAAAAGGAGTGAAAACCATCAACAGTCTGATTTTGAGTTCTAAAGTTAGTATCTGAGCATTGTCATCTGTGGTGTAACCATCTCTATTGGGTAGTAGAAGGTCCTTGTTTCCCAGGCCATTAGACCAGGAATGGACAATCTGGTCTTCTCAGGGGGCACCTACTTTGGGCCTCTCAAGGCAGGCAGCAGGTACTCAGTTGGCAGAACCTGATTAAGTAGGGACATTGCTCACTTTGCACATTAACTTAGTGCTAAGAGCTGTTAGCACAGACAGAAACTTGGGTTCACAGTCTTTGCCTAAACAATTTGAAAGGCCCATATTTCTTCCCAGGTGTCTCAAGGCATTGGTCAGTCTAAAGGGAACTCCTAATTTTTGCAGCAGCAATTAAGCTGAAGTGTAGAAAAGAAGCTAAAAGAAGAGCATGCTGTGGAGTCCAGTCCTGTAGCTTGGAAGCAGGCTAAGGTCAGGGGGAAGATTGTAGCTTTTACTTGGTATTTCCTGGATTGTTTACACATTTGCAAGACTCTTTTTTCTTTTTCTATTTAAAAAAAAAAAAAAAAGTCAGGAAATTCTTAGAACTATTCAGCACAGTATGATCCAATCACATATTCACTAAAGCGGCACAAAAATATCTGGAAAATTATGGAACTCTGTATCATGAGACACCTTTTTAGGAGGTAGAAAATACTTCTGGATGTAAGATTTACTTTTTGTCAGAACTTTAACCAAAAAAAAAATACAGAACTGTGGTCACCATAACATAGGTGTGAACTCTAGTTTGGTGCTTTTTCCATTCTCATTGAGAGAGTGTTTTTTGTCTGCTTAAAAAAAATACAATCACCTCTCAAATAGCATCCCTAATCAACATTTGGGGTTTCCACTGTTCTAAGCATTGCAGCTAAATTGTAGCAATAAAATTACAAAAGACCATTTTTGACATTGTAATATGACATCGATGTGCACTACAAGGGGAAACATTAACATTTATATAAAAATATTAATTACTTCCACTTAACTTAGCCTTCTTACAATCAGAGGCACATCTATTAGCAAACACACTGCATTAACTCAGTAATTCCATCTGAGGTTTAAATAAATAACTTTTTTGATAGTCTTTTGATATTTGGATAACATTCAGATTTTATATTAGATTTTTTTAGTGAAGTGCCATCTTTGCCTGTTAGCTGGCAGTTAAATTTATCTTTGCAGTAACAGCCTATATCGAACATGGGTTTGTACTTGAGTACAAACTGAAAGGTAGGAATTAGCATTAACTCTTGATAATGAAAAAATACATGAGCTGAAAAAAGATGCTTGAGCCAATAAAATGAATGAGTAATGCAGTGGGGAGTGAGAGGTCTGAGCTGATCTGACCCATTGGAATGGGCCAGCTCTGTTTGTCTAGAGACTACAACCCAAAATAAGTTGTTTCCAGCCTCCCAAGCTAGTGTTTCATCAGACCACAGAAGGATACTGGCACAGGAACACTGCCTCCACAATGGGCAGGACTTCTGACTGGGCAACATCCCTAGAGGAAATTTTCCTTTTCCCTTTCTCTTTCATGAATTTTTTTTTTTCTTTTCTGCAGTACTCCTTTCTGCATCAGAAACTTCTACCAGTTTTCTAACATGAAATAAGCTGTGTGAACCCTCTCCAGCCTTCCTATAGTGGAAAACAGTGTGATTGAGTAAAAGCACCTAGATTTGGAAAGTATATTTAAAGAAATTTAAATAAAAATTTAAAACTTTGCAAACTACAAGCCTCTAATCAGCCTGAAGCATCCTTCAGTTAATGCAATTTTTCTGTCCCTGCCTGGAAAAGGTAGTTGCTGAAGTGCTCAGAGAAACAAAACTTCTCTTTCAGACCCCCACTGTAAAGCTAATTACTTGAAATACTGTTAGATGACATAGCAAAAGGACTATACCAGTTCTTCTTTACTGTACTTTTTGCCTTTTCAGGATGAGCTGTTAGAAAACATTCTACTTCTCTTTCTCTTTTCAAGGATTTCTCCTGATGACAGGAACATTTACATGAAAATACAGAACAGGCACTGACTGACACTGTGTTGAAACTCATAAAACAATCAAATTATGTTAGGTTAGAATAAATGTCATTGGCATACAGGAAAATAGCATTCTCACTAAAGTTTTGCATTATTAAGTTTGAGTATTTGCTTAAAGCTAATTAAGAATAGTATAACAGTCTATTCGAAATTAGGGAGTTCAGTTTGAGGTTTTTGTGTAGAGAAAGGGAACCTACAATTTAATTAATCTATTATGACAGGTGATACCTGGTTAGTTTTGCCACACCTCTGTTACCTTAGCCACACATTTCTAATGGAGACAGATTGAGATTAAGATGAAAAATGTATTCCAGTGATGAGGGAGGTATTTCCTATTCTGTGTTAGCTTATCTTGTAAACAAATACATCTATGCACATGGACATTACGATGTGAGTCAAACTTAAAAATAATGCATCAAATGCTAATAAAAATCTCAACTTTTAAAAAACTATATAGTTTAAAATGGTCAAGGTGTGGCATGAATCTCAAAACCTGTTACAGGAATGATCTCCAAATCTCACAGCGACAAACCATTCCTATTTCAGGCCAGGCTGAGAATGGTATGTAAAATTCAGGATGCAGTAAGAGAAAGGCTTGTCCAATATTTTGCATAGATGTAAAAGGAACTGGAACAATACAGATACAGTCTACTGACCACAAACCATTTGAACCAGATAGAGTGGCTGAGGCACTCTTGGTGGATGAAGGCACAGGTACCAGTAGTATTCTTTCCTGGGGAAAGTTGATGAAATCGCTCAGCAAATGACATTTTAAAGTTGCTTCTGGCTAAAAATGAGGAATTTTTTTGAGAATGCAGGGATATAAATTTGGGACCAAGCATTCATGAACTGATACAGAGCACTCTAATAACACATAGAAGGAATGAGAGCTGCCTCTCTCATCCAATGAGCCCCAGAGAACAGGTGAGTATGTCAGCAAGGGATGTAATGCACAGATGTGTGTGAAACGTGCCATTTAATGAGGGAGACAGCATCAAACATGAATGGCACTACCTCCTGGCCTGTGGAAATTAGTAAAAACCAGACAAATAGCAGGTGTCTAATATGGATATATAAAGAGGAGTGCAGATATGAAGGAATAAAAAAGAAATTAAAAAAAAAATAAAGGCTAAAAAATAAAGATTATACAGGTTCATTTGAATGAACATTGATACCATTATTTAAACAGCAAAAGATGACAAATAAATGATGTGGCACCTAATACTTTTTGGGCCTCTGCCTTCACTAAAGGATTAATCCATGCTGACCACAACTTTTAAACAAAAGGAAAAAAAAGTGAGAGAAGCTTCTGGAGTTGCATGATAAACTATGGGTATCCCTTTCACCAGTGTGATTAAATTACTCTTTGGTACTAAAAAATGTATGGAGGCAGTCCCTGCACCATTAAGAGCTGTCTTGAAGACCCCATGAAAGAATGAAGTACTGGAGGACAATGCGGAGAATTGGAGGGATGGAGGAAAACTCACAAACTGGTTATGGGTTTTTTTGAAATGTTCTTCATCCTTACTTCTCTTGTCCAGTTGCAAACACTGTAAATACATATTGCCTCTTCACACCTTTCTCTCCAATTTTTGATGCAAATTGTGTTTCCACTTTAAATTGTTCTGAACATTTAATCAGAGGCCTTTCACTTTATGTCACAAAACATTCCAAGTCAAGAGAATTTCTGGGAAAAGTAGTAATTACAGTATTTTGCTGGTTAATATTAATTAACAGATGCATAATTTTCAGGTTTTTTTTCATTTGGGAACTTTTGGGAAATGTCACATACTATGGATATTTGATATGCATGGTTTTTCATTACTTTAGATAATTACAAGAGAGCAGAATAAGAACGTTTATGTGAAAAAACAGAATCTTCATGTGATACAGACCATAAGAATAAAGTAACATATCATTGTTGCTGTAAGTCTTTTAACTCAAAATACTGAAACACTCATAAGCTGAAGCAATTAACATTGGTAAAATAATTCTCAACTCTGCTCCAAGTTAGAACAACACTGATGTATCTGACTGCACAGAGAAAATTCTGGCACAGGTCAACAAGCCCTATCTCAAGATGATTCATTTTTCTTCAGAGCAGGGCAGACTTGTGAGATATTAATGTGTCAATAAACATTTCCAAGTACAGAAAACTTATATAATTTGAATTTGTGCTCTGATTCCAAAAATCTTTGAACTGGTATAACATGCCACTTGAAGAAAGACAAAGGTTCAGCATCCTAAGAATAGATATACACAGTGAAGGAGAAAATGTATCAGTATCTCCCCTTGCATCTCATAAAGACAAATGCATAAAGCAACTGCTAAAAGAAGGTAATATCTTTAGCTGAAACTGTGAAAATGATACAGATAATTCATGCTTTGGCTATATAATAC
This sequence comes from Lonchura striata, assembly GCF_050655825.1. Lineage (NCBI taxonomy): Eukaryota > Metazoa > Chordata > Aves > Passeriformes > Estrildidae > Lonchura > Lonchura striata. Next base: position 65,117,749 of record NC_140705.1, on the reverse strand, counting down.
TGAAGACATGTTTAGCTCTATCCTCAAAGTCACAGTTCTCCTAATGGCTGCCTCTGCTGCCTAGGCAGAAAAATGTTTGTTTAGCTTGCTGAAGCAATTATGAGGACCAAATTAAAGTATCAACATAGGAATAATATACTTCTTACCTATTTTCTTCTTAAGGTAAGAGCAGCTGCACTGGATTTTATCTAGCAAAAACACCCAGTTGCAAATAAAAACTATCTGGAAGAAAGTAGAAGGCATGAAATGTACTGTAAGGGGTGAAATACTAATGGCATTTGAGGAGCCTGGTCTAGTGGAAGGAAGTAGCAGGAGAAACTAGAGGAAATAATCTTTAGGGCTCTCTTCCAGCCTAAACCATTCCATGAATCAATGACTACATTTTATTCTGTAGTTTGGTCAGGGACTTGCTGTACACAGTAGTTCCTGGGACTTTGAGAGGCCAAAGCAATGTTATAATTCAGACTTTGAGAACAAAAGGTATTTAGAATTTCAATGTTTCTTTGCTACCCTAGTCCCCAGTCTATGTTTATTTTCAACCCTCACTTATATTTTTTTACTCACACATCGTTCCTAAGTATTCACATCTGCTCACAAAGCTAAAGTCCCGATCCACCTGCTGCTTAACTTTTTCATTTAGATCTGTTTTCACAAAAGCCCTTGGCCTGGCAATTGCACAGGTCAAATCACACCATTCTCAGGATACAGAAAATAAGGCAGCTCTCTCCCTATGCTGTGAGTTAGATAAACAAACTAATCTTACAGATATCTCTGTAATTTTACAGAACATCTGTGTGTCATCCCCTTTCTTCTAGGTACCTGTGAAATAATGGCTGGAGTTTTTATAATAAGCTCTTTATACTGAAGTTCATGTCATTATATTTGTACTTTGCCATTCCTGTTTGTATTTTTTCCTCAGACTTATGCAATAATGGCAACAGTGAGATAAGAAAGAAAAGTTCTAAATCATAATGGCAGGGTACAGAGGGCATTAGTTCCTGCATTAAATATTAAGAGAAGGAAACCAAGGCAGAACTAGACAAGGCAACTGGAGGGCTAAAGCAAGGCTAGAGGAAGATACTGAAAAGCCAAGCTGGAGGAAACTGCTGACTTTGACCCAGGATCAGAACAGAAGAAAAGTGCAAAGCAGAGACCAAAGGCAGAACAGGAAATATCAAGAAGTTAATTTTCTAGAAATGAATATACAAATAAATGTGGATCTGGAAGGATCAAACAGACATAACACCAAGATTTGATCATAAACACCAAGATTTTTCATAATAGATTTATGGAAAATATGATAAAAAGATACTAATTTTTCAGATCCAGAAGTTTAGGCATATAACAGTGAGCAGCTCCTACCAGAAGGACTGAAACTTTGTCATAGTCTCTGCTTGAAAATGAGGGCCTGCAGATATCCAGTCCAGCAGAAATCATATCAGGCAGCAAGGTAAAATGGTGAAACCCATGACTTGGGGAGAGGTAGAATTTCTACCAGAAGTATTACTCAACTCTTTTATACAAATTCAGCAGAAAAATATTCAATCAATTTGATGATAAATCAATAAAGCATGATAAACTTTGCTTGAAATTTTGATTGGCTCATTTCATTTGTTTATTGACTTTTCAAGAAAATTTATAGTTCCTTCCAAAATTTAGACATATACCAAGTCCTTTGTTTCAAGCCTAGCCAGCAGAGAAGAATATCAAGCAGTAACTATTGCATCCTCTGTTTCACTTGTGCATCATTCAAGAGTTCCACTCTACAGTGTCAGACAGGTACAAGTACGCCAATGACTCAGTTTGATTAATTATTTTCAGCAAAAGATGTACCAGTATCTCCCAAGTTCACAACTAATATCACAAAGTCTTAAAAGTTGATACAAACACAAAAAAAATTATTTTCAGTAATTTCCTACATTGTACATGCTTGAAAAGAACAGTTTGGCAACAAAGACTTTTCTTTATTCCTTCCCGCTCTTTCAAATTATTGAGTGTGGTGCCTGTTTTGACCAGTCAGGTATGAGTTCTTTTCTTCTTTGTAGCAAATCATTAAAGAAGGTGGCAAAATTATTCATACTAGCAATTAGATGACTCAATGTTTATCTTTACCCAGTATTTGCAATAAGGTAATATGCATTTTAGCTGGTTGCTGGGTGATGACATCATTGCTGTCCCATTGCAGTTGCTATAGAAACACAACTGGGCTTTTTACAGGCCAGGCAACAGAAAAGCTGTGGAGATTTGCTTTTTTCTAGTTTTGATAAATGACTTGTCATCCAAAGTATAAGATCCTATCACCGTGTACCTGATGGAAAACAGAAGTATCAAAGGTCATCTATGTCCTAAGAAGAGTGGATTTAGCAAGGTCACTACTAAATGATCAGTTTTTCCTGCAATTCAATCCATATTAAACAGATCATGATGCCAGCTAGGGAAAGACGTACTCTGAAGTGAACTGAGTACATGTGGGTATTCTCACACTTGCATAAAAAAAAGCAAGTCCAAGTTGTGCTCTTTATACCTCTCCATCACATGTACATTTAGATGCTACCAGCTACGTGCATATTTTCCAGTTTCTTACAAAAGCCTAAGTGAGCCTTGAAGGCATATAGATTCCTGTTTAAATTTCACACAAAAGTGAAAGTACTGATGAGAACTTTGTGGATTTGAGTTTGCACTAGACCCTGCATTTCTATAAAACTCATGTTGCATAATCTCTGGGGTTATATTCCCTAAGCATGCCACATTTTCTGAGTGTGCAACATGTGGCATTTGCAGTTTGGAGAGAAGACTCAAAGATACTGAAGGACCAGGGTTGACCCCTTCCAAAATATGATCATAAATGAAATCACACTTTATATATTCATGGTTTGATGTAGAAATTTTCATCACAGTTGTAAAAGAAGGCAATTGTACAGATTTCATAGTTTAGTTTTGACTTACGTGGATTTCAAAATTAGAAACACAAAAGTTCTCTTTCAAGGAAAACAATGCTGTACAAAATTAATTGTGTGGTTTTTGGTTTTGTATTTCAGAGGAAGCAGTCATTTTGAAGTTGTTTTAAAAGGAGAAGCTAAGAGTCCATGCTTTCCTAGAAGGTCTGGAAGTGTGACTTCACCACTGCGAGTCTCAAAAAAATCTTTTAGAAACACTTTTATTTAGATCAATGCAATCTATATTCCATGCATTGTACAAGATGCTACACAATCTTAAAAGAGATGCACTGGTTGTGATTCAGTTTCACAGAACAAAACCTTAATTTATGTGTGTACGTGGAGGCGTGTTTGCTTACATGCCAATAAACAACTGAAGTGCCAAAGTTGTAATTATAAAGAAAATTTAATCAAATGCAGGCAACAGACTAGATAGATGATACTTCAGGTAGCATGTGTCTGTTTTAGTGGACTGGATTGGTTTAAAGGTTGTCTTGACTTGCTCTGCTGCAGTAACAGTAGTAAGATCTCAGTCATATGATACACTTGCACACCTGAGACACTTCAGTTTAAATGTCTTAATTTGTAGATAGATATCAACCATGTATCAAAAAACCAGGGTATAATCATCACATATTAGAATAACACAATAAAGGGGGCAGTTGTAAGGGCAGCAGGAGCAAAGACAGGTGCTGTGTTTGGGTGCTATTCCTCTCTTCCATAGTAATGCAATATGCTTTTACCTGGAAATCCAAAACTTGGCCTTGACTATATGAAACTCCAGGGTCATAGAAAAAAAGGAAGTAAAAGGGTCTTGGTGTGGTCTCCTACAAAGGTATGAACCTTTTACCAGTGTTGGCTTTACTTGGCAAAGTATCTAACACAACTATGCTATTGAAGAAATTTTTGTCATGTGATAAATGAGCTACTGGAGAGACTTCCTGTCCTTACACCCCTCTCGAACAGCACTGACCAGCTTAGCTTAACTTCAAAGAGCATCCATAAAATAGAAACAGGATCATAGAATATGGTAAATTGGAAGGGACTCACCAGGATCATGGAGTCCAACTCCCGGCCGTATGTAAGACACCCCAAGAATCACACCCAATGTCCAAGAATGGTGTCCAAATGCTTCTTGAACTCTGTCAGGCTTGGTGCTGTGACCACTGCCCAGGGGAGTCTGTTCCAGTGCCCAACCACCCGCAGGGTTAAAAGCCTTTTCCTGATATCCAACCTAAATTTCCCCTGATTCAGCTTCATGCCATTTCCTTGGGCCATATCACTGGTTACCAAAGAGAAGAGATCAGTGCCTGTCCCTCCTCTTACCCTGACAAGGAAATTGTAGACTGTTGTGAGCTCTCCCTTCAGTCTCCTCCACGCTGACCAGACCAAGTGACCTCAACAGCTCCTCATCACACAGCTTCACCTCTAATCCTTCACCATTCTCATGGCTCTCCTTTGGACACTCTCTAGAATCTGAATGTCTTTTTTATGTTGTGGCACCCAAAACTGACCCCAGCACTCAAGGTGAGGCTGCCCCAGTGCAAGGCAGAGGGGGACAATCCCCTCCCTTGTCCAGCTGGCGATGCTGGGCCTGATGTGCCCCAGGACAAGTTTGGCCCTCCTGGTTACCAGGGCAGAGCTGATTCAGATTCAACTTACCATTGAGCAGGATGCCCAGGTCCCTTTCCACAGGGCTCTCTCCAGCCTTTCATTCCCTGGTCTATACGCATAACCAGGGTTTCTCCATCCCAGGTGCAGAACCAGGCACTTGCCCTTGTTAAATTCCATGCACTTCTACAGCTTAATTCAGTTTAAAGAGAAGTAACAGTGGAAAACCAAGCACAGTTCATTTTAAATTTTACAGTAACAATATTCAAATTCACTTTTTCCTAGAACAAATACTAAGCAGGGTTTTCAAGAGTATCTTTTTTTTTTTTTTTTTTTGAGGAAGAAACATAGTTCCAAAGCAGACAGTGCTTTTTATCTCTGTTTTTATCTCTTCTTACCAGAAATGGATCCAAAATCCACAGGAAATATTTCATAATTACAAACAATAACCAACTTAGCACATCTGCACAATATTTTGTTTAGATCAGCAGTGTTGAAAGGCTACATTTCCTTTTGTAGTACTTTTTTAGCCACTCCACTTTGAGACTGAACAAGTAGTATTACATATTTTTAACCACTGAGCTAATAGAGAGAAACTTATCTGCATTTCCAAACAAAAAAAAAATTATGATTTGCATGCATGTGTACTAGTCCTTAATAAATCATTAAGTGTTAAACCATTCTGCAAAGCAAGTAAGACAGTTATTTCCAATGTTAAGGAGCATATATGAATTTTTATTCAAATAATGCAAATAAAAATATCCTATAATCTACATTGATTATGTGTTTTTGCTCTGGTGAACAACAACAGGAATGTTTCTAACTGAAGTCATCCTGCCAACTTCACCAATGAAGTGTTCAGCTAGATGAATAAGATACAGACTCTGTAATTTAATTTTCCTTTCTTTTTTTGCATAATAGAAATAAAATCTGTTGGCTAATTGTCTAGCAAACACTCCTATGATGAAAATTAACAATATAAGCAGTTACACAACAAAGGTGATAAATTTTGTCAAATTAAAACATTTTTTGAAATCCTAAGTGACTACCAAAGGAGGATTTAGAGAAAATGCCAACTCACATGTAATCGCAGTGGTGCTATCTCTGTGCAACCCTGCATATATTATGGCATTTAAGCAATGCTATCTCCTAAAATGAATAGCACTGAATGGCTTACAGTACACAGTGAAAAATAATTCATTCTCCTTTAAAACACCTTTTGCAAAAAATACTTGCTCTCCAGTTTAATTAACTTCATATAAATGTCAGTCTTTCCTTTTTATTTGTTCACATTATTTATTTAATGCTGCAATCTTTTATTTATATGGGTTGTGCAGGTAATTTATTTATAACAGAGGTAATTTAACTGGACTAGCTGTGAATTGTGCATGAGATCACCTGTGTCCATAGAGAATTCAACTGCAGTGATTCAGATCCCATCAAAATGCAATCAGCCTTTGAGCTGTGACCTTAGTCATTGCACTTAGATTTTCCTTTTTATAAATGGTTAAGAGGGTTCCAGTGCAGAGGATGCCAACACTAATACCATGTTTCTAGATGTGTGTTACCCATTACTTGTTTGTAAGTTACAAGTGTTAACTATCATCACTCACACTAAAAATTTTGTCAAGGGCAAAAGGAACATACCTCATATGCAAACTCCAGAATTTATTGGCAGCTTAATTAGTCTTAAACTGAGATATTATTTTCAACCTGGTTGCAAAGATACTAAAATCATATTACACATATAATAGGGTATAAAATGTACTATGATGCATTGCATACATATAATTATACACAATTCAAATTATATATATTCAAGCTTTCATGATTTTGATGTTTTATTGACCTTCCTAAAGTCAAAACTTGGTGGGGGGCAGAGGGGTGGAAATGAAGGCATGCAGGGGAGATAAAAAAAAGAGAGAAGGGGAACCTGCAGTATCCAGAGAATTTTTTCCAGAAGGATAGCAATTTGGATGGTTCCTTCCCCCTCACTTAGAATACTTTTTAGGTTTGATAACATATTCTGCAGACATTGTTTTTTCTTCATTGTTCAGCAAGACCACAGAGCAAGTCAATTTGCTGTTTGTTTTTTTTTTTTTTCTTTTAACTACTCTTGGCAAATGTGTTTCTTGTATAACAAACTTGCCAAGGTTTTATTCCTTTGCTGGCCACTGGAGAGCTACTTACAGCCCAGAGTCTCCAGCATAAGTCTATGCTTGTGTTCTTAAGACCTGTGTCTGTCACCCTATGCCTTTATTTCTCTGTGCTGCATTTCATTGTTCCATTACAGGTTGCTTATTCCACACACAATTAACACAATTTATTGTGTACTAGTTGCAGAAAAGCAATAATCATCACAACCACACAATCACAGAGAAATAAACACCAAAAAAAGTAGCTGGCAGTCACCTGGTCATTAGACAAGCAGTGCTGCAAGCTAAAACAAATCTCTAGATAGGCCAAAATATAGCCTAAGGGAAAATCTGTGGCCTATTACAAGCAAAAACATCCTCAAATTTACTGGGCTACAAGGTTACATATGTCATTTGAAAAGACAAAAATAAACTTAGCTGGTAGTTTCTAGGACAGAAAAAAAAAAAAATCAGTGACAGATTTCTACAGCAAAAGTGCATCTGGAATCTACCTCTGAACACCATATGTGAGAGAAAGCTGACAGTAACATGCTTGAAGTTAAGTCCATTGTGGCTGAATTAGGCATCCACATAGGATCCAGGAAATTATGCAAGTCACCTACATACTGATACACATAAGGATGTATTTGTATGCCTAGTTGACTATATTATACTTCAGAGTAACAAGATTCAACATGGATAATATTTTCAAGTCCATCCCAGTCTTCCCCTAGCCTTTTTGACCCATCTGCTTAGCTGAAAAACACAGCAGACCAAATCCCAAAGGAAAAACCTGAAAAAGGATTTTGAACCTTGGCTTCAGAAGTCTCAGAGACAACTTGCTCTTCTAGTCTATTTGCTCCCATATAGTCACAAGAGCAGTTCATTTCACTGCCACTTGAATGACATGTAAGACTTCATTGGATGGTGCTGTGCAGGCCAGGAATTTGGACTCAATGATCCTTGTGGGTCCTTTCCAGCTCAGCTCAGTCTGCGATTTTGTAATTCTACAGTGTGACAGGCAAAATTGGTCATGCAAAGCTTATCTTGATCGCTGCACATTGACACCATCATGTGGTTTCTTCCATATACGAGTACTTCCTTCCTGCTGTTTTATCTACCTTGCATCTTACATCCATATCTATTTTCATTGTTTACTTATAAAATTTTAAAACAAGCCCACACTACGCTAGGTCTGTGATTAAAATATTTATGGATGTTGCATAGGTGTCATGAGACCCAAAAAAGGAAGCTGTGATTTGTATATCCACCAGGTTGCTAAGCAAAGAAGCATCTTTTCTTTTACAGACTGGATGACTGCAGGAGATTTAGGGAAGATTAAATCCTCAGAGAAAGGAAGCTCACAGGTCATCAAGAATAACTTGTTTCATGAAAGCTTTCTGTTTGAAAACAGGGGAGGTTTGGGTAAAAAAAAAAGTCCACTGCAAAACCTCCAACTCATTAGAGCATACTGCTCCTTACTTTTTTCACACCACATGAAAGAATCAGTTTATTTTCACATGTGATATTGCCCTTCATAATATAGGATTTCATAAGAGTCGATCTTATAAAAAGTTAATAGGAAGCCAAAATTATTGAAAGGAAAAGTCCTTCACATCCAAGACAGACATGTCTAGCAGGTTTCAGCTTCCAACCAAACTGTTGGTATGGCAACAAAAGACATTCATAGTTCAAAGACAGAATTGATAGTGTGAGATATATTCTGTATTCACTTTCAAAAACACATTTTGAAGCCTCTCTTATTTGATTAGTTTTAAAGGCAGATCCTCTTTGACATATGTTTTCCAAGTCAAATAGATCTGATAAAATTCTTACAAAAATGATTGTAAATAACTACCACTCCCTCAAAAGCAGTAGGAAGAGACATTGTTTACTGATCAGTCACACATAATTTAAGTTGCTCATGTTTGTGAACAGAGTTTATATCTTTTTCTGCTTCTCTGTCTGGCACAGTTTCTGAAATTGCACTGCGGGGGATTCTGACATTAAAGTAACAACATATCAGGTACAACAAAAACACGGATACCTTATAAGTGCAAGTATATAATTTCAAGTAATTTCAAGTATATAACTTTCAAAAATTTCAAAAACATTTGAAATGAAAACCATGATGAAAACCAGCCCTTACCTCAAAATAGTATCTATTATAGCCTGACATGCAAATTCCTTTTTATATAATAAAACAAGAGGCTCATCTATATATTCTGAAATAAATTATAAATAGGGCAGTCATCTACAGGTTCAGTTAATCTAACTTAGTCATTCTATCTTAAACATGTCAAAAATGCCATCAAGGCATCATTTAGGCCTCTTGACACTGAAGAGCATTGAGGATTTTATTGCTTATAGCTGCACATACTGACAGATGCTAGGAAGTTGGGTTCATTTTCACCATACAAAATTAGAAGACATCTCTGATGTGCTCCACATGTTGATCTCAGCACCCATCAGTCCTGAGCAGAGGACATCCATCACCCTGCTTAGCTGGAACTATACTGTCCCATTTTTAATAATTTTCCAAAAGGCTGGTACTACAAAGCTCCCTATCTTGTTGATATATGAAAGCAGTTGGAAATATAAAATAACAAATACAATATCTGAGTTCTGCTAACAGAATGGCCAGGCATTTAAATCTGTGAGGTGCACATACATCATAAATGCTGGTTTAAAAATTCCAGAATTGTCAACTACACCCTTTACTGAAGCAACTAAGCATTTATATATTGTTTTGGGTTTTCTTCTACTGGAAGCTACTTTTACTTTTTACATTTGGATTATTAGAGCCATAAAGGGTAGCTTCATGCAAATCACACGTCACACTATGCCCTCTCCAGCTTGTATTTGTACAATGTGAAGATGTGTTCACAGCTAAGTCACTAAAGCATAGTAGATCAAATAGGCAGTGAGAATTTGCTTCGTAGGTTACTCTACTAATGGAAACACTCCAAGAAAACTGGCAAAAGATGTAGTTTATTGGCAAGATAACACAGTGTGTGAAGGCAATGCATCTCCAGAGAAAACAAACAAATCAACAAGAGCCATTTCATCACTTTCAGAATTCATTAGCTCAAAGGAATTTAATTTCAATTTCTGTGCAGGCTCAGTATAGCAGAATGTGTGCATGTATGTATGTGTTCCACCAGCTTTCTGGTAGATTCACTTGGCACTGCACTTTACAATTCAGCCAAAAGCTTAACTAAAATTCTCTGCTAAAAAATCTCTTTTCTTAAATCACATTTTAACTTTTTTATGCCATAGTGTGCAGATACAATTTTTGAGCAGCCAACAAAGGTCACATATATTTATTTTGAACCAAATTTACTTTTGCCGAGTCTATTACTTTATTTGTATCGCCCTGTATATAAAGCAACCAGTCTTCTTCAGACTTCAGAGGTCTTTAAATACTAACTATAGAAAAATAAGGAATAGCTAAACTTTTTGTAAGAGTTTGAAAGTGCTTTCATTTGTTTGGGTGCAAATACAAAGATGGAAAGGTGAAGGAATAGTAAACTCCATGTGAAATGCTAATTGTCTAGCATTAAAGGACAATATCACTTTTATCTTTTCTTACATCCTCCTTACACCAGAACTCGCTGTTTTTTTCAAATCACTGTAATGAATATTTTTCCTAATGGATATTCATCACCAAGTTATTTGTACCGGTTTGTTTCAGTAACAAATGAATTCCAGAAGCACCACAACTAACAAAGCACTTACTGACTGTCTAGTTGGTTTCTGCATTGCTACACAGACCCCCAGTGAAAAACCACAGAACCTCAATTTGGTTCTTCCTTTCTTTGACCTCAGACTCAGCAGGAGTCCCTCTGGCCCCATCCATGCTGACTGCCTGACCAAGAAGCAGAGGAGGTAACTTGAGTTTTTATGGAGTAAAAGAACACCACTTTGGGGCTTCCCCTCTGCACAGATGGCAGCTGTGGCAAGACTGATACAAACTTTAATTCTGAAGAATTTTACTTGCCTGCCAAATCTGTTTGAAATTGGTCAACAATCTCTGTACTTATTCTTTTTTATATTTTTTTTTTCTGATAGAGGCCAAGGTAAGGGACGGTGAATTTTGACCAAATTCCTTCCCTTTCATATTCATTTTCAGAACTGAAATTTTAATAGCTAAGAACTCAGATGCTGAGCTCTTACAGATTTAGCCTTGCCAGTAGAAAGTGTGATTGTCCATAAAGTAAAAGTTATACTACATTATTAAAGAGTGCACTCAGAAGTCTTTTTCCCCCCCTTTATTTTTTTCTCTTGTGAAAGAGAATTTTGTGTTAAATTTAAAAGCATTCCAATAAGACTGCAAAATAAGAAATTCAGCAAGCTTAAAAATGCAATCATTCTTGCTAATGAAATGTCCCAGATTCCTAAGCTTCCCCAGGACACAGCCAACTCCTATTAAATATTAGTACTAATAATAATATTAAAGACAACTGGATGATAGACATCTTTTATTTTTGCACCTTTGACCATTATCCAGAATTGTAGCCTTTATTAGAATTTTTATGGTATTTCTTGCTACTGACTGATGGTACATTTCTTGCCAATACCAGATACTTCAATTCAGAACCAAGTTTTGTATCTATACTACTTTATTCAAAGCCACACATTTTTCCTTTGATGAGAGGGACTTTTTAATTAAAAGAAACAAACAAAAAATACCCATAAATACCCATATAATGGCTGAGAAACACTTAAGCATTTATGTTAGAGACAGTCCTCTCAGTGCTGAGATTAAAAAAATTACTGAGACCACCATATGAATGAGTGTCTTATTGAATGTTTACAGATGAGAATCCAGTTTCTTATGGAAAAAATCAGTCCCATTGGAATACAAACATAGCTGACATTTCATTTGGCATCACTATTCCAGAGACAAAGACAGTTGTCCTCTTTCATTAGGAGCATTGTGATTTTGGGATTTGCACTATATCTACTCAGCCTGTAAATAATGTAGATTTCTGCTGATTTCCCTCTATTATATTATACAGAAACTTAATTCCTTTTTTTTTTTAACAAAATAATTCTTAAAACTAGTAATATATTCCAGTTAGATAGATAGCACACACTTGGCCCTTGTGATCTCCCTTATGTAACCAGAGTACCATTTGACTTTCAGCATATTTTTACCTCAGGACAATTGAGGGAAATACACATTCATAATCAGTATTCCTACATAATATCTGGATACACAGATCTAATCTATAGAACAACAGCAAAGCATCAACACATTAACTCTCAAAACCTTCCTGTAGAGAAACAAAGACAAGAAAGCATTACAGTGTCCATTTCACAGACTACAAAAAGATCAGGTATTTTCAGTGGTCATCTGTTCAGGAAAACAAAGTAGGAATAATAGTGATAAACCAGCATTTTCTTGCTATCAAGCTTTAGATAAAGATTGCAATTTCCATTCTTCAAGCTGAAAATGACATACACGCAGCAGTCTGCACTCAGAAAAATTAGTCAAAGAAGTAGCAGCACAATCTGTACAACTCTGAGTTAAAAACTGGTCAATAATATATAGACCATGGCCTGATACAACTAGAGTCATTGAACATTATTTCTTCAAAGGATGCTGGAAAAAACAAAAAAACAGGTATTTGTGTTGATGGGAAATAAGATGAAATACAACACCTGTTTCTGTTCTCTTAATAACTCCTACTTCATTATTTTTGGTGACCGATCTTAAGTGACTCTAGATCTTCCAAAGTTCAGCTGTATTACAAATGCCAAGCAATGATTCAAAAACATTCAGTACTAATTCAGCAGCAGCTGACCACAAACACAAAATTCAGGATTCAGATAGTTTGTCTCAGTTCTCAGTCTGATCTGAAATAATTAAATCATAGTGCCATAGACTTTTAACCTTTTAAGCAAGTATAAGCCACAGAGTGCGACCACACACCAAAAATCAATCTCTAAAGAATATGTATTCTGATACATCAAAAGGTAAAAAAAGAAGTCATTTGACTGTGTATGTTGTCCACTATCTAAGTGCTCTACCCTGCCATAAAAAAAACACTTGCCTCACTGCAAGATATAAATATACTTCCTTTACGAATCTAACTTGCACTTAGGCAGGCCTGATCATTGCCAGCAGCTGTTCTCGAAATTTGGTCAGCAAAGCATGCTAAATATTCATTACTTCACCATAGCCTACTATGATGAGTCTGTGGCTAGCTCCAGCACAGCATTGCAATCCCTCCCTCACCACATACACTGAAGCACCAAACAGATTCTCTAGGCTCAGCAAGCCTTGCATCAGATCCTGCTTCTACCTGATGGTCTGGTGAAAAGGGAAGGCTAGGGAACAACTGATGCAGAATAATTGCAGCTGCAAAAGAAATTGATAGTTATGTGAACCTCAGTGCTTGAGACTCTGACAAGCTCGCTCCATTATTAGAACATGTTAATTAGCATATGCTCTCTGATTTTCTCTCTACTTCTCTTCTTGGCACATAGGAAAAAATATGAAAATAAGTGTTAATTCACCTAATAAATTAACATGTTTGAATATTTTTGGGTTGAGTAACTTCATAATACAAAAACCTTAGTCTAGCCTCATAGTGATGTTGAATAATCAACCAATAAGGCTCTTGTATCAAATATCAATTGTAATGTGTTAATGAAGCAAGTCTAATTTTGATATAACTGTGGAGCATGTCAGTCAATCAAGAAAGTACTTAGCAAGATTCTTATTCACCTTGAATTCCAAGAAAGACAGAAGATATCTGATAAGAGACCAAGAAGGAAGAAGATAGAAGGAAATTTAGTAGATGAGAATCTAGAGAAAAACCTTGTCCTTAGAGATGTTGAACAGTTCAGAAAACTCTCCTGCACCACTAAAATCCAGACTAGTGTGACACTGATTAATGGCAAAAGAAGGAATGAGAAGTGCTGGTTTCCCTTCTCAAGGTAGAAAAGAATTATTCAGAAGTATTTGTAAGCCAGCCATGTGTACCCACCAAATATATCTTTTGGTTCTAGCAGTGCAAAGGGGAGTGTGCACTGTTATCCTGCAGAGAAACCAAAAAGAGGGACAGGAGACCTTGCCTGAGAGATGTGGGACCTGGAAAGGCTCTACCTGGCTCCTCAGCCACTGACATTTAAAATGGCATTAGCAGATTTTATGCAGATGGCAGCCTGGAATATACAATTGACCATTGAGAGATTTTTTTCTATTAAAAATAGGAAACCAAATTCAGTGTTCAGTGTTCTACAGATCTTAAATGGCAAAATTGGTAGCATTGAGGGACCCTTCAGAAACAGGTGCTGTTAACTACAGAGAGATGATGACAATGATAACGTGCTGTCTTTGTTGGAAATACCACCCTTTCTTCCTCAAAACACAGGGCTGCTACTTAAACGTTAGTTGCAGCCAAGGTTCCATTTCTCCATATGTCAGAGCAGAAGATTACTTAATTACATACTTCTATGAAAGAAAATCACTGATTCACATCTGTCTCTGTTTTAAAATATATCCCCTTTTCAGCCAGCTGTATCAACTGCATTAAATATTCCTAGTCTGAGTGCTGGTGCAAATTAAATGTACATAGCCTAATTTTGCAGTACAAACAATAGATTCAGGAAATTAGTCTTATTTGAAGTTGAAAAGTTAGAACTCTATTCTGCTTAATTTGTAATATGTATTTGTATCAAACTGATTGTGGATGTAAAGCCAAATTACTGTTCTATTATCACAAATTTGATACAATCCTTCACTTCAGCATAGATAAAAAGTCAGTCATAAATGTAAATCCTGTTTTCTCTCTAAAATAGCCCAAAATATCCCTCTGACATTTATTCCCTTTGAGAAACTTCAAATACTAATTTTTAGAATAAATTTTTTAAAATTTTTTAGTATAGTATAACTAACACTTAAAAGTACAAAATTTTTAATCAAAGAAAAGTGCAATACACTGCATCAGTGACAGGTTCTATCTCTACAGGCTGTCAAGCTTCAGGAGAAATCTGGTTTACAACATAAGAGAAATCAGAGGTTTTGTGCCAGTCAACAGAAACCACAAAACAAAAAGGAGTCCAGATGTATTAAAGCAGCTGCCCAAGGACCCAAAGATAGACAAAGCTCTCAAAAGATTGCCCTTCTTGAGTTTCTGTGACAACAAAATAGCCTTCAGCACTGCTAGCCCCAGCTATGAACGAGCTTCCTGAATCACCACCCTGAGGTCAAGTACTTCTCACATCAACAGTACCACAAAACACTGGAGACAGCTTCAGGCTTTTCTCTCCCCAAAAAGGGAAGCCAGGAGGACTCTTCAAGTTTAGTTGAAGAGCCTCATCTTCAACTAGTTTTCCAGGGATTGTCAAGTAGAGCTCCATGTCCTAGCAAAGTTAGTCCCATCTCACAACTGAATGGAAAGTTACCCAGAACAAAAATGCTCAACATCACAAATCTACTTTCTTTTTTTGTCTGAGTAAGGAGTCTGGAATCTACTTATAACAAATAAATGCATGTAAATTATATAAACACATATTTCCCAACCTTAAATTTATTTTGTGAAGAGGCATGAAGAGCAAGGCAATAGAGAGCATACAACTAGAGAAATGGCAAGGAAGCACCCACTAAATGGCTCTTTCTCACCTCTGAATGTTTGGTTGGGTATTTTATTGACAAAATTTGATAAATAATGATAAATAAAATGATAAATAAAATAATTAATAAATAATAAATGATATATAATAATTAATAAAATAATAAATGATAAATAAAATTTGATAAATATTGATAAAATTTGGCTAACAAATATTTTGGTGTACAGACATGCCTTTGTCTTCTCTAAACATCCTGAGTTTTTTTGTCTACCAGATATGCTCCAGAAATTATAAGAGAAACTGTGAAGGTTCAATTAAAGATTAGTTCTTTGACCATGAGAAAGCAAAGAAAGGATTTAAAGAAAATATTTAATATAGCATAGAGTGAATAAGATGCAACAGACTCTTACAACAAGGAAATCACACATGCCAGTTGTATGAAATATTTGGTTATAAAGACATTATAAAAATAAAGATTAGAACAAAATCCTATTCTGTTCTGGAAAAAAATCACAAATAGGTGGCCTATTAGAACAAACTGTTATTTAAATTACACTGAATTCAGAAGCAAAATTACAAATAACCTCTTACTGCACCCCTAGACAAGGGCCAAGGCACACAGGTAAAAGAAGCACAAAAATGCTGGTTTTCAATGTCTTCAACACTTCATCACTGCTATAAAATTTTATCACTTTTCTCCACGACTATATATAACAATTTTATTCTATACAATGCTTATAAATACATCTATTGGCTTTTTTAATCAAGCTACTTCTTTGACCTATATGACTGCAAGTCTCAGCTTGTTTCTAAATCTTCTTCCTTTCTGTGCTGTAGTCATCTTAATTAGCATGATTAGAGTCAAGCTAAAGATATTTTGACAATTCTTTGCCACTCTACTATATGTTACTCTGTGCCACTTTTTAAACTGTAATAGAATCTTACTGCTTACATTTTATACTAGTAAATTGCTACTTAGTAGCCCAGAAAAAAATGATAAATTATAAGTGCATACAGTTGGAGTAATAATTTAAAACCAGAGCCAAATTCATATTTGCTGCCTTTTTTAAGCAAATCTATGCAGAACAAGAATGTTGTCCCTGCCCTTGTATCAGGATCCATCTCCATACAGGCCACCAATTGTTTGCACCAGTGCTTGGCATCAGTCGACAGTGGACGGCAACTGTCATCACCAGATTGTTATTTTACTGTAAAACTTTCATACCTTCTCTGTAAATTCTCACAGTTAGCTCCTCATAACACTGGCTCCTTTTCTCTTTTTCTCCACATGGCTAGCTGACTCCTTCCCGTCCCTATCACAAACACCTAACCCTTACTGTCCCTAGCACAGCCAAGTGACTCCAACTCTCTCTCAACCAGCTGAGCCACTCTTTTATAACACCCATCCTTACTGGACACAGCTGTGACATATTAAAGACAAGGCTGTTCCTACTCTTTGGTAATTAGTACAGCTGCAACTCCTCAGGGGCAAGATTGCCTTCAGCACTTTCTCTATTCTCTCACAATCCATCT
Source organism: Lonchura striata (assembly GCF_050655825.1). Lineage (NCBI taxonomy): Eukaryota > Metazoa > Chordata > Aves > Passeriformes > Estrildidae > Lonchura > Lonchura striata. Next base: position 65,100,948 of record NC_140705.1, on the reverse strand, counting down.
TCCCACACCCTTGCCCATACAACCTCAGTAAGAAATGGGAGAACAAAGGTGGGAAACCTATGTGGGAGGAACCACTACATTTCCCAGAGGACTGAAGTGTCCAAGACACAAAAAACCCTACACCAGAAGGTGACCTACAGCTCTTATTTACTTCAACAGGGACCCCTCTATTAACCAGGCTAAGAGAAATGAGATTGTCTCTTTACTGACAAAATTCCCTCCTCTCTCAGCAACAGAAGGGATGGTCCTAGAACAGGATCATTTTCTCTCCTGAATGGCAGAAGTATTTAATGAAAAACCTGCTAGTTTCTTTCTGTATATGTGGAAACCCAGGGCAGGGGGAATATCCTCATGTCTGCCCTGGGGTGCTCTGACACCCAGGAGAGCACTGACCTTGACCCTCATTCATGGAGAAAACTTGCAAAACCTCAAGGTAGACTAGAAACCACAAAAGTGTGAAATATATTGGAGAGATTGTAGATAGTAGTGTAGCATGTTACATGGGTGAGAAATTTAGGTTTTAGGATTTTTAGTATGTTATGGATGGGTTCAAGATGGAGCATATAGGGTGTTGTCTCAAGTTCCTTTCTTCTCTCTTTTTTCTTGGGTTTGGGTGGTATTTGTAATTGGGTAGAAAAATCTGCATTGCAGGTCTTTAGGGGTCAGTTATTGGGTTAGGAAGGAAAATAATTTAGGTTTCACTTCTTAATTGGGTAGTTTAGTTTTTTATTAGACTTAAAAAGACCTTGAAGCATGATGTAGTTGGCTATTTTTGTGTTGTTTTCATGCATGCAAGGCCTGGGCAGTGTGCTGAAGTTCTGATATAACAATAAACAGAAACTGAAGACCAAAAAAGTCCAATGTGTCTCTTGTTCCTGACACAGCAGTGCTCCAGGAGAGTCTCCCCTGCCAGGGGAGCCCCCAGGGAGTTGCCCAACTTGGGGCCCACAAAATCACATGTATAGATGCTTTCCGACCTGATCTGATGCTGGAATTCCTGGACTTTTACATGACTTTAGATATGTCTTATCCTTATAGCCAATGCAGTAAGGGAGCAGGGAGACAAGGGGATGAACAGACAGAAAGGTGCCTTTAGAGGTCAATTTGGCCATGTGTAGAGAGTTAAGCATGACTGCTCTCCTTGCTCTGGTACTGCAGGAAGATCCTAACCTTTAAAAGGAGGACTGTAAAGCTGGGCAAGCTCCACTTAGGGTGTCTACTCCTTTTGCTAGTAGAGCATTGCATACATCATGGAGTTTCTGTGCTGCAACGCATGTTTGCAGCTATTTCCTAGGGAGCTGTTTAGGGAGTGTTCATTCTGTGCTCTCATGCATATATTTTTACGAGTGTTGATAAGAGAAACCAGCAGCCAAACTGCATACCTTATACCCTATCTCCTAAGGCCAGTCTCAGACAGAAGCTTAGTATTTTCACAGCTCTGCTTCATGTTATTACAGAACATTCCCTTTTGGCATTTTGGACAAAGACATCTTCTAGATAGCTTTGCCAAAGATCAACACTTTCCTCAAGGATAAACGGAAAGATGACATTACCTAAGGATTTTGAAGCTAGTAATTCTACAGGGAGCCAAAAAAACACAGATGAAGGTTATCAGGAGCAGCATATTCCATGCTGAGAGGGCATGTAGTGCTGTCTCATGCTCCTAAGAACTTGAGTCTACATAACTTACATTGCATTTGTGTAGGTCACAGAAGAAAAAAACGGAAGCTTGTATTATTATCATTATCCATAAGAACAGGATGGAGTCTCAGACTAGTGAAAATAGTGGTAGATTTTGATCTGTGGAGTCACTATCAGTCAATTTCAAAAGCTTAAATAAAACTTTAAAAAAATGGATGAATAATACATCTGCTGGAAATTACACTTGTGGGGAGATCAAAATTATTTACCAGTTTGGAAATGATGGAGGGTTAAATGTTATGACAATTTATTTTGACATTTTCTAGAGGAAATAGTTTCAACATTTCCAGAATGTTAAGTTCAGCCACTAAACTTCCAAAAAGATTATAAAATCGATCATTTGTACAGATCTTTGAAAAATCAGCAGGGAGAAAAGCAACTGGAGATGCATACCTTTTAAAGACCAAGGCCCTGAGATTTGTTTTTCCTTGGCTATCACCCACTGCAGCATAAATTGACTTCATATGTAATAAACCCAAGAAAACAGATACATAAAATTTGGAGCACTGCACAGCTGTTTTTCTGTCTGTACATCTGCCCCTATCATTTAGCTCTCCATATACTCCATAAGGATCAATAGGCCTGACTCCTTCAAGAGGGATGCAAATCACTCCCTGCCTCAAGGGGAGCCTTTAGTTACACAGCAAGGCTCCTTCTGCCTCTCAGTCTGAAAATTTTGGCAGTTTCATTTAAATGGATCCCTGAGTTTCATATTAAGTTACATACAACATGTAATAAAACATAAATACAACAGTTGATGTCTTATTTTCATATTAAATTCAGTTTATACTTGGAGTGTCTCCACTATTTCAGCTTTCACTGTGCTGCAGATATAGGCATTAACAATGTATGAAGTTTATTTTAGAGGCTGCCAGGAGCAGAGTTGGAGAATTTGGATAGGTAAGGAGCAGGTATATGAAGGTCTGTTTTTCTAGGGACTGAAAGGCATTTGAGGTTAACAGGAAAACTAAGTTTTAATCTGGTGGAAGACCTTGCAAGGAAACAGCCACATTCTTTAGTGGAAACTGCAGTCTCAAAATCATTGATTACAAGAAATTCTGAATATTACAAGGGGATCATAAATCCAGTTTTCTCTAATCCAAGGACTCTGGCTTAAGGAAAGCTTCAACTTCTAAAAGATGAAGAACTAGATATCATAGCACAACTTTCATTGCCTTAAGCCAGGAAAAGGAGACTTTAGGTAGGTCTCCATCACCTTGCAGAATCTTTTTCTGGAGCTCTGTTGGAGAACTGGAAGCTTGTATCAGTGTGCCTATACAGTCTGAAAGAACCACAGCACTTTAATAAACACTTTCTTCCCCAGGCTCCCAGTCAGCCTCTTTCCACTGTTATCAGGACTTGAGGAACAGCTGCTCTTGCAGACGCTGAACACCTCCACTTAAGTAGTGGGGCCATGACCCTCATGCAACATCAAAATAATGTTTTTGTAAGCACACATAATTTAGCTCCCTCTTCTGCTTGGTGAAGTGAGTCTTTCCTAAAATATTTTTATTCAGCTTTAAATATTACATTTGCATGAGTGATGAGCAAACTCAATTATGAGCCAAGGTTACCTCTCTTTGTATGGCATTTCACTGACCTAAAAGATTGTCCTTTTCCCAAAGCATTTGTAGCATGCAGGACCTTAAAACAGTGCATTTAGTCAAAAAATGACAAACTATGATACTATGTCTAACAAATTATTAAAATGAATCCAGGTAGACTCATATTCCCTATTCCATTATAAAGACTTGATTTAATTAAAAGCCAGCAGATGTCAAGTACAAAGACATTTTCTTATATTCAGACTAATACTGGGAACTCACAGGCACCTCTTAGTTTTTCTCAAAGTTAATAGCTTTGGAAGTTCTAAACAACAACACCTGGAACTTTTATACCAAGGATGAAAATTACAAGAAATGCCAATCATCTGGTTTGAAAACAAAATAGCAGACAACATTCTAGGAGATATATTGCTTCACAGAGGAGAAAAAAAGAGTGGAAGTAAAAGATCTTAATTTGAATCACAGTCACTGAATGTTCACCATTGACAAACACAATCCTAGGACACATGGATATTTCTCTTCTTTACAGGTAAGGTCTTCAGATCAGGAAGATACTCTTATTTCACCCTTGCTTTAAGAGCCCAGAGTGTCAATCTTGATTCACAGCAGCATGAAAACAGAATTCAGCCCCTGATATTTTACTGGAGAGGTTCAGTTCAGCCAAAGCATTCTTCTATGGAAGCCTGATGGGCTAGCAGTCCACCACTTTTTCAGGTTGGAATCACAATTCTGCTTTTTCATGTATCTTAACATACCTCAGTCTAGATCAGAAAAAGATAATAATTGCCTGTAACCAAACCTCTATCACACTTCATCTCTGTCTCACATACAGACTTTTATAACTCATCCTCCCTCACTTCCACATTCTATTTGCCTTCCTATAATGGATGTTTTTCTCTTGCATTTTAATGCTACCTCTTCTCCTTTCTTTGCCTTTTGTCTTTCCTCTTTAATTCTGCCTATGTTTCTCTAAAACTTCAATTGCTACCCTGCTGGAATAGGTGGTTGTACAATTGCTTGAGATAAGTCTCCCCATCCAAGAAGTTTTCCCATAAACAAACAACAAACAGATAAAAGAGATCAGTTATACTTGGACATAGACCTCTTGAGAAACATTGTGCTCTACCATCTTCTATTTTTATTAAACTTGGAGAACTGGAGAGCATCTCATAAACCCTGCAAACTCCCCATTGCCACTCAAGGTTCACTTAAAATATGATGTAATCACCCTGCTGAGACAATTCCTTTGAGATGCAAGCAAATTAACACCTCTAGTCTTGTACTCTAGGTGTGCCACTGAAACTGCTCTGGGCACTGGCCTTCACAGTGGTGCTTTCAACAGACTTTGGCATTTGTTTTTTTTGCTTGCTCTTAGTAAATACCCACACACACTCAGTTTGCAACTCTGAGAATGATCAGCTGTCAACCTCCAAAGTCAGAGCACTGGCCTAGTTTCTCTTCCTTATACCATTGCCTCTCCTCAGAGCTTAGTTTTAAAATACCAGGGATAGTATATGAGTCCAGATTCAAGTCAATTACAATATTTTGGGTCTGTAAAGGCAACAGCAGTTAATATGATAAACACTTCATTTTATGTTTTTAATGGTAATAATACTGCAAAGTCCCATCAAGAAGAGCTGAAAACAACAAAAGGACCAGTCTTACACAGTTTTTTTTGACTGCTTGTTGCACATCCACAAACAAAAAGAGAATAAATGGTTCCTAAATGGGTAGGTTTATTTAATTATTGCTTTAGGTATAGGGTGCTCATCTGCCCAACGCAAAAGAAACAGATAACACAGAAGAGCCATGAAATGAAACCTATTCCTCAAGCATCTCCTTTATATGAGTAAGATTTTCAAGAGCAAGTTTTGCTTATCTCCATTTCTGATTAAGGTAATGCTAAAACTCTTAATGTCTTAACAGAAAGGAAATTACACCAGCACTACAGACTTTTTACTACACAAAATAGCAGGCACTGGAGGGTTCAAGAAAGTCCAGACTCAGGTAAATGGAGCAGAAAGACCAGGAAAGGATGGATGAAGATGCAAAGAACAAAATGCAGTATGCAAGGAACTGAAGAATGCAAGTAATATATGACAATAAGGAAAGAGCTAAGAGTGTATATTCAGAGACACACCAAAGGAAGAGTAGAGAAAATGTATAGATTATAAATGGCAACTCATAATGATATACCCTGCTGTGAGAAATAAGCAAAAATCATAACTGGAGTCACATTCTCCATATCTGCATACACAATTGCTTAAACTTGACCTATTATACAGCTTTCCTGATCCTCATGTTGACATGCAAGAGTTGATTTTAAGCCTCATCTTAGACACAAAAAGAAGGAATTGAGTTTGATTCTGCAAAGCAGAAGAAAATAGCTCACTCCATTTCTATTAAGTGAAACAACAGTAGGGTATTTTTCTTTCTAGCTCTGACTTGCATTACATCCTGACCCTCAAAGAGGGCCAGGAGGCAAAAAAACTTTAACAGTGACTCCCCACAGAAAGAATAAATACAACCAAATCACCAGCATGGAAAATAACTGTATGAGCCCTAGGTATCAAAGCTTACCCACAAATAGCTCATAGTGAATAATGCATGTGGTGTAAAGTCAGTTAAAATAAGTGCCAGGTCACTTATCAGGCAACAGTGAATATGAAGACTTGGAAGCAAAATTCTTCTTTTGATTCTCCCTCTCTGAGGTACAAATAACTAAACTACAATGCAGGTAAGACTGGAATGTGGCGTGGTCAACAACTGGACAGTCTTTTAGTCCTATAGCAGAACAGGCTGGTGGTGCTGAAAAGGCAATAGCGAAACATGAAAGAGCCAGCTTTGACTTTGTGAAACAAACTGTTGACATCACTGGGTCCTAAAGCCCTACTATGCCTTAGAAACTGAAAGGATTTTTCTTGACTGAAAAATTCAGCAGAAAACCAAGAGACTAGAATCTATCAACATGGGATGGTTGTCTTTAGTCCACTTTAATCTCTGCTTGAGACATTATGTATTTGGCTGCCAGATTAATACACTTGCGCAACCTAAAATTTTCACAGTGCATGTTCATGCAGATGCTTCAAGGCTAGCTTCCCTTCAGATTAATTCATCTCCTCAGACTGCTGAAAGTTGTGCACATTTTGCAGCTTTGGAAATGTACCAGAGCTCTCCAGCAAAGGCCATTAGGTTAAGGGCATTTTTAAAGGGAAGGAAAAAATTAATGAAAAACAGGCAGTATATAAAAATATACAGTTTCTCCACAGCCTCATACCCTGCTCTTTATTTTACCTTCTCTGCTTAATGAGCCAAAGGTTTAAACAAGCACTAAGTTTCTGCACTGAAAGTGCAGCCAACTGATTATTCACAGAAGCTCTAAAGCTTTTCATTCCCTCCTTTCCAGGATGCAGGAGAAAGGTGCTTAAATTGCAACATAAATTATTTTCCCCTTGGTGTGCTTGTGCCTGTCAAAATAAGTGTTGTTTGTATGGGTACAGCTCAGGCAATTATCATCTTCAGTCAATAATTTAACCTTATAATCAACGTTTTTCTAATGATCCAAAGACTGGAACTATCGCTAAGAGTTGACTAGATATATTTCAATATTACAAGAGGAAAACTTATTTTTATACCAAAACATGTCAGGAAACCAAAAAAAATATTCTTAAATAATAATTCCTAATAATTATTATGATTATTCCAGGTAAGATTAATCTCCAATTTTGGTTTTTCCCCTTAGAAAAAGTGATTAATTTTCTGCTTAGAATTAAGAAAATAAACCTTACAAAAAAATTATAGAGTTCTATATTTTGAGTGAGGATTTTACTCATTTTTTTTACCAGAACTTCTTTAAGTTTCATTTCTAGTTGCACACTAAAAGGAACTGAAAGTAAGCTATAGAGATTTGAAAGGTCACAGTATTAGGGTCTTATTTCAACTGTTCTGAGAAAAACTTTGCTTTGGTTCCTAACCATTTATAAAGAACCTCAGCCTCACAGAGACATACCTGACAAAGTCTGGCCCTACATAAATTATGCAAAGACCCTTGAAATACGATTCATTCACATAAAAGTACAACATCATTTTCCAGGTGAGCAGCAGCCATCCAGCTCCTAGTTTCTGCAGGGGCATGATAAAACCTATACTGCCTAATAAATAATCCATTAAGACACAGCACTACTTAATAACTAAATTATCCCACATCCATATTAGTTCATAGACAACAAGCAGATCTTGAACTTTTTGCATATTTTCAGGGTTGGAAAACTTAATAGAAAATTTAAAGGTAAATTATTTCTGTCAAGGCTGGTCCTTCCTTGCATACACTTGGACATTACTAGCTTAGATAACTCTTCCTGCAGAACCTATGCCAAGACAATTTAAAAACACTAAACCAAGTCTTAGCTTTCCATTGCTAAGTAAGAAGCATCAATTGCACTAGAATCCCAGAAGTTTTAAGAAATATAGAATTGTGAGGGGTTTTTCCCCACAAGTTTTACCATCATAATGTTCAAGCATAACATTTGGTAATTTTATTAGAACACTTAGTTGTATGCTTTTGTTTCCTCTCCTATTCCAGTGACTTAAGCAAGTAAAAGATAGAATTCCTTTGCTTTGATAATCAATTGCATTGCATATTCAGAAGCAAAAAAAAAACACTAGTCCTTTACTTTCATTTATGGAAAAAGTACATTAACATTAAACACCGTATATTGCTTTAAAACACATTTTCACATCCTGTTTGTCAAGCCAGCAAGCGTTCATATCACTTTAAAAAACTGAGTAAATATTTATTAAAACATCTTAACTTATAAATTGGAATTTTAATAATCACTTACAAAAGCACCAGTATCTCACCTACAACTTCTGTACATTTCATCTTCATTTAAAGTACTGAGCACATACACATAAATAGCTAAGGATTAATACACACTTTTAAAACTAATTCTGGATGCCCCATATGAAAGAGATTTAATTACATGCAAAACCTAGTTTAACTCATAACACATAGAAGTGAAAAGACAAAACACCCCCATATATAAAAAATTGCCCACTGCAATACATAAATCCCACTTGCCATAAAAAATACATATCTTTCTTGTATTTTCTTGTCTCTGTAAAAGTGAGTATTGCTTTTTTTATTAAGACTAAATGCAGTTCTACTCAAGTATACTGCTATTTAATTGGCACTTCATATGCAATTGTCTTTTAACATGGATTGATGTTACTGTAGGCTAGAGAGTAAACAAAATGTGCTTGCTCAATCTTCTTGCATCATGTAATTCTGTTTTCATTGACATAGATGACAAATTCTTGTCATAGTAAACGGGTGATAGACTGCAACAACCATGAATAACGTATAAAATTTTCTAAGGACATGGCCTAATGTTTCAGACTTGAAAGTTAGCAGTAGATCCCATTAAAAACCTTGATAATATCCAGAAAATGGTCTGATGTTTTCAGGTGGGACTATCTTAATTGACAATACAAATACCAATCCAAAGATCAACTTCAGCTAGACTCTGAAAGCATTTTAAAAATGAGAATTACTTATTTTAGCATTTCACAGAATCTACCTCAATTTTAATCCAGGAATTTTAATCCAAACCCAGCTAAACTTCTGATTATGTCTAAACACTTATTTAAACACATTTAAAGTGTTGTTGACTCTTCCATTAACTTGGAGTGTCAACAACAGAAACATTAATAGTAGTCATTCTAAACACCTTTGATCATGGAGGTACTAGGAAGGAAAAACAACCCTCTTTCTGGAGTAAAATGCATGGAAAGTAAACCTTTGGGTCTCAAATTACTATTTTTCTTTTTATTTTCAGCATGTCAATTGTCTCATCATCTCTACTTTCTACTTTCAAACCACCAAGATTTACCACCCAGACTGCCCTCTCAAAGAACAGCACATGGAATATGAATGGTTTGGGTTCAATCTTATGCATTGGGCAGTGCTGGATTACTACCACTTTTCTTAACACACTCCCATTCAAAGAAAGTTGGTATAAAACAGTATAGTGAGCAACATTCTACCATATTTGCTATTTTTGCCAGTTTTATAAGGACCAAAGCTATCCTAGATAATCTGTGCTAGAACAAGGCAAGTTTTTTTCCCCCATTGACAACATACTGTTGGTTCTTACCGATTTCTTTGTACTCTACTTAAGTACTTAAAAATAGCAATTTTTTTCTTAATGGAATTAGACACATTGGCCCTGCAAAAGATTTCAGCTGCTTTGGGAGAACGTGGACATTTGTTATTCATTTTTCATAAATATGGGCAGCCTATGTGATGAGGACATGGTGCATTGCAGAGCAGAGTACAGCATCTTTCAGCTAGTCAAATTTAAAAGAACAGTCATATCCTCTGATGGTCATCTCCCTTATGAAGAATATTCCATCACCATAAAATATTCTCAGGCACTTGATAAGTAATGCATGAGCCACTGGCACCAGGGACTCATCAGGGAGCAAGAAGCAGGCAGTCTTTTTAGCCACATATGTGAGGTGGTATTTGTGATACTCTTGCGTTATTTGTGATGTCAGAACTGAATGAAAGAAAAGTACATAACGTCATGCTCTTGGCAGTGCAAGCTATATCATCTGTAACCTTGGTCAGCAGCCAAATGCTCAGCCAGCCACTTGCCAGCTACCCTACTGAAAAGAACAAAGGTAGAAAACAGGGGAAAAAAAAAAAAATCTCACAAGTTAAAATGCAGAAATGGATGTTACCATTACAGGCAAGACACTCAACCTGGGGCAAATTAAAATAATTTCTTGCCAATTAAAGTAGATTCAAACAGAGAAACTTCTGTCATTTCCTTCTCCTGCTTCCTTTCCTAGAAGAAAGGCCAGCTTCCTGACCAGATTTTTCCTCCTCCCTCACTAAATTATGTTATGGACCCATCAATCTCTGCCACCAGTTTTTGACAGCTGAGATGATTATTGTGCATAGGGTTTGGGTGCCTGCCTTAGCCATGGTGTCCTCAAGTGCAGAGACCCTTCTTCCTCCGCTGCAGAGCTGAAAACATGCTAAGGAACTGATGGGTCTGTTTAGGGTAGGCAAAGCATTCCTCTGTCAAATGCTGTACCAACTCAGCGGGATTATATGTGTGTTCTCACATAAAATCCCAGGCCTTGGAAGGGATAACTGCCCTAGGTGTCTGCCAAAATCCTCCCACACACCCTGCTGCCCAGCGATGACCACATCAGGTCACATTTCTCTGTCAACTCACCAAGTTGTTTACTCTTGCACTTGGATGCAATCAAGTTGCACCTATCCAGAAATATCAGATAATAGGACCAAACAGTTTACAATGATAATGCCTTGTCAATATTTTAGAAAGTGTGAATTTAAATGCCAAAACCATTATTTATATTGGCTTTTGAAGGGGAACAGTCAGAAAAAATGCTACCACAGTATGTACTCTGAAAGCTCCATCATCCTATGCTAAATGAGTTTTATTAGAAACATAGAAAGAATTGCAGATTTGCCCTTCAAAATAGTGTGACAGTAGAGAATCCAACCATACCCTAACTGCTAAGCATTCAAACTTTGAGAGATTGCTCTACTGACACTCAAAATTTATAGTTCTACAACAGCCCATAAGCAACATTAAAGGAGGTTGTAAAGCACTAGAAAGCCTACAGAAGTAAAGCAGTACCTGTCCTTTACAAAAGACTGTACTGAAAAACAGTATGTGCACTAATAAAACCCTTCCTTTGTAAAGTTCCTCATACTTTTACACAACCCATTGAGTGTAGGAGTTTGAAAACAAATTGTGAAAGAGCATTTTAATTTCCAACTATTAATCTAAAAATTTCTCTTCTCCAATGACCTTAGAGCATCTCTTAAAACTGGTTATTTCATTTGTTTTTCATTACCCATACAGATGCTGAAAAGTCAGACACCTTTTCTTGCATGATCTCAGGGGACATATATGAAATTCTTCAATCTCACAAAATTCTCACAAAATCTAATTGATGCTTATTAAGTAATATAAAACCCAGCGGCCTGCATAAACATGATTAGACACAAGGTTGAGCATCTTCCTACGTAATCTCTTCGCATCAAAACTAATTTCTGCTAAAAGAGCTATCAACTGAATTCCCTTAAAAGTACTGTTATATTTTTAGCAACATTTTTGCCTTTGCTCACTCCAAGTCTAATATTTTTTTATACAAAAAGCCACGACCAAGTTTTGTCTTCTTTCCCTTTCATTATCAGTCCCTTTTAAAATTTGTCATTATTTAATAATTTAATACATTTTCTCACTCATTCTCTGCTACCTTTCAACACTATCGATTTCAGAATACCTGCCATTCTGCCTCAGGCAGGCCTGTAACCTCATCTATTGTACTGTTTTAATTCCAGCTCCCTCCAGATTCAGAGAGAGGAACTCCCTTCTCACTAAAATAACAGACTCCCACTTCCAGTAGTAAGGGAGACTGAATTTAGGATTAAACAGAAGTCAAATTTAGTTCCCAGCTCTCTTTCTGATAGCATGAATTTAGTTAAGCTAAGCTGTTCATTTCTACTTTGACAAATAGCAATATTGAAGAGGTAGCAGGAAGAGAACTGTTTAGCCAGGTGTTCCTTTGCAAAGTCTCCCTCTTTACAGTGAGTCAGAGCAGAGTATGGGTTTGACAAAATGTAGGTGATAATAAACTTGTGGGTAAACTAAAGGCTTTGTTTAGTTTACTATTGAAAAAAAATCTTGATTTCACATTCACTCCCACTTCTCTCAATTAAAAGAATGTCCTTAAAAAACTCTTAATTTTTTGCTTAGCTGGGTACTTGAATGAAAAATACTGAATAGCACATCAAAGTAATGTTAATGTGTGCCTTGGTTCCTCTTTGTATATAGATGACCAAATTCACAGCACTGCAGTTCCACTGCAACTTACTTATTCACAAGTTTGCTAATTTGCCATTTTTTATAATCACTTAATTAGGACAATTCAAAGAAAGTTTCTTTTCTTTTAGCTCTGCAAGCACATAAGAACATGTGCAAGCCCTATAATACTTTTTATTTCAACCAGCTGTCATGCATAATCCAGACTATGCAAAGCAATAACCAGTCTGTTTTACAATTGACAGAACCCACTTGGCCCTAAAAAGGAGTCTCCCATACCCAACTACAAGCACAAAGGAAGACTAGGCAAAAATCTACCTCAAAAATACATAGTGACTTCCAAAGAAATTACATTATTCAATTTAATAGGTGGCTATTTCTGACAAAAAGCTCAGAACTACACTGTTGGACAAATTCTAAGAAAAACAACTGAAATTTATGGACCAGTGTTATGTTTGATAAGGGCTCAAAGTCAAAATTTAAAGCTTAGATATTCCACCTATCCAAGGAGTAGGGGATTGAGTGGTCTAATAGGAAACTAAGGTTTGTGGCTTAATGTAGGAGGTTTAATTTATTTGGTTCTCAGTATGATGAGCATCAAGAGGGAGCACCAAAATCAGTGAACAATGAGACACTGCTACAGTGACAATACATGAAGAACAGCATTGCCCAAAGCTTCAGGGTATTTGCTAAAAGACTGGGAATGATGTCACTGAGACTAATTTTATTATATTCAGTTTCTTCTATTCACTGAAAATCCATACATAAAATATGTCACCCCCATTATTCATTTCAACTGATGCAAACTAAATGATGCACTTTAACCACACATGCACAATCTGAAACACACCACTTTCAATACAGCCTTACTCTTTGCTTCATTTTAGTGCTGGCAGTTGTCCAAGTGTGTTATATCTTATCTTCACAACCTTTTGGAGATACTCTAGAACCTCTGCTTCAAATAGATAGCAAACAAGGACTGGCACAAAAAATTGATGAGAATGCCTTAATGCTTTCAGTTTATTCTTTAGGCCAGAGTAGGGATCTGACTTGTGGAAATCATAACTGTGGGTTTTGAGAAGCAACACAGTCAGGGGAAGTCAATACCACAGCACAGAGCAAAAGGACACAAATACAGACACAAAGGCTTTGGGGGAAAAGTGGGACAAAAAGAAGATTGATAAGATCAGATGACAGCAGAAGCTAAGCAGGCATGGAAACAACTGACAAAGGTCTTGAAGGAATTAATTTAAACATTCCTTCAAGGAATTTTAAAAGTACAAATAAAGAAACTGAGTAAATAGAAGGATTAAAGCAGACATTATCAATCCAACACAGAAGACAGAAAATATCCATCCTCATAATTTGAGAAATGTTCATCAAAACAGAAAAATGGACAAAGACATGGTAGAAATCAAGGTGAAAGTCAAAGAAGCCTCAAAATAAGAATTATCACAAAATTTGAATTGTGGATAAAGTATGTGATAGAACTAAATTTACCATATTTCAGTGAATACCTACAAAGATAAACTCTAGTAGAGCAAAGCAACCATTCTCACTTTGATAAAACCAGACTTTTTCTGTCCAACACACATCTATCTGCACTGTTACTCTGGTGATATAAAAACACACATACATACATACTCATTTAACCATCATCGACTCTGATGATTTATAAACCAAACCAACCTGCATAATATCAGTGCCTCAGCTTTCAACAGCAAAGATCACAAAGTGTGCAACTGAGAATGCAAGGTTTTAATCATAAGGCTGGAAAAAATTCCAGTAATCAAAAACACTTGGTAATTGGAGTTTCAAATCATGAAAGGTCATCCTTATGCAAACATAAAATTTCATCATGTGTCACAGATCACATACTGAAACCAGAATTCTTCACTCCCTACTTCAGGTCTAAAACTCTGTCCATGGAACATTCCTCTAGAGCGTGAAAAAGCACAAAAACAATAATGTCATATATCCATATAAGAGTTAGTAATTAACATTTAGTTCAGCAAAAACTATTTCCACTGATCAAGTTGGCATACATCTTCATCTCTCCTTCCTGAGAATCTACTCTACCATCTTGCCACTTCTTTTCATGCTGCACACAATTAAATATGGAAATCACCAGCTGCACAGCTCTGAAATCAAAGGCCTGCCTAGAGGATGAGAGGGAGAGGAAAGGCAGAGAAAGCACGCTCAGAGCCGTACCTTCCAATTAGCAGGAACTCCCCGAGCACTCCCAGGCGCCGCATGGCGATGAGGATGCCCCTGACAGTCATTCCCTCACAGAAGCACACCACCACTCTGGCCTTGGGTAACCTCTCTCGCAGCTTGCGGAGCAGGCGGTCAAAGCTCTTCTCACCAGCATTGCTATAGATCTTGTCAGAGTGAGCAATGCAGAGACCCTCTTGGGCAGCCAACTCTTTGAAGGCTTCCATTCCACTTTCCCCATAATTTCCTGTAAAAAAAAAAAAAATGTATATATTACATCATGCGTTTAACCAATTGAACTGTGATGGGAAAGTGATAGCTTCCCCCTCCAAAATCAAGCAACATTAGCAGAAGGAAGAGTAAAATAGATCCATCAAAGTGAACATGCTCAGAGTTCAGTGAAGCAACAGGATATCCATGTATTAGTAGGTCTTAACTGAACTGGTGGCTGCAAGTTTCTTTTCTTATGCTGACTTAAAAATGGATAGTAAAGGGGATATTAAACAAGGAATGGTTAGGTAGAAAAGGGAACAGATCAGACAGTAAGAGTGAAGTTTTATAAACATTTCTACAGCAAAACCCACAGCCGAGCTAATACAGGAAAAAAGGATTTAATTCCAAACTGTCTGTATAACATGCAGTCTATGTTGACAAAAGTGAATGAAAGATGGATGCACATTTAAAACACACTGATCTGGTAACATTTTCAAAGTCACACTAATTTGACTAAGCAATGTTCATGACAGCTAAATTTTAGGCTTCATGATGTCTCTCATAGAATAGGAGACTTTCTAACTGAAAGAACTTCAGAAATAACCCTTTGCAAGGCAATTATTTGAACAGTGTGGTCCAAACTATAGATAAAAACTGATTCTCAAATTCACTTCTATTATACATTCAGCAAGCCAAAACAACAGTTTTACAAAACTCAGGGTGCCTTCTGCTATGGAAACAGGTGAAACCCCAAGTTTTCTTAGAATATTTTATGCCTGACATGAGTACAGAAGTTATGATGAACACCCATCACATAAGAGGAACAGATGGATTTAAAAGAACCCATATCTATTAACAGTAACAAGAAATGGTTCAAAAAGAGAATAATTGATTTGATGCTATCCACATCCATAATGTTTATTTCGTTTAATGAGGGAGTAAGATCAAATATGCTGATCACTTCTAGATCCAGAAGTCTAGTCTTTTCAAGCAAGATCAAAGACATTCCACTTCCCCGTTTCCAACAACAGTTTGAAACAGCAAATTGCAAAGAGGAGGACTTCTGAATAAGTCTAAGTTCCCTCACAAAAAAAATTAAAACACCTCAGAAGTATAGCTATCAGAAAGAAAATGCAGCAAGAAACAGTTCAGGCACTCTCTATAAGCCCAGTGCATATATGTGCATTTTTCCAAAAATGTGGATCATTTGCCACAGATCAACATGATGCAGACACACTAAGACTGTCATTGTCATACTAAGTTGCAGACAAACCTGACAGGTCTAGTGTCACACAAGACTGAAGATCCCCAGCCCTTTGCACTGAACTGCCCTAGTTTCTCATAAATTTGAAGTACAGCAGAATGGCCTCTTTTCTAGCCTGTGACTCAACATCATATTCAGCAATCAGGTCAATTCTGCTTTTTTTTCTGTGAGCCAGAGGTACAGCAGAGCAGCAGTCCTGCACGAGTGTGGGGAGGAGAGGAAGATCTGTGCCTGGTGGGAACTCACCACCAAGCAGCCCAATCCTACAACCCTGTACTTGGGTAAGCACTGTAGCCTTGTCATATGCTAAGAATGACCCAGGCAGAGGCATTTCCAGGTATTTATAGGCCAGGACCTGCTGTCACCAAGGGACTTATTCCAAGGCAGTACAGTTTGAGCCATGCTGCTTTGACAGCTTTCCTCAGGTCCCAGACTGAGGCTGGACAACCTCACCCCGACTTGCTACTAGCAAGAACTTTGTTCAAGAACTTTGAACTTTGTTCAAGAACTTTGAACTTTGTTCAGCAGAGACTCCTTTGAAATGAGTAGGGTTATTCTTGAAGCCTTACCTGAGGAGGGACAGGAGACTAAACTGAATCCTATTAGATGTTTAGGCAGTGTATATTAAAATACATAGCAAGTTTCTTACCCAACTTTAAGGATGGGTTTTATCATGCATCAATAAAGTACTAATTCTGCTGTAGCTCAAGTTAATGGTTGCGAGAAATGAAAAATTAAATCCATTTGGAATTATTTTTCTCAGCTTTAATTTTGATGAAATAATTATTTCAAACACAGTCAAACCCGTACTAACAGTACAACAGCCTACCAAAACATATGCGAAGAGAAAGACTGGTGTCTATAAATTCAGTAAGTATGACAGATCATTTAGAAGGCAAAAAAAGCTAATTAAGATCAAGAGCAACATGAACACAATATGGAATAGGCAAAAAAGAAGGCAGGAAACCTGAAGCTCTAAAGGAAAGATTTCCAGTCCTTATATGAAAGTAGCATAACAGCTGTCCAGTAGCAGCACAAAGAAATCTGATGTTTGACTGGAGCTTGCTCAGCTCACAAGAGTATTATGTAAAGCAGGTTTCTGCCACAGCCTGAGATGAGACTTGGTGACCCTGGAGGTTTCTCTTAAAATCTGTTTACCATGCTCCCAGAGCAAGACAACATGCTGCACATCTTCCCCCTCCAGGGAAAAAGATCAGAGAGAAAAAGAATGTGTGACATATGTTACATAGATTGTTCAATGCACTGAGCTATTGAGGTATGGACAAGGTAAGGGTATATATGGAATAGAAAACACCAATTAATTCCATGCAATAGCCAAGAACACAGCCATCTGTACCAGCTTGGTGAGTACATCCATTTCAATTCACACTCAGACAGCTGAGAGAGGAAACCTGTATTGAAAGAAATGTCTTGTGATCGTAGTCAGTGAAAACTTATATCAGGGCCCCAGGCTAAGACCTTTCTTCCTTTGAAAGAGCCATTAAATAAAAGATCTAATCTTATCTGAAACTGCCTTTTGCTGCCAGGATCAGCTGTGAAAGGTAAAATAATTATTATTGTCATTTTCTTTCTGACCTCTACCCAAAACTAGGTGAGACAGTAACATACTTTGAGCCCTACAATTGGGTCTCAAACAGCCCATGCCATTTTTAACCTTTAAGGTCTGTTCAATTTGTACCCTAATCAAAGGATACAAATTTTCCCTTATATGCTTCATTCAGAGTCTGTACAGCAGTATAAAGGTAAATTCTAAACCTATCATCACTGCAGTTTTACCAAGGGGATCTTCATAACACTTTTCTTTCAGTGCCAAAGGAAGCTTTGCTTCACCACTGAGAAAATTCAAGATAAGGCCATTTCTGAAAGCAATCTGCATATCTAAAGATACTGCTGAGAGTTCCATATAGTGGTAATTATTCTCACTCATTACACTACATGCCTTAAATATCTTAATAAAAACATTAAGATGCTGTAGTAAAAATCAGAGATGATATCTTGATCAACAGAAGACATACAAAAGGAGAAACTCACAAAAAATTCAGCCTTAAAAATTGCTCCTGTGAGCTAGTAAGTATTACGTTTGTGCCACAGCTATATTGAAATTAGCACTGTTAGGCTGTATTAACAATTTACTAGTGGAGGGAGCAGAACCCATGAGCTCCATCTAAAAGGTTTATGGTTTTTTTATTATTCCTGTTTGGCAAATTTGTCCCCATTCCCTTTCAAGAGAATAATTTGTTTGTCATTTATGAAAAGGAGAAGAAACAGCTCAGCAGTGAGGTGTTTATGAGAATCCTGGAGACCATTTTCTTAAGGGATGCATAGAATGTCTGTATGGGTCTTCCCAAGCCATGTAACAGTGTGTTGTGTTTTCAGGGGGCTTAAAAACAAAACAGTGTGTCCCACCTAATCTCTCTTTGAATGAAATCAGCCATTGATTTATTAGAGGCAATAGCATAAGGAACTATTAGTCATTCATATTTGAGCTGAACAGAACATTTCCTTGAAATATAGGCTAATCACCATTTAAAAAAAAAATCTTGAAGACCATAATGCTGAAGAGAAAGACTGAGACTGTTCTTTCTTGCTCAGATTTAAGTGTTGTTAGAAAATACCAACTACATTTTTAAGACCCATTTCGAGGAACGCCTACAAAACTGACAAAACCCTCAGCAGAAAACTCTGCCCAAAAGAATGCTCCAATGCATTTATAATGACAAAAGGTAGGGAGCAAGAGTTACTTCACCCACTTCAGGCACGAGTAATCTCTTCAGGTAAGGTCACCTGTTGCTCACTGCTAGGGGCTTATTCGCTGCATTTATTCCTCTAAATCACAGCAACCACAACCTGGATCAAAAGTGAGCCCACAAAAACTCCCGTATACCCTGCAAGCACACAACAAAGGTAATGCACCAAAAAAGAAAACCACAAACTCTAGTTTCACTGCAGGGTGCTACAGAGGCAAGTCATATTGCAAGAAAGTTCTCCTTAACAAGTGAGAAACTATTTTTTTGTCCTCTTCTCTCTTAATATTATGATCTGTTTTTTCACCTCTCCCAAACTTGTAAATACCTTGCTGGAGGTATGAAGTCTGTTTCATCGTTCATTAGTGATTCATTGCAAGACAACTCTTTTACTCAACTAATTAACTACTTTTTGCCAGAGAAAATAAGAACAAGAGGACTGCATGACAGTCCTCTTGTCCTCCTACATACCAGCAAGTAACTTTTTAAAATCTTCACTGCTGTAAAGGCAATTTGGGAAGCACAGAACAAGGACATGATCTGATTGTCAAGTTAGTCCCTGACATATTGCAATAATTTGTAAAAACTAGTGATAATATTAGCTTAAATAATAACTATACAGTTGTCAAATACAAGTCAAAAAAAGACAGGAAAGTTTTGGTCCACTGAACATTAAAAAAAAAAAAAGGCAGAAAGAGCATCAGTTTCCTCTCCTATAATACAGTATGCCTCCCTACACCACAGGAGCATCTTTGAGTAGGGCCACTAAACAAAAAAAAAAATTGAGTTCTCTACTTTTAACATATTTGTTACAAGCACTATATTAAATAATCATGTGTCTAGTGTTAGTTGATTGCAAACAAAAAAATTTCAGCCATCATATTTAAGCTAGTATGTTAGTAACAAGTTGGGAGCATGTATAGAATCAGCTAACTAATCTGAAATTACAAATAGTCACTTTCTAAGCTGTAATAATTCAACCACTCACATCAATTTGTCCACACCTTTGATTGGGAGATCTACAAATAAAAGTCAAAATCCATTTTTATTCCCTGAAGGCAGCAGACTGACAAAAAACCAGAAAAGTTGTAGAAATTGATCTGCCAGCGTATGTTATTGTGGTCTATCCCAAACATAAATGGTGTGTTCATAGAAAGAAGCCCTGCTAGCACACAGCTTCCAGGGCCATAGAACTGATGCCATACAGCAGCTGCCAGACTTTTGTCACTGGGAAAAGGGCAAGGATTCAACACTGCCATGCTTCCCCAGGATATCTTTTTCAGGGCTATCCCACTGATGTCAGGAGGGGCTATGTTTTTAAGCTACTTCAAATAGGATTATTTTTTTCTTTTTCAGTGAACTCTCTACACCTAATGTTGATTTTTCTACCTAAAGCCCTTTACTACACAGTTTCTTTTCAGAGTTCAGACAAAAAATTATGTTGAGAAAGCTTCCTTTGCTCAATAACCTCAGGTGTTTCCAAGGGACAACTTCAAAGAAGGTAGCCTATGAGAGAACTTCACAAGCCCTAAAGTGCTGGCTACTTTGTAATAAGTATAATTCTCTGTGGATATGTGCAGCACTGATTCTGTTGCCAGTCAGGACAAAACAGCAGAGAAAACATCAAAAAGACAAACTTCACCTGACCTTAATCACAGTAAAACTTCAAAGTTTAAAGGAAAACCTCTACCACTTATTTCATTCTGAATGGTTTACAGAGGAAAGAACAACCCAAAACCTGCTTTATAAGGAATGCTGAAGTGGCTATTTTAATTTCTCCAAGTACAGTGGCTTTGAAGAGAGAAACAAGTCCTGTAAACATTGGCCCTCAAGGACAGTTTAATACAGGTTGAACATCAATGCTACTCACTGTCAGGATCTGTCCCCATATGGGCCACCAATTGTTGGCATCAGTGCTTGGCACCAATCGATGGTGGATGGGAACTGTCACTGTTAGTTTGTTCTCTTACCATAAGACTTTCATACCTTCTCTCTGAGTTCCCATGGGCAGCTCCTCGCAACACTGACTCTTTTCCTCTTTCTTCTACACAGCTGGCTGACTCCCTCCTGTCCCTATCACAACCACCCAACCCTTACTCCTCACAGCAGCACAGCCAAGTGACTCCAGCCTGCTAACCTTCCTCTCAATAAGCTGACCCACTCTTTATAACACCCATTATAGGGCACCCTATAGCAGCCTTAATAGGGCACAGCTGTATCCAATAAGGATTGGACACAGCTGTGCCCTATTAAGGGCAGGTCTTACTGGACACAGCTGTGACCTATTAAAGGCAAGGCTGTTCCTACTCTTTGGTAATTAGTACAGCTGCAACTCCTCAGGGGCGAGATTGCCTTCAGCACTGTCTCTATTCTCCTACAGTCCATCTTCCCACAACTCACTAGAGGTTTTCCCCTCTCCTGGAGATCAGCTGGAATGGTTACTGCTTCCTACCACTTAGATTGGGTCCAGCTACCAATCTCCTCTATTCTAAAGTTGCTTTTAGCCTGCTACCATGCATCAGTTTCAAAGTCCTCCTTACCACCATAATTTTGCCTTCCAGATCAACCCATGGCTCTCTGGAAGTCAGTGTTTCCCTTACTTTTCCATAGATGTTTATCTTTGACGTTGTTTAAAGGACTTTGAATTGGATGGAGACTTTACCATCCTTTAGGTATGGAAAAGAAAACTCATTTTTAGAAATTGAAACTACACTGCAAGCACTCTGTCTTCATTTAAGCTTAGGAAATTTTTCTGGATTCTTTCCAAGCAACTGCACTCTAGCCTTACAAAGTCCAGAAGGATATGTTAAATGAATGAACTGAGTCATCTTTAGTACACTACAGATCTCAGCCACCTGTTTTCTTCAGGCCCTTCTAGAAATGCAGAAAGTGAGCTGTTAAGGCCAGACTGTCATTTCGTAGTGTTAACTAAAATTGAGTAAAAGGGATTTTTTTTTAAGCTGAAATGATGAATTAGATGATTATTACATCCATTAAACAATATACTAAGCCTAACATAATCAGAGAAATGAGATTATATTTCAAATAAGAAAACTCACATAATTTTATTAAATGCTAGGTTGCTTCTTGTCATTAATTACAAAGTAAGTACATTTTGCCAATAGCTCACGACACTGATGTGTTACCTCGGTAAGAAAGACACTTTTTCCTGACAGAAATAGGTACAATTGTGCCACTCAGTAAAGTGGTTATATTTAAGCCTTCATCCTGAAAGCAGCAGGTGCAATATCTTGAACAACTACTTGATATTCTTGTCAGAAATACAGCCACAGGTGAAGTCAGCCCGAAGTAATGAGACTACTAATGCTAAATGACACTTCCCTAATAAGACAAATGCCAAAATGTGGTATCATGCAGTTTTTTTCCCTAAATGCATTCAAAGTATACACCCAGTGATTATTTATTATGTACCTATAGAGGAGTTTGAGAGGTTTATATTCTAATGAAGCTATTTCAGCTCCAAACCTACCTGACACACACTACTTGTAACAAATTTGCTTGCTGAACTTCATCTTTCTGTTCATGACATATCAGCAAGGGGCTTCCAGTTCTCTTCAGAAATATTAAAATTTATCTAGTAATTCCTAGAATTAACTGTTGGTTGGTTCTCTTGGTTGGCATTAGGAGAAAAAAGTTACACACTTTTTTGTGTATGTTTTTTGATGGGTCTTGGGAAAATAAACATAAGAATAAAGTTTCAACTCCTATAATAATCTCTTTTTGGTTTAAGCTTGCTGTGAATATTACACTTAGTAAAATCATTTACAAAAGTAGTTAAGCAAGGATACCCAGAAGTGACATCAAAGTAGGAGAACAATATTCCCTCTTTTTTAATATGAGCAGAAATTTCAAGAAGAAGGAAGGAAGCATGTTCACTGCTCATGCTTTGGCAGCTTTGCAATTAGGTTAGCTCACATTCAAGTACAATATTTGAAACCTTGAGCAATCAGAAATCATGCATACAATTACTATGAGGGCTTGATCATAAAGAAATAAATGAAAATTTCAAATCATATTTCTACTCGTTATCTGCTTTCTGAATCTGAGGACACATAGCAACCAGTTTCTGACCTTTTCTTATAATTTTGAGAGATAAAGAAGGCTATTTTATTTTAGTGACTCAAGATACTCACAAATTATAGGTTTTTATGTGCTGGCACTTAGAAGGCCAAACATCATTAAATGCTCCATAAAGAGTCAGCAATACTATGACCACTTTCCAGTAACTCGCACTATCAGTGACTTCTGGAGTGTCTGGAAAGGATGTTAGAAATTAGGTTATTTTCTGAGGAGTATTTTGTACTCATTTTGTTATGAAAGAGAAGTTAGTGTTTGGACCTACTCTCACTGAAGTGAGATTTCAGTGGCAAAACTGTTGGATGTTTAAGTTTTAAGAGAGACAAATTAACTTTTAAATTTTATTCTTCATTAGTTCTTAACATACATCATTGAAAAAAAAAGTCCAAAAAGCTACTGAACTACACCCCCAAAGCTAAAAGTTCATTATCTTTTAGGCAATTTTAGCCTACATATAATTGTTAGACACTGATAAATTCTGTTCATGTGAGTCACAGCTCTAGATGTGAATTATATTGCATCTGGAATAACATATAACTAATAAATCTTAGTCTTTTATCTAAAAAACTATACCTAATCCTATCTTATCCATCACAAGAGAAACTGTATTATCTAATTGGAATAGAATCCTGCAGTTTTTTGCGAACCAGAAATTAAACTTTTTAATGTATGCTTTATCAAATCCCTGAATACTGTAGACTTATTATTCAGAAGAATAGTATGTTATTTTAGAAATAATTGTAGTTTAAATTAAATATGCTTAAGAAAAAAAGTTCCTTGGTATACATGTTTATTAAAGGTTTTGATGAAAATTAATATAATTTGATATTATTATGTGAAATAAATTCAAAACAAAAAACAAATTCAAATGCCAAGTTTGAAAGGTACTCTCAGTAATAAAGTTGAGGAGAGATACTCATACCAGCATTTCCAATTGAGTTCATAACTGCAAGGATTGACACAATATAAATGTTTGAGTTACAGTGTTAAATGTCATGTCTCCTGCTGAATGGTGAAACATTTGAAATACCTTTTCCCAAAGGCTACCGTAGTATCTGCATATGAAAAGGTCATTTAATGTTGGGAATACAGGCAGAGCTAGTTCAGGAAATTAATGTAAGTAAAGAACAAATTAGTAGTTTACTTTACACAGCTCCCACAGAGGTAATATAAAAGAATGAACCCTGTAAGGGCAGTCTTGAAAGCTAGAAAAAAGTGGCCAAATGCAAGTGGGAGAAAGTGATAAGCTTGAACATGTGAGATAATGCCCGCAGCTCTGCGCCTGTGCAGCTCTGCACCTGTGCAGCTCTGCAAGGCTGCATCCCAGGGATGGCACCTTGGACAGGTTGAGTCCTCCCATACCCTCACTCATGTCCACAATTCAGGAATGCTCTCAGGTCACCTCCTGTGCTCCAGGGCCTAATGGGTGAGGCCCTTGCAGCACTCCTGATGCAGCTCTTGAAGCATCCTTGAGGAGATGAGGGCAGTGCTGCTACACAGACCTGTAAAATTGTTTGATGGAGGGAAAACAGAAGGATCTTTTGCCATGCTAAGAAATAGGAAAAAAAGGACAAATCATGGAGAAAGATTAAAATATTGTGGTTTTATCCCAAACATTGCAGACTTTGAAGTCTTGTCTCCTCTACAGCCAGGGCTTATAGATAGATCCTGAGGAATGGCTTCTGGATACTCACAAGTTGTACTGCCATCCAGAAGGTCCCAACACCCTTCTGTTCTCAGCTCAAAACAACCTGAAACCAGGCATGCCATTCCACCATGGCTTCAGCCGCTCTGTCCTCAAATAAAAGTTCCTGGTAAAATGGGCAAGGAACAGCACTCAGTCAAAGGCCCACAAAATACCTGCAGGCCCCTGCAGGTACCAGGGAAGCTGGACAAGCTCTGCTTGCTCCCACCACCTTGTATTTTCCCAAATTGTCCTTCTGAGGGTCAAAGTCAGCAAAGTAGCTGAGGGGAGCTGGCAGTGGTGCCATCCCTGGGACAGGGCAGAGCAGCCAGGCTGGCCCTGGCTGGGGCTGTGGCAGCTGAGCCGCCCTAGCTCCCAGGAGGGGCTGATGGCAGGGCAGGCTCCTCTGCCACACCAGGTCCTGGTTGTTGGGAGGGGAAGCCAGGATGAGAAGGAGAAGGGGAGCAAGGGGAGGCACATGGGCACAGATGGAGCAGGTGTGACACAGAGGAGCGAGGCCGAGGCTGTGCATGCATTGAGCACAGCCAAAAGCAGCAGCTCCTGAGGACAAGGCAGCTGTGCCCACAGCTGGCTGTGTACAAGCTCTGCAGGAGCACTGGGTCAGCCACTGCCAAAGCAGGCTGTGAGGTGGCAGATTTGGGAGGCCTGCTGGCCTCAGCTTTGGCACCCTGTTGACATTGAAGACGTAAAGCTTTTGGACTTGACAGTGGCCAAAGGGTAGCATTGACATGGCTGGCTTTGATCTTACAGGAAAAGTACATCTGCAGCTGTGCAGATGTGATCTTCTTGACGAAAACGTTGTGGGGGACTCCTCAGCCATTCCATGTGGTTGCTCCATCATTGGGAAACAGCACAGCCCCCTGTATGCCAGGAATTTTGATGAAGGTATTCATCAAGGAGTGATTTTCAGTGTGTCCAATATTTCTGCCGTGCCTGAATCAATTGACATAAATGCCTTCTGATCTTATGACAACATGTGTGGTAGGTCTGATCTGAATACTAAAATATTCCATATATTTTTCAACAGCAACAAATCTATTTTTGACAAAGAAAAAATATAGCAATTCAACAGATGCACTTCTAACACCAGGAGCATCAGAAAATCTATCCCTAAAGCTCTGACTGGGCACCATGGGGGTATATAAGAGACTTAAAAATCATAATTGCCTTAAACACTAATAAGATCAACAAAGGACTTTGGGCAAACTGTATTAAGAGGCTGCTAACATCAAAGCCCACCCTCTTAATATCACTGTCACTACCAGCCCACCCCAAATATGCCTCCTGGATTTGGGGAGTTTGGACAGTGAACTCAAGGTAGAATAAAGGTGGCACTATTGTTCAATTATCTCTGATCTTAGGAGAAGTAAACAAGGCTGAAGGAGAAGAATGTATCCACAAGGAAAGACAAACTGAGCAGCTGCACTGAAAATCAGCTCTGGCTGGGTTTGGGGCAGGCAGGCCATAGTCCACAGACTCATTTTCCAAGGCCAGGTATGCACACTCTCCCTGCCTGCCAAGGGGGAGGAGAAGAGGTTTTTGTGTGTATGATGGCAAAACCTCTGGTGCAGAGGGGTTGAACACCCATCACCAGAGGCTACAAGCCAGATAAGAAGCAGACCCTGCAGAGAGCCTTCCCTCAAACAAACTGGCTCAGATGTAAAACTCCTCCAGCCACTGGGAATGTCATATTCACAGAGGACATTGACGTGAAAGGCAAGTGTCTTGTTTTAAAAAAAGTCATAAATCATCAAAGACCACAGAAGCACTCCCTAGACTCATTCCTAAGGCCTTGCACAGATCCAGAGTGTGTTGTAAAAGGCAGTGTAAAACTCCCCAGTGCAGAGGAGGTGCTTGGCATGTTCCCACAGATATCTGAATGCACTGTCTGTTTCATGGGACCCCCATCACCAAGAGGACCAGAAGAAGAGGACAAATGGAACCCTGATGGATCCCCAAGGATGGTGAATATCTTTCTACTTCATCTTCTTTCTCTCCCCCACCTTCCTTCTGCCTTTCCTATTTCTTTCTCCCTCTCTCTCTGATCCAAAAACACAAGACACTACAAATTCCATTTTGGCATTGTATAACCTAACATCACTAGCATGCCTGTGGTATGAAATAGCATAATGTTCTGTGACAAGATGTAAGCAAGAATGAGTGAGAAGATACCAAATCTTTCAGTGTATAGAATGTTTTCAGGCCAAATATCATCGACTTCTTGTATCTTATCCAAATATACATTAATGAATTGGTGCTGACAGAAAATGCATGTGAGATCAAAAAATAAACAATTTTTCAGTTTCTGTTATATTGGACACTATAATTTCCTTCTTTGTTCCTTTCTTTTATTTTTCATGAAAATAAAAATTACTTTCTCTTCAAATTAAAGTAATTACCATTAACCTTCAGTATCACAAATTAGTATTAAGCACAGGTGCTAGGTTGGCCAAGTGTTAAAAGAAAAGAGAACCAAAAGAACAGAGAAGGTCTTTATGACAGCAAGCTCATAAAAGTTTCATAAAAATGTTAAATAGATGGAGAGGAAAAATAGGTCTTCTTAGAGAAAAAAAATCAGCAGTGAAAAGGCCATTGCAAATTCTGTATGCCACTGAGATTTCACACACTTTCTCCCTCGAACAAAGAATTTCTGAACTTAAAATAAGATCTATTAGTCTTTTATAGAAGTCTCACATAATCCCCTTTCCTCCATAATATTTTTTAGATTTCATGATTGTTAGTACATAACCAAGATTTCATCAAAATAACATAGAAAATACTGATGCTTCCTGTGCTATTGTGGAAAGAAAATTATTCTTCTTAAGATGTAAAGAGATATACAAGTCACATGCTACTTTGTTGGCACTGATACATGCCTTTTATTAATTGTAAATGTTTTCGTTCTTTTACATGCAATTGAATAGTTTGTTTGTATGGTTTTCATGCACTTGTCTTTTGAGGAGATGATCATGATACTGTGATCTTACAGGATACCTTTAATGAAATGAGGTTTATCTTACTCTATTTTGAAGAGCACTCTCTGGTTAGACTCTACAGTTAAATTGAGTGAATTTAAAGACTGATGTTTCTGTATGTAATTGTATAAAGAAACAAACCCACAGCTGCTTGGAATAGAGAATTTTGAGGCATCTGTGAGACTGCACTACATGAGAGCAGAGATCCCACTTACATGATAGGGATTCCCCTAGAAGGTACAGAATGCATTAAACTGTTTCCTTTTCAGTAGTATTTCTCTATTTCTAAAATGGTGGTATATTTTCACCATCTATGTATATTTTGAACATCTATGTGTTCAAAAAATAGTGAACAGTGTTTTTGTTTAAAATATGGTCTGAAGGCAATTTTTTTTCTGTCTCCTTTGAGACTGAGCCTCAGAAGGTAATATTGAAATTAGCCATTGTTCATTTCCTTTGGTATCATCAGGATCCTGATTGCACGGATAAAACATAAATGGGGAAGGGATGGGGAAAAGCCTGTCAATCTAAAACAATACACAAATTGTTGCCACAGATTTCAGCCTATTTCCTTCATGATTCAATTTAAACCCCTCTGGGATGCTTACCCATATAAGGAGATAAGAAACTCCTTCATGTATGCAACATGAACCAATTCCAAGACCAATGTGTTGCAACTCTTTCCAATGAATTGCAATCCCACATGGAGAGTGAAAGATGCCCCCAAAGGCTGTCTGGGCTGACTATTTGGGTAACACAATGGCCTCTCTCCCGCTGTCACTGCATCCCCTTCCCAGGTGCAGGCTGAGGGGAGGGTGTGAAAGTGCTTTTGATGCATTTGGGAGGGTGAATAAAAATGCAGAAGGCTACTCTTGAAATGTCAGCCTGATGACAGGAATTACTGGCACAACTATGAGCAAGCCCTTTCCTGCAAAATCATTGGCAACAAGAAACTTCAAAATGATGGACAGAATTTGTATTAGCTTAAACTACAATTGTTAGAATTTCTACGGTCCTCCATCCTACATAACTGGGTTTCATATTTTACGTGTACAAGATCTTTGGTCTAAGATTAGTTTTTCCTCAAAAACATATTTCACATTGCTATGGCATTTTCAAATGAATTACAATCTTATCCTATACATCTGTCCAGGTTTTAATATAATCAGAAAAGCATATGGTTATGCATATTAACATACTATGAGAAGAAGATGCGTTAGGCAGACCTCAGTTTTCAGCTTTGATAACTTGACTATTTATAAGCGGTTGGAAAGCAAGTTAAATGATAGAGAGAGGACAAAAAAAAAACTGTTTTAAGGATGCAGATTTAAATTAATGAATCTGGGGTTGCATGCATATACAAGCGCAAAAACAGAAGAAGGAGTTGGGGCTTATATTTCTGACAATTTTCAAAATGCCACTGCAACTTGATGCAGAGGGAGACCAAAGGATAAAGGCTGTGTAAGTTTGGAGATTTTGATAAATATCAGCAGCACTCATCTTCTCACTTTTGCCTCTCTTGGTTCCAACATTCCTTGGGTGTCTGTTGCCTGTACAGATGCAAGGGGACTGTATTTTCTACAGATACAGCAGTACAGCGAGGCCATGTTTAAAAGCACAAAGGCATAGTCGACAAAACCCAGTAATAGGTTTTTAGGAATCTAAGAGCCAAACCAATTATCTCAGTGTACAGAGTGGAAAAATCTAACAGTATAAGAAACCCCCAGAAATTGTTACTGAATTCTGGAAAACTATAAAATACATCTTACTTATGTGAAAGAGCCAAGGCAAGATTACCAAAGAATCAGAGAAGACAAATGGCTCTGCAAAAATGTTTTTGAAGTCTGATAAAGGTCAGCTGAAGTGAAAGATATATCTAAAAATGAAATGTATCCATTCTTCTGACTCCTGTATGGGCTATTCACTTAAGAGCTGGACTCAGTCCTTGTGGGTGCTTTCCAACTCTGAGAATATTCTGTGATTCTGTGAAAAGGCTTTACTCTATAACAATAATAAGGGCTGATTACTACTGGCATAGCATTTTTGCATAAGGATTTCCATTTTTACTTAAATAGTTTGTCTGCCCTAATCTTAGGTTAGTGCTTTCTGGGAAATTTCAAACTCTTATTAAATTGAATACAAACATTTCCATGGAGCCCCTTTAAAAGAAGTCTAAATTTATCTGGACTGAATATCCACTTATTTTATTTTTCAAAAAACAGCAAATGACTGATGAAAAAAAATGAGAGTTTCAGGGTTATACAATGCCTCTGAAAATTCTCACTGTAGAGAATGACAGTATTTCCCAACTGTCTTATTGCATCTTCCTTAGCTAACACAGTGGGCATATCAAACAAATAAGAAACGCTAAAAACAAAATTAAGATATTAGAGAGGAAACAAAATAGAATCTGATAAAAATAAAGTAAATCACCAGACCCTGCTAGGGCTAAGTTTAACTTCTCATTTAAAGATGATATTTGAAGATAGTATTTTTAATGCATTGTCTGACACTTTACTGCAATTATAAAAAAAAAAAAAAGGAAAAAAAGGCGAACTTTTTTTACTGAATTAACATACAGGGATCTTCTGAAATAATCTCTTGCATAGCACTTTGCAGCCAAAGGAACTGTCTGTAATTATCCTTTTTGTCCCTTTTGTTCATTAGGATTTTTTTATCTGTCCAGTTGTGGGGGGAAAGCAAACACTCTCAGAAAGACAACTAAGTAGAAGCTAGGTTCTCAATGGTGCTGCAACAAAGCTTGGTAGCACACTCCAAGTACACCTGCCCAGGGAGAATGACCTCTCTTCATGTAAGCCTTAATTGACCTCTGAAGTAGTGCAGTGGTCTTTTGTGCCCTGTACTGATTCCTAATAGAGTTGTGGTTGATGCTTTCCTAGTAACCATTTTCACTCAGTGAGCATTAGAGAAGCCTCATTGTAACATCTAAAGAAAAGCTCAGGAATGGCAGAGCTTTTATCTGGACTAAAACCCTGGTGTGAAAAGATTCACTTGGCACTTCTCAGCCTAAGATTAGAGTTTACCTCAATAAGCAGCAAACAATCAAGACTAAAAATGACATCCAAAAAACCTCTGCAATATCTTGTTGGAACACTCACTACCAGCCTTGCTGTCAACCCTACAACCCAAAGAGAGCTGTAACTGAAGTTTTATAGGAAAGTGACTTGCAGGACCTCCCCCCACAGTACTCGATCTTCTGTTAAGTCTCAGCAGCAGCTATAATAATGTCTGCATTTCCAATGAAAAAATCCAACCTGAGACAGAAAAGGCTGTTAACAACATCATATTTTAAAATGTTATCACATACATTGACTGGGAATAGAGGTTAGATGGGACAGTTTTCCTTGGCAATATTAATCAGATTAATTACTTCATTTTTTTTAGTCAAAGAAGATAATGATTTTGCTCTTTTTATAAGTATGTGTCTGCCTATAACAAAAAGCATTGATGATCAAAGATAAATGGATTTAAGACAAAATAAATCCAAATCTGAATTATCTATTACACTGACATCATAGTGCTAGGAAGAAAAGATGAAACATCACTTCCTGAATTGCATCCACTTTAGTCACATTTTCTTATAGATGTCAGCTCTGTCAGAATATCATCTTTCTGAATGAATTAGTGCAAAATTTAGTATTTCACTTTTAAAGAAGAATAAGATTGTAATGGCATTTCAATTTTCCTTCATCCTCTTGTTCAGACTTGATAAATGCACTCTCACAAGCACTGCTGCTCATCTGACATGATGCCTGCAATCTTAATTTAACAAATATGAAGAAAATGCAAAGTCAGAAAACATTTTGGTTTTCTTAACATTTTTTGAGATTTCTGCTAACTATTTTTTCTTGACTACTTAATTTGAGTGAATTAGTAGTCACTTTTTCTCCCCTCCTAAGCAATGTTTTATTCTGAGTGGGTATTCATATTAACAGAGGTTGATGAACATAAAAGACAATGTCAATGAAAAATATCTGAAGCACTTCTGTATATTCATGCATGTATACAGCGCAAGAGACAGACAAGCTGGTTTTGTCTCTTACCAATGGGGTGCTGTGAAGTCTTTTGCTTAACCACAAATGAGCATTTTTCTTTCTTTTCTTAGAGTTGTGTCAGAACGCGACACTTGGAATAGACATTTCCCCTGAGAAAACTGCTGTGCTTACCATCCTTGAGAAACAAAACAATGCAAAACCCAACTGCAGGCACAACTAAAGGCACAACAATGACTCAAGTGCCAAATGTTGACTGGGCAATCTTTCTGAGAGACACCATTAGAGATTTTCCATCTTTTGAGCACACAGCACCACCAGTCATCTGCTACACAGGGAGCTCTGTAGCTGGAGCTTTGACTAACTTTGGACTCAAAGTTAGTCAAAAGCATTAGCAGTGGCAGGAGGGGTCCTAGGATATAGGGACAGGTGAAAGTTTTGGGGAAGCAGTTTGGTTGCTCCTGGCAGATCCTAAAATGTGGATCCTAAAACTGGGCAGAAAAGTTGAGCCTTCCTTTGCCTCTCCCAGTAATCCCTCCCAGCCACTTTCTTTGCTTAGATCTGAACTCTAACAGAAAAAAATGAAGTTATGCCATTTGGCTGGTGATATTACAATCCAAAAGGTAAAAGAGAAGTTTTAGAAGCTGGGAACTTCAGAAAAGAAAGAAAAAAATAATAATGATGATGGAACAGTGCTAAAAGGGATTCTGCAGAACAGAAAGAATCTTTTAGTAAGTTTTTATTTTCTGTATTTTGGGAAAGAGACAGATAATGTATACATACCAGAAGATGGTGGTGGTGTTGATGGTGATGATGAATGGTAATGTCCCTTCCCAACTCAGAAGGAAATCAAGTGGCAGCTCCAAAGGCTCAGGCATTTTTAAATAGATGTATTCAGATAACTTCTGACAGAAGTTGCTGACGAGCCTCTAAAATACTAGAAACTATTTTCAATAGATGTTGGCAGTCATGAAGTGCCAGAGATCTGCAACAAAGGCAGTGTTCTGCAATATTTAAAAGGATAAGTGAGTTAACCTGAGTAATTACAGGTCTGTCAGCCTGACATCCATTTTGGAAAAAATAGCAGGTTATTTTTGTCAGCTGACATGGAATTTGTGTACAAAAAATATTAAGGGAATGGGGCAGTGTAAGGGTTGCCAAACATTATGTATATGTGGAAACTAGGTATTTCCAATTCAGTTATCTAAATCATCTCTTATAATTGAATTTATAATCTTGGTTATAAAAAGTAATGTAATCAATGCAATACTTTTCAATTTCCACAGGACGTCTACCTTCATTTTGCGTGACATTTTGGCTATGAGCCTGGAATGATAAGAATCAGTACTGCAGACATAAAATAGATTAAAATCTGGCTGGTAGGTTTCAATATACACTTGCAGTAAAGGAACACTAATTGATTGGATGCCTCTTTATTGTGTCCCATAAGGATCTGTCCTTAGATTTTACAAGTTAACATTAATCAGTGACCTGGAAAAACAAAAATACAAAAGCATTACCAATAATAGTTGCAACTGACAGAAAGATTGGGAGACAAGTTACCAATGCAGTCTGATCTAGGTTAGTCAGTAGACTGGACAGAGACAAGGAAATATGCAGTTAAATACATACATAAATTTAAACTTTCAAGAACTAAAAATGCTATGCATAAGGAATATTGGAGTCCATCATGGGATGCAATTACTGGCATGGTAATTATAACAGATAATCCCTGAAGGTAATGCTGTGTCTAAAAACAATAGAATTGAAGTTTAGTTTTGTAAATAAGTGTGGTACTGTGGTAACAGAGATTATACTACCTTACCTCTAATTCACAGTATTACAACTGCTTCTGCACTGATATCCAGCATTACAAGATAATGGAAAAATGGTGAAATCCCAAAGAGTAGCCATCAAGATCATGGAAAACAGAAGGATGTAACTTTAAGTGAGCTATACAAAAGCTGAGTCTCTTCCTCAAATTAAAAACAAACAAACAAACAAAGCAACATCCAAAAGTAAAGCATTAAGCAGGTTTTAATTGTAGGAGAAATTAAAATCTAGAACAACATTTGAAGACAACCATTGGTATTAAGGAACTTACCAGGCTGGATTTCAGAGTGAGTTAAGTGCACACACACAATTTTACAATGTAAGGCATCCTTGAATGAAATGCTTGGAGAGTTGTGATTTTTAAGTTGAAACTTCTGCTCAAGTGGCACTAAGGCTAGACCTCTGTCTCTACTCTGTATTCCTAAAATATATCTCCTATTTCAAAACAGTTAAAGCTCTTACAACACCACAACTTCTACAACCCTTGGGAACATCTTAAAAATGGAGATTTTCTAACTGAAGCACATGAAATGTCATTTATCTGTAATATATTCCTATATCTCATCAGTACAGTTGGTCACACTGGTATGCAGGCTGCTTAAGCGCAAAGCAAGCAACTTAGGAATTGTCCATAAGAATGCTCTAGGCTGTAAATCAAGATTAAATAATTTTACACTTCTAAGTCCTTGAGAGGCTAGAGTTTGAAATGCTAATGCCATTATCTCTAAGGTATTAGTTGTGAAAATTTCAGTGTGGTGTTACAAACTCAATGAGGTCTCTGCAGACATGAAAGTTCAAATCAAGCAATTCAGCATTTAGAGCACTCATCAGAAAAGTGGACAATATAGCTTCGATTTCAACCTGAGAGAGTAAGAAAATACATCTTTCACATAGGAGAGTGGCTTAATCACTGAATAGGGTGCTTCTTGAGCTGGATTTTACTGGATCTGGCTGCAATGGAGTGAATTTTCCTCATAGCAGTCTGTATGGGCCATGATTTGGATTTGCAGCTGTTTGGATTCACTCTTGTTCTACCTATTTTCTCTCCTTGTCCCCTCAGCACAGAGTGGGGAGGGATGAGTGAGTGGCTGTGTTGGCTGCTGGTCAGGGTCAACCCTCCACAGGGAATAACAAACACAAAAAGAGTTCTTGCAAAATACAGCAGTGTCACATTTGGGAGTAATGCTTCAAAACATGGTATTCTCTTCTCAGGGAAAAGTTGATCCATAACCTCTTCAGTTAGTGTCGTCAGTGAGATAACATTTATAATAAGAGCCCCTATCATGTGTCCTTTCTTAGCCCTTAAGAGTGTCCCAGGATAAAACATTTTCTTAATGTTAAAATCATTTCAGTTGTCCTAAGCACTTTTCCATAATAAATGCATGAATGAATCACTTATCTCTAAAGCCAAGGTGCAACCAATCACCATTTCAAGGCGTGTTAGTCTAAGGGAAAACAGTTATTTTGTTGTGTTCTCTTCATTTAACTGTGACACATATTTAGATCCCTCTTTTCTACTGGGTCTACTCCTAATTGACAGTGAGCAGAACTTCTTGCTACATACAGAGCTTAAATGCTCTGAGTAAAATCAAAGTGGCAGAAATTAAGGGTAAAGCATCTGTGCTTGCAAGTGTGCTCTACCCTGACCCTCTTTTTTTTTTTTTTTTTTTGCCTATTGGTGTTTCTGACTACAGTGTAGAGAAAAGCATTTTCCCTTTATCCTAAGTAACAATGGACTTTGTCACCACAAACGTCATTAGTAGCAGCATGAAGTTACCCTGAGATTTAAATTCAAACTTACATTACCATGGAGCAATTCTTTATAGACATTAACACTTTTAGAATGTATCCCTGAAATTTTCCTACACAAAAGTAAGGCAAACTGAAGAAATATTGTTTCTATTTGTAAGATGTACAGGCTTTCCCTCAGGTTCCATGTTTTATAGCCCTCTTTCCTCATATACATGTACAGTTTGCTTATATGCTTGTTTATTTACTTGAAATTGTATAATAATTAAAACCAAACTTCTTCCTACAGAAATCAGTGGCAAATCTTCAAAGGACATCAATGACATTAAATTGAATGTTAATTTTATTCTTATATTAAAATAATCCAGAGGTTGGAAAAGCCAATTATTATTTAATTGTAATGACTACAAAGCTTTTTTTCCAAATTATTTGCCTGTCTGAAAACTAAGGTCAGATCAGGCATTTAGTTTTTTCAATCTAGAGAAAATATGTTTGCAATTGACTGAGGGCATGATCATACATTCTGTGTGGTTCAGAGATGCTTATGCCTTGCCTTCCAAGCTACAAAAATCTGGTGGATTATGTTAAAAACATGAAAAGAACAGCTCGGAGATGAATGATTTTGCAGTACTTGTGTGCTTTTCCAGAAGGCACTACCTTCCAAAAACAATAAAAAGCCAACTGAGCTTTTTAGAGATTGTTCAAAGTATCAATATAGATTCTGAGATACAAACCTGGGAGAGGGAGTTGTAGGAAAGACTAGGAGGCAACATTCAGAAAAGTATTGGCTGTGATTATTATGGGATGGTGTGATGAGACCTGGAGTCAGAGGCAGAGACAATTAGGAGATTCCTATAGGATATTTTTGTTTCTCTAAGGTGCTGATTCAGCAAAAGCAAATGATTCAACAAAAATCCTATCATATCAACAAATTTCCCCCCAGAAGAAGGCAGCCTAGTGCCCTTTCATGGTCGCTTCCAGTTGTCTTCTGCATGCTGCTGTTAGAAAATGAAACCTGCCTACAAAGAAAGGCAGCACAGATAGGGCCTATTCTAAATATGATCTGTGTATTTTTTTTAATTCTGTTTCACAAAACATTGTGTGTTCCAAATTTTAAATTAGTATTTGTTAGAGGCTAGACAATTTAAATAGCATCCTTGAGACTTAAAGTTTCTAGAAGTAGAAGAAGCCTGGCAACACCAAAAAAGCCATTAGCCTTTTACATCAGAAATCTTTGTGTCGCAGAAACACAGAAGTAGTTTCTTTCTTTTTCTGCTTTGTGTGTTATTTTCCTGCATGCATTATGATAAAAGAGCTGCCTAAGCTTGAGAATTTAAGCACATACAAATTAGCATTCTAAGATTATTCATTATAACAGAAATAGGAAAAAAAATCCAGGTGACATTTATCATAGTGTAATCCAGTATAACAAACGAGTAATTAAAGCAAAATAAACAAAACACTTAAAAATAAATCATAGCTTTTACATGGGTAAATACAATCGTTTCAACATTCAGTTAGCTGCCTACTTACCTTGATCTTCTATTCATAAAATTAGAAAATAATTAGAAATCAGAAAAGAAACCTAATAAGTTTTTTCAGCACTTCACTTTAAATTAAGAAAGGTAGTAGCAACTAACTTTTTTTGTCACTTCAAAACAGCACATCCAAAATCCTGCCTTTTTTCTCTAGTGGGTTGCAGCCTGTCTTCATTTCACCCACTCATCAATTTTCATAATCCCTTGATATGCACAGTTCTAAGACTCTTTGGTTTCCCCCTAGACTCACCCACTGCAGAGTCCCTTACAAGGCTTATAAATGTCTGCTTTATCAGTAGAAAGCCTGTCTTTAATGTGAGATAAGCACAACCAGCCTCATCTTTTAAGGCACTGGGCATTGATGTGATTCCAATCTGCTCCCAGAAACTGTATTGTCTAAGTGTGTGGTTAGTTCTTGCCCTCCATAATCCAAGTGCTTGAAGTTAAGATAGCACTCACTTGCCATTTGGGATCAAGCAAGAGCATTCTGCACCTTATAGGATCATCACACAGTATCATCATGGCTAAATTTCAGTCAATAGCTCCTATTGACTTCATTACAGTCAAACCATAGTCCTGAATACAGATGTTTTACCAGAAATTTGAAGACAATGTTATTATTCATTTATCCTCAGGGAATGAGCTATAAAAAGCAGTTATGTGACTCTGGATATTCGTGGTACCAGTGCATTCCTGTTTCTCACTTCACAGACAACAACACCTCTATGACAAAGGTGGAATGCATTATTTCACATATATTTGGACTCAGTAAAAAAGTCAGAAGTACATGATGTGACAAGGACAAAGGATTTTACAAACATGGCTATACTCTAAGTTGTCTTGAAGGCATTGTGTTATAACATGTTGGCTGGGATCTGAAACAACCAGAAAATATTGATGTCCATACTCTATCTCCTAAAGTTAAAACAGATAATCAGAAATTCAGCACTGAATTAACTTAGAAAAACTGCTGGGTAAGAATGTTAATAAACCTAGCTATCAAGTTCTAGCTTTCTTTCATAGTGTTTTTCAATTCATTTACTTTGCATGGACTGTCACATGAATTAAATCATTTTAAGTACAAAGAAGTATTCTAATTGGTGAGACCTCTGGAAAATGTCATTGCATCTTTTTTAGAAAACTTGCGGTTTTCTTCAGTCACAGGGGGCAACATCTGTGTCACAAGTAAGAGAATAAGTGAAATGTAAATTCCACATGCAAATGGAAATTTTCCCGAAGCAAACAAAACCAGTAGGAACTGGGGTTCTGTACTCTTAAGGGCAAAATGCATTACAGAGACCAATTGCTGATGAGAGGACAAATACTGATTTAAAATACCGCATGTAAACTGAAACAGTGGGCTTAACTTGACTGATGAGATAATTTTGTTCTGAGTTTCTCTTCTTCTACAATCAGTATCCACAGCACAGCATACTCTGGATGTTCCTAGGCAGCTGAATAAAAAAAACATTAAGATATTCTTCACATAAAACATTTTTCTCAGCTCCTTACATAACTAAAACTATTCACAAATGAGCAAGATTTAATGAAAAAAGAATTGTCACTTCTTACTACCTGTCCACGACCACCTATCAAATTCCAGCCCATACATTTGCTCCAGATCCAGCTGTGCTGTGTCCAGTCACATGCATTTCAAATAAAACTGTCCTGGAATATCTGCAGCTAATTTTGATCAGACAACATCAAAAGTTTGAACTTTATTCAGTCATTTATCTCAGTGCTTAATCACCAGCACCAGTGAAAACATTGGTGTTTTTCTAATTGGAATTAGTTGGCTTACCAGGGATCAGTGCTTGTTTTGCATTTAACCATTATGATGCAGAGCCATGTAGTTCCCAGTGGCTTTGTTTGCTTGGAGAAAAGGAAGCATTTTTGATACATAAAACTTCATCTCCAGCTGGTTTGGATTCCTACTAGTAAGCAATTTTTTCCAGCCCTCAAATCGTTCAGGGTTTTATCTTTATCTCTTTTCAATATCTTAATATTGATTTTTATAAGTTGACAACAGAACTGAACAAATACCAAAATTAAAATTAATAATCTTTAGATTTATGTGAAGTTCCCACTTTCTCAAGGATGACATTAGTTTTTGGGTTGGGAATTTTTTTATACATAGTTCCTCTATAATCATAAAGTGTATTAGGACTTCTTTCAAGGACACAGTTCTCCTGTGTAAGCTGTACTTGATGGTCACCCTTGATTTGCTGAGATCAGTGTGCTGAGCTTAAATTTATGGGACATCTGTTTTTCTGACATTGCACAGTGCTTTTTCAATAAAAATATTCTGTAATACTGATTCAGTGACTGAAAAGAAATTTAAGATAATTGATCTGCACTTTCAATCCGTAACTACCAAGTTTGCATTTTCATGAGGGAATAAAATCAGGTTTGTTTGAGAAGAAAAATTCTTCATAGCATCACACTGATTTGTTTTAATTTAATTACAGGTTTTTGTCAGCTGAAGTCTGCATCACCATCTTACTATTATTCTGAGGATTGCCATCTCGGTA
Organism: Lonchura striata; assembly: GCF_050655825.1. NCBI lineage: Eukaryota > Metazoa > Chordata > Aves > Passeriformes > Estrildidae > Lonchura > Lonchura striata. The sequence continues at coordinate 65,061,917 of NC_140705.1, read as the reverse complement.
GCCAGAGATGTCAGGCATAGCTCGTTTGTCTTTTGTGTTTGGATTTTTGGTATAACTCAATACTGTCCATTTTTGTCTGCTCTATAATATATTGAAATCAGTATTTGTTGACTCACTCAACTTCACAGCATCAGTTTTGCACATTACTGTCTCAATGCCACTTTCACTACATCCTTATTCTACCCTTTTTCGGGATGTCAGCATTGAAGGACATGAGTAGGGCATGGGTAGGGGGCATATGTAATACTGTATTGTTTATCTCTTTCTGAGTTTGGTGGCAAATCCATAAGGAACTCCTGGAGAACCTTCCTGTCCTAATGACATTTCCAGGTTGGCACTCTGTGGGAGAGAAGGAATTCTGCCCCTAGGTGACACACGCTGACATCATGTCACTTAGTATGCCCACACTGAGCTGTCAGATGTTGGTGTCCTGGTCTAAGTTGACAGGGGACAAAGAATGGTTTGAGTTGTGCAGGTATCCACCTGAAAGAGGAAGGTTAAGCCTATTTAACTGGAAATGCAGTGACACCTGAAAGCCACAATTGTAGTGCCTTGAGGGTGGAAGGGAACAAGAAAGGACTAAGTGACACCCAGCCTGCCAGGGCCACTGTCAAGGCTGCTGTCTGACTGATTCCCCCTTCTCAAAATCTTCAACGCTTTTGTTCCAGTGGAGCAGCTGTCCCAGCTCAGCACTTTGCTTCATATAGCTGACAGCTGTAGAGTTTTTAATCCGATGCTGAATGGGTTTATCCTCCCAGGAAATATGGCCTGGAAAATAAGGGAATCCTCCAAAAGAATGCCATCAGCCCCACTGTAACCCTTTATGAATAGTTCAATAGGAGTGGATTTTTACTTTCCAGTCTCTCAAATAATCCTACAGTTTTCCAGTGCTCATAACACAGCATTTCTCAACAGTACCACCAATATTCAGTTTCACATATTTGCTGTTTTGGCAAGAGACTGAAATCTACTCATGTGGAACGTGCAGTTAGGGAAATACATTCTCATTAGGAGGATCACCAATTTCAATATCCATCACGTACTTCTACATGTCAAATTTCTATTTACTGAAGCCTTTCCACAACATCACAAGGGTAAGAAAGGCTTAAAAACAGTCTTCAAAGGCTTTCTCGCTTCCTGGCAATTAATTGCAAATTTATCTTTTATATTTATATTCTACTCCACCTAGGAAAATATATTCAATGTTCAATGGAGCATGGCCAAACATTTTAAAAGAGAATTTATGAACACTTATTCAGAGTCCCAATAGTTGTCATTCAAACAATATTCATGTCTGGTCCTTATTGCTGTTTTCCAGGATGAGTTTGTTTGAATAAATGTCTGGGAAATTATTAGCTTGTGCAAACCCGTCTGTATCCACAGATTAATAAGAATGAATGTTGCTGGTGAAACCACTGAATTTAAGAAAATGAAGGCTTGTTCCTCACACATTTCGCAAAGAGAAGCAAGAGTTAAATTTACTGGAGAGCTTGAATGAGAAGAACTCATTCAAGATTCAGCCTCCTTCTAGTTGGAAGGGAAAAGTTATGTATCTGAATATCCTCTAATATCTATGCAAATCCAACAAACACAGTTCTTTTTTCGCACAATTTTACTCTACTCCGAATTAACTAGGGCATACACCTAGATGTGGAATTCACAACCCCTGCAGATTTTTACAGCTTTCCAAGTATTGTCAGCTCAATAACCTGAAAAGACAACATCTGATGGCTGTGCTAAGCTCCATTCAGGATCCACTGGAGTCCACAGGGTGCCACCAATTAACTTCAATGAGTATTTGATAGGTGCCTTATTGCTACACTTGCTCTCTGCACCAGCACAGGACACGATTTTCTCTGTTTTGTCTACCAGAACTGCCAAATTCCCATGCTTAAAATAATACTGTCAAATTTTCAAGGGACTTATAAATCATTGATGGCTGTTAATATAATTCATTTGTTTATAAAAATATTCAAGAGAGATTATGGATGGAAATTGTTTGAACAAATGACTGTGATACAAACAATATCACTTGTCAATAAAATAAAATATATCTGTCACACTGGTCTTTTGTAGACACAAGCCACTTAGGCAGTGGCACAGTAAATGAGGAAACAGCTTGTGATGCACAATGCCCATGTCACAAAATGCTATTAAGATGCTCTGGCTCTGTAGGTAGCAGTGCCAGACTGTAGGTTAGATAATGGAAAATGAAGGCAACCTTACATATTGTGCATTGATTTCTTTTTCATGTGTTTCTTGTGTTACTCATTTGCTCATTGAACTCACAAAAGAAGAAGCAACTATTGATTTAGTCTTAAGCCATATACAAATTGTTAAGACCTAACTATCCAAAATGTGGTCTGCAATTGTGACTTTAGTGATATTTGGACAAAAAAGAGCTACATGTGAAATAAAAAATCAGTTAAAGTAATGTTTAATTCAAAGCAAAATAAACTATATCAAGATGAGAAAGCTAATTTTAAGGACATTAAAAGGAGTAGCCAAAAGAGTGAAATACTAAAAAATTACATAAAGATTAGTCAGGAATAGTCAGAGCCAAAGTTCTAAAAGGATTATAAAAGCTGGCATGATAAAGCAAAAAAGTAAATTTCCTAATGCTATTATAATAAACAAAACAAAATAAGTAAAATTAAAACAAATACTTTGAAAAATCTAAGTTGTGTCCTAATGAGGGAAAGAAAACAGAATATACCTTGACAATTGAAATACAAAACCAGAAAAAAACAAGACTAAACAATTCTGAGACATAAAGGCATAGAATCTAATAACCCATCATTCTTCAAATATTCAAGAAATGGGAAACTAGCCTGATATTCAATGATAGCCAATTATATAAAGAGAGCACTCAGGGAAGATAAAACCACAACAGAAAAGTTAAATTAATTCTCTCAGTCTGCACTGCCAGTGAAGGCGGATAGGAGAGTTCTCACACAATGGTCATTCCTTATGTAGGATAGAAATGAATCATTGTCTCTGAGTGTCAATAGAACATATTTTAGAACAAATCCAAATTCATAAGGTGGACTTCAACAAATTTCCAATACCAGCTGATTTTCTATTGTGGCATGTTAATACCAGTTACAGGGGCCTTAGCACAAAAGCAAGCAGTAAAGTAGAAAAAGCAATGTTATACTTTCACATATCAGTTTTCATTTTTAACTGAATTTATGGAGAGTAGAGAGGCATAGAGGGCAATCCAGCAAACAACAGACATAATATTTCTGCAGACTTCAGATATTTCTTCACAAAGATAATTGGTAGGAACAATGACAAAACAGTATTAAGGTACAAATAAATAAATATATCATATCAGGGAAAAACTAACATAACTTTTCAGAAAAACCCCCATATATCTTAGAAGCTAAACAGACTTCTTTTTGGAGGAGGTAATCATACGAGTAATACTATAGAGTACTTAGGATTTAAGAAAGCTTTTGATGAGCTCTCTTATTAAAGTCTCTGACAGAAATAGAGGTAACACAGGATATAACAGAAGGTCCTGGATTAATAACTGGCTAACAGATAGGAACCAAAGTGTAGGAAATTAAATTTGTGTTAATAAAGTAAAGGTAACACATAAGGATAACCCTGTGAACAGCACTGACATCTGAAGTAAGCCTTGCCATTTACAAAGAAGATTTTTTGGTAATTTTAAGGTATTCTCTGACAACATTCATTCAGTTCATGGTGGTAATTAAAAAAGTAATGGATAACTGGAAGTTTATCAGGAAAGGTCAGAGAGCAATACTGAAATTGTTACCTGAAAAGGGAGTTTAACCAGACGTACCCCCACCCTGAATATTGAATGTAGCTCTGCTTGCCAACATTTCATATTGGAATTAGAAGTACAGAATAATGATCAGGATTAACAAATGATAAATAGTTTTGTATGAACTTCAGAAGGTAATGCAGTTAAAAAAGAATAGTTTTAAGGAAACATTTCTTCACACAAGATACAATTAATTTATAAGACTGAGAACTTCTTTACTGGGAGTGTTACTGAGCACTGGAACAGGCTGACCAGAAAGATTGTGGAATCTCCTCCTCAGGAAATATACAAAAGCCAGCTGGACAAAATCCTGAGTGGACCCTACTTGAGCAGAGAGGCCGGATTAGATGACCTCCAGTGCTCTGTTCCAACGTTAACCATTCTGTGATTCTAGATGATACAAAATGGGATTGGACAAACTCCTAAAGGAAATATTAGTAGGTGGCTGCTAGCCCTAGGCTTGGGAACTTGCTACAGACTGGGACTGTGCAGATGTGCTCTGTCCTGCTCTAGTTTCTTTTCATATTCAGCCTTTCTCTCAACAGCCAACTTTCTGCTGGCAAATCAGGTTTAGAAAATGTTCTTTAAGATGCACATTAATAGCAATAACAGTAATAATAGTGTTTGAGAAAACACTATTGAAATATTAGACTGCAAACCTGAGCTGGTTGCCCGCTGGATGGCGTTTGTCCCTTACACACCTCTCTCCAACCATCTCTGGGGATAACTCTTAGCATTCCTTAGATACCCATGGGTGAAAGTACAGTAATTTCAGGTGCAATCATGTCCAATCAATTCCTGGCCCTCCAGTTCAGGCTGCAGGCACATATGTTAATTACTGCCATCTGTGACAGTGGCTTATGCAGCAAGAACTCCTGCCACCCAGAAGATAAACTGAAATCCCTGTATTGCTTTGTGCAGGTCAGGGAGCCCCAGTTAGTAATGGCTTTGATCAGCATTTTTCTGGGCTGCATGTGGCAGGTGCAATGCTTCTGGTCTCTCACTACAGTTACCAGCCCACTGATGTATCAGGCCCTTAAAGAATCTTTCTCAGTGTGTGACACTTCTTTAGTTATATGAATTTACTCAATTTTACTTCATATTTTTAGCTTTTTGTTTTCTATCTAAGAAACCTCAGTGCAAGCACCTCCATGTTATGAACCTAAGGTTCAAAGGTATATTTTAGAGGCATCTGGACATAGCTTTTTGAGAAACCTAAGGTCATCTACCATTTTTAAAAGTCTTCAGTGAGACAAGAAACCTGCAGGAGTTAACAAGGATTGTAGGACATAAAAATCTGATAGCAAGGACATAATGCAAAAAAATAAAGCACAAATGAATGCATTGTGCTGACTGATAAATATGAAGTCTAGCAGTATTGCTGAGAAGGCAGGCACAGGAGTTCGATGAACCTTTTGAGCTGATATAACTCATGCAGCTGCCAATTGTGTAGTTGAAAAGCTATACTATTTGTGAATTTAGGAGCAATGTAAAGCAATATATTTTCAAGAAAGAATTTGTCTTGATCTTTACAGCATTTGTTATCAATCATAATTTTTCCAATGTTAATCTATGAAAATTATTCTCCAAGCACCTTCTAATTAATAAAATTAATGGGATCCATCCAATGTAGGGATACTTGTTTGGAAGCTAATTTCTGTTTTCCTTGGGATATATGCCTTTCCTTTTTTTTGTGTCACAAAGCTTCTGAAGATGATTAGTGAAACAAGTTAAACACAAAACAGAGTAGATTGAAATATGCATTTTTTTTCTCAGCACAGTTCATACCACTAATGAGCTTAACCTAATGCTCCTAATAAGACCATTTTTGTAATTTTAGAAACATTTGCACTCTCTAGAATTCCAAACATTTGAACTGGAATTCCTTATTCTGTTGCCTGACAATAATTTTATCAAAAATTATTAATCATTGAGTGACACCATAGAATTAATAATAAAACATTGTCAGAAACACCTTTGAGAAATTAAACACAATTTTATAAAAATAATTCCTTTGAGCTATTTGATCAATAGAGCCCCATTTATCTTTAAACAGAAGTGTTATCTTCCAGCATATCTAAAGCTACTTTAGTGGGTTTCACTAAATTAACTTATTTCTTCTGAAATTTGCAATAAAGTACAGGACTAGTTCCTTTCCATCCTCTTTCCAACACATATAACCATGTTTATGGTTATCCATGTACAATGGATAGTGTGCAGCAGTCAGGTTATCAAAAATCATTGTGAAGATAATATACTTACCATCTGCTTTGATCTGAAAGTCTTTACAATTTTGCCATCTGCTTCATCATAGTTCATTTTAAGCCTTATACTCAAGAAAAAGGAACAGCCTGGCACTACAAATCTGACAAAATTTAATCAAGTCCAGAAACATCTCACTGTTCTCTAAAATTAATTTCTAAACAGTACAAATTTGGTGCAATTATCTTAATCATTCCATTTCCAAAGTTGCTTCTGCAAAGTCTGCATGTTAATCTGTTGGAACGGAAATCTTGTTTATGAAGGGGTATTTGTACAATAAAGCATAAGCATGGTCCATCAATTATAAACAGCATTCAAATGAATGCTCACATACATTTTATAAGGCTAACAGGTAGGCAGTGATTGAAATGAATCCAGGCACAGGTGCTAAGTATTTCTATTAGCTTGTTCAGAAGTGGGGTACTTAGAAGATGAGGTAATAAAAGGACTACTTACACCATCATCTCTCCTGCTCCATGTACAAGAGGAACAGGTAAAAGTGAAGGATTTGCTGGAGACTTCATGCCAATCACTAGCCAGGGTGAAGATGTCTTGTGGGTTTTGGAAGTCAGTGTAACCTACAGTGATCTCATAACCACTCTGCATTTTCTGGTGTCAACCCCAGAAATTCATTTTCTCTGCCTTCAGAATGAAAGCAGCACAGCAGTGGTGCTTGCTGTGTCTTGCCTTTTTCTGGAGGTAGCCTGGGGGCTCTTCCCCAGGAAAGGAAGAAAGGGTCCCCTTAATTCTTCACAGTGTTACCAAATCACCAGTGGCTGCCTGCTCTAAGTTAAGAATACCTGACTCTGAGGTTATCTTGCTAAAGACCAGAATATCTCACTTAGAAAATTATCCTTGGTAAGTGTCACTTCTTCTGCCCTTATCACACTAAGTATTGTGCCCAATTATAACCAATGCTTTTTTTGATGCCTTTGATTTCCATAGGAAGCTTTGGCTCAAAGTTCAGCATCCACTTATGTGCATTTCAAGATAAGAATGACTTTCAAGCCTAAAATCTGAGATATAGACATGCCAAGAACTCCAACATTGAATTATCTTTGAATAAAACTTAAAAAAATAATAGCCTTGAAAATGCTTTGCAACTACTTACACACAGCCTTACACTGACAGATGCACAGATTTGTTACAGCATTTAATGGCTGTTGCCCGCTCTGGGAAAAAAATTGACTCTCATTTATGGGCAACTATGCTCAACTGAGATACAGAATAAAAGAACTAAACCCTTTTCTTTTTTTAATGTGGAGTTTTATATGTAAATTTTAATCTAAAAGGAGCAATGTGTTATGTGGACCTTTGAAAAAAGATTTTATTGACTGTAGGAGGTTTTACCCAGATAATGTTTATACTTCTTAATAAACCACTGTATAAAAAACCCCAACAGGTCTGGCACATCTCCATGCAGCTTCATGTACCAGAGTGTGGAGTGTAGTTAAAAGTCATCATCACTAATTAATTATCATATTGGCACATGAAGAATAAACTTCCATGTCAAATGCAAACTATTTAAAGACATCATCCTATATGGATGAACTCTTTATGTTCATTCTTACGGCATGCGTAGGCTTCATGTTAATAAACCTGAGCAAGAAATTATGTGCAATTCATTTCTGATTCTCATTAAAGCTATAGTTGTGTACCCAGGTATTGTTTTCAGCATTTAGCCAGCTTCAGTTAGGCTTCAGGAGCAGAGGAAGGGTAAGCAGAGGAGCTGGATGGTTCAGGCTGGAAAAGGGCTCATTTGCCTGGGCAGTTTCCAGGAGCCTGCCCTGGGTCAGTGAGGACTGCGGAGTGTGGCTCGCTGGCACGGGCGGTCAGTCAGCTCAGTGGTCTCACTGCATCCCCTTGTGGCTGGGCGCCTACAGGAGCTGAGCATTGTCCATCCCCTGAGAAACAGAGGTCAGGTAGGAAGAAAGCAGCTTTTCTGCTCTGGCAAGGGGGCCAAACTGGATCTTGGAAGGGGAAAGAATTAACTTCTTCACAGTGTCAACCTGTGCATTTCCTAGAAACATGCCCCTTCCTCTCAGTCTCTGCTGAAGAGATTCTCCAACCAGTGATGCCCGTGAATTCCTCCCAGCACATTTTGCAGCCCACCATAAAGACTGTGTAGAGGCCTATGAGTAATTGTGGAGGAGGAATGTTTCTGACTACACTTTATCCCCATATTTCCAAACATAGCATGGATGGAGCAGCTCTGCTCAGACTATTGTTCAGAGTAGCTTTGTGTTGTCTGCGAAGAATGAGTTCGCCTTTAACAATGAAATGAATGCATGGGATTTGAAACAATGGAAATTCAATCATTTACACTGGTTTTCATGAATACTAGCTTCACTTTAAATAGAAGGGAAAAAAAGTATTTGGAATCTACCCAACAGCAATTGGGTGGGGTCAATAACTTGTCTTTCTGGAAAGAAATGCGAAAGTTGAAGCTTGTTACATCATTTCAGTGACATTTTTTGCTTTAATTTAACAATAAAGGATTGGCAGACACAGATTAATAAAAAAGCAAATCTTACTCTCAAGCTGCATGATCTGTGAAATTGTTGTGACTTTTCCTAAGATGAGTGTTGCCCTGTGGGCTACCCCTATTTTCAAAAGTATCACTTCAGAAGTCTAAAAATATCTTACAACAATTATTTTTCATCAGTCAGTAACATTCATAAAAATAGGTATCTAATTAAAATTTATCACAAACAATGACTGAAGTTGCTGCTTATAATGATCTTGTTTTTTTTAATTAGCCTTCAAAGAGTGTTGTCTTTTCCAAAAGAGGTAAGGTCCACTAATGTTAACACGAGTGGGACAGAGAGGCAGCCAGTCCATTGAGGCAACTCCTCAGGCACAATGAGTTAGCAGAGCACCCCAGAGTGCCTTGAAGGGAGAGATGGCTATTTAGATCAACGAAGTATTTACCCCTTTCATGTGTATTTGTCATCCTGGCCTTCCACAGGATCTAATCATATCTGTCAACAATAGAGAATCTTAATAGCTAATGTTGGAGTCTTGCTAGCAGCTCATTTTCTCATCTGAACAGGGCATAAATGAACTGCAAATGTCAGGTCATTGCTTCATGCTTTCACTTGTCCCCCAGCCCACTCAAATTGCAGCATTTTCTGTTTTTGGTGTCCAGATCAATCCAGTTCCTTTCAAAATGTTGTAAATATGTAACCCTTCCTGAAGATTCTTTTTTTTTTTTTATCAAAATATATGTTCTTACCTCATTTTACTTAGTCATCTCTGTGTGAATTAAAGGTGTGGAGTCAGCTCAGTAAGCACAGGGAATCATAAATCAAATCCATACAAGAGATACACTCAGATAAACAGAATAGTTGCAAAACTATAGCAATAACGTCATCAAATTTGCAATTTTATACTTAGAAGTTCCATTTTGAGGACCACAACTGGACTACAGAAATATCGCAGTAATATATCACAAGTTTATTTTCTATCAAATGCAATTACTGCTGCAATTTATAAACCTGGCTATAAACCAATGTCTCTTCTTTAAAATAACGTTATTACTGCTATTTTTCTTTTGATATTTAAAATTAAGACGACCTGTTGACTATGAACAGATTGTGCAGAGCAATAGCTTTGACTATTGCTCAAGCTGTAGACAAGATGCACGAGCCTCTGCCTGCCCTTTCCCAGGGCACCTGGCTTTGTAGGGACTACCGGGCCGGGGAGGGATTTTCAAGATTCTTTCCTCCCTATTCGCAGACCCACGGAATCAGTTCACATGCAGTAAAGCCAGCAGCTAATCCTGGAGTCCCTGACGAGCCCTGATCCCGTTTTGTCAAACTCCCAGCGATGGTAGCGACCGAGAGCATCAGCCCACGGACCTGCCCCGGCCCAGCCGGAGGGGAGCGGCTGCCCGCCCCACATCCAGCTGCTCACATCTGTTAACTTTTATTTACAAACACGCGAACCACTCTGTGTGGGAATGGGGACAGCGCCGGGGAGACGCTCTATCCCCAGCGGGCGTTCCTGAGCCGCCGAGCCCCGCTCCCGGTGCCCGCAGCCGGGGTAGTCCCTCCGCCCCCGGAACGGCACCCCCGCAGCCTCCCCCCGCTTCTCCACCTTGGCCCCGCGGTGTCCGCGGGCGGCAGCGGCCGGCGCTGTCCCGGGGAGGAGCCGCAGCCCCGGCCCGGGCCCCGGCGGCTGGCCCGGCGAGGCGGGGCTGTCCCATACCCACCTTCCGTGTGCACGGCGGAGACGTAGGTCCAGTTGTAACGCTTGACGATGTCAAGCATGGCCCTGGCCTGCAGCGTGTCGGAGGGGACCACCCTGAGGAAGTACTTGTACAGCGTTTTGTCGCTCAGGTCGATGCTGGTGGCAGAGTAGGCAATCTGGGGGATGTCGAAGAGCTGGAGCAGATTTTGGACTTGGATAGCAACTGAGCTGGAGCCGGGGCCGATGACCCCCGCGATGGGCTTTTTCACTCTGCTCTGGGGCTGGGTCTGCGAGTCGGAAATGCAGCGGGTGCCTCCACCCCTGTCGTCCCTGATGGAGATGAGAGAGTCCCGTATGAACTCGATGCTCTGCTCCAGGGCCACGGAGGAGTGCCAGCAGGAGTCTCGGATCTCGCTGCCCAGGGTAATGTTAGGTAGCAGGACCGGGTCTGCATTAATTTTATCCAAAGTGTGAAACATGGCTTCGACTCTCTGGATGCCGTATTGCTCCCTGATTTCCCCGCACTTCCTCTCGGGCACTTTCTCGGCTGGTGGCTGGTGATGGACAGAGAAGAGGGCCCCGATGATGACATCCCCATCCATCCGAGCCACTGACCGCTGTGAGGAGGCTGCAGAGAGAAGAACCTTCCGACCACCACTCTTGGGCAGCACTTCCATCTCCAGGAGCAGAGCAGGGAAAAAGACCAGCAGCACACCAATCATTTTGTTGCACGATGTCATCCAGACCCAGGTTACGAATTTCATGGGCTCCCCTTGCCTGCACATGGTTTAAGGACATGTAGGAAATGGTATCTGCTTCTCCCCGATGACGGCCAGGTTGCTCCAAATACCATGACAGCGAAGCCTCACAGCATCACTCTTGAAGGTGCCAGGACAGCTGTCATCCTAGTGACTTTTAACCTGGTGGCATAGAAAGAGGGGATAAAATGGGCTAACCAGGAAATCGATGTCAAACCTGAGCTCAGTAAAGCAGCCCTGCACAGTTAGAGATGACTGTTATCTCAAAAGCCTAGAGCAATGTGATTCAATAAGACACTCAACAAGAAGTTTCAAGAGGGATTAAATAATGTATTTATTTGCCTTGGTATACGATCATGCATACTCACATATGCTGAGTTTCTACAATCCTTTTTGCATCTGTGTTTCAATCCAGGGTGGATATTTCCCATATCACACACACATCCTCTGCCCCCAGGAAGTTTTAAAAGTTTCCAGAGGTAGGCAGCTTGTCAGAGAAGAGCCCTAGCCCGGCCCCACAGCCCCAGCCCTGAAAGCAGAGTGACAAGCGCTTCTTTCTTTGCGTTCTGATTACCCGAAGGCATCTTTCTCAGTTTAGACATTTCATTTCTCCATCCATAATGTGGGTAAAAAGAGAAAGCGAGCCCTGCCAGCCACGGGAAATGTCATTTAAAGGTCAGTGAAGAGAGGGAGAAAAAAAAAGCACTCTACAGTTTAGATTAACTTTTTCATGTGTATGGGGCAAAACTGTAATCCAGTCAGGGACACACACACATGAAAGCAGGAGAAAATACATATTAGTTACTAAGGCAACCGTGGGCAAAGCCCCGATGTGCCTTACCAGCACGCCTGCCGTGCAGACAGGCTTCGGGCGGGGAGCGGCGGAGAGCCCGGCGACAGGGCTCGGCGGCTGGAAGCGCCGCGCTGGGAGGGAGGATGCCACCGCTGCCACCGCGGCCGGGCCGCGTCCCTGTTGCACGAGGAGCCGTCAGCACCCGAGACAGCGCCCGGCAGCCGGGACAGCGGCCGGACCGCGGGCCCCAGCCCCGCTGCAACCCGTTCCGCTGCCTTCCAGTCCCGGTGTCCCCTGCCCGCAGCCTCCTGTCTCGCTGTCCGACAGCCCGCTGCCTCGGTGCTCCCGTGTCCCTCTGTCCCGGCCCCGCCACCGCCCGCTCGGCCGCCCGCCAGCACTGCGGGGCGCTTCCCCAAAACTTCTGCCCCCCGCCAGGAGCTGCCGCCGCGCTGTCCCCGGATGCACACGCACCGCGGCTGGCACACGCACATCGCTGCTCGCACACACACTCACACACCCGCACACCCCTCCCGGCGCTCGGAGCCCGCCGCGGCACGCACCGCCCCGGGCTGCTCGCCGCTCCGTCTCTCCCCGCCGGCGGGCAGGGGTGCCGGGGCCGCGGGGCTGCGTGTCCGCCGAGCGGCGCGGGGGGCTGGACGCGGTCCCGGGGAGGCGACGCTCCCAGGGCAGCCGCCGTCCGCAGGAGGCAGAGCCGCCCGAAGCAGGCTCCCGCGGGCAGCCCCGCAGCCCCGGGGCCATCTGCCTGCCCTGCCTGCCCCGCGGGCCGTCCCACGGCTGAGCCCCGCCGTCCGCTCGGAGGGTCACCCCTGAGACGTACCTGGCCGGCTGAGGCAGTGGCTCCCTGCCTGCTGGGAGCGGGCATTGGCGGCTCTCCGGCCGCCCCGAGCTGGCGCGCTGGCGGCGGGGCGACGGCTGTGGGCTGGGCGCGGGTGCCCTCTGTCTTCAGCACCGCTCCACCGCAAGGAAAAAAAACAGGTCATCCCGGGCTCATCCATTATCTCATACAGAAGGTTCAGTCATTTTCTCCCCCTCCTTAATTTTTTTTCGGCTATTGTCTTGTAAACGAGTAAGGAAACATCACCCGGAGCACGCTGCGGCTGCAGGGGAGGTGTTGGCTCTCACCTCTCGTGGCTCTTAATTCATTATCTCCCTTCCTCAATTAGCAAGAGTGAGAGTTAAAGCAAGAGGCTGCTGCTAGACGGGGACCCAGATCATGCTCAGGAGACTCGAGACAATGAAATTTGCTGCTCTGCCTCACGGGCAGGGCTTCGCTATTTAAATAAATATTTATATTTGGGGGGAAAAAAACAAAACAGAAAAAATTAACTGCAATAAGGTAAATCACCTGTAAAGATAAAGACAAAAAAGGCATTGAGATTGCAGTTTTCAGGTCAAGATGAACCTAAATGAAGCACGTGAGAGGCATACCAGATTAAAATAATACCAGATTGAATAATCATAATTCAGACGACCTGCTTGCATCCCTAACACAGGTCTCGGGTGTTTTACTTGACTGTATGAAAGTTAAAGTTAGATTACCTCCCCGCTGGGAACTCTATAGATATTTGCCCTACTTTTGAAAGAAAGAGGCAAGGACAAACATTTAACTATTGCTCACTCAGATGCGGGTTTGCAGTGAGTGCTGCCCCAGGGGTGTCTTCTCCTTGTGTCAATATCTGAGCTGATTTATTTATTGTCACACAGCTAGTTCTTTGTCTGCACTGTGTTTATCCACGAGCTCTGTTTATTACGGAGGACTCAGCCCAGCAGGTTGCTGGTGCCCTCTTTCCCTGCAGGTAATGTTTCCCAAGGAGGGAACCAGGGCCAGAAGGGCTGCCTGTACTCTGCTTGTGGGCACGAAGATTCCCCAAGGCCAGCCCAGGACAATTCTGCCAGGGCCAGATCTGTAGAGACATTCAGATGTGCACAAAAGGGGGAAAAATTCCCCTTCACCCATGTTTTAATGGTTAGACTTTAATTTCTGCTCTTGACACAACGAGCCTGCAGCATGCCAGCAAATAATTCCAATGGTTAAGTTTTGGTTTTCTTCTCTGGCTATGTCAAGGGAAGCATTTGCAAATGCTCCCACAGATTCTTCCCAACATATAGCACCCTGTAGCCCTCATCCCCTCTAACCTGGCACTCAGAAAGACAGCAGGTCTTTATGCTGAGGCTCATGTAGAGCTGTCACACAGAGCTGTTTTCCCTCAGTGATGGTCTGAGTTTTTCTGAGACTAGAAAGCAGGTCACTGGGTCCTGATGCCCAGCCATGGCTGCAAATGCTGCCTCTCCCATCCTTGCAGCAGCAGGTGGGAGTAGGTGGAAATGGGCAGAAGTCTGGGGCTTGTATGAAAACATCTGGGATACCTTTAGGAGAGAGCAGGGAAAGAGCACTAGGCTTTGATCTTCCCTTCCATCAGGGGAAGTAAAGACTTTCCCCACCAAAAGTAGCACCACTAGCACTGCTATCTTTGTCCCACAAAGTCTCCAGTCATCCCACTGCCTTTTGTCCCTGACTCCTACACATCCTGATCCTGCTGTGGCCCATAGATCTAGTATTTCTCCCTTCAGAATCAGCCCATGTCCCCAGTCCTACCACCTTCACAAATTTCTCAACATATGGTCCCTTTATCATCTGGTAACCATCCTTGAGGCACTACACGGGACTGCATTTTTTGCAGAGATATGAGCTGCCATCAAGCAAGGAATCAGAGCAAAACCAGAGCAAGGCTGGAGCTGTCTTGTAAGCAGTGAATCCTTTCCAAGGGAAACTGCCTGCTGTTGAATATTTTTTCTCTGTGAAATGAAGGACAAGTGAATAATTTTCATTTTCCCATGTTAGACAGTTTAAAAATCACTTGGAAGTTGATTTGAATATTCTGCTTTGATGGCATCCAGTGTTTTGTTCTGTTTTCTTTTTAAACATTTTATAGAATGCAGAACAGTTTTTACTTCAGATAAAATCAATCATTAACATAAAATGGATGTTCCAGTATTTCTTCCAAAAAATTCTTTTTTTTCTACTCCTATTTCATCAGAATTATCTCTTTTAACACAAAATTTTCTACTGGCAAAGTTCAGCTCTTATGAGAAAGGCCAGTGTATTGTGGAAAATGGTTTGAAAGGAGGTTTTTTGGAGTATCAATGGCTGAAGCCTGGAAACCTGGTTTGTTGAAATGCTACTTTTGGTTTCCCTAACACAGCTATTCCCTCCTCTACTTTCTACCAAGAGAGACAAATCAGATTGACTGTCTAGCTATACAGACTCTAGAACTAAATTATTGGGGAGATTTAAAGCTCTTCTGCGAGAATCAATGCTGCTAAAGTTATACAATTTTATTCTGCCTTGGAAACAAGTAGAAAGCTCATGTGTTCCTGACTGAAATAAGTTGAAGCATATATCAGCTATCTGATAAATTGTTTTCAGTCCTTTTTATTCCGCTCACTCAGCTGCTTTCCTTTCATGATGTAAAAATGTCACCTGCTATATATAAACAGTGTGCATGCAAAACATACATAGGTAGACCACTGTTGTAGATACTGAATTGTTTTCTTGTGACCAAAGATTTGGAATCATCATCTAGCAGGTTTGTTCAGATAAAACAGGGATTTTATCTTACTAATATATTCAATATTTTTTGAACTTTCTCCTTTTCTCTTAGCAAAGTATACATTTCTCATAGGTGTTTGTTTAAAACATGTGCCACCTACAGCATTATTCTCACTTCCTTTCTTGTATTTAGGCTTTCAAGTTGCCCTATCCATAAGAAATAAAGCAACAGTATTTTTAGGTTTTGATTGCTTATGCTTATTTGCTGCAACAGCTAAGAAATGAACATAAATGGATCGATGTCTGTATATATGGAGCTTTGTAAAGGTCTGATTGCTCAGCTGTTCCTTGTACTAGTAGGTCCATTAAAATTAAATAGAATAACCCATGAAATTCAGGACTAACTTCTGAGATACTTAGAAACTTGCAATAGCTTCTACACAAACCTATGACTCTATGGGGTTACTCTCCAGTTCATTTTTGTTTGTTTGTTTGTTTGTTTTTTGTGTGTGTGTTGGGGGGGGCTTGTTTGTTTGTTTGGGTTTTTTTGTTGTTGTTGTTGTTGTTGTTGTTGTTTTGGGTTTTTTTTTACAGGAATGGACACTTCTTGAACCCAAGGATTTCCAGAAATTCGAAAGCTAACATTGGTAGTCATCTAACACCCTCTTGACCACTGTCTCAAGTTACACTACTGTCAACATATTTTACAGATTTAGGTGATTTTACATCCTTTGAAAAAGTTCCTCTGCTGGGATTTTCTCAGGAAGAAAGTGTCTGCCTGGTTATGATTTCAGATGTATTTCAAACAAATGTGAGATCCAAATCAATGCAAAATTCAGTATTCAGGGATGTCTTGTAAATTTTTTACACTCTCTGAGTATTATAGACTCCACAAAGTGATAAATAGAGCAGATTTATTCAGACATTCAGCAGTTTTCATCTCTGGCTAGCAAAGCTGGTAATAAGCTAAGAGTAATTCTTTCTACATTTAAAAATACGTAACTGATTGCTTTTATAACTCGATATTTTAAAAGTTTCAGCAGAAGTCCTTCATGCCAGCTGCTAAGGAGAGAGACTGGAAGAATGTTGTCCAGAGAACAAAGGTCCTGATCTCTTCTCTGCAGAAACTCACCTCACAAATGGTTCCCTTGCCACAAGCCTGTGCCCTCCAAGCAGTGGCATGCAACAGTCAGAGGTAGCTTGTTTCTCTTCCTTACAGAGAGGGTACATGTCTCAAATCTTGAAAGTTTTCTGGTCATCTGCTCCAATTACAAATTTTGGTCTCATGGCAATGGGGATGCTCCCAAATAGTGAATCAGAAGTCAGCTGAATGTCTTCTTTGCTAAACAACATGACTGTTCAGTCCTGGATAATGTTTAAAATCATTCCTGTATTTATTTTCTAACTGCAAAAATGTACTTAGGGTGCCCCCTAGGCCAAAATGCTCCACAATATTTAAAACATCCACTTGCATCAATTCTATCCAGTTCAATTAATTTTGATAAAACTCCCTTGCCCTGAAATCTCCTGATTTCCCTGAAATTATCCCCTGAAAGACAACGTGAGTAAATAGATAAATTTCTACTGGGACTTGCATTCCAACAAGCTTACGCTACATCAGGCCAAAAAGGAAAGTGCATTTCAAAGTCAAAGGTCCACAGTTCGTGAGCATCAGACTGTCCATTTAAAATACACAGACTTCTAATTTAATTTGGAAATGTCAGTCTGAATCATTCTGGCTGAACTCACCAGACAGGGACTTATATAAGTGTGAAAGGAGAGACAGTACCTTGGATATATGGGATTTAATACAAATTAACAAGACAGGTCTACTTAATTAGATTGTAACTAACAGGACAAGGAATTTAACAAGAAGTCACCATCCCTTATGGAGACAGATTTGGAACTCTGTGGGAAATATGGCAGCTGAAGCATCAGCTAGCCAATTTCCCAGTGATTTTCGAGGACAGCTCCTTGTAAAGCTAACTGCAGGAATTCAGTCTGGTACCAGTGAAAACTGGTAACACCTACATATGGAAAGGAAGTCCTTGCTGTGTGGATGAGGGAAAGGTGTTCCTGCTCTCTTTTGTCATCTCAGCTTGCAGGCTGCAGCTGAGGGTAAGAAAGACCTTATGCTGCAGATTGCAGCTACAAATGGCACCAGCAACTTGTGAAGATCCAAAGTTTATTCCAACTGTACAATGTAACAACACATCTCTGCACTACTCTGAGAGAAACTGCACAGAGCCAGTAATTCCTGAAATTTTCCCCATGACTACAGTAAGCACTGAAGAAAACAGCTCTGTGTTTACTGGATGTTGTGTCCTTCATTTCTCCACACAGAACCCCTATAGACATTTTGTAAAACAAAAAGAAGAAATAAAAATTAAAAATCACAAATATCAGAGAAGACTAGCAGTCTTTTCAAAGGAAGGATCTTTTACACATGACTAAAGAATCAGAGGAAATTTTACAAGTATCAGTTTAGCAAGTAAACAATGTGTGACAAACACCTGATATATTTTAAAGCATCTTTCCAGTGTTAAAAAAAAAATAAAAAATAAAAGGAAAAAAACCCAAAATTAACATGTTGAATACTTCTGGATGTTATTTTTTCCATTTGCAGTCTGTTGCTGTTTATGTTACACTTTATAAAGGTTACTTTGTCAGCTTCCCTAAATACCTATATTTGAAGTCTGCAACAGCAAATGAAAATAAGGAGGAATGGAATACCTAAAAGATTAGTAGGATTTTGTGGTGACCTTTAACTGAAATGATCTAATTTTCTACACTGCACCTCCTTTATGCATTTGCAATTGCTCAGGATGGATGGAAAGGATGCCTTAAAATCACTGCCAGCAGACTATCAGCTTTATTTACTTTTTTCTTGCTATACCTGGTTGTAAATGAACTCAGAGATGTCAACTAGAGGAACTTCTAGCCTATTGTTCTAGTTTCGCAAACATTATTTTCATTATTTTTCTAAATGTAGACAATGTCACAGACTAGCACATGATGATATAGTAACACAACAAAATAACATAAATCTGTGCTGGTTTTGGCTGGGATAGAGTTAATTTTCTTCACAGTAGCTGGTGCAGGGCTGTGGTTTGGATTTGTGCTGGAAACAATGCAGAGATAGCATAGAGGTAATACAGAGGTGTCTTTGTTACTGCTGAGCAGTGATCACACAGAGCCAAGGCCTTTTCTGCCTCTCACCCCACTCCACCATTGAGGACACTAGGGGTGCACAAGGATTTTAAGGGGACACAGCTGGGACAGCCGACCCCAGCTGACCAAAGGGGTAATTCAAACCATGCAGCATTGTGCTCAGCACATAGAGCCAGAGGAAGAGGGAGAACGAAGGGGCATTCGGAGCAACGGTGCTTTTCTACCGAGTGACTGTTACAAGGGATGGAGCTCTGCTTTCCTGCGGATGGTGGACACCTATTTGCCCATGGGAAGCAGGGAATTAATTTCTTATTTTGCTTTGCTTCTGTGAATGGCTTTTGCTTTCCCTATTAAATTGCCTTCATCTTAACCCACAAGTTTTCTCATAAAATACCAAGTAATACTGTATTTATTTGCAATATAGATCTATTACTTAAAGCAAGGCATACACAACAATAAGCTGATACCCAGAAATAGAATGAGGATATGGTGTACAAACTACACTCCCCCAACTATTTGCAAATTACTTGATACATTTGTTCAAAATGTTGATGCAGAAAAGCACCATTCCTATAAAATGAGAGGATAGTTCACAGCATTATAAAAAATAGTTTTTATTAAGTGCTTATACATTTTCTGATGTCTTCTGTGCTATAATAAAAAAAGAACAATATCAGATGACATATCTTTCTTTAAATACTTATTTATAGTCATCATAAGGAGTAGCCTTGATAACAGAAATTGCACAGACTTTATCATTTTGACTTTCCAAGCAAGCAGTGCATTTCTGGAAGCATTTCATTACTTCAGGATCTATTAGAATCATTGTTGTAGCTCTTTTTCCCCTCATTTCCCTGACAGTATGCTGCTGTGGCTTTGATGGCACATTAATTGCTTTTTCTCTGTGACTTCCTTCTGGTGAAGTGGCTGCACTGTCTCACTGGCCACCTGCCACTCCAGGGATGTCAAAACCTTGATCCTCACTGGGTTGCCTGGCTCCTCAGCTTGTTGCTAGGACTGGTTGGTCCTTGGGATGCTTCAAATCCCAGCATCCCGGTTCCTCCAGAATCAGATGTTTTCTGTCTTGTCTACAAATGTCTATTTGACCTAACATTGGATTTATCACAAAAATTTCATTTATTCAGTTAGGAAAACAAACATAGAATGTAACACAACCATGGGTGATAAATTGGCTGAAATCCATCTGATTCAGCAGCTTGAATTCAGTAGCTGTGAATGCCTGTCCTCAGTGAGTACATTCAAATGCTTTTTATCTTGAATTTCCATCAGCTAGTTTCTTTGTCATCCTTTCTCAAAGTAGGCAACATTTCATTCATATCTCTTGTCCACTTATGATTAATGGCTCACATTTTGCTCATGGATTAGATCACAAAGCTCCAAACATCATACTTGGATATTTGCTCTCCTGATCATCTTCCTTAACCACTATTATAACTTTTTGGCTCTATCTGAGCAAAAAGTACTTACAAGGCATTAAGAGATTCTGATTTTCTATAAATATTGAAGTAACAATGTTATTAAATACCAGGCCCTCTCATACACTTCAAATTGAAATTAAGAATGTACCTAAAACTATTAGTTTCTTTTAAAAATCTTATTTACTATTTGTAGTAAATTTACTATTTGAGGCTGAATTGAAAATGATCAAAAAGGAGGGCCTGAAGCAGTGAAGAAAACTCAAAGAGAAGAGCCTCACTCAATTAAAGAACACTTTTATCCTCTTTGTCTAAGGAAATACAGCCAGCATGTTAACTTTGTCTATTGCCTACACAGCCCTCCCTGACAAAATACCAAAAATATTCAGGATGTGACTGAGGAAAAAAATTCACTGAAATTTGGAAAGGTCTCAAAGGTAAATGCATCTGTCCAAATGTTTGAATGTCAGTAGTCAACAAGAAGTAGACCAACAAAAATACCCACACTGGGAGAGAGACACTTAAAATTCTTCACTCTGAGGGCAGTGAGGCATAGATACAGAGAAGCTGTGGATGCCCCATCCCAGGAAATGTTTAAGATTAAGTTGAATGGGGCTTTGAGCAAGCTGGTCTAATGGAAGATGTCCTGGCCTAGGGCAGGGGGCGTGGAACTAGAAGGTCTTTAAGGTCCCTTCCAACCCAAACCATACTACCATTCTATGAAATAACCAGCAGTTGCAAGCAGGAGCCCAGGCAGCACAGCTCTGGGCCAGCTGCAGAATGAGATGTCTCTGTCCTGGGGAGGTACAGCTGAGTCCTCATGAGTGATGACTTTCAGGGGTGGATGATGGAGCAATCATTAGTCAGGATAATGTTATATGCCTGATAACTAGGTTTGTGTAGAAAAGCAGGATCCTCACAAAACGTTAATTGTAACTCACAAGGTGATTCTTGAAACTTGTTTAGCAATGAGCAGATGAAGGGACAGACTCATGGGTGAGTAGCTGCACTGCCATACTGTAAATAGTAGTCACAGGTAATCAGCCTTTGCTTCAGTAAATCAGAGAACTCACTAAAGAGAAAATGTCTAAATAGAGGTTAGTTGCATTGTTTAGAGAATGTCCACATATACAGGATGATTCTATGTAAACAGTGTGTCTTTGTGGTTTTCAAGTTTTCTGTTGTGAAAGCACATACTAATTTCATGGCATAGTCTTTATTTTTATTCTAGAGGATGTTTTCCCAATAAATATAGTATGTGCTTGTTTTCATCACATATGCTTGGTTTTATTTCCGCTTTTCTTAGCAACAGCTTCTAAAAAGATTCCTTTCATCACAACTGCACTTTTTATTCAGCTACAAACCATAAGTCCCCAATAAATTAACCCAAACCAGCTCAACCAATGTGGCAGCTGCTGTCACTACAGTAATAGACAGCTATTGATTACCATGTCTTTATTTAAATTCAACTAATGCTTGTGCTGCAGCTTGTGCTGCATCTCAATTGCTATTGTATTTCTGATTTCTAAATGGTACCTGCACTTAGTTTATCTTTTCTTTAGCTGGCTTTTATTTTTCTCTAAATTCCAGCCACTGTCAACAGAGAATAGAAATCTGTACATCACTTTTTCTTCTTGCTCTTCTTTACCAGACAATGTAATATGCACCACTCAACACATTTTAAATTAATTTTCTAAATCATCCTAAAATTTGATTGTTCAGCCTGAACTCACATTAAAAGTTTTTGTGTGCTTTCATTTTGTGGCTACATGTATACAGACTGAAGACACATGTATAGGACTTAATCCAAATGAATATTTGGACATATGCTTAACTCCACCCTCATTGAACATAGCTTTTAAGTTTTTGCCCTCATTTTTCTTTTTAGAAATTGAGGAGGAGGGTAAGAGAGGAATCCAGGGATATGTGGAGAGAAGACTGCCTTCAGCTTTGGTTAGGTACTCTGTTTTTAGTTTTGTTCATTCATTTCTAATATAGAAAAATTAAAAATTACAGCAAAACTAAAACAAAAATAAGTCTACCCAGTAAAAATTCAGAAGTACTATTCTGTGATGTGAGGACCACACCTGATTTCAACTATGCCTTCCACCTCTGCATATACTTTCTAGTTCAAAACCCTCACAGCTGAAAAACAGAAATCTTGGCCCATTAGGTGTCAAAGGAACATCTGCTGCTGCAAGACCAGAGCTCACAGTATCTCCTTAAATCTGCAGGGTATGTGTGAGAGTGTGGAAGATCTCTAAGGAGTGTTAAAAAAGGTCTCTTAACATTTCACAGTTGTAAATTGTACTTCTTAGAATGCTGAGATTAAACTGCTTTATCTCTTTTTTTGATTTAAGTGTCTTGGTTCAAGATATGAAATGTGGGTGAGAGGAAGATGTTATTCAGTTGGATGCTATTTTTAATTTAGTAGTGTAGATAATGTATTCAGAAACCTTTGCTTTGAAGGCAATCTGCATTCAGTGCTGGTAAAGAGCATCAAATCTTTACGCAGTTTATGAGATAATTTTGATTAGATACAGTTCTTACTCTGTAGACAGAATCATACAACACCTACAATAATTATGGTAATTGTGTATTGGAAGTCAGCTATTCAGGAGAAAGCTATTTGTTTAGCATATAATGGTTCAGGCCTGTAAGATAGGGAAGTATCTGCAGCTGAAGAACAAACAATAAAGACTGCTTGGCAGCAGATTGTTCTTATGCTACTTCACTTCATACGTATACTAAAAATCACTCAAATTGAAGTTCTTCTGACATCACACTCCTCAACAATGCCCTGATCTGTGCCCAGAGCAGGACCAACCCTAGGGTAGCAGCAAGTGCAGGGAGCTCACCTGACTCTTCTCCTTTCTAGGATCCTGTCAGCAGCAGCACACAGCACTGCCATACTTCTAATCACTTGGGTTAAAACTGGATAATGAGGGTATTTCCCACTAGGTTAATCTTTTCTGGAAGGCTTCCTGACAAATGTGGTTTCCAAGTATGAGTGAAATGAAAAACCACCCTTGGCCTCGGCACCCTCATTTCTCTCTGTGTGGATCAGGGCTCACAGGGGGTTGGTGATAGTTGGAGACTTCAGCAGGTGTCTGTCAGGGCAGAGCCTGGCAGCCAGGACTCATCCCATCTCCCCAGCCCAGCAGGGATGACCAGGAATGGTCACTCTGGGCTGGCAGCAACACACCAACTTGTGTTTTGGGCAGGAGCCAGAACTGTTGCAAAACTGATCAGCCATAAACAAGATGCTTACCAAGCCAGCAGATGAGGATTCTTTGTTTTGCTGATATCTCTACACACAACATTGTAGTATTGTTATTTATATCTTATAACATCTTAATCATTTATCACTTTCCATCTGTGCTCCAGACCCAGGATTTCATCAGCTAGAAAACATCTGCAGGTCCATAAGCATCCTAGGAGAATATTTCTGTGAAATTTTTGTATTATGTTCCTATTGCCTAGAGAAACAAACCATAGTTAATGAAAAGTAATACTTTTTTTGGGGAAAAGGGAAAATATTTATTTTGTTCTGACCTCATTACTTTCTCTCACAATCATTTTTCAAATAAAAGCCTGTTCTCTCATCTCTCAATAGCTTCCAATTACCTCCTCAATTAAAAAGGTTTATTTTTACTCAAGCAGGGTCATGAGATGCAATATTTCACTGTTTCATTGTAAGACAAAGGTGTTTTTTTTTCCATGAGACTGTGCTCAGTGATGCACAGTAATTTCTGCTGACTCATTTCCCCAGTCAGGGAATGTGGATGCTATCAAGCCCAGCTAGGAGGCATGAACAGTCCTATGGTACACAGATGGGGCACCATGTAGGACAATGCTTTGGAACAAAACCAATCAAATAGAAAATCCCTCAGAGCACTGAAAGTAGGAAGGTGATTGGACTGAAGCATGGTTTGTTATTGATATTTGTGTACAAACTTTGGATCTGTAGAGATACATAACAGGTGCATGCATCTACCCTAGTGAGAGCACAGTAGACACAGAATTATTTCTGTTGTTTTACAGCTAGAACAAAATCCATACATCTGGGTTTCACTGGATAGGGAAAGTCAAAGTAGAGAGTAATAACAAGAAAATATCTACAGTTGCTGGAGACTAAAGAAAAATATTAAAATTTGATTACAAGTTTCTGCAATTTGAAGTGGCAAATATGTATAGAAATACCAAAATACTTAAATTGCTTGCACCACTTGTGCTGGTGATAAACTACAAACCAGAGCTGGTAATTTATATGGGCAATTCCATCAGCCTCCATGAGGTTGAGTTTCTTGTGGTACTATGTAGGAAAACAAACTAAAATACACATTTGGAGTCCCAGACTAACTTCGTATTGCTCACTGCTAAATTTTGCATTTCTAAATTTTAGGCCAAAGACAGGCAATAATATAGTTTGATTAATAAATCTCGGTGTACACATATTTAGAAACACAATGACATTTATATTGAGAAAAAACATCAAAATTAAACATTTCTCATTAGTGAATTAAGTAAAATCTCTGCTCAGGGATGATTTCTGGTACCTTTCTACTACAGACTTGCTCCAGGAACCCACATGACAAGGTGTCTAAAGGCTTCTGCTGTCTTAACATTTCTCCCTGAAGAGCAGCATCAACTTAGTACCCCCACAGTCGGGCCTCTCCTGTTCCAGATTTACTGCATCTTTCAGGGAATGGTTAAAAGGGACCAGGTGCCAGTAGCAGCAGAAAGCAGCCAGTTCTGCTGTCCAGCTGAGATCTACCTCTCTGTAATTCCCCTGTGGCTCAGTGTCGCATCATATCCACCTCCCTGGAATACTGCAGAGAGAAATACCCCTCTGTCTCCCATCACAAATGCTGCCTGGCACTAAAACACCCAGGTAAGGTGTAGCTCCCCTGAAGCACTGGGCAGTTTGCTGACAGCTTTGGGGCATCTCCTCGGCTCTTCCATGCCCTGTGCAGTCCATGAGTCAACACTGCCTGCTCCTGCAGCCCAGAGCCAGAGCAAATGCGGCGTGCTGCACAGCCTGCCCCCTCTGAAACCTACTGCTTTTTCTGACTCAGCTAGTCACCCAAGCGGGTTCAAAGGTGAATTTTGGACAGAGAATTTAATATAATACTCCTCTGAAGAGAAGGATTATTAACCCTCCACAAGGAAGTTACGTCAATCTTTATGTACTTGTTTTAACATCAAACCTTGTTAAACTCAAAGAAAACATCTGTGGTGGTATCTCTGGATTTCCATTGATTTCCATTGGTGTTAAATAAATACATTGATTTCTGGTTTGAGAACTGCAGATCTTTCTATACTTTTAAGTTGATAAATCAAAGAAATAATAACCCTGATAAAGTTCATATTTTCTTTGACAGAAACTACCAAGACTGCTTATCAATTCTTTATGAGGAAAGAGGCCAAAATAAAATAGTTCCAGAAGACTTCTAGACTAAATAATTTCATTTTTGTTTCAAAATCAATTTTATTTGCCTTTTTTTTATAGTATAAAACATAGGTAAGAATTTTGCAAGCAGCTTTGGTTTGAGTGTTTTTATATTAGAGCAAGTTATTAATTCAAATTTTCTCTTGCCAGAGTGTGAAAATCAGCATTTTTCACTGCCAAGAAATACATCTCTAATAGATAATGTCTGAAATATCTCTTTGTTGTGATCATCCTTCAGATCTCTTTCAAACCACAGTGCCCTGTATTATATTACAACCATCTATATTTTGAGCCTAAATTTCCAAATGTTTTTACTGATGTTATTGTAAACATTTTATTTATTTAATTTCAGTTTTATTAGACAGTTTTCTTAGGAACTTCAGACTTTTCCTTTGTTCATTTTTGTTACATTAAAAAAAAAGAAAATTATAAAAGGAATATTAAAGCAACAAAAATACCTTATTTAGGTATATATTTAAATAACTCCAAGAACTGGATTCTAAATCCTACACAGTAACTCTAGATGATGTCCTAGATGCAATGACATGGTTATTTTTTTTTCTGCTCTATATTTAGATAGTCTTTTCAACTGTCCTTTCCTCTTGGAAAAAGGGAGATGGGCTTAACTCCCACCAGTGACAGATCAGCTGCTGCTGTCAGTCGTGAGGTCAGGTGTATCACCTGGTTTTCACAAAACCAGCACGTAGCTCAGCTGAGTGGCAGATGGACAAGGGTGTACAAGAATTGTGCGCACACGTGAGCTGAGACAGATGGCCTGCAGTGTGCTATTCTGTGGGGTGCAGGTAGATTCCCCCAGGAGATGCTATACTAAGAGGCAGAAGGACACAAGAGATATGTTGAACTTCTCTGTTCTAAGGAAACAGTAAAGAGTGGAAGCCCTGAAGAAGTGAAAATGGGGAGGCTTGCCATCACAGCTCCATGGTGTTTCTCACATGCTGGGTTTTTATCTTACTGGCTTGCATGATGGTTTTTTGCACACAGTAACATTCTGCTCTTTGTAGCTCTCCAAAAAATATTTAAATCCTCCACTCTTTTGTCCAAATCAGCATTTTGAACTGTGGATGGTAGCGATTATATGATAACACTTTGAAAGTCCCACTATGATAGTTATACTATTTTCTATTACATATACACCAAACACTCTGGAAGTTGGTTAGAGCTTAAGCTACAAAAATAATTTCCCACCAGGCCACAGAATACTGCTCATGACTTTATTAATCTGGAATAGACTGGAACAATATTAAGCCTCCACTGGGGTCCATCTTGCCATTTCTGTCACATGGTATCAAAGGAGCTGAATATATTTCTCCCGCTAGTTAACCACCCAAGTAACACACGGGTTTGCTGAGGCACAGTATAACATACAGTCATTGTAGTGCAGGGAATAGAGTCTATCTACCCTCAGTTTCATTCACTTGCTACAAATATTCATATTTCCTACCAGAAACAATTTGGAGGCATACAATTTTGATTTTCTTTAGAAGATTTCTGTTTGCCTTTGCAAATAATAAAGGACTTTAAAATACCACAACAACTAACATGCTGTTTTCTCCAGCCTCCCTCAAAAAGGAAACCCTTTGCAAAGTAGCACATCTCCTGATTTTATTTGCTTAATCTTTCTGGGCTTTAAGAGTTGCTACTGAAAGCATAGGGGAATTTTTATTCACAGGCAAGGGAGGCTATGTTCTCAAGTGTGGTAAAAAAATCACATGGTCTTATTTTATGTCATATTCTCTTCTCTTTATACTGCTCTGTTTCATTTTGTTAGGTTAAATGGAAATTATCTTCCTTCATGCACTGAAGTTCTCTAGAACAGGAGAAAAATTACTGGGTGCTAACCCCTAGGATCCTTAGTCATTAGCTGCTGAATAAAAACAGGGATTTTTCCACCTGCTCTCAACCTTTATTTCAAAAGATCGGTTTGCAAGTGGCTAGACAGGAAAGCAAAACTCGTTCAGACAAAAGATGGACACAGCAGGTGGAGGCCCCTTTGTATCCTCCTAAGAAATGCCTCAAACACTCCTGTGGAGCCACAACAGGCAAGATAACAGTAAAGTGTTCCATGAGATATGCCACAAGAAATGTAGCTAAGAGATTTCCATGAGATGTGTGAATGCTGTGCTGAGGGAGAGATCATCCTTATCCTTGCAGTCAGATGGAAGAGGGAGTGCTGCTAAGGTGTCATGGCTCTGCTCTGCCCTTTCACTAGACCCACAGTCTTTGTAATCCTCTTTGTTCCTCTACGTATAAACTGCTACTTTTACATATAAATTGGCTGCCCTGCTCCCATTTATGATGGCAGCATGGTCTCACCTCCATTTCTTCCAAAAGTAAAAATGAGCATTTGAAATCCTTCATGACAGAGGCTGAGAATATAACCACCTCACAGACAAATCAACAGGCCTGCTCCTCTTTCTTCCCCAAAGCAGGGCAGCTCTTTGTGCCTCTGACTGTGTTGGAGTATACTCAAAAACTTCAGAACTAGTGCTCTGGTACTCCATTAGCTTGCTCTATGCTGGATGCAGGACAGATGCTCTCTTCTCTTTCCCCCTCTTGTTTTCTTTTCTCTCTCTACTTTTCTCCCACCCTCCTCTTTCTCATATGACATGGCAAGGTTTATCAACATAGTGTTTTGCTAACTGTGTGCCATCATTCACAAATGTGAATTTTTTTCTTCAAATAAAATCATTACTTGTTAAAGTGTTGTTTCACTGCACCTCTACCCAAGGGTATTTTTGAACCTGAGTCACTTTCTTCTCCTTCTTGTGTTGAAAAGCCCCAAGGGGTACTGAGTCTTTACCCAATAAGTGGGCAGGGAGAGCTGGGAAGTGACTTCTCAGCTTTAATCCAGCAGGGGCTCGAGCAGTGCCAAGACAATGGCTACCTGAGAAAGGCCAGAGCATGACTGCAATCTTGTTTGGAGTTATCTCCTCCTTCCCTTGGCAGGAGGACCATGCCAAGGTTATTTAGCCTGAGAACTAGGAAAGACCTTCTTATCAAATGAGGGTGAGAAAAAGAGAGGCTCAGACAGATATTGTCATGTAGAGCAGGCACCCTCTTGGGGCCATTGTGTTTTCCCCCCTCTTCTGAAAGCAGAAATGTTACTCTCTTGCTTACTTGTTTTCATGACATATAGATTAGAAAATAAAATTCAGTTTCACAAATGCTTTATATTCTAAATCTTTAAAGATCATCCTCACTACCAAAGAAAGCAGAAGTCCCAATCCAGGAGAGAAATTGTTAATAGAAGACATGGACAATATAAAAATAGAAGAACTAACTAAAGGGCAAGCAAGATTCATTAAGAGGTTTATGGCCCTGTGAACAGCCCTGTAAATAAGTCTGTGAACAGATCTGAGGCATGAATTGCTGTCCATTATTTTTACAAGTGTTCTGGAAGTGTTTTCTTTCCTGTTTCCCTTAGCTGGTGGAGTCCAACTTTACCAAGTGGAGAAGAGTGAGCAACAGTCACTTGTGGGACTGTCTCACAGCATCAGGTCATCAACAGCAGGTGCAGGACACTCACAAAGGAGTCACACCTTTGAGGTCCCATGTGGGGGGACTCTGTTGTCACAGACTCACAGCATGCCCCCCTCACTTCAATAAATGTGATGGAAATTGTCCTCCAGCTGCCCTCACTCCTACTGTCAAGACACAGTTCAGAATGAGAAAATTTGATATTCACATCTTACAACACAAACCTGGATGTCACGCCTTTAAAAGTAGCTGCCTACCCTACCTATGCATATGTATAGGGATGCATACCAGTAGTAGGAGTGAAACAGGGTACCTTCAGGAATTCCCAGCGAAGTGCAACACTTCAGCTGCTCACTGTGCCACAGACTGAATCAATAGGCATCCTGGCCTGTATCAGCAATAGTGTGACCAGCAGGAATGGGGAAGTGATTCTCTCCCTGTACTTGTGAGGTCACACCTTAAATTCTGTGTTCAGTTTTGGGCCTCTCACTTCAAAAAGGACATTGAGGTGCTGGAGGGTGTCCAGAGAAGGGCAACGGAGCTGGGGAAGGGTCTGGAGCACAAGTCTTATGAGGAGCAGCTGGGGGAGCTGGGGGTGTTTAGACTGAAAAAAAAGGAGGCTCAGGGAGGATCCTACCACTCTCTACAACTCCCTGAAAAAAGATTTTGGTCAGGTGGAGATCAGCCTCCTCTGTCAGGCAGCCAGGGACAGGATGAGAGGACATGGCCTTAAGCTGTGCCAAGTGAGGTCCAGGTTGGACATTAGGAGTAATTTCTTCACAGAAAGGATGACCAAACATTGAAATGGACTGCTGACAAGAAGATGGTGGAGTCACTTAAACAAGGACAGACTGGATGCGGCACTTAGTGCCATGATCTAGTTGACAAGGTGATCAGTCAGAGGCTGGACTTGATCTCAAAGGTCTTCTTCAACCTTAATGATTCTATGTGATTGTGTCTACCCTTTCATCTCTGTTCTGCAGCAATTTCCTGTTATAACATAGGACCGACCAAGTGATGCTTTTTAAACTAATTTTAATCTAGGAATGTGAAATTAAACATTGTGAATTAAAACAGCCAAACCACATAAGGTTGGTGTAAGGGCAAGCACTCCAAAACTACTGCACAGCATGGTTTTAAGCAACTCTTCTGAACCCACCCTTGGAGACAGGCTGAAAATGGCAGAAAATCAACAAGGTAAGTAAGGAATTAATCTGTAAAAACTAATACTAAAAAATAGTTGAAAGAATTGTTATAAAAGAGAACCCCACCTTCCTGCAGTAAAGGGTGTATTTACTATTTGTGTCTATTTGTGTATTTACTCCTGTCTCCAATTGTCAATCTGTGCATTTCACAGAATCATAGGATCATTTAGGTTGGAAAACACCTCTGAGATCATAGAGCACAACCTTGGACCGCATACCTTCTCAGCTATACCACAGTGCTAAGTGTCATGTCCATCTTTTCTTGAACGCCTCCAGGAACAGTGACTCCACCACCTTCTTGTCAGCAGTCCATTTCAATGTTTGATCATCCTTTCTGAGAAGAAACTGCTCCTAATGTTCAACCTGGACCTCCCCTGGCACAGCTTGAGTCCATGTCCTCTCATCCTGTCCCTGGCTGTCTGACAGAGGAGGCTGACCTCCGCCTGGCTACAGGCTCCTTCCAGGGAGCTGTAGAGGTGGTAAGATCCCCCTTTGAGCCTCCTTTTCTCCAGGCTAAACTCTCACAGCTCTCCCAGCATCTCCTCCTAGGACTTGTGCTTAAGACCCTTCAGCCCCTTCACCAGCTTCCTTCCGTAGTTTTTACTGAAGTGATATTTGCTGTTAAAAATTAATTAGCCTGATTTTGCCTTTTCCAGTGCTAACAGCCCAGAAACTCGCTCTTTTAATCGTTGAACAGTCCTCTCTCTTCTGCCGAGTGTTTCACGCACAAAATCACAGAGCGGGACACGATGGAAGGGGCCGCAGGGCTCCATCTGACCCAACCCCCCTGCTGAGGCAGGATCATCCTGGAGCGCACGGCACGGGACCGCGAGCAGTATCTCTAGTGAGGGAGACTGCTCAGCCTCTCCGGACAATCTGCTCCAGTGCGCGGCACAGTGAAATCCTCTGCCAGGTTAAGGGGAGCTTCCCGACCATTCCCTGGCTCCCGCCCCCGGGCCCGCCCCCGCCCCTCAGCGTCCCGCCCGCGCGGCCACGCCCGCCGGCGTGACGTCACAGCCCCGCGCTTGCCCCGCCCTCAGCCCCGCCCCACTGAGGGCACCGTCGCTTTAGCCCCGCCCTCTGCCCGTCCCGTCTCTTTGTTCCGCTGACGTCAGAAGGGGCGGGGCACATGCCACGGTTCCCGGAGCCCATTGGCTGCCGCCCGGGCCAGCGCGGGTGCGCGCGCTGCCCCGTTCCTGTCCGTCCCTCCGCCCCCTGCCCGCGGGCTCCGTCCGGCGCTGCCAGGGGCGGCGCCAGGGGTCTCGTGCCCTCGGACCCGCGGGGGCCCCGCCCGAGCCGGGAGGAGCCGCGGCCGCCGGGGCAGCAGCGCCGCCGCTTCGGTACGTCCGCGGCTCCACGCCCCGCTCCCCTCACCCTGCGCCCCCGGGGCTACCCCCCGTCCTTCGCTACGGCCGTGAGCGGCCGCTCCTCCCGCCTCGCTAGTCCCTGGCTGCGCGGCGGCCGTGCCGCGCCGGGGCCGGGCAGCCCGAGGCCTGTGCGAGTGGCCCCGGGTGGCGGCGGATGCCGCGGGCCCGCTGCGCGGCGGCGGCGGGTCACCGCGGCCAGGCGGGGCGGTGGGGCAGTGCCGGCTGCCGCGGGTAGCGCATTCCGCTGCTGGCTCGCCCTCCCGAGCTCCCAGTCACTTTCCTCGTTCGCGACCGCGACGGCTGCCCGCGTCCCTGCGGCGGGGCGCCGTGCGGCAGGCCCCGGCCCTGGCCGTGGGGTCGGCGAGCGCTCGGCGTGGCGGTGGAGCCGCGGGGCCGCCTCTGCGCACCGCGCGGCCGCTTCCCCTGCCCCGGGTGCGGCTGCTGCGCCTCGTAGGCACGGGCGTCTTGTGGCCGCTGGAGCTGGGGCAGCCCCCGCTCACACAGAGCGGTTCCTCTCGCTCGTCCCTCAGGCTGCTGTGCCCAAGCTCGTGCAGGCCGGGATGCCGCAGGGACCCTTCTGCCTCTGGGTTAAGTGCAGGGTGTGCTCGCCGTCGGGATTTCCTTCGAGTGCTATCAGCATCGCTCCGTGTACATGAGCATCGTTTCGAAAAACTTGCCCTTCTTTCCCTGAAGTCTGTTGTGTAATTTTGGGAGATTATCATTCCCTACAACGCCTTGAAAGAAGGCTGTAGCCAGCCAAAAAACTGTGATGAGAAGAAATGGCCTTAAGCTGTGCCAGGGAATGTTTTGATTGAAGCTTTGGAAGAATTTCTTTACAGAAAGGGTGATTAGGTATTGGAATGAGCTGCGCGGGGAAGTGGTAGAGTCACCATCCCTGAAGATGTTTAAGGCAAGATTAGATGTGGCACTGAGTGCTGTGGTCTAGTTGAGAGGGTGGTGTTCAGTCACAGGTAGGACTCATGATCTCAGTGGTCTTTTCCAACCTAATTGATTCTGTCTTTGAGTTTCAAACACCGGAAGATTTATATATTCTGCTATATTTCATTCAGCTTTCATTAATTATCAGTTCGTGTTTGTTAGTTATGTTTTTTGGGTTTTTTCCAAGACCTACAGATTATTCAGTAACAGGGAGTCTGTTCTGTTCCAGCATAAGCCCCTTTAACATTAGGATATGGCATAGTGGATTTAGTAGCTTGGAATATTTTCCTCTTATCTTCCTACATTCCTTTAAAAGTTGTATGCACAAGCTGAGTTGACATAAATATCTATACTGACAAAGTGTAATATGAAGTCACAAATCTATTGCTGTGTTCCGGCTTCTTGTAAAAAATATTTTCTAGAAAAAAGTTCCTACTTGCTTCAGTATTTAATTATAAGCATGTGGTTTTGGCTATGTAGTTATTAGTTTCTCAGATTGATTTAATATTCTATAATTTTCTTCTTCATATATACCGTTTAGCAGTTGTACTTTATTTTCTTGTATTTTATCCACAAAATCTGTTCTGTGCCCAGGTTCAGTTAAGGAATTGGATGTTTGTCTTGACTTAGTTTTGCGGTTAGTCAATATCAGTAAGGCTGTACATTTAGTTTGCTGATTGCTCCCCCTGAAATGTACAATAACTAACTAAGGGCTCTTCTGCAAGCAGTTTGTATATCCAGGGCCCAGGATGCACACTTTCCTGGGAAAATTATCAATACTAGCAGCAAGGTCATTGGCAACTTTGGAGGACAGAACTTGATAGCTTGGGCTCTAAACCATATTTTATGTAGTGATAGCTTCAGACTAGCCCTATGTCAAGTTTAAGTTTCAGCTCGATGTAGGCTTTGAAAGGAAAGAGGAATTTTATGTGTATTTACCCCACTCCCGCCCCCAGATCTCCTGTACTTCTGCACTTTTGTTTTGCTGGCTTCTTCCACCCCCATCTTTGAAGGATTCCCCTGCTTCTTGCTTTATATCTGTTCCACAAGATTCTGAGTAACAGCTCTGAAATGAAGCAGTCTTGTTGATCTTTATAGCTGTCTGGCAAACATGTAAGATCGAGTACGGGACCATGCTTCATGTCCAGCTTTGTGTGATGGCACAGGAATAGGAAAGCCCTTTAAAGCTAAAACTTCTGAACAGTTTGAGTGCATAGTGCATATATTTGGGTCCCAGAATTTTACACAGTGAAATTCTAGTGTGGCCATTTGATTTTGTAATGCCTGTTGTTGACTGACTTATTTCACCTTGCAGAGACTGAAAGCACTGCTGAGAAAACGGCAGAATGAGCAGTCGTCGGAAACATGCACCTCCATCCAAGGTGGATGAGGAGAAGAAGAAAAAGCTCTGCTGGAATATGCACGATGACCGGAGAAATGAGATGATGGCGTTAGATGATGAAGTAACTAATGAGGACGATATTCCAGTTCCAAGCACTTCTGCATCCTTCATTGTTATAAACGATGATAGCACTGATGAAGATCTTGTACAGAAAGAAGGCAGTGGCTCAAAATCTGTTAAGTTTTTGACAGTTAATTATGACCCTTATTCCATCTTGACTGCTATGTCTGTACAGCTAAATATTATAGTCTTGCCATACCGTGCAGATAGGTCTTGGAAGGCTTTGTTGGGAGAATTTGCTCTTCGTCTGCCTTCTGAGCAAATTCTAACTGATGAATTCTATGACAGGAGCTTTACGTTAATGAGAGGAGACTCTTATGGTAAGCTGCAGGTCTGTGTTCACGAAAGAAGTGAAGAAGAGTACAGTAATGAAACAAAAGAATACCTAGGCACTTATGAACAACGTATTCCAGTGGAAGCAACTTTAAGTGGTGAAATATTGGAAGGTTTGAGATGGTTGCAAAAGAAAAAGATACTTGGACTTTATCAAAGACCTGGGGAGGCTCAGGCTTTAAAGGTATACATTCATTATACTTGTTTTGCATTATGAGAGTTCTTTTTTTGTTTGTTTGAAATATAAAATTAAAACAGCTGAACAACGAAGTCTGGCAGCTGCTCTGTATTTAATATATATAATGTGATGAAAATGTACAGTTTCTACGTGGTTTGTAATGTTTTCAGTGTGTTTCTTCCTATAAGTATATTTTTATTTTTTCACCATTAGCAATGTATTACCTGAAGGAATCACAGAAACTTTCAGCTGTGTTTCCTCTACATGGTGTTTTTAGTAGATTCTTTATATCTGTCTGTACCTGCTAATTTTCAAACCACTGTTATTATTTTCATGCTCCTCTGATTATAATATTCTTGTCATCAATTTAAGAGTTAATTAAATTGTTAACTGCATAACCTTTTCACAGGTTGGAATTTACCTTCTTGAAGCTGGGCTAAGTAAACCAGAATTTCTCAGTGATGGAGGTGGAAGACCCAAAAAAGCTAATCAGATGATTCAAAAACTCATGGAAAAATTCTACAGTTTTTTAATTCCAGGTAATGCAATAAAATTAATTGTTGATGTACAGAACAGTTTTGTCTAGTGTAGTAGTTGTAAATTTAAGGGAAAATACTAGTTATTCCTGCCATCTGGAGCAACTTTTCTCTTCCAGGCAGTGTTATTAGGTGATTTGCACAATACTATTATCTGGCCATTAATCATATGCTAATTCATTTATGCTGAAATTAGAGGTGATAATTCCCCTTTACAGGTACTGAAGCATAGACATGTTTCGAGTTCTTACTTTTTTGGAAGTAAATACAGTTTTCACTGGTTTGTGGTGGTAGTTTGAACAGATCTACAGTATCTTCTCTGAATTATACAGGAACAGTGTAAAAGAACCAGGAATTAAATTTGGAAAACTTGTTCCCAGGTTAGGGGCTATCATACAACTGCAGAAATAGATTTCAGTTCGGTTTATATTGTAAAGCAGTTACAGTGTAAAATACTACAAAATTCAGCTTTGTGACAGTTTTGAGAATATACCAGTGCATATTTAGAAGAATGGGGCCTTCCTATAATTTTAGAATTAAAGGTGTGTTTGCCAGATTACACTTACTAGTAGCACAGATTTATAAAGTGATAAACAATGGCTTTATGTTGTAATGTCCTAGGAAACTTGTGGAAAAACCGAACAAACAACCCGAGCAACCTTTGCATCATTCCTGAGTGTAGAGTTGATTCAAAATTTGGACTGAAGACTGATTCAGTGACTGTAGTATACAGAGTGTGTTCTTGTGGCCAAAGCCTAACACCCACCCCAAAAAGGACTGCACTTAATTAGAAAAGGCAGAGTTGTTTAAAAATCAGGCAACTCAGTCTAAAGAGAAGTTAAAAGGAAGAGCTAACAGGATAAAATCTGTTACCTGCTGCAAAGAAGAAATGTGCAACTGTGAGGAACGACTTGAGATATACCAAGGCATGGGCAGATATAACTCAGTAAGTAGGGAACATACTGCACATAAGAAATCATCCTTCCAAAAACTGAAGTCCAACTGACACAAATATGCCAGTTCAGGTTTGAAAGCATGATAAATCAGATCCAATAAGAGGTCTGAAGAATAAATAAAGGTCTAGAAATTAATAGTAGTGGTTCTAAATCCATTAGGAGAAATACATTATTATAAATGCATTAGAAGCAGAATAGTTACCAGAGAATTCACAGACTTGAGATGTCTAAGGTGTATGATAGAGTGCTGAAATAAAACTAATGCTATAGCAGAAAGCACAATTTTCTTCTCTGCATGTCTTCTCATTGTGGAAGAGTTGGGGAAAGAGATTGTGAAGAAAATGATTGGTGACTTACTTTAAGGTCCAAACTAATTTTCTGCTGGAACCTAGGGCCTTTGCCTTCAGTGTGCTAAAAGATGTGTTTATAGGGACTACCTGGTTCTGTGTAGCTTACAGATGAAGAGGCTTTTTCTGAAAGGGAAGACATGCCCCTCAAAGTTTCTAGGGCAAGAATGTGGTCCTGAGAAACTGGGTTGTCATGCCTTAACTTTACAGAAGCCATGCAAGCAGCTCAGGTTTGTAAAGGAGGTATGTTGCCAGCTGGTAAAGATTCAGGCCATTTTTCAGCATGTACGTTTTTATGTGCTGTAAAATAATAATAGAGTCTTGATTTCATGCCAATGAATGCCATGTAAGTGATGAAGCAAAATAGCTGACACAGAGAACAGAAATAAATTATTGCAAATCACCAGTCAAGTCCTACAAAGGCATGTGCAGCTTAGTGTATTACTAACGCTTTGAGAAAAAGAGTGATTGGTGGAATGGTATTAACAATGTTTAAGTGTATTATTGAGCATAACAAAGATGAAGAACAACTGAAAGCTTGCAAGCAGACTAGGCAATGGAGTTTCAGTAGAAATTCAATAGATGAACAGAAAACAATACAGAAGAAAAAATTATGGTCTCTTTGCTAACTGTTGCAAGCAGGGTTGCAGTTCAGTAGGTAGGTGTATAGCTCAGTAAATGCATCAGCTTAATGTTCAGTGTTAGTGAAACCAAATAAATAGTAAAGAATTATCCTGAAAGTGTTAGAGAACAAAACATGATCGTTAAACCACTATGTAAGTCTATAGTGTGCCTTATGCTCTGCTCAGAATTCAGAAAAAGCATGTCACAGAAATGAAAAATATTTGTGAAGGGAGACCCGAGGTGATTATGCACTGTGAAATTATTTTCATTTCCTAACAGTTTTTGAGCACAACCTTACTGATGTAGCATAAAAAAATATACCCTTGATTCTGTGCTGATTAATGCATTTCTCTTAAATGTTTCTGACAACTTCATTTAAATGCTACCTGTTTTTAAACAGAATTAGTTGAGGTTTTATAAAATTACACCTAGGTATATATTTTAACATTTACAATATCCATCTAAAGTGAAACCTATACAGTAACATTCGAAGATGAAGCTTCTTGTTCCCCCCACTGATGAGCAAATTCTCATGCTGATGGGGTTGTGCACATGGATTTACACAAATATGGAGTATGACCTCTCTACTACATTTAATTTGAATATATTTTTCCTCACTGTACTCAGTTAATTCTGTTAATATCCTTCTAGATAGCTTAGAGACTTCGAGGCAGGAAGTTCGTCTGTGTTACAGCAAGCATAGCATAGGTGCATTAAGTAATCAGAAAAAAAAAGTTATAAAATATTCAATATGGAATCATTGAATCATTTAAGTTTTAATCCAGCACTGCCAAGTCAATCACTCAACCATGTCCCTAAGTGCCACATTTACAAGGCTCTTAAATATTTCCAGTAATGTTGACTCAACCATTACCCTGGGCAGTGTATTCTTATGATTTGCAACCCTTTATGGGAAGAAATTTTTCCCTGTTACCCAATCTTACCCTCCCCTGGTTGAACTTGAGACCATTTCTTCTTGTTCAGTTACATGGGCAAAGACTGACCCCCACCTCACTACTACAACCGCATGGGCAAAGACTGACCCCCACCTCACTACTACAACCTCCTTTCAGGTAGTTGTAGAAAGAACTAAGGTCTCCCCCCATCAACTTTTTGTCCAAACAACCCTAACACCCTCAACTCCCTCAACTGCTCCTCTTTACAGTTGTGTTCCAGATCCAGTACCAGCTTTACTGCTCTGTTCTGGATATGCTCCAGCACTTCCATATCTTTCTTAGAGTGGGGTACCCAAAATTGAGTACAGTAACCTCACAACATCCTTGTAGTCCTCCCAAACTGCCAGCCTTTTCTTCCAAAGGTCATAAACTCTGTTTTCCCTGAGTCACAGCCAAATCTGCCTGTTCAGGCAGATGTCTCTGCCGTATTACCTTTTTATCATACACCATTTACTCTCATTTTTCTTAAGAATAAATTCTTTGTACAAAGACGGTATTTGTTTGGTACTTGTTTATTTGCTACCATATGTGAGACAACAAGTTTTCCATTAATCTAGGCTGTTTTCATTAATACAGATACTGTTATACTGCAGTCTGGAAAAGGAAAGATCCTACTGTGTTGTGGTGTGTTTGGGGGGGGGCCCCAGGCTGTGAGTTTGCAGGTAGCAGCAGGCAGGCAAGGAGACTCCACACGGCTTTGAGGGTGCTCATTAGATGAGGGTTTATTGGGGGTCCTACCCCCAGGAAGCAGCATGGTTTCTGAGGGAGGGAAGGGAGAAGGAGGGGGAGAGAGGGGCCGAGAGAGCACTGGCCAGGAGTGCCAGCCAAGAGACAGAGAGCCCGTCCCTTTGGCACACTTACCAGGGAGATTCCAAGTGGGCGCAGATAAGGTTTGGGCCAATGGGATTACAGGATACTTCAGGGGAGGATTACAGGCGTGGAATAAACCATACAGTTTTGAGAGGTGAGACAGAGCATACCGTTTAACTAAAATGCAACACCACACTACTGCAGATGCAGTAGCAGGACTGTAGTTCAGTCATTGAAGGAATTAAATAGAGTACTTGAAAAGCATGAGAGGAACTGAATTTTTAGATAGTACAATACAATCTGTTTTTCAAATGTAAAAAAGATTAAGATGAGACCTCTGTAACTGAATTACATTTTGAAATGGTTGAAAGCATAATTAAATATTCACTGTTTAATAAGTAACTGAGAGAAGGATAAACTTCCTTAAGCGTCCTTTTATTCAAAATTCCTATGGTAGGTAGAACCATTTAATAATGAAAAAGAAATCTCTGAAAGAATGGAAAAAACAAGAAAGATGTTTAAAAAAATCCAATTACATTTAAAAAAATGCTTTGAATTATATTGCAGTCTTTGCTTTCCTGCAAAATTCTGGATAGATTTAGTTTATGGAGAAATCAATTTATTATGCTTAAAAATGTGAGATTTGAAGACTTATTTTAGCAAGTATAATGATAGGTATCATTATATATCAAATTCATTGATTGAAGTTATACTTTGCAATCACTCTAATTTTTTGTTCTTTTCCTAAAGTGAGTGGTATGTGTTAGAGGATCCCTTTAAATGGTTTCTTTAATATATAAAGCTGAGTGCTTTCTTGGTGCTTTTTATTTGGCTGGATCATTAATAACCCCACATGTGCACTTTGCATTCTTTACATTACAAGTCATATATATAGTTTTCATGAATATGTAGAAACTTAATGTCTTTCAGTATTCTCATTTCCCTTGACAAGCTCTGGAATTGTTCCTTTGATTTAAAAGGACTAGGGGAAGGCACTGATGGCTGCCATATATAGGCGTATAATTTCCTCCTTTTGTTTTGGAAATCATTCTTCACCTTCACCACCCATTTGAATGAAAGAAAGCTTTTGCTTTTCATGAGAGTCATAATACCAGCTTCTGAACCTTATTTTAAGATAAGGCTGTCTGGTTTTTACCAGGTACATCTCTTCCTTGTTAGCCCGAGGCATCAGAATTAAAATCTGATTTAAATGTGTCAGCCATTTGCTGCTTTATTAGAATGTTAAATATACTTTAAGGTCACTTCATGTTGAAAATTATAGCCCTTGACTTGCTTCCAGTTTTGGTGGTGTGGTTTTTATTTTTTGTGTTTGTTTGTTTGTTTCTAATATAAAAATTCTGCAAGGTGAGTTTATCTCCAAGGCTAGCTAGGATTAGAACCAATCTGTATTTTTTTTTATACTGATGTTTTAATTTTAGGCCTAAAATGCTGTTAAAACTTGTTCAGCAAGACTTTCATTCTCTCATATCTGTTTTCTAGAATGCCAACCCATGAATTTTTCATGAATTTTTTGTTCTATGTTATTTAGATTCTGTGTTTGCCCATATATCCAAATTATGTGAAAAATACATAAGCACAAGGCGTTCTTTCTTAGAGGGTAGAAAAGAAGGGTAGGCCTTCTATCCTGAAAGGTGCTTACTTCTCTTGAGGTGGGTTTTTAATTTTGAAAGTATGCTTTGTCTGAACTGATGCAAGTGGTGAGAATTACATGTTGTCCTACTGCTACAAGTTTCTTAATCAGATGAATAAATTAAGGTTAACTTTTCTCCTTTCTATAAGGACATTTAAATCTATAAATATTTAAATCAGAAGCATGAGATATTTGTGATTCTGTACCAACTGGAATTTTTTAGTGGAAAGTCTATTAAATAAATAAGTTCAGGTCATTCTATACCTAAATTTTAAAGAAATAGCTTTGCTGATTATGTATACATGTGTGATCACCTTAGCATGTTAACTTTTAGGTGTCCTGGTTCTAGCTGGGATAGAGTTAGTTTTCTTCTTAGTAGCTGATCAGTGCCATGTGTTTGGGTTCACTGTGACAATAATGTTTGTAATGCAATGATTTGTTACTTCTTACTGAGTGGTGCTTACCCCAAGTCAAGGACTTTTCAGTCCTTGCTCTGCAGGTGCACAAGAAGGGAGTGAGCATGGCCAGGACAGCCAAAGGGATATTCCACACCACAGAACAACATCCTCAGTTTATAAACTGGTGGGAGTTGGCTGGGAGCCACGAGTTGCTACTTAGGGATGGGCTGGGAATTGATCAGTGAGAGGTGAGCAATTGTATTATGCATGATTTGTTTCTTGGGTTCTTTTAATCTCTCTCTTTCTTCTTTTTCATTGCTATTACTGTTATTATTACTGTTGTTATTTTTGCATAGTTTTTCTTTAGTTTTGTTATTAAACTGCTCATTGTTTGCCACTGCTGCTAGCTGAGTCAGATGCAGTCATGGCATATGTTTAAATGACACTTTGCTTTGCTTATTTTCATATGTGTAAACTAAATATGTTGCTGCAAAATTTACTGAAATGTTGTCCCAAGTTGATTGATGATGCATGTCTTGAATTATTTGGTGTATGCAGATGAGCTGGAGGAAGATGAGGAAGAATCCGACACGGAACTAGAGCGACAAAATATTGAAGAGCTTTATGACTTCGTACGGCACACCCATCAACAGGATATCCAATTACTGAGAAAGGATGTGCAGCATCCTGCATTAATTCCCATTCTGAGGCCATACCAAAGCGAGGCTGTGAACTGGATGCTTCACCAAGAGAACCACACAAGTACTCCAAGTAGTGGCAAGTATATGGATTTGAAAAACTTGCATAATTGAGGAAAAGGTCAGCAGTAATGTTTCCTTGCTATTTGATTAGAAGTTTTGTGAGTTATTTCATTAGTATTATCATGAAAGCTGTTGTTTGGGTCATACACTAAATGATAAACTAGGTTTTGCTGAACAGCAGGTAATGTATCATGTTGGTCATGAAGCTCTGTGGAGGTGGATTTCAGCTTTTTTTCTCTTAATGTCACAAAAAGTCTGAATAATTCTAAGGAGTGTGCTGTTAATAGAGAAACTTCATCATAGTAACGTGAACACTTTCTCCGTAGAAAATGCGCTGCACTTCTTATGGCGGGAGGTGATCACTCTGGATGGAGTAAAAATCTACTATAATCCATTTACTGGCTGGTACGTTTTTATAGTTACTCTTTCTGAGGACACCTCAGTGTTGTACTTTGTGAAAACCATGTTGGCAGCTTTATCCTGAAGGATATAAGATATTCCATAACTTGTTTTTCGGTTAGCAACTAAAGAATTAGAATAATTATATCTTTAATTTGAAAAAAAGAACAAACTCGAGTATGTAATGCACAGATAAATATGTAGATCTCAAGTTGAAGATGTAATTATTAAAGCTTTTATTAAAAATGTCAATAATTCAGTGGTTTAATATTAACTTTAAATTTAGAGTATTGGAGGCTTTGATCTTCTGATCCAATGTTTTCAAAGTCCAAAGGAAGGCAGCAGGATAAAGCTTTTTATTAATGCTGGGTATTGCATTACTAAGCCTGTTTCTCTTTTCTCATTAACTTGGTCAGAATAGAACCTTTTGATTGCTAGTTTGCTTTTTATTTTTCCCTATGTAACTTTCAGGTCTTTTTCACATGTGAATATAAAAATATTTCAAATTTTTTGAGACTAATGCTATGATATGCTAAGGTTAGCAAGGCAAGACCTATTAGGAGGTGAAAAAATTGTAAAAATTCTGTCATGCATATTTGTCTTGGTCAGGTTCATACACCCAAAAAGCTTGCTAGTTTATGTTAATCTCAACTAATAAATGATAATGCCTCACCTTACAAACTTTGCCGTGCTGAAGCTATGCTGTGTGTCCCTAAATGCACACTTCTCTGTCACAACATTCTGTAGTTACTGACTGACTGGGAATATACTTGAATTTTAGCATTATCCGTGAGTATCCAACTGCTGGACCCCAGTGGCCTGGAGGTATTTTGGCGGATGAGATGGGTCTTGGAAAAACAGTAGAAGTGTTGGCTCTTATTCTGAATCATACTGGACCAGACATTAAACAAGATGATCTGACATTACCTGAGGTAAGGAAACCAGGTTGAGAGTTATTATTAAGAAAATGCTTTTCAGAATGAATGCAAGTGCACTTTTTATTGCTTTAGAAGTCCATATTTAAAGGTCTATTACTGTGAAAGTTTTTCCCTTAGTAGGACATAGTAAACTAAATTATGTATTTAGTTTACTACGTTGGAGGTCGTTCTTCCCTTCATTGTATTGATGGGTGCCAAGCATCCATTAGACACATGTTCCATGCTAAAGTAGGGACAGTTTACATTCTGAATAAAGATTTCTGCTCTCCTTCTATTTCATATAATAAATGAGCTTATTTATTTTCCATCTTTTCGCTTTCCTCATCATGCATACTGTGAAAATTTGGCACATCCACTAAACCAAAATTTTTTTTTCTGATGGGAAAGGACCATTATTCTTAAGTAAACTCTTACCACTTCCTGAATTCTATCCCTTGGAAATCATGGCTTTTATCATAGTGATCTCCTGCCTGCTTGTCATTTTATCAGTTAAAAGGACTTAATTCTTACAGAGAATAAAATAATTCTTAAATATATAAGAGGGTCAGCACCGAGTAGTGCAAAGAGAGGAGTATAAGCACTAAAATGCCTGGACACTGACTGATAACAATACGTAGAGACCAGAGGTTTTGGAGCGCTGGAGTCACTGAAACTGTTTCATGATGTAAGTAGTTGGGAGAGACATCTTAGCTAATACATTACTCTAATAATAGAGCAAAATTTTGGGAGGCAATCCCTAAAAGGAGAAACATACTTTTTCTACAGCTGACTAGGGCTCTTCCTCTATATTGCTTACTTCCTTTTGTATTTCTAGCTATATATTAAATATATTTTTTCCTCCCCCATCAGGAACCTAGATCACTTACATCTGTAGATTCCTGCAACTTAGTGCTAAAGCAGTAGAGGACCCAAAAGGCTTTCAGAGCTGCTTTTTGTGTTTCAGTTAGGGTGCTGAACACTGTTTTCCAAGAAACTGAACTGAATGATGTGTCACTCTGTACGTTAAAAATGAGCTATCTAAGAAAGTTAGATCAGAACATACATTTGTAGCAGCTCATGCTTACTTTCAAATATGAGGAGATTAATGAAGGTCAGAGTGACTGTGAAGAGACATGAGCTAATAACTGTTTAATGTTGTCTGCATTAGGGTAAGCTTGTGAACTTCTTTGTTCCACCTCAACCTTTAGAGGGAAATAAAAAGAAAAAAACAAAGGAAATGGAGCCTAAATTAAAGGAAAAAATACAGTATCCCAGTAAGTATTTCTTATAA
The DNA here is from genome assembly GCF_050655825.1 of Lonchura striata. Taxonomy (NCBI): domain Eukaryota; kingdom Metazoa; phylum Chordata; class Aves; order Passeriformes; family Estrildidae; genus Lonchura; species Lonchura striata. The sequence goes on along the minus strand of NC_140705.1, from coordinate 65,017,862 downwards.
GTTTTAAAATATGTTTTGCTTTTAGCGTTGTGTTATATTGGGCACTGACCATGAGTTAGGGCTACTCTTGACTTCTTCAGAATGAAATTATTATTTTGCTGAGCACTGTCATGTAGGATTACATGCTACAAACAAGTGATACACAATTAAAAGTAAAATTACTAACTCGGAACTCTGCTACAGAGCTCCATGCAACTAGAGGTCTTTGTAAAGAGTTTATGCCTTTAAATGAAATAAGCTGTCTTTTTATGCCTCAGTAAGAAAATTGAGTGATTTATTTCTATTACTATTCCAACACTGTTTTAGAATCACTGCAAGACAGAAATCTGTAGAGCTGCATCAAGTAAAAGCTTGTCAAAACTGCTGCCTATCTGCATTTTTTAGATGAACACTATGTTTAGAGTTACCTTAATACGCATTCTGTGAGGTAACTTCATTTTTTGTTTTGATTCTTCATACAGGCTTACGAGTAATGATATTAGCAGCTGTAAAGGAAATGAATGTGAAGAAAGGAGCATCCATAATTGCAATATTTAAGTACATCAGTTCTACATATAGGTATGACACGCAGAGAAATAAACGACTTCTCAAAAGAACTCTAGAAAAACTAATTGCAGAACGGGTGGTAGAACAAGTTAAAGGACATGGTCTGGCTGGGTCTTTCAAACTGGGAAAAAATTACAAGGAACAGAAGAAGCGAGAAAGAACGAAAGAGCAGGTAAAACATACTACTGTAGTTATTTGAAAGAATTTGCAAAGGCTGTTCTTTTTTTCTGCCAAATGCATGCTACTCTCATCTGCACTGTCTATATACACTAGCTCAGTGACACTGATTTAGTGGTAAAAAGGAAGAAAACTGCAGCAATTGCTTCAACACTTAAAAATAAAGAAGGAGAAACCATAAGTAAATAAAATTTGAGGCTAAAATATTAACTACATCTGTCATAAGTCTTCTAATATAGTGTCACTGGGAGTTGTATTGTTCTTACTGGGAAATTGTTTTTTAAATACTGCTAAGCATTAATCAAATCCTCAAACTGCAAATTGATATAAGCCCTTAATATCTATGTAACTGATGTGTTTATATGTTCATTAAAAAAAGGGTGAGGAGAAAGTTGTTTGGGTTGGATGTGACTTTAAAACTCATCTAATTCCAAACCCCCTTGCTGTGGGGAAACCTTCCACTAGACCAGGTTGCTCAAAGCCCCATCCAGCCTGGCCTTGAACACTTCCAGAGTTGGGGCATCGTTGTCTCTGGGCAACTTTTTCCAGTGTCTCACCTACTCAGTGAAGAATTTCTTTATAATAACTAAACCTGTTCTCTTTCATTAAAAGCTATTCCCCCTTGTCCTGTCACTACATGCTCTTGTAGATAGTCCCTTCAAAGCTTCTCGTAGCCTTTGCTCAGGTACTGGAAAGCCATAATTTAGCCTGAAGCTTTGTCCAGGCTGAGCAATTCCAGCTCTCTTAGCCTTTCCTCATGGGGGAGGTACTCTAGTCCACTGATCATCTTCGTGGCCCTCCTCTGGACTTTCTCCAACAGCTCCATATGCTCCTTATATTGGGGGTTCCAAAGCTGCATTGCAGTACTCCAGGTGGGGTCTCACAAGAATGAATAGACAGATAGGATTCTCTCCCTGGCCCTGCTGCCTGTGCTGTTTTGGATACCGTCCAAGACATGATTGTCTTTCTGGCCTGCAAATTCCCATTGCTGGGTCATGTCCAGGCCTCTCACCCACCAGTACTCCCCAGTCCTTCTCAGCAGGGCTGTTCTCAATTTCTTCATCCAACCCATGTGCAGGACCTTGCACTTGGTCTTGTTAAACTGCATGAGATTCCCATCGGCCCACTTCTCAAGTTTGCCCAGGTCCCTCTGGGTGGCATTCCTTCCTTCAGGTGCGTCAGCTGTACCACTCAGCTTGGTGTCATCTGCAAATTTGCTGAGGGTGCACTCGATCTCTCTAGCTATGTCATTAATGAAGACATTAAGTAGCACTGGTAGTTGTTAAATGTCACTGGGCAAGTCTGAATATAAAGTCTGACATTCTTGGTTAATTTTACATTGTAGGTAGCGAGAACTTCAGAAAACACTCAGAAGGAGCAATTGATTGATGCTAAAACTCAAGCCAAAGAATCAAGAAACAGTGATGTAACATCTGAAAATGTCTTTAAAACTGCTTCACATGAAAATATCGCCATGGAAGAGCATGATTATTGTACAACTAGTAAAAACAAGAGGAAATCTGAAGCAGATCATGAGAACTCTGTAGAAGAGAAAAATGTTAAGCAAGAAGCTGTGGTCCCAAAGTCTCCTGATTTTCATGGCAACCTCCTTGTCTCCAGTGACATGAGCAGTCATCCTGATGTTGATGTTTCTAAAACTACAGCTGTTATCCAGCAGGAAAACCCAAAGGTCCAGTCCTCACATTCCCAAGAACATGCTGGCAGTAGTGTACAACATACCAGCTCTGTATTTCCATTTAATACCTCTGAATATCGTTTTGAATGCATCTGTGGTGAGCTCGGATTGGCTGACTATAAAGCTCGTGTGCAGTGCCTGAAATGTTACCTGTGGCAGCATGCAGAATGTGTAAACTACAAAGAGGAGAACCTGACAAGCAGGCCCTTCTACTGTCCCCATTGCCTTGTGGCAATGAAACCAGTTCCCACAGGAGCGACTCTGATAATTTCTCCAAGTTCTATTTGTCACCAGTGGGTAGATGAGATCAACAGGCATGTAAGATCATCATCTCTTCGAGTTCTGGTAAGATTATATGGTTTGATATTCTAGAGAGTTATTTTAGCAAGGCTTGGGGCTTCCTGTCTGATATTCTGCATCACTGGAAGTTCAGAGGTCTTTGACCTCTCTGCCAGAGCTCTACATTTCTTGATGCTAAACCAATGCTTTGGCATTATGTGGTACATTGGTGTCCCAGAAAGACAATCTGCAGTTAGTTTTGATTTTTTTTCTGTTTTAATTGGTCACTGGAAGATAAACCAGTGGACTAGATTGCATAGCAACTAAAAGCAAATTTTTGTGTGGTTGCAACAACGTGTGGTTTCTGAGAGGAAAGGCTGTTGGGAAGACTACCAAGGGACTTAAAAAGGACTATGGATGTTTTGAGTGTTGTATTGCTGTACGTGTGCACTTAAGCAATTCTATGACTGTTGCTCCTCCTTTTTTTACAGATAAAAAAATGTTTCCATAGGTAAAGCCTGTAGTTTTGCATTTCTGATTCTCAGGCTTTATAAAAGAAGTCTTGGGCATTGGCGTTTACTGAAAACAATACTGTTACAACTTGGCTGTTGTGTCTATAACATCTACCAAATTTATTAGGATGTTGCTCATTTGGAGACCATGTATTGTCTTTTTACTTAGTTTCTTGTAACCCTGTCACTAGAACAAATCTAATTAAACTTAGAGTAACAATAGCTATACAGGTTTTTAAAAATATTGTTATCACAGTATTCAAGAGTCTTTTATTACTGATGCAGCCAAGTTTTGTCCTTCATATTTTTAGCAGTCAAGAACCTTTGTAATGATCAAGAGCTTTGAAAACCAGCAATCACTTGTATTTTGAACAAAGTAGTGACAGACTGATATAACTTTGTATTCAGGGATATATCTGGTACCTTTGGCTATTACATGTAGTTGCCCAATGTATAAATGAATTCTAGGTCTCCAGTGCTATTTCTGTAAGCAGTCCCAACTAGATTTAATGCAGGAACTAACCAATGTGTAAAACTCACATGGTTTTCCTAGGACTCAGTCCAGGTTTAATACCAGCTTTGATGAAAGTTATCAGAAATAGATTTACTTGGTAACAATAAGATAGTTTAAATACTGAATGTCAGGACTTTAAACTGTTTGACATCTTCCATTCTGCAAGATTGTTTTCATATTCTTTTAACTGCCAACTATGAAACTCGTTTTCAGGGTTGCTTCAAAATGAAAATTTGGTGGTTTATTTTCTGTTAAGGTAAAATGAAAGTAGTGGAGATGTTTCAAAGATTCAGTTTCCCATGTTAACAACTTTTTTATTGCATGTGAAGTGTGCTTTTTACTCTTCAACTGCTTACAACCCATGGGAAATTCTAATGGTTTTATGTAATAGAAAAAGAAATTAAAATTTACCAGTAAGTCTTGCTTGTGGCAGACGTCTTTTCCCGCTGTTGTGAAAACCAAAACTTGGCGAAGTTATAAATCTCCAGAAAATCTATTCATAAGTACTTGAAGAAATCAATAGACTTTGGCAGCTGTTTGTTTCTTTTTGGTTGCTTCAGAGAGCATAGTCTTTTTAGTTAATTTGTTTCTTTTTTCTTCCCCTTTCAAGCTCCCCTTCTCTCTTTTGTTTCATGTGCAATGACCTGGGTTGTCCCACTCTGGGGCTCAACAGAAAGAAATTATCTGCAGGTGTTTCTTTCAATTGACAGAAACACTGTTGCTATATACACAAATGTAGAGGAAGATTATTACTGGGAGAAAAAGTAGGATTAAGAGTGAAATTAACAGTGAAATAATGTGCTGATCATCAAGGGGTAAAGAGCAGTTATTTTAACTTCTGTGTGTTTCTAAAGGGATTTGGCTTAACATTATGAGGGAGATAAGAAATGTACTTCTGGTAATGGAATAAATGTCAATAGGAAGGTTTCTGTTAATGCACAGGGACTTTATTTTACCTAGGATATTTTTTTTTAATCTCTTAAATCTCTGTAGGTACAACTTTACTCAGAATGTCATTTCTAGTTTTTATATATTTTGATGAATATTTCTGTCTTTGCCTAATCATCCATTAAATTTCAGTGAGTAAAGTTTTTGGGAGATGGCATCTACAGTAAAGAAGAGAAGACTGAACATGTAACATTGACTTGCATAATGTTGTTACATACAATATTACAGAATACTTAATCTTCAAACAGCTGTTACAACAAATAACTATTGTAGTGTGGGAACTCAAAATGTCTCTCAGACATTTTTGGAGGTTCCAGGCTGTGGTCAGAGGCAGTCTGGACCCCGGCAGGCAGCTGGATTTAGCTGTGATTTCGAGTTTGAGCCATGGAATGAAATACCGACTTTGAAGGTGGAACAAGCAGTCACAAAGTGTTAGATAGTATAGTAAATGTAATCACAAAGTAGAGGGAAAAATTTTTTGTTAGTGTACAGGGGGGTTTTAGTGCATGTACAGGGGGGTTTTTACTTTGTACATGGGGGTCAGAAGTTCTAAGATGAAGGAAAGTGGGCTGAACCCATCCTTCTTCTTTCTTCTTCCTTACCTCCATGTTCTTGGTGATGTTGGCACTCACAGATTGGTTTAGAATAGAGAAACACTTGGCAACGTAGGTAATAGGTATTGGGGAATAATTGTAAACATGTAATACGTAATATATCATATAAAAGATAGCAGCAGCCCTGGGCGGGGAGAGAGGAGAAGAAGACACCAGACAGTCAGGGTGTCAGGAGTGTGTGCCTCTCTGCCTGGGCCGCTGACCAAAGGGCCGCAGCCCGAGAACTTAATCTGTTAGATAACTAGCAATAAAACATCTTGAGACCGAACAAGAAGAGACTGCGGAGTTTCCCTTTGGGAACACAGGTTGGAGGAGAAGCTCTACCACCACACGAGACCCCAAACCAAACCCGGGGTTCTCACATTGTAGAAAATAATGAAGTCCTCTCTCCTTCAAAGGAGGAAATAAATGTTTTGCAAAGTCATAAAAAGACAGTTTTTGCATTTATGACTCTATTGGATTTATTATTAGGTTACTTAGATTAATTTCCCATCATACTATTAAGTGAATACAGATTTTATACACAGTTGCTTTTTATATGAGCAGCTTTGCTACAAGCTTGCACATATTAAGCTGTATTGATATTTTGTAATTTTTATCAAAGTGTCTCTTACCTCCCTTCTTTGCTATTGTGCTGCTGACTGTAAATCCCTGTAGGTGTATCAAGGTGTGAAGAAGCATGGCTTTTTGCAGCCACACATGCTGGCAGAGCAGGAGGTGGTTATCACCACCTACGATGTCCTGCGCACCGAACTGAACTATGTAGACATTCCCCACAGCAACAGTGAGGACGGGCGCCGCTTCAGGAACCAGAAGCGCTACATGGCCATCCCCAGCCCCTTGGTAGCAGTGGAGTGGTGGAGGATCTGCCTTGATGAAGCACAAATGGTTGAATGCACCACTGCAAAGGTATGACGTTCCTGGTCGTGCATTCATTTAACTTGAAAATGTTTGGACAAGTTTATTGTAAATAATAGAGTTTTTCCTTCCTGTCTCTTAATGTTCAGAGTACACTCATGTAATTTGTCTTTGTCCCATGTTCTTCAGAAGTTAATTTTCTGCTGGAGATACTTACTATTAAATGGTTCTCCTGATGGAATTTGGGCAGATTGTGAGGTATATCTAGCTCAAAAAATACTTAACATAATCTATACTGACAGCTTAAAGAACTAGGTCATCATGTTGTATATGGTGTTTGATAGTTTCAAACAAGATTCTAGCATTGTTCAGTGATGTGGTTCAGAGGCATAGATATGTCCTTTGGGTCTAGAAGCTGAACAAGTCAGGAGTCTGTCTGCAAACTCAAGGGATACAGTCTGCAGGGGGTATTATTTTAATTAGTCTTTGTCCAGTCTTTTAGCCCAAGACAGGAAGACAAAAATGCTACTTATATAATGCCTTACAGGCTTTAATGTTTAAATTTTTTTTAACATACAGTTTATTTTGCTATTTGTTTGCATTCTTTGAACCCTTAATTGCACTTGATTACTTGGAAGAGGACATGTCTTTTATCAGCTTTCAATTACCTTCTAAAAAGATCAAAAATGTTATATATGTTTTTATAATACATTGCACCAATGCTGTTTCTAGGTCTTAGGGTACATTCTGAAAAGATGTTCAGACTTCTCAAAAATAAGATCCATGTGCTGTCAGACTGTGTTCCACTGTTTTTCCATTCCTGCCCCTGGCTCTGTATCCTTTCATTAGGCTGCTGAAATGGCGCTCCGTTTGAGTGGAATCAATCGCTGGTGTGTCAGTGGCACTCCTGTGCAGCGAGGATTAGAAGGTGAGCTTTTATGTAGCGGTGTAATGTGTGGGCTTTCCTTGTGCTGATAACTAGGTGGGGCTTTGAAACAGCTAAAAAGTCTGCTAGTTTTGTCCTGAATTCACTAGGTACTCTAACTTTGTAAGCCATAAACTTTAACCATGATAATAAAACCATCAATACATGTATCAATATAAAAATTAAAGAGCTGAAGTCTTTTTGTTTCCCTGAGTTAGACAAGTAATCTGGGGAGCAGAGAAGCTGTATGTCTAATAGCTGACTCAAGTGTGTTCTTCAGTTTTCACTTAGTGGAGTGGATAAATACTAACCCTTCTCTGTAGCAGATGGTCCGCCCTGGTTACAGAATCCTGTGACCTGTCAAATACAGCAAGCAAAGCTGTATTTACTTTTTGCATAGTTCTATATGAACTACCATGGGCATCCACTGCCATGAATATAAAGTCTAAAAGTCATGCTAAAGCTTATGAAACTGTCTCCAGTCCTTATGTAAGGACCTAATGAATTGAGATGTGTGGAGTAGGTAGCTGTATGTTAGCAGGTGACATTTATCTTGTCTTTTTTTGTGTGGTGCTCAGTTTCTGTAGGCAGCCTTCAGACAGAGATAGAATAAAAGAAAGGGAGCTGACTAACTGCTTTATCTCCCTGTGTTCTCTGATGGATTTTGAAATATAAGGTACACACTGGGGCAATGCATTTGAAAGTGGATAAATCAGTGTAAGCATTTGTGGACTGTTGTTTGGATACTAAGTTGTAAGAATCAATATTTTAGATTTGTTCATAATAGAATTTTCAGTTAAATTTATAAATACATGTAATAGTTGTGAGAATACATCATTCATGAAGCAAAGCTGTAGAAAGAAGTGATTGATTTTAGTGTTATGAACTCCTTCAAGGCCTTATTTGTGATAGTGTTGGTTTAATGCATATCTGAAATGTCATACAGTTCATAATACAGACTCTAAGGCAGCCCCCATCAGATTGGGGATGAAAACTGCTGCTTCATTTCAATCTGTGCCACTGCTGCTGTAATGTGTAGCATCCCATGAACTCTCCCACCTCGGTCAATTCACCTTGTCCCTGGCAACACCATAGAGTCAGTCTTCCTGGGGAGAAAAACAGTCTCCCATTTGGGCTTCTGTGCTGCAACTTCCCCTGTGTAACTTGCCCTGGTGTCTCCTTTCCCTGTCCCCTCATTGGATTGGTATCCCTGGCGGCCACCCCCCTTTCCCTGGAGACCAAACCCCTCTGCACAGCCCTTAGCTCTGCCCCCACCCCTTCCCCTTCTTAAGCTGTCTCCTCCACGTGGTCAGCTTTTTACCTCGCTGGGTTCCCTTCAGCCACATGTGATATCCTCCGCTGGAATAAAACCCCGCAAAAAGAGCCTTTCTTGCCTCTATCGCTGAGCCAGCTGCGGTGAGTGTTGAGAGGGTCTGACTGCATTGCCTAAAGGTTATCTCAACTTGCTTTTCTACAGGAGAGGCTTGTGGGGGACAGATTTTAGGCAGCAGCAACCACTACTCTAGCACTCGCCTTTTTAGTAATGCAGTGAGATATGACCTCTGGGTAAACAATTGCTTCTTGCATAGAAATGATTCCCAGGATTTTTCTTCCTCTGGTCTGTGATGTATTTGGTGAATGTCTCAATGCTTTCAGCTGAATACTGAATTACGATAAAGCTGAGAGAATAAGGAATGCAGCCACCAGATTTTCAAGAACTATCAGATATCATCACATATCTCTGTTTCTGCAGTATCCACATGAAACATTTAAATGTGTGCTTCTGTATTTTTCTAGTAAGATTTAGACAGAAGTTTAAAGTCAGGATGTCCTTAATTTTCATTCCAAAAAGTGATGGGTTTCTGAATTACGCAGAATTAGCAAGATGTATTCTCTCAATTAGCAAGAAAACAATTGAAGTGTATTTTGTTAATTTCTTATGCATTAGTAGAGAAGTGAAAATTCTTCTGAATTGCAGCCCCTTCTAGGACTGTGGGCAGCAGACAGTTGGTGCACAGCAGGCTCTGAAGTAATGATGCTGAGCAATATTGGTTTAGAAAAACCTGGCAAACCCAGTTAACCATATGCAAACATGTAATTTTTGCCTCTTGTCTCTGCTCTGAGTAGGCTTAAATTCTTTGCTCCCTTCTGCTAAGCTTGAAATTAGGAAAGTGTCTCACAAACAGCTATATTCTCTCAAGTTGTATGGAAATCAAAAACGAGCTAAAGGAGAGAATGTCCGCCTTCCACCACCCAGTCCCTTGCCTCAAATATTTTACTGAGGGAGTGACTGGAAAACAAGTACAAAAGGTAAAGGCCAGAATGGAGATGTTTTTTGCCTTAGAGGCAGTTTGTATGACAGTTATTTTTTTTAAGACATATTGTGAAGTATTAAAACAGAAACACTTTCTTTTCTTGGCAGACTTGTATGGATTAGTCCTTTTTCTTGGAGTTGATCCTTACTGGGTCAAGCATTGGTGGGACCAACTACTATATCGACCTTATTGTAGAAAAAATCCCCGGCCTCTCTACAGTCTAATTGCGAAGATAATGTGGAGATCAGCAAAGAAGGATGTGCTTGACCAAGTAAATAAAAGTTTTTGAGTTTTAGAATTCCTGAACATCATTTATCAATAATTTTATTTGCAAATTACTTATTTTATTTTTAAATTTCAGATTCAAATCCCCCCTCAGACAGAAAATATACACTGGCTTCATTTCTCTCCTGTGGAGAGACACTTCTATCATCGCCAGCACGAGGTGTGCTGCCAGGATGCATTGGCAAAACTCAGGAAGATTTCGGACTGGACTCTTAAGCTTAGCAGCCTAGATAGAAGGACTGTGACTTCTATTCTGTACCCTTTGCTACGGCTGAGGCAGGCCTGCTGTCACCCACAAGCTGTTCGAGGAGAGTTCTTGCCACTGCAGAAAAGGTAGTAAAATTTCTGTCATTTCTTAAACAGCCTACTTTATCCAAAGCAAAACTCTGATTGTCTCCAGCAGTGCAAGTTCTTGTACAGTCCTCAAAGAAGCCTAATTTAAGCTTCTTTAGTTCAATATGTGACTATGACACACCAAGGTAATCTGACCTCAGACAGTGAACACGGCACAGTGGGGACATTAGTGTAATTCTTGTGTTAAAGAACATAGTACTGAAGGCATTTGATTCTCCAGTGGCATTCTAACCTTACTATAACTAGGGTGTTGCAGGTAACAGATTGAGTGTGAAACAAATCAGATTCTTTTTTTTTTGTTTTAAAATAAGCCTGCTGCTTTTTGTTTTTGATCTTGTACAAAACTCACATTCATGAATGAGAGCAATGAAAGAACTGAATCAACATAATGGAATAATTCGTAGTTAAATGAAAATGTTAACATGAGGTTGAAGAATTTGTAATATAGAAGAAGGTTGAAGAATTTGTAAATATAGATCCAAATTTGAAAGCTGTTCAAATACTCTTTTATTTACATGCTTTCAAGATCCTCTTCCTCCACAAGTCCTCTGCAAGTACCAGTTTGGTCTCAGCTTTTGTTAGACCAAAAAAAAGAAAAAGCATATTGCCAGTCCTGTTGAGAAATGTAGCTGGTACCTTTTCAGTGAGTTAACAAGGAGGTTGTGAAAGAACAGGCTGTTTCAGTTCCAGCCTCTCAGAGTGGTGTCTATGTTTCTTTTGTTAATCTATAGGTAGGGAAGAACTTCAGCTTGTAGTGCTGCTAATGTTATTGCTACTGTTTCCTAGTTCATCCATTCTATTCAGTCTCCTTCATTTCTTGTTAGAAGTTTTATGTCCTACTCCTTGCTCTTTGTTATACAGGGCACCTGCAGTGCCTAAGCAGCTGAAGCTGACTTTGCACCTACTTGAGCAGAGACCAATAGTTAGATGCTGTGCTGTCACACTTCCTGTGGCAGTCTGCTAATGTGGAAGCAAGGATTCAAACATAGGAAAAATCAATATTCCCACCCATCATACAAGATTATTTGCATTAAAATGAGCCAGTGTAGTATAAGTGAAATACATGTAAACTGAGCAGAGTATGGTGGGAACAGCTTTGTACTGTGTTGATTTTGGTGGAATGGTTGTACAGTGACAGCTGCATAGTAATTGATGGAAAAACCAGCAATGGAAATTAAATCTTTCTCAAAATTACATGTACAAAGAAAAGTCAATTCCCAGCACTGTTTATATACCTTTTTTGTGAACCAAACTTGACTGCAGCAGTGGACATTCCCAGAATAGAGAGAAGATTTGGTTCCTGCCTTTGGTTATATGTAGGAGAATAATGAAGAAATTCTCTGCTAGGACCTTTGATGAATATGAGAAATTTACTGAAATAAGAAAGTTGATGTTGGAGTGTGTAGATAAGAGAAAAAGGGCCTGGAATAAAAACCTGAATTCAGAGCATATTCTGTTCTATGATAGATGACTTTTTTCCCCCACCTGTGTAGTGAAGGCAGTAAATGAGATCTACTCAGGAAGCAAAAAAAAAAAAAAGCTCTCCTTGTTTAACTGAGTAAAAAACCCTTCTTTTTGACTTAATTGGTAGTCTCAGGCTGTGTATCAAGTTGCATATTTTACATGTAAATCCTTCTGCTGTTACAATTTTTCTTGGAACCACTGACGGTTTTGAAAATAAAAGGTAAGTAGCAATGGTGGAAGTATCACCATATGTCATGTATATTTACTATTGCCTTTTTAGAATTCAGTAATTATGAATAGTGATTATATTGATTTAAAGCTGACTCTGGTGTAACACTGTACTATAAAACCAAGAATCAGTTTCTGCAACTGGAACAGTGTTGCGGGGAAAGTAAAATAAAGGCCTAGGCAAGGGTATCTTTCCATAATTTGAGCCCAATCTGTGCAAGAGTTCAGTACTCTGTTCCACAGTGTTGAACGCTAAATAGTAAGTGCTTCTCCTGAAGGTGAATGAGCCTGAGGAGCAGGGTTTCGGTGAGGTGGGGGGTGGTGTCTGGTCTAACAGCAGCAATTGGCATCAGAAGCAGCCTCAGGTCAGCTGCTGTAGGCTGTTGTTATTGTTTACTCTCCTGTCTCTTCATATCAGTCCTCTCATTCTTTACCCTGTGACTTTACTCCAAGGTATCCTTCAAGCTTCCTTCTTGCATTCTCCTCATTTCTGTTCTTGCTTTTCTCTTTTCATTTCTGGTATTTTTATGTGAAACTAATTCTCTTCTGGTAAAATTCAGTTCTTAATTTGCAGATATGACAAATGTAGAAAAGGAAGTTTAGAATGATTTTTGCTAGTCTTCTCAGTTCTCATTTCACATATCTCCTTCTTTACATTGACACTTCATGTGTTTTGTGTTTGGATTGGTAGCAGAGGGTAGAAATGTAGTCTGTCATAGCTGTTTCCATCCAACAAGCTTTTGACAAAATGAGGTCTATTTTGCTTGTTTACAGTTCACTACTAATGGAAGGAGAACAATATTTTTCCCCATGAAGGATTATTTTACCAAGTTCAAGTTTTCTTCTTGCTCCTTATTTTTTGGTGTTCCAGGAGATGGCAACCTTTGGACACACTCAAGTTAGGGTAAAAGCTCTAGCAGGAGGAAAATCTGACAGCTAGATGTTTTTTAATAATAAAGAAATCTCAAAAAAACATTTACAACATGTTGGATGGATGTAATGATCTGCTATGCTGCTCAGCATGACCCTCTTATTTTTTGGTACTGTGATTTTGTTTCAAACTTGCTCTCCTTTTCAGCACCATGACCATGGAGGAACTGTTGGCATCTCTGCAAAAGAAATGTCGAACAGAGTGTGAAGAAGCTCACCGACAGCTGGTGTGTGCTCTTAATGGTTTAGCGGGTATCCATATCATTAAAGGTAAGGCAAATATAGGAGTAAAGAATATGCTCCATCTCTGTGTACTGGGAGGTTAAAAGAAGTCATACTTGTGTAATTGTACTTAACCTGCTTTTGTTCTATCAGTAATGCTTTCTGGGCTTCCCTTGTGCCCCCAGCCATGCAAACTGCTATGCTAAGATTCCTTTTCCTGCTCCTTCTAGACGGCTCTGTCAATGTCAATTTTGTCTGAATTATAAGGCAAAAAAAGCTTTGAATGAGAAACAAAAATAATTATATGAATCTTGAGTGGCCCACAAAATAAATATCAAATTACTCCATTATGAATGTGTAAAAATGCCACGTTTCCAAGTTCTTCTAAAGCTGACATGCTGTTTGAACTTTTCCAGCTCATGTCAAAGTCTTCCGTCCAGAACAAGAAAACTGCCTTTTCTCTTACCTGCCTCACAGAAAGACTATATTCAGTCAGTAGGTTTGAAATAATTTGTTACAACTGCAGCATGGAGATAAGTGTTTCTGATAGTTAAGTGCTTAGAAGGAATTAGGTACTGATGTAATGCTTTTAAAACACACTAGTAGCCAAAATTATGTTTGGCATATTTTGTAAACCAGATTAATAAACGTTTCATCTGATGAGAAACAAAAGCAGGACAAAAGAGGCAGAGTTCTGGTCTGTAACTCCTCCCCCAGTATTACTCTTACACTCAGTCTTCTTTATCAGGAAAGGGGAAGCACACCTTAAATAAAAGTAAGGCCATGAATTTAGCCTTAGTATAACTGAAAACTTATAGGTCTAATTATTATTAATCCAAATTAAATTGCTACAGGCAAAGAAAAGAGTAGCAATCACATTTACTTGTTTCTACTTGTCCTGCTTTTCTGCTCACCTTTCTGCTTAGTCCCATCCATACTCTGAGGTCAGTGGTTTCATAGACGTGGTAGCAGTGCAATTGCCACTTGTCACTATCTTCATTGGGAGGAATAAGATGATTGTGTTGATGGTTTCTTCCTCACACAAGGATCCAATGAGTGTCATTTTTATGTTTGCTAGCATGTTTGTATCTTTCTCTTTCTTCATTGGTCTGCAGCTCCATGAAAACACCAAATTTAGTGGACATGATGCCTTTTATGAATGTTACATACTCTTTCTTTGTTCTCTTTGTTGCCCCTAAAACCAGTTTTGTCCAGCTGTAAGTCTGCATTTCTTTGACTGTGGGTGAGTTGTTTATAGCCATGGCTTTTTTATTCACTGCCAAGCCTGTACACCATCTCTTAGCATCCCATGGCTGTACTCTACACTGCATCCTATATCTTTACTTGTCAATAGCCTCTGCTATTGTTACTAGGCCTATATTTCCCTACACTACATCATTGTGGTAGTTGTAAATATCTCATTCTACATGGAATAACTGCTTGTTACTGCTGTCTATATAAAGCTGTGTTTGTACCACACAAAGATAAACAAAAGTTTAACAATATACAAAAAATTAGCCACAGACACCTAGTGAATTATAGAAATTGCTATCACAGCTAAGCCAAGTAAAAGTTCAGTCAGGTCAAGAAAAATTCAAGGGAGGCCTGACAAGGTAGCAAATTCAGCACATAGCTTTTGGCTGGTTACTAGTAATTGCAATCCTATATCTCGGGACTACACCCTTAAAAATGCAACTGTTTCAATGTAAGAAGCAGCAAATCTTGTAGCCATAGAATTGGTACACTTCCATATAGATAGGATGATGTTTTTTATTTCACTCTCATCTGACTTTATGCATTTCTTTTCTCTCTACTTCTCTGTGTTTTAAGAGTCTCTAAGAGTATTACTGGCTAAGTAAACTCCCATCAGTTGAGAAAAGAAAATTAAGATGGATTCATTTTTTCACTACTTTTCCATACACAACTTCAATTTTGTATTTCTTTTTAATTGATATAAGCTATTTTCTGAGAAGTGATTGTGATGCTGGCAGCTTGTATTAGTAGTTATGCTCCCTGCATGTACCTAATAATTTCTGCATTTCTGAAGTATGACATAACTTTCATGGTTTTCACTGGGAGAGTGAATAATGCATTTGCAGTGCAAATTTAGCAATACATGACTGGAGTCAGTTGTAGATGATTTTTTTAAGTACAACATAAATTTTTTTATTTGGATTTATGCAACCATGAATACATATTTTAAGAGTAAGAGGTTTACAGATCTTACAGTCACAAAAGATATTTAATTTGGAAACTGCATTGGTCTTTATAGAATATCATATTCTGTCTTTTACCAATTTTTGGAGGGAGGAATGACTAGGAAAGAATTGCTTGAAGACAGGTGCTTAATATGCAGACTCTCTGAGAACATGTTAGTATGTTCCAAGTAATGTAACACTTACAATATTATAGCAGTTTGTATGTTTGAAAACCAAGACAATGTGTCTGTGTTTTTGCTACTCTTTTTTAATTCAGGAGAATATGGAATGGCTGCAGAGCTCTACAGAGAAGTACTAAGATCATCTGAAGAGCACAAAGAAAAGCTCAAAACAGATTCCTTGCAAGTGAGTGAGCATTGAAATGTAAAGAGACATAGTTAAGAACTGGAATACTTTAAATTTAATTTAACAGGTCAGTCTTTTCTTCATCCCAGTGGTATGCTGAATTACTCTTTCAGCCTGCTGTAATGATAATAATCTTCTCATCACAATGTTTAGATAGGAATCTGTCCCATAACTCACATGACCTTCATGTTTCCTTTTTTTTTAAAAAAAAAAAAAGCTACTGTCTTTTAAAAACCTGCTTGTGAGTTTTCTTGATGTCCCTGAAGCAGTGTGTGATCTCCACCTGCTGTTCTGCAGTACGGTTAACTAGCTGAATTCCTAGTCTGGTGCATATGACTGTGACTGTTCATGTCAACAGTGTTGTATTACATCCTGCAATTACAGAATGCAGGGTTTGCACTGAGACTGATATTAATGTGCCAAATGATAGAGAATAATAAAGTATTTGCACTGCAGAAGATAAAAGTGCATCAAAACATGAAAAAGAATTGAAATGCCTTTTCGGGCATTTGACTTCATGCCTTTTGAATACTATTTTAAAATACTAATATATTTTCCTTATAAAAATGTCAATAGCTCTCTAAGTAACATATTTATAGTTCTTCAAGAACTATCAGTTCTTAATTGACCAGAATTTTCTTCAGCATAATAAGAGATTTAAAATGTTAGTGACACATAGGTAAGAAGTGGTCAGCTGTCTGTTTCTTTATTTGCTTCTACAAGCAAATTATTGTTCAATTGTATTGTGTGTGGTCACCTGATGTCTCTGTTGTGCATTAGCATAAACTTATTAAGCTGCTCATAGGTTTTTAACTATATTGTTCTACTGGATTGTACAATTCAATAAGGTTTTTTTTCCCCCTCAAAGTATATGCTGCCTAATATTGCCTTAGTGTAATAAAATTTTACTTCTGTTAAGTCTTAGTTGTGTAGGATTAGCTCTTTGGGATAATGGCAAATCACTGCTGGCCAGTCCTCTTAAGTGACAGAGAGGGCAGAAGTGAAGAGAATCCAGGATGTGAGAAGGGCACAAGTTTATGATAGTGGAGGTTATTAGTATGAGTTTGTGGGAGCTGTGCAGGAAGCAGACTATTGGTCTGGTTTGAGATACAAAGGGTGATGCCAGAGAAGAGGAGCAGAGTTTATATTACTAATCAAATTTATTTTCCCTAAAAGTATACCAAAAGGTCATGTGTTTTTCAATATCTTTTATTTCACAGAAATGAAAAATATGAAAAATTATTATAGCTCTTGGGATCTGGTCTTTTCTTTACACTTTGTTTTGCTTTGGATAGGCTAAATGAATTGTTTCCTCAGAATATTCCAAAAGACAGTTACCAATGAAAGTGCTCTGAGATAAATAATTTGTTTTTCATAATAGTCAGGGGCTGTTTTAATTAGGAGGGTGAGTATGGCATAGGATCTGATGACCTGGTATCACACTTGCCTGCTGATTTGCTTTTGGGATGTTAAAGAAGGTCTTTTTAATAATTAATTTCCTGTAATTTCCTATCCTAGTAAAATGTGGAATCTTTATTTTCTTTATAAGATGCTTCCATCTTATAAAGATGGAATCTTTCTCTTCCATTACTAGAGAAAGACAAAACTGATTTTAAATGCATGCTTATTTCTTGCTGGAAGCTTTCATTGCTCTTCAGGTTTTTCCTGTCACGGATGTTGCAATGGATTTTTTTCATGATTGCTCTTGACTTTGTGTATATTTAGAGACTTCATTCTACACATAATTTGATGGAATTGTTGGCAAAGCACCCAGGAATCCCCCCAACTTTGCGTGATAGCCGACTTGCAGAAGAGGTAATCGTATTTGGTTTTTACATAAATATTGAAGAACACATTTTTATTTTTTGTCACCTCAGCATTTTCTTCAACTAAAGAAACAGCCATTCTTTTCATTTCAAAAGAAATAGCTTTTGCATTAACTACATATATTTTCCTTAAACTTAGTAAAATCAAGAGTTGTTTACTGTGTAATGAGAGCAGAAATGTCCAATACAATACTGTGGTTCTCAATGCTGGTGGCCTCTCTTGAAAGTGTATTTGATGGAAATTTTAATAATTTTTACCTTTAAAATGCTGTTTCCCCACCCCCATGTTCCTGTGGAAATTACTTACATAGATGTAAAGATAAAGAATAAGATAATGATAAAGAATGTGTCATCCTGAATTCTTCTGAGTCCCCTATTTCCTCGCATTTTCTTTAGCATTCCTCATTTTTAACTTTAAATAGTCAGTTTTCTGTAGGTGAGGTTTATTTTTCTTTGATCAGATGGGCAAATCACTGTATATCACTTTCTGTGTGCCTAAGATTAACTATGTCCTTAATCCTAAACTGGCAAACTAGCTGGAATTACTCTTCCCTGCTGGTTACTTGGGATGGACACAAGGACAGCATTTGTAAGAGACCTTCATTATTGTGTCACTGTTTGGGCTGAAAGGGACCTTGGGACATTCTTAGCTGATCTTCCGCCTCAGAGCAAGGTCAACATGGAATTCTGTCCAGGTATCCCAGAGCTTTATCCAACTGGCCTTTTAAAACTTCCAAGGAAAGAGATTTCACAACTTAACTGCATAACCTGTTCCAGTACTTCATATATCTCATAGTAGGGAGGCTCTGTGTGATTTTTTTTCCTGTTGCAATTTATGGCTATTGTTCCTTGTTCACTTGCCATGTTCTTCAGTAAAATGCCTGGACTCCCAGTCTTGGTGATTTTCTTCTGCCTGCTAGGAAGCTGTTCTTTGGTAATCTCTGAACTTCTCTCCTTCAAGTTACACAGGCCCAGTTCTTCCAGCCTCCCCTGTTTTAAGCTGGTGATGAGTATCTGTCTTACTATTTGGCTGTCTTCTGATATTTTATCATTTTTATGCAAATTCTATGTAAGCATGGCAGTTTTTTCTGTTCTAATGAGCCTTGTTCTCCTAAATATATAGTTTGTCCCCACCTTATAGAAGTTCTATAGAACGATTGCCTGTTTTTTATTGGCCTATAATTCTAGCAGTTTTTAAATACCACATTATCCTGACATGATTATAAAGAAAGCTATTAGAAAATTTGCTTTGTTTATAAATGAGATGCAGAAGTGGTTTTTCATAGCAACCTTTTTCAAGTCCTGTCCACTCCAGGTAAACTAGACTCTGTAACAACAATGTATTATCTTAGTAGTAGCAAACACAAAAAGACTTAAACGTACACTAAAATGCACAAAATAAATGTATGTAGTGAAATCAGTATGTAATGGTGGAAGATACATGTTACTTTTGAGTTTTTTGTTCATCAGTTTCTAAAATACAAAATAAACTGGCACTGCTTTTATAGTGGTGGCACTTACATGTATGTAATGAAATTTAAGCCTTTCTTGTTTTTTTATGAGTAAGTTTTATATGTCAGTAAGTTCAATTGTCCTGTTCTCGGACTGTTCTTGGATCTTTTTATTGTTTGTTTATTCAACACAGACAAGTAAGAATACTGAGTTATATTCCGGTTCCCTTTTGTAATGCATTTTATTCTTATTGTATTGTTTGGGCTTACCCAAAAGCAAAGTTGCACAGTTAGCATCCCAGTAGTAATTTCTCTTCTCACATGTTTTTTGTGGCTTACTAATAAATGCTGGATTCTAGAGGAAGAAAAAAATATTGCTAAATATTGCTTACAAATGAAGGTGGGTAGCACATTGATAGTGATCATTTAAAAGCACTATGGTAGTTGGGGAGTTTTTATGTTTGCAGTATTCCTCACAAATATGATTTGTGCATAGTTTAAACTCTTATTTCCTTACAGGCAGAACAACTCCGACAGCATTATATGAGTAAGTCCAACGCAGAAGTTGCAGAAGCCCATCAGGCCTTACAGCCAGTTCTTCAAACCATTCGGGAACTTCAAAGAAAGGCAGGTACCTCTAAAATGTTTTGTCTCTGACTTTTGGCATCTTTAAAGAATATTATTTTCATCTTTTTATCCAGAACTCTAGCTGTTTATCTTTCACCTGTTAAAATTTCAAAGTCACTTCAGTGTTGCTCTACCAATTTCACAGGGAACTTTGCTTTCTCTGATTAAATGATTTTCATTTGCTTTTGAGAGAGAGAGAAGGAAGAAACTTTGAGATCACAGTATCTTTGTGTGGCTGTTCTGTGTAGATAGCCTTGGTGAATCTGACTGTATTGAAGGAATTTAAAGGTATGGAGAATGTAGACAGTTTTTTAGTCCTGTGTTTACATGTCAACAGAAGACGGGATGTTTTTTAATCATGCTTATCCTCCACTTTTCATGGAATTATCCAGTCTGTTTTTGACCATGGCTTAAAGATCAGTATACACCTCTGCTGCAATGAGTAGATTTGTTTTCTGTTGAATGTTCAAGGATAAATGTCTTGTTTTTCATACAGATACATTCAGGTTCTCCTTGGTGGTTGGATGTCATCCAGACAGCAATACAGTATGCCATCGATGAGGAGCTTGTTCAACGTGTGCAAAACGAAATAACCTGCAACTACAAACAGCAGACAAGTAAACTCTCCATGGCAGAGAAGTAAGAGAATAACTGAAATAGACTGTTTAATGCAGTTAAATCTACTCAGGTCTTCTTACTAGTTTGTGCTAGCTGTTGCAATTGGATAGCAGACATTTTTGTTTCAGAGCATCTGGACTGCAATTATGTTTCAAAGCCAGTCCCTGAAAAAGCACAACTAGATAGCAGACTTGGAAAGAAAACTGTTTTCTCTTAGATAAGCATTCTTTGAAATGTTCTTCTGCATTATCTGCTGTGGTTTTACAGTCTTCTATACTCATGAACCTGCTAAGTAAGAAGAATTCAAACTTTATTACATTAAAATTGAGTAACCTGTAAAAGAAATTGGCTTGCTTAAATGGAAAGTAAACAGACAACATCAGAAAATCCTTGTATAACACCATAAAATAGCATCACTGTTTTTCTGAGCAAAGAAATTGAAGTTGGTTTCATGTTCAAGACAATAGTGTACTGCTTCTTTTTGGGTTCAATTACAGAGTAATGAATTCGGAAGGGACATTCAGAGGTCAGTTAAATCAACCCCCTTTTTAAGATCCAGACCGATGCTTGTTCAATCCAGCAAAGCTGCACAGGGATTTGACCTGTTAAGTATCTCCAAGGAGGGAGAGTCAATAGTCTTTGTGTGAAGTCTGTTCCAGTATTTGGCACACTTGGTGGAAAAAAAAGACATTAAAATTATTTTACCTAGTTAATATTTCCTGTGTTGCATCATGTGTACATTGTCTCTTGTTCTTTTGCCAGGTGCCTTTGACAAAAGTTTGACTCTGTCTTCTCTGTATGTTCCAGTTAGATAAATATAGAAAGCAATAAGGTCTTCCCTCAATTTAACTTAAACTTAAAAAACAGTGCCTTATCAAGTTCTAATGGTCAATGGTGGAAGCAACAAGTATTCTGAATTGAGTACTGGATATGATTAATCCATGGTATAGTGAGGGAGATTTTTATAAAGCTGATATTATTTGGCAACTGATGATATTAACAGCAGACTCGTGGTTTCAATTTACATTTCTTTTCAGATTGCCTGGTTAGGCAGACTTTGTCTACGTTATATTAAAATACACATTACAAAAATAGGTCATATTGAATGTCAAGCTTTAGTAGTGTAAAACCTGTGCTTTGCTCTCTGCACTGCACAAAATGGATGTCTTGGATCAAACTTTCCATGTAGTGTAGAACCACAGTCTTGTACATCAATGTCAGACCTTGTAGGAATGATGCACTTTCTTTCAGCAAGAGACTTCTACTCAGTCAAAACACAATGTAGGAAGTGCTTAACTTGTGTTTATGTTTGTGTTCATTACCACAACACCCCTCTAGTCACAAAAGACAGCTAGGTTTTAGGAGAATAGGTTATTGTTATGTCCATTTAAAAAATTTAACTTTGAAAGCTAACTTGCTGAATGAAGTGTATTTTAGTGATGGGTCCATGTGTCTGCTGTGAATTGCACAGGTGCATTAAAAATCATTTTGTTGGCCAGCAAATACAAGTAAGACTGTATGTGCAGTGGTTTCCATTTAGTTGATTTGCACTGTGGACCAGAATATTGCAGGTTGGTGTTCACTACCAGTATTTGGCCACACCTCTCAAGTCTTGGAAAGAGTCTTTCTGTTCTAAAAGTACCAGGCATCAGCTCTGGGGATACGCTGGAGTGCTTTCTGACAGCATTGCATGTAGTAGTAATAAGCATTTGCTTGTGGTACCAACTTTGTATGTTGTTCTAGATTGCTATTTAGCTACTTTTCTTCTACTTTAAAATACTGAATCAAGTTTGGATTTTCTGTCTTCGTGTACAGTAATTTCCCTTTTTCTTTAAATCAGATTCCGTGACTGCAGAGGCCTTCAATACCTACTCACAACCCAGCTGGATGAAGTGAAGAAGTTCCAGAAGATTGTAAGAGAAGCAGTGAAAAACTTAGAAGGCCCTCCTTCAAAGCAGGTTATTGAGGCTGCCACTATCTGCCACTTGCGACCTGTTAGACTGCCACTTAACAAGTAGGTCTTGAAAACTGAAAATACACCTTAGATGTCCATTACTAAATTTTCCTTTATTTGAAATAACATAAAGCCTTTATTATGTACTCAAGAGATGTATGCACACAGATATCACAGACCTATATGTTAGATCATGACCTTTGTTTTTACTTTTATAAAATTTTCTAGTGTCAGCTATATTATTGTATATATGACTGTTATTTTGGGTTTTTTAAGAATTTTGTGTCGTTTTTTATGTTGGAATAGGGGTTTATGATAATTTGGTTTCTGATGAAATTGAGTGCTTGTGTTTTCAATTTCCTGTGTTGCAGCTGTGTCTTTTGTAAGGCTGACGAATTATTCACAGAATATGAGTCAAAGCTCTTTATGCATAGGTAAGTTCATAGTTTTACAAATTTCTCACTGTTAGAAAAAGTGAAAGTTGGATTTGTTTATGTTGTCTGAAATAAGTTTATGACCAAATGACAGAGACTTCTTGCTGATGGCTTTGACAGTAATTCTATTAGGTTTAATTTTCTGTGTAAATTTCATTTGAAGTAATGGTGTTCAAGGAATGTATGCATGCTGCTTTCTCTCAAGCCACTATAATATGACCATACATCTGAAATGAAGTGGTGGCATGTTCAGAAAGCATGTTTATAAATACAAGTATGCTAATTTAACACAAATTCCTATTTGTGTAAATATTTACTTGGAGTCCAGCTGCAAGTGGTATAATACCACCCTCATTTAATGTTAGAATGAGACAAGGGATCTCAGACAGGATGAAGCTGGAAAAAGGGTGACATCTTGGAAGGAGTGTCAGAGAAGTGCACATAGTGGGCAGTACTGAAAGACATAGATTACAACTCTGTGCATGCTTTCTTTTGGACTTCTCTCTCTCATATTCCTCACAATGTCAAAATTGGATTGAAAAGTCTTGAGGTTACTGGGAAAATATTTTGAGAAGTCTTTTGCCAGTGGGAGTTCCGCCTCATGACTGCTGAAATCAGGAAGAATCGATTATTTCTAAATTAGCATTATTTGTCAAGGAGAGAACTGGGAAGCTGTACTGTTCTTTAACAGTGCAATACAGAGCAAATTTTGCATCCAAGTTTAACTGTAATTCTTGCTTATATAAAAAGTCAGAATCTAAATTTTTTAATGAATATTACATTAATAACTACTGTAAGACGATTTAGATGTGTAAGCCTTTACAAAAGCTATAGATGATTTTGGGGTGACAGAATGGCCTGAAGATTGGTACCAAGGTCACTGTGTTCAAAGCAAGCTTTTGATTAGGTAATAATACAGCTGTTTATATTTACTTGGTTTGCATTATCCTTTAATCATATATAAGAAAGCTAAAATAAATGATGAATAAGTACAGATGGATGTGGAAGTACAAAATCAGTGCTAAGTGCTGTGTTTGGTTTGTTTTGAAGTGTTAAAGGCCAAATGGCAATATTCGAGGAGATGATAGAAGACCAAGAAGGGCTTGTTGATGACCGTTTGCCCACCACTAGCAGAGGGCTCTGGGCAACCAGTGAGACTGAGCGTGCCTTGAAAGCTCTTCTTTCCTTTGCCAAAGCTCACCGAATGGATGCTAGGCTAACCGAAGAAGGGAGCGTATTCCTGGAGCTCTTCGAAGCATGGAAAAAGGAATATAAGGTACAGTAAATTACATGGTGATCAAACAGATGTGTGATCCATTTAATTTATTATAAACAAATTGCAGCTGAATATTAACACATCTAAGTTGTATTCCTGAAATTAGGGTTTGCCTACCAACCTTTTCCACAGTGCTTATTACAGGATTTTATTTTAAATTATTTATATGTGAGCTAATAGTTTCTAAAAGCTATACTGTGTACTAATCAAATTACTAAGCAATATAATTTCATCTATTAAGACAGTATAAAGATATAATTAAATGTGTTCATCTGTTTACTTGAATCAGAATGTAACAAGACTCAGCAAATCCAACACTGGTCCATTCTGTAATTCAGGTTATTTTCCTGAAGTCTTGTGAAGAAGGAACAGTATTTTCATGTGCCTTTATGTTAGGAAACAAAAGATGGGACTTACATGCCAATGAAAATGAAGACCAGCCTTATGATTCTGTCTGTTGTGAATTGAAAATATTGATTCAGTTGTCTTTACTACTCTAATATACACTAAGTTACAAGAATGATACTCTGTGAAATAACTCTTTTTTTATTCAGCAGGGTTTTGGTTTTTTTGTTTTGCAAGGCATAGTTTCTGAATTTTTATTTGCATTAATTATTGTAATACTAGTAGTTGTAGAAGAAACGAGCGACAGCTATTTCTAGCTTTTTATCCAGAGAGACTGGAGAAGAGAGCAGGCAAAATGATGTCTAAACTTCTTGTTTTCCATTATAATTAGTTGTGTTGTTGCTGAATGCTGTCTCTTCCTCCAAAAAGATTCTCACATTTCATTTTACATTGTATGGCAGGGTCATGTAAGTGTAACTCAATTCAGTTCTGCTGTTCACTTGTTTGGGGTTTTCTTATAGTTACTTCATGAGTATTGGATGGTCCTTAGGGATCACGTGTCTGCTATTGATGAACTGGCAATGGCGACAGAGCGACTGAGAGTGCGTCACCCCGATGAGCCAAAACCAAATCCACCAGTGCTCCACATTATAGAACCACATGAGGTAGAGTACTGGGCAGGAAATAATGGTTTCTTTTTGAAGGAACCTACCTACTACAAAAATAAAATCAGCATCTGAATCTATGCATAATGTCCATAATGTGTCTCTTTTCATTTCAGACAGGCTTGGAGGGGTATAGAATTCTTACCTATTTCTGCCTTAAGTACATGGGCCATTTTGAGCTTTAATTGTTACTTTAATAAATTTTTGTTAGCCTTCTGACAGAGTGGCATGTTTCCAAGAGGCTGCTGTCCTTTCAGCAGCAGCAACTTTCTTTCTTTACAATTGCCCAGTTTTCCAAGCTGGGTGGAAAATTAAGTTGACCTGATTCCTTACCCATAATAATACTTTTCACAAATACCTATATAAAACAGAAATAACCACATCAAAGAAGAATCTTTTTTTTCAATATTTTGAAATTTCTGGGCTACCCCTGACTCTGTTTATGATGATGGAGAAAATGTTGGGTTGATTTAACCTCTTAATTTTTTTTTGCACCAGTTGAAGTGTATTTTCTTTAGACACATTTTGTGCTTTTTTTCTGTGAGATGGAGTTAGATAAAATTTCTTCTTTCTGTAAGGAAATAAATTTCATCTCTGTATTAAAACAATTTTTTAAAAGGAGCACTTTGCTTAACAAATGCCTAATAAAGTCTTAAGATTTATGCATGTCTATGCAGCCATAAAAGAAACACCCATTTCTTTGGCCTTCATCCTTCAGGTGCCTGCCTCTTCTGCAGTATTAAACTTCTCCGTTAATACTGTAATTAATCTAAAAAAAATTCAGCTTGATGTTTCTGTCTCTGTATAGGTTAAATCAAAAGTGGAAATTTCTAAGAAATGTAAAGAAAATAATTGACTCTTACACACTGTTTTTGGAACCAGCATTTAATTCTGGTATATATATATACACAATTGAAAGAAAAGAGATGATAAATTGAAGGAACTTCAAAAGAAACATCTAAAAATTTGGGTTATTTTAACCAATAATGTAAATAAGTAATTTTGTGTGCCTTCTGCGTCTCAGCCCATTCATAGTGCTGTGTTCATACTGGGTACAGGAAAGGAGTAGATAATCAATTTCGCCTGGGCAGAAGCATGTCTTAAATTTCCAGCATGAGCTGGTTTTATGTCTCTTGCCAGTAAATTACTCAGTAAATTATTCTAAAACTTAACTTTTTTTCCCTTTTAACACATTTTTTATGTTGTTTTCATAGGTAGAGCAAAATCGAGTGAAACTTCTGAATGACAAGGCAGTTGCCAAATCACAGCTTCAGAAGAAATTAGGACAACTTCTATACCTCACTAATCTGGAGAAAGTAAGATTAATGGTTCCTTGGTGTACTCTGTTTATCTGTGGAAGGGAAGAAATCTACCATTATTTTTATTTAAAACTTCCATCTTAAGAAATTTTTGTATTTTCTGTGAAGATTTGCTACATTTTGAAATTATATGCTGTTCTTTGTGTTACTGTGTGCTCATAAATTTTTTATTGCATTATATATTTTAGTTACTTGTTTAATTACATGCTTATTAAACTATGAACTAGTTTTAGATGTGTAAAGTTTTCATTAAAATTAACTGGACCGTGTTTAGTATAAGACTTATAAAACTATGTATGTCTCTGCATACCTTTGGTATTTTACAAAGAACTTAGTGAAACAGAAGAATAATCATGTCTGGAGTTTAAGTAAGTGTTTAAAAAAAAAAAAAAGCAAAACAGACAACCTCCATGTATTATGTTATTTTAATCATAGTGTGCACAAGTGCATTTATGTTAAAGGAAGCATAACTGAGTAAAATTTAAGTGGTTTTGCAACCATGTGAAGCTGATAGAAAATATATGGAGTTTCTTGTTTGAAGCTTGTATTTTACCACGATTTTTCAGAGTTGTTACAGAGCTGCAGATGCCATCAGAAGGACAGTAGAATGAAAAGTGCTCCTTTTGCTTACCATAAGTTACATATTTTTTAATTCTTCAAGATGGACTTGAGTACATGAATATGCTTTTAATTTGCTCACACAGTGTTTTGGTTTGATTTGCTTTTTTTTAAGGGGCTTCATTATTAATTTCTTCTAGAAGCTTGTACAATAACAAAATATAAAGCTTTTTTTTTTTTTTCTAATTTGTAGTCTCAGGACAAAACTACTGGAGGAGTTAACCCGGAACCATGTCCAATCTGTGCACGTCAACTGGGAAGACAGGTAAGATACTTATTCAGCAGGTATTAGTTTTAAAACATCTTTAGCCAGAGGTGAGCCAGTTGTGTGTCAACTTTTCAAGATATGTTTTTAAATTCATGTTGTATTGAAACAGGGCAAATGAGCTGTTTCTGTAATGTATCAACCAGCCTCTCTCCTGAAATAACATCTTTCTCAGATTCAAGCACCTCTGCTGCTTTTAAATTTTGACATCAGTGTTTAAGTGTTCCAAAAATCGTCTTCGTGATCTTTTTATAACTATGAAGTTATACTTTTGACAGAAAGATTTATTTGCCATTTATAAGCTAACAGAAAGAAGAAGTAGGTAAACTTCTATTGATACTATTGTATTTTATTGTAATTGTTCCAATTGATAGTATTTTTTTCTTCCAAAGAAAAGGATATTACATATGCAAACAGTAGCGAAATCCAATAGAATAGATACTGGCCATGTGGATTTCTTTCCCTGCTAAGCTGCAGGACTTGAAATTCAAGTGAGACTTAATCTATATCATAAAGTACAAAGCCATAATTTAAACTTGACTTACCATGCATTAGGGGAAAACATAAAAGGACTCGTATATGGTAAAACTAAATTGTCTCTTTCTTTTAGGGTAGCTATTTTAAGGACGTTTAACTTCTCTTTGCATTATAGATATACAGCATGAACTGCTGTCCTGCCATATTTCCAAAATCCCCTCTGTGCGTTTCTTCCAAGGGTAACACAGGTTTTTACAGAGAGCAGCTGTTAGTCCTGTTAACTGCCATTATTCTTTATCTCAGAGCTGGAAGAGCTTACTGTAAGGGAAAATAATCTCTTAATTTTCTTTATCTTTTCTTAGCAGCAAGACTGCTTCATTAGATGAGAGCAGCCTTCATGTTTAAAATACTTCTCATTCTGTTTATGCACAATTGAAAAAACATTACAAAGCCTAAAAGACCTACTTGATAATCAGTGGTTTAGTCAATCCCTTTGCTACTTGGTCCCATGAAATCTTCTAGTTTTTCCTCCTGGAATGGCCTAAAGAACAGACTAGTACAGCAAAAGATATTATTTTGGATTTCAAAACTACTGGTCTACAAATTGCTTCTCTATTATGGGAGGTTCCAGCTGACATGTAGATGCTCTAGGCTCACAAGGGGAGAACAGCTTCTGCAATGCCATCTTTTTTCACATATATTCTGTCAAAAAGAGATTAAGACACTGTATAAAATTTTTCTTCTTAAGTCAAAAGATGCTGTCTTGGAATTACCAGTAGGGAAAAATTAAACCATTTTTTCTATCACTTATTAAGTAAGACCAATCTAATATGAATGCACAGATAAAGAATTGTAGTGAAGGCAAATAAAAACATTTTTGTAATATTTTAAAAGTATGTAAATACTTAATCTGTGTTTACATATGAGGCATTTAGAATCATCTTTCCTAGAAATGGAAGATTGTAATGTCTTTCCTGAAGTTCAAAACTGAGACAATGTGAGCAATGAACAGTAAATTCAGAGACTTCCTATAGATCATGAATTTCTCTATGCTGGAAAACTTTAAAATTCAGGCTTTTTAGCAACTATAATGTAACAATTGTAAAAAATTATTTTTAATCTAATTAATATATTAATTAATTAACATATATTAATTAATATAATGAAAATAATGTAATTTCTCTATGAAAATGTAATTTATCATGGATTAGTACACTGTTTTTCTTTTGCACTGGCCCAAAACTGAAACTGTGTTTGGGTTTTTTTGTTTCCTGCATAGTGGGCTGTGCTGACGTGTGGACACTGTTTTTGTAATGAGTGCATAGCAATCATCATCCAGCAGTACAGCGTTGGCACCCGCCGGAGCTCAATTAAATGTGCCATTTGCAGGCAGACAACATCTCATAAAGAAATATCTTATGTCTTCACTGCAGAAGCTGCAAATCAGGAGGATGATATTCCTGTGAAGGTAAGTTGTTTGCAGGAGCTCTGTGGCCCAAACTTTCAGCACTGCATATTTGTTGTGTTTTGTAGCATACTGCATTTGGGCTGACAAGTATATTATATAGTTTTAGAAATAGTTTGTCCTAATGACAAAACCTCTAGACACAAACATGTAGGAATTCAGTCCTGATTGCACTGTTGTATCTGCTTTTTTTTTACTAAAGGAGAGTTTTCATTGGGTTGAAGAGACAGCATCTCCATGAGTCTTTAGCAATACTGACATATATGTAGTGCATAGTGCTTGTCTGCTCTGTATTAATGTCTTAAAGAAACAAAAAACCTGTGTTTATTGCAGTTGTGGAAAAAATAGAGGATTCTGGGCTAAAATGCAAAGCTAAAATACATAGATAATATTTTGATTTAGATGCTGCTATCTTTCATTAAAATATGGTTATAATAAAGCTGGACATAACTTGTCATAATTTTAATCTGATTAGTATAGTTTAAAATAATAAAATAATAACTAGTTGTGCTGACAGGCTTCAATGGTGTCTGTGCAAGTCTCCTTGAACCTTGCACAATTTCTGGTGTTGCTGCCCTGTATTGTAGACATCGCTACCACCTAGTTATTTCAACCTCCCTGGACAAATGGAATTCCATTTTATGAGTAGATGATTCCTAACTCAAATTATTAAAGTAGTTGACAGTATGTGGCACCAGGGGGAGTAAATAGGCTGTATTTTTCAGGTGCTACTTCTCAGAACATCACTTCATTCAGGGGTTTTTGCATATTCATTCCATATACAGTTTAGAGATATCACCCTGTTTCTAACAAAATTTCAAATGTGTTTTATAAATTACATTAAAGAATAACTAGGATAATCAAATTTCATAAATAAGACTTTGAAAGAACATTTCATCTGCTGTTCTGTGTAAAGAGTTGTAGTGTTTTCTTGAAGTATTTCTGCATCAAAACCTTTGAACAAAGCAAAAATAAACTAAAAATGTGCATTCTGTGTGAATTTGTTTGAGCAAAGCTGATTCTTAGTTCATGAAAAACTAAAAATGTACACTGTGGCTTCACTGTATTTACTATTTAACAAGCAATATTGTTAAAAATAAAAAAAATTACCTCATATTCCTTTTAAGTTTACAGTTTACAAAGAATAACAAACTTACTATGGTTTTTATAGAATTCTGAGGTTAAAATCATTATCTTTCAGGACAGGTACAAAAATTGTGTGATTTATTCAGTGTTTTTATTTTAATCTGATCTTTCTCAATCCCTATTAAAGTATTCACTACCTCTCTTTCTTTTAACTTTTTATATTACTGACACTAACTATCTTAAGGTAATGCATTAGATGCAAAAGGAGTACTGTAAATGGAAGCAGTTTAAGCCTTTGATAAAACAGTCTGCAGAAAGTCTTTTACATGTTAGCAGCCCGGCACTGGTTCCCAGCTTGTGCTGAGACTGCTGACATCCTTCCCAGCCAATTCTGCACGCAGCATGACTTCACTAAATTTGAGCTGTCATTGTAGTGAGCCAACATAGTTAATTCAATGTTCAAAAGACAGGTGCAGACAGAAATAAAACTGTATTTGTCCTGCTGAATCTAGCACAGTTTGAAATAATGATGTGTGTAGTAAGTAAAGGCCTCTTTTAAAAAGACATTAGGTAAAATTGCTGTAATAGAAAGTGCATACTGAAGGAGATGGAAAAAGAATTGCATCTCATTGTATCCTTTCACTGGCCTAAGGTGAAAGGGAAGAGTACAAAAATCAAAATGGACAAGATGTAGAATAAATTATTGGTTTTGTTAAGCACTGAAATACTTCTGAATGCAAAATAGAAAGATTTTTTCATTGCAGCTCGCCATCATTCAAAAATTAATTATATTTACAATTTTCTTACTGTTTTAAATATAATTAAAAAGCTTCATTGTACTGAATGTAAGTTTGATGTTGCTAGAATGAGAAACAAAAGCAACATAAATAGCATTCAGGTAGGTTTTTTACTTTGATCTATTTTCAAGGGGTGTGAAGGTAGGGAAATTTCAATGTGCATTTGAAATATTCACTAAAGACTGTGCCACAAAGTTAAACTGCAGGAGGCCTAATGGGTACATTTGTTACCACTGCCCTGCTTGGGCCGTCTGTTTTGCCTGGTGCAAAGCTAGAAAGTGTGTCTGCATGGCACTTCATCCTTCATGTGCTGCCCATGCTGTTTCACACTGCCGATCCTAGTGCAGTGCATCATAAGGGAGAGGTAAACGTAGTTCAGTGCTACTTAACCTGCCCTTCCTCAAGGCTGATAATTG
The DNA here is from genome assembly GCF_050655825.1 of Lonchura striata. NCBI lineage: Eukaryota > Metazoa > Chordata > Aves > Passeriformes > Estrildidae > Lonchura > Lonchura striata. The sequence continues at coordinate 64,986,792 of NC_140705.1, read as the reverse complement.
TAAACTTCGTGTGAGATGTGTAAGAAACCTAATATAACATCATTTAATAACGCAGTGAATGTGGAAGGAGTTTTTCACTATCCTACGTTACTAATGCACTTCTTTGACTTTTCAAAGGGAAGTCACTCCACCAAAGTGGAAGCTGTGGTCCGAACACTGAAGAAAATTCAGTTTAAAGATCCAGGGGCTAAGTCCTTAGTTTTCTCGACGGTATTAATCACCATTTTCTGTCTTGTCTTTGCATGTGTGTTTTGAGTTCAAAGCATTTGTAATATTTTCAGGAGCTAGTTTAGCTACCAAAATGTTGAATCACCCTGTTACAACCATTTGAGTGTTTTGAGGATTTGTAGGGCAAGTCTTGTAACTGGTACAAGAATAATGATCATAGTCAGCAGATGTGAAAGCTTTTTTCTTTAAAGGGCAAACACAGATTTGTAAGAAAGCAGTAGAAATTCTAGTAGCAGTAGAAGCAGTAAGGAAGCAGTAGAAATTTTAAACATGATATCCAGATATTTTTGATACATAGTAAAATTGTTTTTGCAATGGCTGCCAGTTTCCTTTATTCAAGTTGATCTTTCTAATTACCTATTTTAGTTTTATGAAAGATTTGGTTTCTAGCACACAATTTTTTTAAAAAGTTGCAAATCCTAGCATTTTGAAAAGCTTTTAAATTTACTCTTTGTTAGGGAAGTTAATTATTTTTTAGTTTTCATTGCTGTTTGTAATGTTGAGTTACTTTTATTGTGTTGTGTGGTTTTGTTTTGTTTTTTTTTTTTTACAGTGGCAAGATGTGTTGGATATAATTTCAAAAGCTTTGTATGACAACAACATGGTTTTTTCTCAGATCAATGGAATTAGTAAATTTCAGGTACATAAAGGATATTTTTCTTAAATTATTTTCAGTGGGAAAATCGTAGATGTTCATAGAAGTTAATCTGATCCTTTTAACTTTGTTGCTTCATTTCCGAAACTAAAAAATCAGCAAATCTGTCTTTCAGAAGCTTTGATTTCTAACTTATTCATTCTAAAAGTTATAGTCTCAAAAAGTTCTAGTTTAAAGCATTTGGAGATAAACAGTGCACTTACTTTTGAGAAAGACGCATTGGTATGGAAGTCAGTGTTGCAAGAAGTTCATGCCTTCCTGAGATTGTCATGTATCTGTTCTGGGATGACAGACCTGAAAGAATGTTACTCTGGAGCCTGTATTATCTGCCATAATTTTTTGAAAATACAGTCCTGTCCCCCACACTCTTCATTGAGGAGCTTTTGTCACACTGCTGTCATGTTTGCCTTTTAGGAAAACCTGTCTGCATTTAAATATGATCCCAACATCAATATTTTGCTGCTGCCTCTTCACACTGGCTCCAATGGACTAAACATCATCGAAGCAACTCACGTTCTGCTTGTGGAGCCCATTCTGAATCCAGCACATGAGCTACAGGCTATTGGCAGAGTACATCGTATTGGCCAAACAAAGTAAGATTTACAATTGTGTTCAATTATTTTGATATGATCCGGAATAGATCTGAAAAAACCTTGTTCAGCTGCTGCCCTATTTTATGTGTGCCATTGTTGCCTCAGTTTTTAACTTTGGACTTCTGCTTGCAAAAATGTCCAGAAATGTCTTAGCTTTGCAGGTCCAAGCAACTCATCATTTATGTCATATATGGCTACGTTCAGGCATGGCCTTTTGGAGTTTCCTTGAGAGGCTCTTTCTAACTGGTCATTCTCAGCTCCAGATGAGGAGCTGCTTAAGTTGTTGGGTTTTTTTTTGTTTCCTTGTTTTGGGCTTTTTTTAGTTGGGTTTTTATTCCAAAAAGAAAGTTATAGCATGCTCTCATTAGAACTGATAAGTTTTTAAATCACAGTTCTGCCCTTGCTCCTGTCTTTTTGAAGACATTAATGAGTTTGCATCTCTTGTTTGTTTCAGTGTTGTTGCTCTGACATAGGTAGCACTTTTAAAAGGTTTTAGAAAGTTGGTCCTCAGCATGTGAGGTGTGTTTTTCCTAAGGTCTCATGACTTTGGAAAAATAAAATTTAAAGCCCAGTACATGAAGAAGAAAAGTAACTGCAGTCGATTCTGGAATAACAATACTCTAGAATAATAGCGGGGGTTGTGTTCTGGAAGTGGACATGATGGAGCATGTACATGAAAGAATGTTAGGACAGGTGGATATTTGTGTGTGATGGTAAAGATTTTGAATTAACTGTGAAAGCCTGATTGCAACAGCCCACACTGGAATTCTACATGGTGCTGGCACTAAAGATGTGGCAAAAATGTTGCAATAAAACCAAGAATACTTTGTACTTTTTAAGAATTAAGATTTCAGCTAGGCTTATTTTTAAAAAGGGCTGTGTCCCAAGTACACTGAGTGTTAGGGAATACTGTTCAGTGTCACTGGTGCAATTATTACCAGTTCAGTTCTTATTTACTTCTCTTTTTTGGGGGGAGACCTTTGCCTGTAAATCCAAAAGCATTCCCCCTGCATTTTTCTGTGAAAGGTTACCTGCCAAAGTTTCAACCTAAGACCTGAAAACCATCTAAGCATTCCTTACCTTTAAAAATGTTTATACTGGGGAGCATGGTGTGCTTTTTCATTTTTATCTTTGGATCTGACTTTTTTCCATTTTACTTTCTGGTGCCTGTCATTTTCTAAATTATTGCTTTATTTTTTGAAATTTTATTTCATAAATGGAATTGTAATTTTGTGGTATGTTTATTGACATTTTGGATTTTGTATTTTACCAGTGTTTACTGACTGCAATTACCGACTTCTTTTTTTAAAAAAATGGTTATATTTTGCTGTCTTCAAAAATAATATTATTAAAACTCTGGGTATTAGGTTTAATTGGCCATCATATTGAGCTCTTCTCTCTTGGAATAATTTGTGACAATGAAGTACGGACACTGTATATAACCAGTGGGCAAAACTCTTTTTTCTTTAGGCTCTGGAGGAATGTTTCTAGTAAGGACACAGAAAGCAGAACTTTGCCCTATATCTGTGTTAGGATTTTACAGCTTACATTCATTTAGTGTGTGATCAGTAAAGTGAAAGTATGTTTACAGGGAAGCACTAAGCACTCTGAAATGTCAATGGAAGTTGCTAGTCACTTCTAATATTTATTTTGTAAAAAACAGAGACATATTTTCAACACTTTTAATAGAATTAGTATGAGAAAAAAATATGGTTATAAACTTTGGCAGTAACAGGGCAACTTCTCTCCCTCATGGTGGTGTTTTCTTTTTTTTTAACACATTCAGATCTACGATTGTTCATAGGTTCCTGATAAAAGCAACAATAGAAGAGAGAATGCAGACTATGCTGAAAACTGTAGATAGAAGGTATGTGTTGATTTTTTTTTAAATGCCATTATTGCACTGAAAATGAAAAGGTGGCTCTCCATCATACTTTTATTATGGTTAAGAATGTATATCTTATATATAATTTCAACTGTTCTTTAAACTGTTTTGGTTGGCGAAACAGTTTTTAGACTTTCAAAGTTTTAACGTGGTTCCAGTAACTTGCAGCTTAAGGTATTTTAAAAGCCTAAGTAATAAATTATATATTATGGTGTGGTTTATCTTTTCAGCTTATCTATTTTCATTGGTATAAAAACTTTGCAATTGATGGACTAGTACTAAGCCTGCCACTAGAGCAACAATATATCATAAACTGTAACACAGGACATGGGTTCTTTCTTTTGTTATTTTATTTTTTTAATCCTACAAACCTTGTCTGACAGTGCTGTGTCATGCTTCTTGGTTTCACAGTCCATGCAAGCATTGTCCAGATGCTAAGTCATGCATGAGGCTGGTGTGCAGACACAGAAAGCAGTTCTCACTGTGGTTTAACTTTCCAAAATCTATAAGCAGTGATGGATTGGAGCGGGACTAAAAATGCTATTTACATTCCTTATGCAGACAGTGTAAGATGTTTGTACCTTTTAACCAGATGGTATACACATGACAAATCTAGGAGGAGGCCTTAGTTTAAGGAAATTTTGCCTGTTACAGATAATTAAACTAAAAATTACATGCACATCTTTGGCTGTAGTTTTGGAATATTTCAGTTTTAGCTCTCAAGAATGATTTATTATCCTTGTCTGTGAAGTAGCACTACTATTGCACATAAAATTTGGATAAATGTACAATTGTCAAGTGATCTTGTGAGGGCTGATGTTTTGAAAGTAATATTAAACCTCATGTTTGGAAGCTCAAGCAAATCCCTTAAATGTTTAGACGTCAAAGTGGATGTTCTGCTGCCTTTGTAGTGTTTGGTGTTGACCACATTTGCGGACAGTAGATGGACTTTTTATGTTACTTAGAATGTGCAGGAGCGGTTGCTGATGAGTGTATGTGTTTCCTGGACAGAAGGTGTGCTTTCCTGCTGAGCTTCAAAGCTGAGCAGGTATTGACTCTGAACTGTGTGCTCTGTCTTCAGTGCACACAGCTCATTACTTACACTGATTCTTTCTCTGATGCCCGTGTGCAATTTTTTCCCACAGCCACACGAGCTCTTCCATGAAACAGTCAGAAGCCTCAGTGTTGACAGTGGCAGATTTGGCTGACCTTTTTACAGAGGAAACAGAAGAACTTGAGTAAAAACATTGGTTTGGCCTAATGAAATTGGAAAGCACCTGACCCAGTAAGCACCAGGATAAAATCCACTTGATCTGTCGTTCCTGTAGACATCATCTAACCTTTGTCCGTAAGAGAGCAATTGAAAATTGAGAAGTCTTAAGTTTTACTGATTTATTCTTTGGTGATGTTCATAGCAGCACACACTTCTGATGGCACTGGATAAAAGTTGCACTTTGCACATTATACAAAAACATAGATATTTTTCCCCAAAGAACATTTGAGCTGGATGCTGAAACTGAGATCTTGGACCCTTGGCTGAGAGGATTTTTACCATCAGGCTTGATCGGCTAGTAGCTCAGTCTGAGAACAAAACCATGTGTGTGGTTGGGTGGGAAATGGAAGCAGAAAAATAAAAATTAATTTTTTTTATTGTACAAAGAGTTGTTAGAAAGAATGACTGTAAATTAATATTCTTCTATAAAAGGCTTGTTAGATTTAATGCAGAGTTATTAAATGTCTTATTGTTAACACTTCAAATTACAAATGTTAACTAATAGTTTGGATATTTGTATTAGGCTTTTAGATATTCATAAAGACTTTTGACAGTTAAATATTTCATTGTTAATGCTTACTCATGGCAAAAAGATGATTAAATAAATTATGCTTTTTTTATGTGTGTTGGTCTGATGATCAGTTAAAGACTTGAACGTTCTGTACTTGTTTTCACTTGAAGCCATCACTAAGTTAGTGCTCTGTTTGAAAACAAGAAAAACATTTGCTACAGAATTTCCAAAACTTAATTGCTTACACTGCTGATCACTTTGTAATTATTTAGTGTTTCTGTGCATTGCCTGACCCTGATCTTTTTTTGTAGCTCTTCCCTTTAGAGATGCAGCAATCTAAATATACAAAATACATTAAATTATGATAGGCAGGCTAGTTATTAGGTCCCTGGTCTAAGTTAGAAAAAGTGTGGAGAGAAATGGAACTTTTGTGAAGCTTCATTTTTAGATATGCAAGAACACTCTACCCCACCTTTGTTGACAGTAGATAGTTTGGAAAAGAAATCTAGGCTAACTTCCAGACTGCTGAATGTAGGCATGATAAATTTTAAGCCTTTTGGCATTGGGTATGGATGTGCATTTACATAACATTAATTTCTGAGGATATGACAAAAGCGAGCTCAGTTGTGCAGTTGGTGTTAAACACAACTTTGTGTTTAGCGAGTGGGCAAATGTGTATGCATAAGCAACAGGTTACTTCTCTCAGTTTGCAGCAAGAGAAATGGAATAGATAGTAGGGCCTTCTTTAGATAAGATTGATCAAGCAGTTTACACAAACTAACATCTCCATGCTTGAAAACACACGGAACTCAAATAACCCTAAGCAACCTGATCCACCTTTGAAGTTGGCCCTGCTATATGTGGTGTGTTGGACCAGATGACCTCCATGGATCCCTTCCAGCCTAAATAATTTTACAGTGTACTGGAGATCATGCTGTACAGACACTCCAGGAACTTTGAGCACAGCAACATTCCAATTTCCTCATCAGCTTCAGATAATTTTGATATTATATGACACAATGTGACTCCACAAGAAACCTCTATTCACTCTGAGAAATAATGTATCTGTGCTACAAACTGTGGAAGCACATAGTGTTTACATTCATAGCTCCCATTTTAATTAACCAGATGTGGGAAGAATAGTTGTCATGAATGTAAAGACAGAAAGGCAAACTGAAGAATGTCAGCTATGAGAGGTTTCCCAACCTCTTCATGCTTTTGGTCCCAACCTCTTCATGTTTTTGGCTTGATGCCTTTTTCGGGCTTACCTGGAAACAGAGTCCTGACAAAGTTAAAAGGATAAAAGCAGATATATATAATGAAGGGCCTTCAGGTACATCAAGGGCAGACAAAGCTTCCCTAAAGGGCTACACCCAAAATGGATGATGGTCATGAGTCTTCCAGACAGATAGAAATTTGGTCTACTTGCAAATCAGGGGGTTAGTCCTCCAATTACAGCTTCAGGTAATGAAGTCATATTCCCCTAGTCCGTGCCCCCAGAATTCACTTTTCATTATACTTTTCGAAGCCTGAGGCTGTAGGGTGTCCTTGAGTTTTAGGCCTAGAGCAATTGTTTTGTCTAACCAAAATGCGAAGACAGTAGTTAACACTTCATATAGAATTTAGAGTTATGCACTAATGCAGTACAGGATTTGAAAAACAGGCAAAATCATAAAGCATCAGGCTTATTTATATAAATATTGTGGTTTCATTGTTTATTTATAAATATGTGGCTTTTGAATTCCTAACCAAAAGCATAGCTTCTTATCAAGCACTGCATGAGTCCTTAGTCCTGGCTTACCTTGTTTTATACTCATATAACAGCATGGAATGCCAGAAAATCTGGTTCTAGGTGCTCTCCTGGTTGCCCTGGAGCAACAGCACATAGAGCTCTGGAGATATTACATTAAAATGTGGCATGAGTTGTGTTACAGCACCTCTTGAAATTGGAACCATCGGAGTATATAGTCAGTGTCAGTACAAAAATGAATTCTTCAAGTTTTACATAATTCCAACACAGACACCAAACTTAATGCTATTTTCCTTTTTTTTTCAATATTTAGTATGTTTGACAAAGGTTTTTCTTTTGGACATCTTAAGAGACTTCTCATTAAATGTTTTTTTTTCTTCTTTATTTCCTGCTAAGTGTGTGGCTTGTACATCTGCAGTGCTTTTCTCTTATCAAAGCACAATAAGCTTGTTTTCATGGTGCTGTCATGGTTTTCTTCTCTATCAAAGCACTTTGGAAAGACAGTATCTTAGCTGAGAACAAAGTCTGCCCTATGCTAAGACTTCCAGTATACTCATAGAAATGGGATTTTCCATTGAAGACAGAAACCTATAAATACTGACTGCAGTGTTTTCGTAACATTTGTGTGTTCCTACCAGAGGCATATACCAGATTCTTGTGTGTTCTCCTGCTAAAACATGTAAATGTGATCCAGCTTAACAGTATTGCTTACCTGAAGCTTCACCTGTTTCCAAATACCTCAGTGCTGACTTTTAAACTCTTTCATTTCATGACAAAGAATGTTAAGAGGTTTTTTGATTGTAGCTGGTGAGGATTTTGGGACAGGTTTTCTCACTGTATATATAAAGTTTAGTGCATTGTAGAAGAGAGCTGTCATTTTAATATCTGTAAAAGCTTGACATTTTTGATATCTGTAAAAGCAAACAGTGAACTTCCTTGTTATGATAATCTTGGAAACTGAGGTGTTAAACTTCTGTTGTTAAATTGAGCTCTGTGAATGTCAGTGTGGATCTTTAAGAGAATTTGTAAGTTAAGATTCCCCCTTGCTCTAAATCAGTCTGTGCCAGGAATAGGTTTACATCTTAACCTGTTAAGTAACTTTTTAACATACTAATGAAAGTCCAGGATATAAGAGAATTTTCATTGTAGTGTATTTCAGGTCAGGTACGACAGAAGAATATTTACCTCAGCCTTCTCTTACATATTCAAGTTTCATATTAACAACTGGACAGAGATTATGTTGATTTTTTGTGAGACGGGCCTTCCAAACCACATGTCTGCCAGTGTGTGCAGATTAGAATTATCTGTGAGTGGGATCCTACAGAGATAAAAAATAATTGTGTCCAGTTAAACCCATAATTAAACATAAATCCTCTTGTAAAATTCTGTCTGGACAAGTAGCTGGGGGCTAGCTTACAGCTCTCTACAACTGTCTCTTTGGACACAAACAGCACATCCATTTTTGCAGTCCTTATGACTATATTACCTCTCTCAGGAGTCATAGAATTATTTGTTCAGTTAAAACTGTGCTTTGGTTAATTTGGAGAGAAAAAGGTCTGTATTAGTCAATCTTGCATTGACAAGTGTAATAAAAAATTAACCTTGAAATTTATTGCTCTCCCAAGGTAAGTAATTAGATGAGTTTCTATGGAAGACCTAGAAATCTAGGGGTTTGTCTAGCTGTAAATAAAGCCCATTTCTAAAGCTTAATCTAAAGACTTACTGCTTAAAATCTGTATGCTATGCTTTTCTCTAGACTGAGAGGTGAATTATAAAGCCACTGTGCCTGTGGTTTTTTTTTTCTTTCCTCCTTTTTTGGTTGCCTGAAAGAAGTGAGATCTTTACCAGATTATATGCTATAAGTGTAGATTAAATTAATTTCATAATGGAGAAAAAACATAAGGCGCAAGACGTGTCTCTCCCTCTGCCTGTGTTTTTTTACTGTGTCTGTCATCTCATCCCACTCTCCACCCACCCCCAACTTGCTCAGTTTGTTACAAAGGATGTTTGTGTTTGGTCAGTGGAAGTAGAGTAAAAGAGTTCTAATCCATAAAATGGCAACAGTAAAATTAGCTTACTGTATCAAAGGAGAGGTATCTGAGGTAGAGAGAAGTGTAGCCTGCAGGCACAGAGTTTGTGGAAATTGTGAGTGGGGCTGTGGCCGAGCCTCATCCCCCATGGGCTGCAGCTGTGAGGAGCAGGTGAGCGGCACTGAAGGAAATGAGCCCTGGAGTGTCCAGGTGCACTGACCATCACCAAAGGGAGCAGAGGGCACACAGGTGCAGTGCAGGAACATGAGGGGTATGAAAGGCTGGGCTTAAGAACAGAAGGAGTAGATGCTTACAGCCTTCTGAAGTGATGTGGTGTTACTCTGTATGAGCAGGTGCTTGAAGCCTTCTGATGAGTTATGGTGTTACTGTGTATGGGTTGAAGCATTCTGAAATTGTATTATGATACTCTGTGTATCTTGGCCATCTCAACTGTGGCATTGCTGCAACAGTGGCCCTGTATAAATTCTTTTTTGTACTGATAATATTTTCATTCACCCATGTTCTTCACCACTGTAGAATCAGATACTGAATTTCAGTCTATTAACTTTCGTATATCTGGTTTTATATTGTACAGCTGACACAGAAAAAGAACCTCACTAATCTAGTTACTGAGTGAGCAGTAAGGCTTAAAAGTTTTTACTTGCCAAGTCTATAGTTTTGGAATTCATAAAGTGTGCCACAAATCACAGTGTATCCACTGACTTCTCTTCTTTAGAGAAGGGGGAAGGAATAAGTAGCTACTGATTCATGGTAGTATTGGATTCAAGTCCCAAGTAGGCACTCTGTATTCTACAGTCATACACGGTGTAAAGAGGACAGGTAGATGGAATTGTAGCTTTCAAATGTTGGTAAGGAATTAAGTCACCTGGTGTAGATGACAAGGTTTCTAAGTACTAGAATAATTCTTAGATAATTGGATTGTGAAATACCTGTAAACCTCTGATTTGGTTTTCTTCTGTGTACAAGATATCAGCCTTCCAGGGCTGACTTCCAAGTTCCTTTGTTTTGTGTATTTATAGAGCTTATACAAGCAAGTTCCCAGCCCTATTCATTGAACTGGACACAAACCAAATTTTATCAGTTGAGGAACAGGTGTCATTGTTTCCATGATATAATATCTCTTGGTTTGATAGCAACCTTCACATCAGGTAGAAACTATCTTTCCAAATGCTACCAATCATAAAGTCTGACTGCTTTTAGAGTGTCTCAGAATGTAAATTGTTGGTGTAGGCTGGCTTTGATAGTTGTGGGGTGTTTTATGCTGGTTTTCCTTCTATCCTGTGGGAACAAGTGAGCTAATGGTATTCATATTATGTTGCTATGAATTGTCGCTTCCTTATGCTAACAGATGTTCTTCATTTGTCAGACTTTCTCTTGACTGTATGATTTGTTTAAGGAAGAAAATCTAGACTGCCTTTTTTGTTATCTTGATGGAATTTTGCCTTGTCACTCTTGGAATCTCCTGAGATGGAGGCTCACAAGTGTGAGAACAGTGACTTCCCATTTGTGAATGGTAGGGGACTAGCTGTACTGGCTGTGTGTTCACAAGTTCATGGGGCCTGATGGGATTCAGCCCAGCATTCTGAAGGAGCATGGTATGGAAGAACCCCTCTTGATCAGGAGCTAGTGTATGATATGGACATGCCAAAGGTCTGGGAAGGTCCCTGCTGACTGAAAGCTAGCTAATGTTCTTCCAGTTTACAAGGACATGAGGGGAGACTCAGAAAACTATAGACTTCTAGTCTAACCTCTAAGCCCTAGGTTTTATTATACCAAGTATTGTTGAAATGTGTTGTTTCTCTTTTAGCCTTCTACAAAATCTTAATGCAGTAAGGTAGGAGTTGTGGACATGATTATACCAGGTAGCATTGTTAGATCTTGTAAGATCTGCTTAGAAGACATTCTATCCTACAATTCTGCCACAGAGGTTGAAAACCCAGAGCACTTCACCACCAGCCAGAAAAGAGATGGAGGGGATATCTCTGAGACCAGGTGATCCATTAATATCTACTGCTGTTGTATGTGCTGCAGCAGAGGTGGAATCTGTACTAGATGGAGTTGGAGGAGATGGGAGGAGGTTGAGGGGGAAAAATGAAGAATAGTTGTAAAATGTTCCTCTGAGTGCCCTTCTGCTGATTTTTCTGTGGGAGGAATGAGTCACTGATATGAGCAATGAATAAACAAAGGGTGAAGGATTGCAAGTATAGCCTATTCATTGGAGCTAAATGTTCATCTAAATTCAGTGGCAACATTTTTGTGGTCCAGATTTGAGATATTAGTCACTTTCTTATTGAAAGTTCTTGGGCTCTGAACAGACAGGGCTTTGCCGTGGTTGAACAAATGGGAATATTGAAAAGTTTTAGCCCCTAGGATGCATGTTTTAATTTGCACCTAAGTCACAGGATTCCCCAGTCAAACATATGCTGTGGATTTGTGAAGGATAATGGTTCACACTTGTAATATATACTTTTATAGATTAACCTCCCTGAACCAAACAGGCAAGTTTTGCTTAATAGAGGCAAGGTAATTAATCACTTCTGCTGTAAACTAACAAGTGTCTCTGAAGGGGCAAGACAATGGGCTTTGTAATCACCACTTGGGAAATTCTGCACCTTGAGAACGTGTGCAGTGGGGATGAAAGGCAGTAAGCCCAGCCCAGTCCTCTTGTGCAGGGAAATGAGTGCTGAGAAATCTTGCCAAAAGTTTGAGCCAACACTGTCAAATGAGAGACGTGCCATGGATATTTTTGGGGAAATCTCTCCTTCTGTGTACTGTAATCTTCAAACATCTTATAAGCATAGATTTTCTGGAGTTTCTAGAATTCTTATCATATGCTTCGTTCATCAACAAGCTATCACTGTTCAGTAGGACTTTTCTTTTTTCCCCGTGGAGTGTGTATTTCTTTTCTGTTGCTTGTTCTTAACAAAGGTGAGTGAACCTGAATCATTTACAACTCTTATTAAAAGCCTCTATAATAGAATTAGAGGACATGAAACACCAAAGGGGTAGGAAAAGTGAATGAAGTGAGGGAAGTTTTATTTCTGCTTCCCTAGAGCTGCTGTAACACTGAGGACAAATGTGAGACCGGGGGAGTGATAGAGAGGGATGTCCAGCCCTGTCCTGGGGGATTTGATTCTAAAGTAGAGAGGAAAAGTTTTCTGAGCAGTGTTGAAGTTACCACTTGTTCCACACTTCAGGAAATCTGTTGTTGGGCACAGGATACCTTTTGATCATGTTTTGGAGCCCTTGATTCCATGGAGAGGTTTAAAGTCGGTTTAAAGTCCAAAGCCACAACCCTGGACTTAAATCTGTAATTACACACATTTTGATAAAAAGTGTTTTCTTTCATATAACTGCATATTAACAGATGCTTTGCCAGGAATTTGCAAGTAATTTCATGTCCTGTAATTTAATTGTTCGACTAATGGAACACTGAAACTAATCAGCTTTTGCCAGCAGCAAGTAAGTGACTTTCAGCAACCAACCCACAGGAGAGAAAAGAACAGTGTTCAATTATGTCCCAAAACTAAAATTCCTGGATGATATGCCAAGAAAAGGGTATTTTGATTACCTCTGTGTTTCCTTACTCTATATAGCTATTTTAATTTCAATGAAATAACTTATTTAGAAAGTAGCAAAGCTAAATTTTTATTTGAAAATTATCAGCTATGGATAAATGTACAACCTTGTGTTCTCTTGGTCTCTGAGTTAACATTCCCATCAATAGCCTTTCTTTTGCACTCAGAGTTTGCTCTCAAAATTACATCATAGTGTCTCTTGAGCTTTGCAGCTATTTCAAAGCCTTTGTGAACATAAATTTTTGTCTTAAATTAACCTGCTACTGAAATAATACTGACTGATGTAACATTCATTACCTTTCCTTTCCATCTTCCTGGTTTGTGGAAAAACAGCTGGTGCCCCCTCTAAGAGACAGCGCTTAATCATTTGTGTTCCTGTTCGTCAGTGTGTAACTGAATTATCTGATAGATGTTACCTGTTAGACACTATTCATTGATAGGAATGCTCTGCAAATATGTAAATAATTGCTATTCAAAACTGCAATTACAATATGTTTAAAAGCACAGGGGTCCATAGTTATTCTTTCCCATGAGGTTGGTTGAAGCCAGCTCCAAAACTGCTGACTTCTGGAAACAGCTCACTCTTCCCTACAGCAGTTCTTCCTTACAGTCTCCTGCTCCATGGAGACCAAGCCTGTGACATCTCCTCGATGAAGTTATCTGTTGGATCAGTTGTATCATATTTTCCTTCCTAGAACTGTAAATCAGTCCTGGTCAATCTCAATATATACAAACTATTTTTAAGAGAGGGGTATAATTAGGAGACCTTTTTGGCCCTTTGGTATATTGCAGTTCATGTGTTACTGTTTATAACTCCATTTAAGATTTTCAAAATTAAATAAAATATTTAAAAAGTCAACTTAGTTATACCTAGATAGAACCTAAAGAATAAAGAAAATAGCTGACACATCTCATAAAACCAAACTTCTTGACAAAGCATGAGAAACTATTTTGAAAAAGGTATCTTAACTGAGTTTTAAGACAGAACTGCAGCAGGGCCTTATTTTTCCTGGCACTGCACAAGTGGATATAATCCAAAGTACAAGTCATAATAGGCTATTTTCTGTGGAGTTAAATGGTCTGTGGAGCAATTATACAGGGAAGAACAACCTGCCACACTGCACAGAGGCTGCAAAGGACCTGAGGGTGGTGAAGGGACTTGCCCAAAGCCAGATGGCAGTGGAGCAGAGATGGAGCCACAGACTCCCCCCTTCTGTGCGGGGAGCAGGCTCACCCATCTGGGCCAGGGGCAGCCAGCACTGGCACGGTGCTGGGCCTGGGCTGCCTGTGTGCCCAGGGCTGCTGGCACGCTGGTGTTGGAGCCATTCAGCACAAGCTGTCATGCACGGTGCCTGCTGGCACAAAACTGAATCCTGTTCCTGCTCTTACTGTGGTATTTATTCTCTGTTGATGCAGCTCCACAGAGACTCTTGTGACTTGCTGGGTTCCTTGCAATGCTCCCTGCTACTGAGCATTGTGTGCAGGCAGAGCAGGATTGTGTTCCATGTCCCCCACACTCAGCTGACAGCTTTAGACAGCCATCCCACACTGACCAGCCAGGCAGTCCTCAAGATGTGTCAATTCTGTCAATAAGGCAGAAAAAAGTGTGACCTTGGGAAAAACACCACATTTATTAACAGGCCAGAGCATGCTATGGCCTGATATACTGAAGTATTTTTGGTGTAAGTAGGCAGGAGATCAAGTTTTCCTATCAAAAAGCCAGTCAGTACACCAGCCAAAACCACTGGAGCCATTGATCAAGGCTCTTATACATCTGTTACACTTTGGAACAAACAAACAGTGTGAAGTGTGTGAGAGGAAGGCACCAAGGCTCTTTGGGGTGCAGTTGTTAAAAGATGATGGCACAGAAGGTCCACAGTGGAGTCTTGTTGACTCAGGAGCTGGTGTGGGTGAGTCACAGGCTTTCATTACAGCCTGTTATGGTGAGAACACTCTATGGCATCACCTGTACCAGCACTCCCACTGATGAAGTTCACTTACACCTTGCTGGAGACAGATACCCCTTCTGCTCCAAATACAGTAGTGTGATGTACAGGGTCAGAAAGGAAAGGTGTGATTTCAGTGGAATCACCCTGAAAACATCCATTTCATATTGAGGTTTGGCTGGGAAGGAGTCAGAAAGCCCCTCTGGCTGTGGGCTTTGGGCAGGTGGGGTTCTGTTACCTATGGCATATGGCTGAAGACTGCACCCAAATCTGGCTCCTGAATCCCTCCTGGCTGATATGGCACAGGATGGTCCCTGTGTCAATTCCGCGAGCCCCTGAAGAGAGCTCCTGTCTTATGGAGCTGTGAGTGCATGACTGGGACCTGTAAGTCTCACCTAGGGAGGATGGGAACAGTGATGTGTGAAGTAGAGCTGCAATAAGTGAAGTGCATGGATAATGCCTGGGGGGGAGGAAACTTTTTCTTTCTAGCACACACAATAAGAAATTATTGCTACATATAGTTTTCCTTTGCTTAGCTATCCATGGTATCCTGAATAAGGAAGATGGTGTGTTAATAGAACAAAAATTGTTAGGCATTTATATGGGAAATGGAAAATCTGGACTTTGAATAGTTAAAAGCCAAACAGAAGTCACAAGTGGAATGAAAGATCAAAAGGCAAGGTATGCTACTGGCCATTTCCAATGAGATGTTCAAACAAGTTCATTCCTTTGGGTATGTTTCAGTATCTGGGGACATGTCTTACTGTCGGTCAGTCCACTGTAAATCTGGAGCTTTATGGAGTTTTGTCGTGCTTGTGCCTGTGCAACTGAGAGTAAACTTTGGCTCTGGTTACATCCATCTAGAGCAAGCTGCAGCTTGCCTTACCCACAGAAGAATTCCTGTTGCCTTCATGGAAGTTTTTCATGACTTGGGACATGTCAATTTGGTACAGTAATGCTTAACATTGTGATGTTGCTGTAAACACCAGGATGTTTACAGAAAGGAGACACAGATCAGACCCCTGCTAACTATTTCACAGGAGCATAGGGTTTCTTCCAAGAAAAATATTTGAGCTCTTTAGGGCAGCATCTGCTCCCATATTTCTGTTCTGCAAGAAAACCTACATTCAAGAAGATTAAAAAAAGCCTCCATGGATTCTTGGAGTCAGCTTGAGAATTTCCTATGTCTTGCAATTTCTAATTGCACTAATTCTTCTAAGTGTCAATGAAGCTGTAATGGGTGCTGAGCAATTGTCTCCCATCCCTTGGGAGTTCCAGCCTCAGTCTACCCTGAGCCAGGGTATGCATAATTTGATAATTACAGGCTTAGCCTCTGTTCCCAGAGAACAGTAAGTGAACTACTGTGAAAACTGAGGATGAAGATGACGAATATTTAGAAAGGGAAAGCTGTATTTTAGATGCACTTCCCTTGTACCTGGGCCTAAATTTTTGAGACTTTCTGAGTTGGATACACCATATGGTTGCCTTTTTGTTTCTCAATTGAACCCCTTCTTAAATACAAACCATCCATTCAAAGCAGAAATTAATTTAGCTTATTTTTTATATCCTGCAGCTCACAAGCCACTCCAGCATGTAAAGTTAAAATAAATAGCCACTGAGACAATTTGGATGACAAACCATCATAAGCTTCAGTTACAGTAAGAACTAAACCGGTCCTAAACCAGCAGGAACTTTCTGTGTGCAATGTGGGAAGAGCATTTGCAGAGCTCTGTGCCAGGGGCTAGCTGGCAGTGAGAGGGAACTGCTGCCACCAAGGTGGAAGTAACTGGCTGCAGCTTCACGTGGATTGGTCAAGTTGATGTTGAACCGGTGACTCAGTGGTAAACAGAGAGCTGGAGCTCTCCCTGTGCAAACTCTGCAAACACAAGAAAAAAGCTTCTCTTCATTTTGCAAAATACTAGAGGTTGTACAAATAATTGCAAAAGTTGGATACAAAGTATCAGGGTTTTTTCGCCATGGCCAAAATAATTGAAATGCTCCCTGGCATGATCACCTTCTTGGGATCTTAGCCCCAGCCTTGAACCAGAGATGTTGCTGCAGTTCTGTCTCTTGTTTACCAGAGAGGGAAGTCTGGTACTTCTTGTTGCTGTTTTCAGCAACTCTACCAGCATGGCTTCCCTTGGTCAGGAACTGAGCCCCAGAGGATGTCACAGTCAAGTTAACAGCTCATGTGGCTGGAGATCATCTCTTCCACATTACCAAGTGGATTTGCTCTTACAGCGAAGTGAAGCTGAATATTGCCTGTCTATTACTAATGCAATACTCAGTATTTCCTTGTTACTTTTCCTGGAGAGTTCAGGTATAAACTAAAGGAAGGGGAAGACACAGCTGGACTTTCCTCTATCAGATAATTTTTCAGCTTGAGGTCTGCTCTTTCCACTGCCAACAGGAGGAGATTACTACAGTCTTCTGTGGAAGTGTCTGTGGGTCACTGCTCTGGTGCTTCAGGAGGTGTTTTTCAGATCAGCTCCTCTGGTACTCAGCTGTGGTTGCTCTGCTGCCAGTGCAGCTGTAAATCAGAGTGAGCTGTGCATGGGAAAAGGGAACTTTCAGGTTTGTTGCACACTGGTGTGGAGTCAAGCCATCATTTGGTGTCAGAGTAGACACCTCCAAAGCTGCCTGGTTCCAGCAGCCTTACTGGGCAGTTAATCAAAATTCCCTTTTCACAATGAGGGGCAGAAAAGCCTCTTTGGTACAACAACTGTGATAAACATTCCACTCTTCCCTAGCCCATCCAAAGGTGTCAGTACATCCCTGATGAAAAACAATCTACACGTGCCCTAATATGAACTCCACATTCAGATTTGTTCCTTGCACTGATTGCTGAGGTCTGAGCAAAAGGGTCCTGCATCTGACAGGAAAAATAAAGGGTGTTCTTTTTCATTTCTGCCTTTTTTTCTGGAGACATGGTGTGCTAGGCAGAGAGGTGAGGGAAGAGATGCTTCAGCTCTTGCACACAACACATAAATATTCTGGATCTCCACCAGCCAGTCTCCAGTTCTCCAGAATCTATGGAGACTAATGAAACTTAAAATAAATACATTGGATTGCATTTACCAGACTGTTTTTTTGTTTTTTCCTTAATCCCTTAACTATTCTCCAGGTTGCTGTACTGGTTCCCAAATTTGAATTCCAGAGCCACTTGACAACTGAGCCATGCCTTGATCATCTTCTGGTCTCAACCTTAACTCTATGCTGTGGCTGTAAGGCCCCTTTTTAAAGCTCAGAAAGAGGAAGCTGTGGCATAACTAATACTGGAGCGTAGGGTAGGTTTGGTTTCTTGTTCAGTTTTTACTCAGAAGACTTTTGTTGCTCTTGTTAAGAAAACATTGGCATAGGAAATATTTGCATTTCTATGAATTAATGTGATGTCCTTCATTAAGGAAATTGTGGGTGGGTGGCTTGTGTAAGAAAAAAGAAGGCGTCGGGCCCAAATAGTTGCTGCAATTATTTCCCAAAGGAAGTTTTTCAAGATTGCAATGTGTTTCACAACTGAAAGATTGGCCTATGAAAAAGAAAAAAGAGTAACAGAATTGTTTTAATGATGGAGATTGTTTGTTATCATATATAAAAGATTTATTGAGTCTCTATTGTTACCAGTGGAAAAGGTGCTGGGCTGGTTCCTAATTTCAGTGATCATTAACCACACTGTGTGACAAGGTGTGGGGCAGTAATTACTGTTTTTCTGTCATATTGTTCCAGCAATCTCTGAGTCAGGGAACTTCTGAATTAGATTAGAGCACGATAATATCTCATGAAGGGGCTCTGAGTCACCCCCTCAAACAACCAGGGATGAGACTTTCCAGACTAAGTTTTGTCTCCTGAGGTGCCCATCCCCACTGCATTAGTTTCCCAATGGAAAGGGCTGCCAAGCACTCGGGCCAGCAGACCCAAGGAAAGGTCCCTAAGAGCTGCTGACTGCTCTTCTCGAGGGGTGCCTGGTTTACTATTTAGGCACACACAGGCTTTACCTTTCTTTTACCTTAGCAGAACAATGCAGAGCTCTTCATTAAAGTCCATGCTTTGGGTAAAAGACTGATCTGAACATGAGTCAAAGAGAAAAAACGTTTTCCTAAAAATTAAAGGTGTACACGAGCTGGACTAGCTCTCTACTACAGACAGCATCACGTGTAATTAGGGGCTCACAAGGCAATACCTGTAGGTGGAGTGCAAAGTTGATACTCTGCTCAGGTTACTCTGCTGACCTGGGGTTTCTGGGCAATATACACCTTAAATACAATATTCGGTTTTTGCAAAAGTTTGCCCTGAGTCATGTTCCTTTGAGACTGTGAGTATAAATGCCTCACGTATCCCAGGGGTCAAGGTGCACTATGGGATTTATGGGAAAGCTGCAGTGAGTGGCAAGAGGTATGGCACAGGGAAGAAAACAGCCTACAACAGGGTGGATGGAAGCATGAAGGGTTTGAGCAAGACTTCCACAATTTTATGTCCAATTGACTTAAAATAAGAACTATTAATTCTTAAATGTCAAAATATTTAAATTTTTTTACATTCTTGAATCGGCATTTTCAAAAATCTGTTTTATGGAGACTATATTTTCTAATCAGGATGTACATAATGCTCAAAGTATTAGGAATTTATGATAAATAGATATTCTGACTTTTCTCCCTTTTCATTGTACTTTTTGTGACTGAGCCTCAGAACATCTGTATTTCTATATAAATTTCAATCCAAGTATCTTTTCTAGATCTGTAGGTAAGCAGGTTATGGTAAGTCTAAATAAGGATTAATTAGGATGAAGACTCAAACTGGCCTTGGCTGTATGAACTCAAATGCTTAATTTTAATGTTTATACAGAAATCAATGAAACCCTTGTCTGTGCCAAGGACCTGACTGAGGTGGAGATTCCAAGTACCTTTCTCTTGAAAAGATTCCTCAAATTCTAGGAAATGTTCATCCACATGAAACAAATAGGGTATTTCTATGCCTTCATCTGATGGGCTTTTTCCCCTTGTAACCTGTATAATTTCATTTGATCTCAGTAACAATTACATATTCCTGTAGTCAGACTCACTGAATAATGTAAAACTTACCAATTTTGGATTGACAGATAATGTTAGACTGTGGACTGTGAATGCTGTGGAGAAACAGCTCCTGCAGTACAATGGGCTCTCTAGACTTCAATGTGAATTTAGATGACTCACTAGACATGCTTGTGTCAGAAGAAAGAGCAAAAATGACAATTTTCTCTTTATTTCTTTATAATTTTTTTCAATAGTAAAGAACACAGACTTTTTCTTTTTGGAAATTAGAAATAGTGGTGGTAGCTCAAAGAGACAACTACAGGCCATCAGTGTGGTGAACGACCAGAATGTTAGGGAAAAAAAGACAAAACAACATCTATCCCATTCCTTTCGTAAGCTGCAAACCTCTTCTGATCATTGCAAAGACTTTACATGACACGAGACCTGTTTCCCATCTGGCATAAATCAGCAGAGACTCAGAGAAGTCAGATAAAGAAGATCTTTCCTAAAGGCTCTTTCCTGAAATGATGAGGGGTTATTCCTGTCACTCAGTCATGGGTTTCTGAAGCATTGACAAGGAATCATCAGGCCTCTGTCACTGTCCCCTCCTGCAGTAGCTGAAAATATTGCCTCATTCACTGTCCCCTCCTGCAGTAGCTGAAAATCTTGCCTCATTCACTGTGAATTTTGATAGCATGTTAAGAAAATATCAGGAGTCTTGAGTACAAGAGAGCTTGCTTGGTCTTATTGTAGTTCTATTAATATTTCTACAGGATTAAAGGTTTGCTTTGCAATTCTCTCCCTGGAATATTTTATCTATTTTCTCTTACTTTCATATGAACAGATAACAGTCTTCACGTCCTGTATCAGAAGTGACATAAAATTATATTTGACTCAGTTTGTCATGTGAAAATCCTTTTTTCATCCTATTTAAGTCAAATGAAAATGTGTTGGTGGTTAAAAATCTTCTATTTTCTCACTTTACCATGTATTTCGCTGAGCTGTGAGAGACTTGCATTCCTGTTTGTTGCCTGCCTAAAGTCAGTGGTGCACAGTGACTTACATTTCAGGGTGCAAGGACGGATAATTTGGAAAATAGCATGAATACAAGAAAATCTAGCTGTTCTTTGCATGCATCTGCTGGAACTGCATAGGAAGTGCCTACATGGTGTTTACTGTTTTGCTTTAACTTCTTACATAATGCTGAGCAATTTATTATTCTCTCAGACCATAAGGAAATAATTGAAAAATTAATTTTTGTGTGGTAAGAAGGCAGGGTTGGGGGGCAGAAACATAGAATTTGAAGGTGAATTTGGCAATATGCTCCAGTTAAACCAAAGAGGACAAAATTGTAAAAACACTGAAATATTTGATATTTTAATTAATTGTTTCATGTTGGAAGAGTAAATATAATATTTTAATGTCTCCAGAAAGAGATATATTTCTATATTATTATAAATAATATATAAATATATGTGATATATGATTTATATATGCTTATATGATTATAAATCAATTGTATTTATATATTATTTAAAATAATATTTCTCATTTTGCAATTAACCTACAGGAAAAATTGAACATTTGAATTAGTTCAAAATGTTCCTGTTTGTTGGTCTGCTTGTTTCATCAGAGATAAACATCCATTTGATTTCCATCCAGACAATTTTTTGTTGTTGCTTTCTTTCTGAAGTTTGGCAGTTGATCCAGAAAACGTGTTTAATTGTCTAAACATGCTGAGATTTAAGCTCAGGGAAATGTCATCTGTTAGCAGACGCTCACTTCCTCCTTGGTGGGATGGGGGAGAGAGTCAGAACAATGACAAAACTCATGGCTTGAGATACACCCAGCTGAAAGGGAAAACAAAAGCTGCATGCATGGCGAATTCTTTCCCTGTTTCCCATGGGCAGGCAGGTGTTCAGCCATCCCCATGAAAGCAGGGCCCCATCACGTGTGTAGATTACTTTGGAAGACGGACACCATCACTTCAGATGTCCCCTCCTTGCTCCTTCTTTGTCGGAATCTGTGGTATTGATGATCCCCAGATTGTAGAAAGTCTCTGTCTTTCTGCTCCATTGCCAAAGAAGAAGTCATAATTCATCTGTGCTGGTTTTCAAGGTTGTTTATTCTTGTTTATCTCTAACATGTTCTGCTGCCCTGCCCAGCTCTGTCCTGCAGGGCAGCACTGGGGCTCTGCCCTCAGTGGGATGTTACAAACATTATATACCAGAAACTACCTGCGCTCTATTTACAATAATATGCCAATATCTGTCACCTACGTTGAACAGTGTGTCCCCAGCCTAAACCAATAGAAAAATGCCAACACTACAGTGAAACATGGAGGGCATGAAGAAGAAAAAGGACAAAACACACCCAATTTCCTCCATCTTGTCCCCTTTGAACCCCTAATCTAGAATCCTAAAATTTTACTTTTGCACCCATGCCACACTTAATTATTACTCATATCAAACACTCAGAGCTTGTAATTCATCCTGTAAGATTGAAAACTCTTTTCCATGGACAGAGATCAGAGACAGTGTCTCTCAGGGCTCTGTACAGGTGGGTTCCTGACCCCCTGCCAGGGTCCCAGGCCCTCCAGGGCAGCCAGAGGAAAGCCCTGGGTTCCCACACTTCTTCCTCCAGCTCTATATGCTGAGCATGATCCCATATGGTTTGGAATATCCCTGTGGTCAGATAGGGTCAGCTGCCCCAGCTGTGTCCCCTCTTAACTCCATGTGCCCTCCCAGCCCTCTCACTGGTGGAGAGTGGTGAGAGGCAGAAAATGCCTTGGCTCTGTGTAAGCTCTGCTCAGCAGTAATGAAAACACCTCTGAGATATCAACACCATTTACAGCAAAAATCCAAACCACAGCTCTGCACCGGCTACTGTGAAGAAAATTCATTCTATCCAAGCCAAAACTAGCACAGTAAGAAAATGTTTTGCAGCAAAAATCAAGCAGTAAAAGTGGAACAAGACTTATAACTGGAGCTCTCTAAATCAAGCTCAGAGGATTTTATAATAGCTGCCTTTCAATTCAGATGATCCAGGCAGATGATCAGACACAGGAGATTGGCCCTTCCAATTCAACAGCAAAACTATGCAGGAAAATATCCAGTGCTTCTGTCTGCATTATTTCAAGGTTGTCTATGGAGCCAAAACGGGAGCTCTACTCAACTACCAAAGAAAATGTGGGTAAATGAGGATTTATATCTTTCTGCAACTCAGCATTCTCCATCAGTGCAGTTCCTAGATATCTACTGGGCATCCTTTGGGTGTGCAGCTCACAGGTGTGTGCAGTTCGCCATGCCTTGGCTGGAAGCTTGATTCCAAGAAAACACCCAAGCCCCTATTTCGGTATTTTGAACCTTTCTGCTGTAGAGCATGTCTTTCTGCTGTAGAGCATGGATATAATTAATATAATTAATAGCTCCTTGTTTATTTTATTCTTTAGAAATTAAATGTTTCTCTTTCAGAGCCTAGAATACATGTAGATAGTGTAGCTGCAAAATTACCTGATGTTGACACATAACAAGATGCTAAAAAGTATTATTTCATTCCAGATCTAAATTACACCTGAATGACCCCAAATAAAAAGGAAATGTTTGTGTTCAGCATTAAAAACAATTTGACCAAAGGAGGAAGAAGAATGGCAATATGTACCACAGCATGCTCTCAGAAAGAAACCTATTTTTCTTTAAATGCTGTGTTTATTTCTTCTGGTGCTGTAGATGGGATGGCCTAAACTGCAGAATAGCACATGTTTGAGTATTAGGCACACAGTTCTGTGCCTTCTCTGTATTTTCTTCACACTGTTGACCTGTCCTAGTTTCTTTTTATTCATTTGAACATCAGTGAGACCTCCTGGTGTTTCCAGAAAATTTTATGACCGTGAACAATTTGTGTAAATTTATTGCACCTTTTGAATAACTAATATGAGTAGTAAGATATTCCTTACATTAGGCAGTGAGAACAAGTATGCCTATTCTGCAAAACTCTAAATTTTCTTTAAGAGACTCACAGACACTAAGAACAAAGCTGATGTTGCTCAAAGTCCATGGGAATAGATTTTTTCATAGACAAAAAAAAAACTTATGTGTGCAGTTGCATTAAAGAAAGAATCATACAACTATAAAGAAAGGTCAAATTCAGAAGTTTTACTACAGATATAATTTGAGAGCTAAAAATCCAGCAAGGCACGTCAGCTTTCTACACTTACATTCCTTTGATTAATAGCCATAATTATAATTCGCCATGTGAATTATTAAAATGTGCAAAATATCATGACAAGCAGATGTGCACTTTGAGGAATTGAGAGGAACAGCAGTTTCCCAGAAGCCAGGGTACTCTGCATGTGGAGGGAGGGGACATGTGAGTGAGACTGCCTGAATTCCAGGTTGTGAACACCTATTGCAGGAGCGGTGATGTGTACTTTTGGCTTCACTGCCTTACACAGTGTGAGTTTAATCATGTCTGGCATCAGATGTTAGTTTGAAATTAGACTAATGAATGTTCATTTTCCCCTCTTAAGCTGCTCAGCTTTTAAAGCTAACAAATGTCTCCTTATGAATTTGAATGTCACTTCCCACCTCCACCCCACTGCCATGGCACCAGCCTCTGTCAACCCCTCCACTGCAAAGTTTTGTTTCTTTCAGGTTTTCTAGAGCATCCACCTTCTGCCAAGCATTAAAAGAATCTGTTCCAGAGCCTCTGGGCTGGAGGGGACCATGCAACCATGTGGTCCAGGTTCTGCTGAAAGCTGGTGTTCATCCAGGACCTCATCAGCCCCAGCCTGGAGTGTCCCTTCCCCTAGACATTTGCACAGTAATGCCTCTAGCTCTCCTACACCTCCTTTTTAGTCCTTCACGGCACCTCCAAGCACTCCAACACAGTGCTCTGTGGCTGGGTGGAAGGCAGCCTGGGGCTAGTGAGCAATGTGTTCATTGAGCCAATGTGTTAACTGGGCTGCCAGCAGCTCACTTCCCAGGAAAGGGAGAGATGTGGCCCTTCTCCTCTCAGCACTGACAAAGTCTCCCTTCTCATCTGGGCATTCCTTTGCACGTGACACATGTGGCACCTTGCTATCCCTGGTAACTGCACCTCTATCAAATGTGGCTGAGTGTGGGCTGTAGGCTCAGAAGCTGCCAGGACTGTGCTGGCAAACAGATGGTGCTTCAGGGAGATCCCTGCAATGCACTGAAGTGCCCCCTCAGAGGCACTAGGGTGATATTAAGGCAATATTAGGGTGCCAGCAAAAGCAAGCCTGGAGCATGTGCCTAAGGCTCCCCTCAAACCACGCCATTCCAAAAGCCTGACTCTGGAGCAGAGCAATCTCATGCCTCAGTGCTAATAAAATAAACATAATTGCTTTTAACAATGATTGCTTTTAATGGAGCTGTGTGTGCATGAAGATGGAAATGTTCCCTTTATGAAGGTTTGTACAAACAGCAGCTGCTAACAAGTCTCCTTGTCTCTCAATATTTCTTCATTAACCTTCAGACTTCCACTGGTGCACATACTGTCTTCACAAACACAATACCGAGCAACATCTCCAGTATAATTGCAAGAACCTTTTATCAGTATTTTGTTTATTTGCCATCCTATTAGTTATATGTCACAATGGCCTGAAAGGTAGAATAAAACTGGTGTTGACATCATGTAATTCTATTTTTCCCTTTAACTGGAGCTAATAAACTGTCCTGTTTAAAGACCCAGTAAGAGAAAAATTAAAGTCTAGGGATGTTCCTCACCTTGAAAGAGTGTCTTTTCACATGGCCTCTGTAATAAAGAATGAGGCTGGCAGAATGGGTTCTGGTCTGCTTCAAACTGTAAGATCTCATGATTAACTTAAATACATACAATTGCTAACTGCAGCTTTGGCCTCTCCCCAGGCCACAAAGCCCTACAAATTTTCAGTACACTTATAAGGATCCTATAGATAAAAGTCTCAGAGTCAGAAATCTCTTGAGCTAATACCTTTGTTTGCCACAGGGATTGTGACCAACACCTACAAACAGCTTCTCCCCTGAGGGGAGAAGATTCATAGGACTGGCCACTTCTCCTTTTTGTGGGAATGTAGTGTCCTGCAGTTTTGAGTGGGGAATTTCTGGCTCACACACTGGACTATGTCAGAACCACTCTGCACCAACAACGTGGAGGGGACATATTCCTGCATGGAGCAAGGGCTGATCTGAGAGTATGGGCAGCTCTGGGCCAGCTTCAGCATTCCTGTGAAAAGTTCAGCATAGCCCATCACACAATGGATCCCAATTCAGCAGAGCACTGAGCTCATGCTGCAGTTACTGTGCCTGTGCCCTAGTGATTTGAGTAGGATCTGAGTTTTAATTTCTGGCTTTGCTGAACTCAGTTTCATCTATCATGTGACAGAGAGTGGCATCAGAAGCATGGTGTGTCCAGCACCACCAAAGTTTGGAAAATATACTGGCTTATGTTATTTCAAAAGCAGTAATTTAGTTTCTTAAAATAAGAGGCTATTCGAAGACACAAGAAGGCAAATAAAAACTAAAAACACCAAAATATGGATAGATGTAAAGCATGCAAAGAGTGATTTTTCAGTTCAGACATGCTTTTTAAGAACCCTTCATGGACTGTTTCACTGTAACTATGTAATTGATCTGAATAGTTCACAGAACAATTACACCAAATATGGAAGATGGTAATTTCTCTATAGATACAAATTTGAGAATATACTAACTGTAACAGCATTTTTGTTAAAATCAGTTTGGTAAGTTATATGCTTATATTTTGGCTGTGTGATAAGGTTTTAATTGTGTGGGGGGCTACAGAGGTGGCTTCTGTGAGAAGATGCCAGAAGCTTCCTCTATGTCAATGCCAGCTGGCTCCAGGACAGACCCACCAGCAGCCAAGACCAAGCCCATCAGTCACTGTGCCTGTGCCTCTGGGAACATGTATTTAAGAAGGGGGAAAAACCCTGCTGCACAGCAACACCTGGAGATAGGCATGCAAATGGAGAGGAGCAGCTCTGCAGGCACCAAAGTCAGTGCAGAAGCAGGAGCAGGAGGTGCTCCAGACACCAAAACTGAGATTCCCCTGCAGCCTGTGGTGCAGACCATGGTCAGGCAGGCTGTCACCCTGCAGCCCATGGACGTCCACAGTGGAGCAGATATCACCTGCAGCTCATGAAGAGCAGGTGGTTGCCCAAAGGAGGCTGTGACCCTGTGGGAAGCCCATGCTGGAACAGGATTTTGGCAGGACCTGTGGCTTTGTGCAGAGAGAGAGGAACCTATGCTGGAAGTGTTTCTGAAGAACTGCAGCCCATGAGAAGGACTCAGGTTGGAGAAGTCCATGGAAGACTCATGAGACTGACCTCACACTGAAGCAGGAGAAAAGTGGGAGGAGTCCTTCCCCTGAGCAGGAAGGAGAGGCAGAGACAATGTGTGAGGAACTGACTGCAAACCCCCCCTCCACTTTTCTCTGTGCAACTCAGGGAAGGAGGTAGAGAAATCAGAATTGAAGTTGAACATGGAAAGAAGGGAGGTGAGGGGGAAAGGTTATTTTAAGAATTCAGTTTACTTATAACTATTCTACTCTGATTTTAATTGGTAATGAATTCAGTTAATTTCCCCCAAGTTGAGTCTGTTTTGCTTGTGATGGTAATGGGTGAGTGAGCTCTACTTGTCCTTATCTCATGCCATGAGCCTTGTGTTCCATTTTCTCTCCCTGTCCATCTGAGTAGGGGAGTGATAGAGTGTTTTTGTTGGGCAAATTATGTCAGCCAGGGTCAATCCATCAAAGTGATTTTTTTTTTTCTAAATACTTCTGAGGTGAAGGTTAGAAGACAGAGTGATGCTAAAACGCTGCTACCACTACTGTGCTTCACAAGCACAGAATCACAGAATCATTTAAGTTAGAAAAGACCTTTAAGATCATCAAGTCTAACTGTGGACAAAAGATAGCACTTCATAAACGTCAACATTTAATCCAGGGAAGAGGTTTAACGATGCAACAAAGGAATAATTTCAGTTGTTAAGCACAGAGGGTTTTAATACAAATATTCTCATTAAGAGTTAATTAAATAAAAAAAAAAAATTGAAGGACAATGACTGTGTATTTCCTCTGAGGCCAGAGTGCTGAAATGGCAATAGATAGCAGAGAAGATTATGACTCACAAACCTCTGCCATGGGGTTGTGTGCCCTTTCTGTCACAGTGATAATCACCACTATGACTACTCCAAGATGTAAGCTCCGGGACCTTCTCCAGACTCCTGTTTATGCTTCTCTGTTCATGCTTCATTCTGGTTCCTGAAGTATTCTCTTTTCATAGGAAAGTTCCATTGCACATTTAGGTCATGCTTTAGATTATCATAATGAGTGATGGACTAATGTGGCTTGCATCAGGTTTTGAGCCTTTGACTTTCCTGTCCTGAGTTGTGGAAAGGCACCCTTTGTTGTTTCCCCATAATGACAGAGGCAGTCAGATGGGGATGGAAAGTAAACAGCTCACAAGAAAAATGCATTTCATGGGTATTACACATAAAGGATGCCACCAGAAAGGTTGTGTCCTTACTTAGCTGGTATGTAATACATGGCTTTTGGTCAAGAGAGGATATCACAGAGAATGGGAGGCTTGAGAAACACAAAGCCCCATCTGACACACCTGCTGTAGCTGACCAAGGGAACAGGCATCCTTGCTGCTATGAGTCAGCAGAAGAGTCAGGCCAAACAGCACCTTCAGTACTTTTGTGGTTCATTTTCTCCTGGGTTGTCTTTTCTCTTGCCTCTGGAGCTCTCTGCCTGGCTGTCCTACTTTTGAGAAGGAGATTGCACAGAAGACCTCACCTTTGCTCTCCTGTGTCCATAGCTGGTACCTTCTCACTGTGTTTTTGCTCTGGTCCACTCATTCACCCTCCCTGGACATGGACTGCCAACACTGCCCCTGTGCTCCCACAGCTTTTCTGTCCCCAGCAGCCTGTCTCCAGACATAATAGCTGGGACATCCAACTTTCAAGGGCTGATCCATTTCAGTGCATTTCTTTTTCTCAAAGTAAAATGAAATGACTGGGAAAAAAACAAAAACCAAAAACCAAAACCAAAACAAACAAACAAACAAACCCCCACAAAAATCTGCTTTTAGTGAAAACATTTTAGTTAGCTGCAAGTTATTAAATAATTCTAACTTTCAGTGAAATGTAAATTTCTAAAATAAATATTATTTTAAATTTGAGAGTTGGCACCTTTTTTGCTGGTAAAAATGTTAAAAAATATTTCCAGGAAGTCCTTTCTCCCTTTTAGACAAAACCAGTTGTTTAACTGAAATGTGTTATGTTCAGCCTCCTTCCACAGTGAATTTGAAGGGAATTTATTCTAAAGAACTGTCAAATTTAAAAGATGTAAACTCAACTGAAATTCTGAATCAGTTAATACTATAAAAATTTTCACCTAAGAATCACTTTTCACTTCTGTCACAAGTACCAATTAGATGTAGGCACAAACAATAGCTTTGAAGCTAAGGATTTATAATCACCACAAAATTGTATGTGTCTCCTTCAGGTTCCAGGACATTTAATAATTCCCACTGGAAACTCTTTGTCTACACCAATAGAAGAACCTTCCCATGCTGTCCAGTACTCCTTTATAGAAGAAAGGCTTATATTTCTATATGATAATTAAACACTAATATGAATCTAGGGTTGACTGAAATTCTTTTGAACTGTATATTTTTATTAGAGAAAATATGCAGTGAAATTGAATAATTTTCTACAGGAACATGTTGACTTTTATAAGAAAATAATGAAAAGAATCAATGTTTGAAGAAAACCAGTGTGCTTCACTTGGATTTAATAGGTTATGAATGAAGTTAAAACTATTCCAAACAAAGATTTTTACTTTATGAGATTAAATACTTGAAAAAGAGCTGCTTGAAATTTTAAAATAATAATTTATTGAATTCTTACTTCATGGGCAAAAAAAAAAAAAAAGTTATCCTTTCAATTCAGGTTAAAAGGAAAAGTCAGAGCAGAAATCTACCACAGAGGATAAATTCTCTACATTGACCAATTCTATTGCAGTATCATTAGCTGAACATATACAGTCTGACCATAAAGTCAGACATATTTTCTTATTTGTATAAGTTCTCATGTAATTTTACTCCAAAATTTAAGAAAGCATTAAAATAGTCACTAGCTAATGCAGGTGGTGAAGAAAACTTCTTAAGTAAATGTAGATTTCTATTGTGATACCTCTGTAAGCCTGCACAAAACACATCCTTCTGCAAGGAGTTTGCAATTCATCTCTGTGCATTACTAAAATGAAGACTGACAATAATTTGAATATATTACCTTTTTGCTGATGATAATCTGAGCAGAAACAGCAAGCTAATGTGTTTATCTGCCAGTAATCAATGGAATGACAAGCCAGGGATGAGCAATAGCTAGTGCTGCAGACTGCAGGGACAGGTACGTGGGCTTTGGTCTGACAAACCATCGACTGCTCTTGACCCAGGTTAAGATGTCACTAAACTGCTGTCTCTCAGTGGCCCATCACATCTTCCTCTCTAAATCCTCATCTCTGCTGGTTTACCAGCTCAGCCGAGAGCTCTGGCTTACCAAGGGAAGCAAGTATTTCTTGTAGCATCAGGTTTTAATTTGGACTACTGTGTTACTGACTATGAGACAAATGGGCAAGTTAGGAGAAGTTGCCCCTCCACCAGGATTCTTTACAATGTATACCCTTTCCCTCAGGGCCTGCAGCTGGGTGCATGTAATTCTCCCTACAATTTTTTGGTGGGAGCACTCAAATATTTCTGGAATTAATCCAAAACAGGTATGTCAGTAATTTTAGGATAGTCTGTCTTGCAATTTCAAGTTAAATCTTTCCATAAAATGATCATCACAGCTTTCACCCTAAGGGACAATTTTAAGTTTTACAGTGTGCAGGCAAACAAAGATGTGTAAAGGCTTGAAATAAATAAAATAAATGTCACTGAACATTTCAGCCAGTGAAAAACTTCATTGAGGCAAATTTATTTACAATAACAGAGTCATTCTTCCCTGTCCTACTCCAAGTATATTACCTGTTTACATGGATGGCACCATGTTCCCTGGAGTCAGAGTTCACTTTGTGATCCAATTCTCCTCTACAGAAAGCTTTTCTGGATAAGATTTTTTTTTTTAAATTGAATTTTTTTTTAAAATATGGAAGATTATCATAAAATCTGTAATGTCTCCAGAATATTCTGATTATAAGGTGCTGGATCTACACCTCTCATTAGGAATCCATTTTCTTTTGTGACCATCAAATTGACCCGACAAGAAAAACCCCCCTTTTCTCATTAATATTGAGAGCTTACAATATGTGATTCTTCTCTCAAATACAATAAACATATGCAATGGTGTAAAATGTGCCTTACTTTATAGCCAAATGTTTGCAAGAAATCACACACAAAGGCTGACTGCAGATGAAACAAACTCAGCATTTCACTGTAACAGCTTTTTAAACAAGCATTAAAATACTTTTGAGGTCTTTGTTTACTCCTAGCATTAAATCACATCCATCTCAGGAATGAAAGCAGAGAGGTTACCTGCTCCAGCCCCTGAGCCAGCCCCTTTGGCTACCCAGCCTCTTTAAAGGGAAGGCCTGGGAGGGATCTCTGAGCACCAGGGAAACAACAGGCATGAGGAAGGGGAGGCAAGAAATGTTGTAAAAACACACCTGAGACAAGGGGTTGTATCACATCCAACACAGCAGCCAACACTGTTGTTTAGACACTGCCTTTTTCTTAGAAAAAGATTTTGTGACTCCACTTTTGGTTTTTGATTTTATTCAAACTATCACAGAAGAAAGTGCAGACAAAAGAACAAAATAATTTTTTTTTTTTCCTTGCAGTCCTTTACTTTTTCTATCCTTCGGTAAATCTGGAAAAATTAAAGATGTTTAAAAAGTAGTGTGAAAATTTAAAATTATTATTTGAAAATTAAGTGGAAATTTGGACTTCTAATAGGAAAATTGAGTTAGTACCTTTTTCTAAAGAGTCTTCTGAATAAGTAACCACTTTATTATTGACATTTAGGAAATTCTTACTGCTTTTCTCAATTTGATTTTGATTCCTTCAATTCACAGTTAGGTTATTTTGTGAGATGCATGAATATCAAATCTAGTCACTGGATTCTGCTGTTGAATTAAATCACTTCAATGTCTGATAAAACCTTTTCCACAGTCTAAAGGTTTAGTGGATCAAACTGCATCACTTTTATTTTATATAGTTGCCCAAAAGTTACCAAGGATGAAACCTGACTATACTGATGAATGGAGTGTTTACAATTCAGGTATTCAGATTTTTTGGTCTCTCACAAGTACATTTTTCCGCATTGCAGAATTCAGATGTGTCACAGCAGCTGCTTGCAAGCCTGTAAATTTGGCATGAGTGATGTGAGGACAAAGATGAAGTTACATTACCGCTGGGCCTAGAGAGCAGGTTTCCTACATGGCAGCTTCTGAATCCCAGCTGCCATCATTTAGCTGATACATAGCTCAGAGCAGTGTTCAACAATGGGGTTTTAGCATCCCCTTTACAAGAATAATTCTTGCAGAAAGCCTGTGCAATGACTTGGCAGAAATGAAACTAAGGAGCAATCGGCACACGTTTTACTTTAGCTTTACTATCGCAGATAGATGGCAAACTATTTAACCATGATTAGAGGCAAAAATCCCATTAAAATCAATTTGTGTTTTGTCTACATTATTTGGACTGACACTTTATATTATTTCTACAGCAGCCTGTCCAGTGATGTGCACAGAAAAAGAAAAATTCCATAGGGATGGAGTTAATTTACAGCTGAAATGACACACTTGTAATCCCGAAGGAAAACAAACGGCAAAGAATCTGTCTCTGTCTCATCAGACAAGGTATGCAGTGCCAGAAAGCACATGATAGTACTTGCTCCTACAGGAGTTATAACTAGGTGACATTTACAAGCATTCAGCCAATGAATTATGGGGTCTTGAAACAAGAGTTGTCTAATGGGAGCACTATAATATCCCAAAAGAACAGATTGTTTTATGCTGGGGTATCCTATAGTGATGATAATAGCAAGAAGATTTATTATTCAAAGCCTGAGGGAGAATACTTTGTAGATCAGAGAAGACAATATTGTATCATATTCCTAGTGCTTATGAGATACCATAACACAAAAAACAATATCTACTCGACAGGTGTCAGGTGGTAGACGTTTAGTCAGTAATGGCTGCTGCCTCATGGCAGCAAGGTTTTACGAACTAGTTTATCTCTTTAAAGATATATCTGAAAGTCACCACACTGACATTAAACAAGGGAAGAAATCAAAGCAGAAGACACTGTGACATTTTGGAAATGGATTCCAAAACAGATGTTAAGTCTGAAAGTCACAAGATTGTAAACGCACTTAAAAAAGAGTCTGAGAAAAACAGGACTAGGGTTTGCTTCTGCTTCCAGATATAAATGTCAGTTATTGCTTCAGACCTTGTTATGTAAGTTGTCCACAAAACAGCATGACTTCCTTTAAAAAGACAAAACTCCCAAAACTTTAGGAACATGTGATCCTGTTAAACCAGTCCTTAGTTCACCTTGTGATTCAAAACCGTGGCAAAACAATGTCATCATAAAATACTTTTGAAGGGCATAAATAAGTAATTTACCATTGCATCTGATTAATTTTATTTTTCCTATGATGATCTAATATAGCCTCATCTAATTATGAAGAAAATGAGATCATGGTACCATACGGGGCAGGCCATATTCCATATTGATTATTGCTCATGTGAGAAACAAAGACTCCTGAAGATGTATCTGCAGAGAGGGTCTTGATTTCATCACAGGGGGTTACCCAGTAGTGGTTGTCTTAAAATGACCTGAATTTCCTTTTGTGTCTACTACTATAAACTATAGCTATTTTGCTTTTACTCATCCATATGAATAAAACTTATGGGGGAGGATAAGAAACCCTTCAAAATGCATTGCTCACCTTTTATCTTCTTCAAAATGTGCAGCCTTATAGCATCTATTTGCAGTAGCTGACTTCATCTTCTCTTTGTGGAATAGGGTAGATTTTTGCCATGCAATTTTTTGGGTTTTGGAACAAAGTGACAATGATTTCTTAGCCTATCATACAGCAAGTGGCCTTCCTCAGCCTTTTGCAGTTGTTAGCACTTACGAGGTCTAAGGTTCGTAAATCCTGCTTCTAGACAAGAAATTGAAGTTCTGCCTAATTAATTCTTCTGCAGATCTCTTTCTTTGGTATTGCACAAGGTCTTTAAGTGGGACATTTCAAGCCTCCAGCATGCGTGTTTATGAAGCAGGAGAGATAGCTACAGCCCCAGTAACTTCTATGCACAGCTGTAAATGGGAGCGAGTTATGGGCTGAGAGCCCAATCAGTGAAGCAAGTTTTTATTTTCGTCTGTGCAGCTGACCTGGATGTTCAGTTCTGGGTATGTTGCAAGGGTGTGAAAGGGGTAGAATTTCTGAATCCTGATCTGTTTTATTATGGATGGTGAAAATTCTTCCCTAATTTGCAGTCTTGTTTTTGAAATTCACTATTTTTGCAGAACTGAATCAAGACAATCACATGCATATCACAATCTTTCCCCAGATAATTAAGCACTTGGGGAATTCCCATCCCCATTCCAACCAAGATGCTGAGAGATTCACTAGCATTGCTCACTGGAGTTCCCCAGCATCATTCCCTAGAACTTGATCTCTATATTTAGGGCCGGGGGAGAGGGAAGGCTTTGTCCCTGGAAAAAGGGAGTGTGCAGGATGCCAGATTTAACCTGTCATTGCAGGCACAGGCAATTATTATGAAGGAATAACCTATCTTCTCTGTGCAGAGAGTCTCAGTTGAATCAGCCTGCTTAGAAAAAAAAATGGAATCAAGGACATTGCTGTAAAAGGCATATTGCACAAATAATTTAAAAATAAACTTCTACCGTACATAATTTTGCCCTCATATTTCTAAATATGAGCATTCATTGTAATAGTGCTGTCTTGGTTAAATCATACTAGAATTCTTCATTTTAGGATCACATTAACAGCCCTGTGTCTTTCATTGTCATGCCAAAACTGCCTCTGATTTATCTCCTTGTGATACATCTGGCAGTTTTGTCATGAAGAGGTAACAGTGTATTAGCTATTCCTAGAAATAGCCACAGTGGTTACTTGTCTTTGCATCTGGTCACCAAAACTTAGACTTTCTGGTGTACATGGAATTTTATTCCATGTAAGAGTAAGAAAATAATTTTTCATTGGCAAGAAAATAATTTTATTTTATATAATATATGGAAATTACATATAATGATGTATAATATAGAAATATAATGTTTAAAGGTATTATATTTAAATATATATTATTATATATATTATAGACAGAAATATAAACAAATATGGGCATTTCTTCTTGTCACATGTGCAAATACTAGGGACAAAGAAACAGAAATCTTTCAAGCTCACTAAGTAAAAATATATATTTCAAACCTGAGCTCAAATCCTAGCATATATTCTAGTATGTCCTTTATAATCCTAGTAATTCACACTGATATGTACAAATAAATTTCCCCAGTTTGGATGTGAACAGCATTGCTGATAACAGTTCTGAACCATAAGTACAATTGGGAGGGCCAATAAAGCCTTGTTGCTGGGTGTATCCCTTGTATGACTAAAACAATATTTGATTAAGAATTAATTCTCAGAGACTGTTAGTACCTCTTTGTGAATAATACCTCTGAAAAAAAAAAGCCCTACAACTTCTGCAAGAAGTGCATTGATTTGCAGTGGTGGAAAATGAGGTGGAAACTTGTGCAAGCTGCCCTGGGCCATCTGTAGCTCCAGGTCTTCATGTGCAGGTTCAGGCCACTGTTGACCTCAAATGACTTCAAATGAGCCTGTCTGCAAAGAAAGTTAGTGTTCTACAACAAGTCCTCTAAGTAGCAGATAGTCCTGCTTTGGCTGCAGGACAAGCTGTTCTGTGACTCTGGAATACATGATATATTGGTTTGTATATATAGGTTCAGAGCCCCCTCTTGAAAGGAGATGGCTCTTATACACAGCCTTCCTCTTCTTGTTCAGCTTTTGTCCTGTGCAAGCAGTTTTGTGCATTAATTGACTTTTCATTTTGGAGAAGCATACACATACCTTATAATTTGCCATTTTTTATCAGAATTGTACTAATTATGGCAGAATGACCAGAAATAATAAATTCAACTTAATTTCCTACTCACACGGTCTCTTATTGTCCCATTAAGCAGCAGCTAACAGCCAACAGGGAAGCAACTCCAACTAAGTGGTTCACTAGAAATAAGAAAATTCTATGTAGCCTACTGAAAATCACTGTCATACTTTTAAAGTAAAAAATGTGACACTGGTTTGAAGTTGAATTCTTGAGATTAAAACTGAAGTCTCCTGTAACCCAAAAAAACTTAAATATCTTCATGCACATGTCATGATGTGGCTTGCTTTCCTTGCCACTGTACTCTTTTGGATTAGCACGTGTGCACAGCCCAACCAGATGTTCCTGTATGACTAATGAACACATTGCTTCCTGATCAGTCCAAAGGGCTGGGAGCTACCATGCCTCCCTGTCAGTAAGCTTTGGTAAAAACCAAAGCCAGACATTTGGAGGCACAAATGGTTTATAGTCTTCTGGGTGATGAATGAGCTCTAAGTGCACTCCTGTTAGTCCTGACTCTTCTCCTCACCTATCATGCCAAAGCCAGAAATAAGCCATGGCATTGTGCAGCAGGCAGTAGGATGTATATGATATTTTCACCCTTGCAGCCCTGCATGACAAGTTCAAACACTTCAGTAGTTCCATGACTTGACCTTCAGCTCCTTTCCCCCTCAGATAAAACTCTGAAGTGACATTTGTCACAGCACAAGTTCTATTTTTTAAGGGAAAAATGAAAAGAAATTAAAAGCACTAGTGGGTGACTGAATCTTTCTAAGTCTTCTGAATGAATCACCCATGACAATGCTAGCTAGCTTTTTGCTTTTACTTCTAAAACAAATGATGTAACTTGGAATCACTAAAACCAGAGATCACACAGTATGGCAAGGTTGTCTAGAAAGAACATTCCCAAACATATGGAAAAAAAAAATATGATCAGATAAAAATTGCCGAAGTGTAGCTATACAAAGAATTTACTAGTGCCAAAGAGAATTACATCCAGTGAAGGTGTTATGTCACTGTTATTTTATTTGTTTAATGGGGCACTCTAGCTCTGCTAAAAACCCAGTTTTGAACTATTAAGCTCAGGAGATGCAATGATCCTCCTGAGCACTGCAGCTTCCAAGTCAAACCTGCCATGAGCTCAGAGAGGTCTCCTGATGCTGCTAGGTAAAACTCAGCCATTCACACAGCTCCTGTCAAATGTGGTGTCAGAGGCCCTCTTTCCATTTTTCCATTACTCCAAATCAGACACAATTCCATTAGGTTACCTATGCCTATGCTGTACCTGTACTTAGACAACTTTAGGAGCAATTCAGTCCTGAAGTCCTGTCTAACCTAACTGTCATCCTTAATGGAAGATGCAACTCAACATCATGGACAGTTTTCCCTTTAGACTGAAGACAGATTCATCCTATCATAGAGGAGGGATCATACAGGATAAAGCCCCTGTGAAACCACAGGAGAGATCCACATGGCTGGAAACAGCTCTTCCCCATGAAAACAACTCCTGAGTTGAAAAGGCAATGTCATATCCCAGAAAATTGTTTCCTGAATGTGTTTGGCACTGAATCATTTTGAGTTCCTTTTGTTTAGAAAACCACCACTGTGATGCTTAGTTTCTCTAACAATCAAACTCTTCCTCCTTGGTCTACAATCAACCAAGGGTGTCTTGGTTGTAAAACCAAGTAAAACCATCTTTTTTACTTTAAAGTAAAACCAACTTTTACTTTAGAAGCATAACAGTGATTTTCAGTAGGCAATATAGAATTTTCTTATTTCTATATACAATTTGGCAGTAGTAAAATTTCACTGACTTTTTTAGATTGTGGAATATCCCTCTCTGGAAATACTCCAAACTCGCCTGGATGCAACCTGCTGTAACCTACTCTGGGTGAATCTGGCCTCCAGAGGACCCTTCCAAACCTAACCATTCTGTGATTCTGTAAGTATTTATATCCCAGCACCTGAGTCAGAGGACCAAGAATTCCTACAAAGCAACTGGGGCAACCACCCACTGCAGCTTTAATGTTTGTAACTAGGTAGGTGGGCAATTATGCTGACATTGAAACATGTGACCCCACAGGGCAGATTTTCCTACTAAAAAACCCTTTTTATGCTACAGACAGTACAGGATGAAACAACACAAAATCCCAAAATTCATTAGCTTATCAAGTAACTTCTTTTATAATCAATGTTCCAGACATTTTAAAATATCAAGTCAAACAGCTTTAGAAAAGGTATTACTATGATTACTATGCTACTTCAAGTCTGTAGGCTACTTAATAATATTTTTTTTAAATGACAAAGCACCTTTTTAAACAGGAGAGTCTTTCCTTGAAAAGGTATAACCATAAAGGCATTAAAGTTGTGCTGTGATGGGCTTAGGTTGAAAACACAAGCTCAAGAATTGCAAAAAACTTATTTTAAGGTCACTGTTGTTTGGAAACATCCTGCTGTCAAAGCTGTGTAGTGCAAATTGCATATGTGGCTTTGTGGGCAGATCTCAGCTGTTTATTTTTACACACTGCTAAATATGAACGCTCGCACATTAGTAAATCTACTTGCAAATGCATTTTGGAAACACTTGAAATTTGTTTTCCTGCTCTGTATCTCCATGTTGAAAGAATTTCCAGACATAAATACCCATCAGTGAAAAGTGACTGTGATTGTTCAAATTTGAAATTAGTAAGTGCTTAAATAATTCACATTTTGTAGAAAGTGACAGCAAACAAATTGTACTACCCGCAACCTTAGGCATAAACGTGGTTTGTTTCACATACAGCCCCTCGCTTACAGGAGATCGTTTACACACCTCAGGAACTGCTTTGGCATTTGATGTAGACTTTACTTCAGATAAAGACACAAATCATACTGCCTCAAGAATTTACACTTCACTCTCCTGTTGGCTTCAGTGACAGTGTCATGTACAGAACAATAGCAGACCAGACGTGTCCATTCATTTTCCATTTATGAGTAACCAGAATGAAGTTTCAGTCATTTTGGATTTAAGCCAGTAGAAAATAACCCCTCCAGTGGTTCACCCAGCGAATCCTCAGAGTCCTTTGTTTGTAGGTCAGTGGTACTAGCCAAATTGTATGATTAAAACCTGCCTGTTTACCTTAAACAGCAGTTCATGAGAATGATGATGACTGTCAGGTGGGGTACCATGGGATAGCTCTAGGACCATAAGCAAGTATATTCACCAAAGCATTAGAGAAAAACCAGATTGTTCCCTTAATGACCAGACAAGTCTCAGCTGAGGTATGAGAAAGGAAGTCCAAGCCACAAAAATTCATTCTCCTCACTCAAAAGAAGCAATTAAAATAAAAAGCCCTGCTTCTGTCGTAGAAGCTCAGTTCCAGCACAGAGCCAGCCAGCCACAAAAGCACTGCAACAGCCCATGTAATTAATGCCTCAGCCAGCCAGCCAGCACACTGCACTGCGGTGAGAGTAAGCAGCGGAGTAACCTCACCTGTCCCTCAGCAGGCACTGCCAGTAAGAGGCAGTTGTGAAAACCAGTGACTGCATGGATTCTGCCCAGCAATTTATATAATGAGCAGATGAAACGATTCTGCTTGGCTTCTCTGAGTCATGATGCCAATCCCTACCATCTTCTGGAGCTCACTTGGCTAGATTAATATATACAGATCCTATAATCAAACCTATAAGGGGAAGAAGGGCCTGTCCTCAGGATCAAGGAAGATCAAGGCTGCCATATAAGGGTGGGGCAACCCTGAGAGTGCTTATTATAGGAAGTGTTGGCAATGATGTCTCAATATTAAGGTCATCTTACATTTTGTCTTACACAGCTAAAATGGAAATGATCTCTTATACCTTTCTTTCATGAGCTCTCAGAGTAAGGAAAAATAAGACTCTTCTCAGATGATAAATATCAGACTTGAAACAGTCACATTTTTATTTACGCCTCACACTTGGGTTAGGTGCTCAGAGATTGAGAGGATCTATTTGGCTAGCTCTTAAACATATATAACCTCTCTCCAACAGAAATATACACAAATGGCAAGGAAAGAAGGTCTTCAAAAGCTGGGTGCAGACCAACAAGGTTTTCCTGGAAGCTTAAAGAAAAAAATAATTTCTTGTCAATTAACTAATCTTCTTGCCCTGTATCTTCTGTGGCCACAACATATCTAGCTATACATTTAATATTTTCTCTCTGAAGAAAGGGCATGATCTAAATTAAACTGTTTTTTTTCCCCTCAGGACTCTTAAGACACACTGCAGCCCCATAAAACCTGGCATGCATATGAGGAATAAGAACCCTTACAGGGGTAACACCCTGTATAACTCCGACCTAGCTACAGCCTCTTAAAGGACTGGCTCCCACAGGCCGAAGGGTAGAACCTGCAAAGGAAGGCTCAGCAACCAGCACGTGTGGGTGCAAGGCTGTTTCTGGGAATAAAGTTCTGGAGCACAGTTCTGACACACTCCAAGAAAGGTGTTAGAGAAGCACTGCCAGTAACACCAAAAGGTGTACTGTGGTGCTGGCTGGCAGGAAAGGTTTTGTTGAGGTGACAGCTTTAGCACGGCCCAGTGCCTGTAGAGGCCCCGAAAAGGTGACCTCGGTTACAGGATGGATCGTGCTGGTGGTGGACCCACGCTGGAAGCCAGGCGGGGATCGGCCCCAGGCGATGGGAGCGGGGCTGTCTGGACCCGAGGCAGCAGCCGTGCTCGCCGTGCCACGGCCTGCACAGGAGGGCTCGGGAGAGCGGCCGGAGGGAGCGGTGACCCCCGGCCAGGGCCGGGCCGCGCCAGCGCCCCCGGCCCCTCACGCCGCCCCCGCCCGCGGCCGCCGCCGCGCACGCGCGCCGAGGGGCAGGGGGAGCGCGCGCGACATCCGGGCACCCCGCCCCCTCCGCCGGGGGGAGCGGGGCCGCGCCGGCGCGCGCGCGCTCCCGCGCCCCGGCCCCGCCCCGCCCGCGCGCTCGCTGTCCCTGTCCCTGGCGCGCGGCCGGCGGGGGCGCGCCGGGAGCCCCGCGGGCGGCGCGGCCGGGCCGGCGGAGGCGGAGCGAAGAGAAGCGAGGAGAAGCGCACCGAGTGCGGCGGCCGCGGCCGGGAAGCGCGAGGCGCAGCGCAGGCTGTCGTGACTGCTCGCCTGCCTGCGGAGCAACGGGGACGGGTGAGCCGCCGCTGCTGGCCGCGAGTGGCAGGGAGAGCCGGGCCCGCTGGGGCCGTGCCCGCTGCCCGGCAGCCGGGCGGTAAACAAATGGCGGCCCGGCGGGGGCCCGAGCGCCCGGCGGCGCCGCCCCGCCGCGCCCCTGACAGGTCGCGGTGGGAAGAGGCCGCGGGGGCTCGATGCGCGGCTCGGGCGCGCCGCCTCCGCCTCGCCGCCCCCCGTGCCCCGCGGGGCCCGGAGCGCCGGGTGCGTGCCGGGCCCACGGGCGGCGCGCACCGGGCTGTGCCGCCGCCGCTTCCTCGGACCCCGCCGCGCTGCCAGCGCTCGCGGGTGTCGCGATTGCACGTGGGAAGGGCGTAGGGCCGGGGGCTGCCGGGGGCTGTGGCGCCCGCAGTCGGAGAGTCGCCTTTCTGCCTGAAAGGAGGGGGAAGAGAGCAAATAATCCAGAGGTGTTGCTGAAATCCTTCTCTAATCCCCCGTGTTTGTGTTATTTCGAGTGGATGTGCTCAGACCGTGCAAGAGGTGATGTTTTCTCTCTTCTCTCAGTCCCTTTTTTTACTGGCATTTTTTTGACGTGCGGTGGAGCCTTTGTTTCCCTTCTTTATGCAGGTAACGAGGGTTGCGTGGTTGTACTCCTGTAACCCCCGGCAATCAGAAGCATACAGGGAGATGACAGCAGCTTGTTGAACGGCTCGCGTCTTGGAACAGTTCTGTGGCCTCTCTTCCAAAAGTTCTAGCGTCGCTGTTGTTCGCAGCAGGTCTTCCAAATTCTTGAGGGAAATAACCCGTGGGCTGGAGAGGTGGCTTTCTTTTGTTCTGCAAAGCTCTACTCGGATTTGGCTGAGGAGCTTTTTATAATCCTTGTTTGCCTTTTGGTGATTGTTTTGTTAATAATGCCAGAGAAGTTTTAGCATACTAGTCCAAACCCAGTGCCCGTGAAGTAACAGCCTCACCTTGCTTGTGCTAGCACTTAAGGCAAGATATCTCCTCTACTTTATCTAGAATTTGTGTGGAGTACTTGATGGTTAAGTCCTTTACTTGGAAACCTGCTGCCCTCTGCTTCACGTTGATGTGATACACCTTGTGCTGTGATTTGGAGGGGTTAAGGTGCATTCATCCAGTTTGAGGAGGATGTCAGTTATTTATGACCTTCCTCTCTGCACCCCTCTCTCAGAAGTACAAAAAATATTAGAAGAACTTTGTTGGTAAGCAAGCCGAGTAACTGGAATACTGAAAAATGCACTGG
Organism: Lonchura striata; assembly: GCF_050655825.1. Taxonomy (NCBI): domain Eukaryota; kingdom Metazoa; phylum Chordata; class Aves; order Passeriformes; family Estrildidae; genus Lonchura; species Lonchura striata. Next base: position 64,944,763 of record NC_140705.1, on the reverse strand, counting down.
CAGCTTTACTCTGTCTTCCACTCTATATGTGTGTAAATATCTATGTGGAATTTCTCCATAGTGGTCAAGTTTAATTGAGAGAAGAAATAGATTAGAGAGAGTGAATTGGGATTGTATTGCAAGCTGAGACTTTTTGTGGGGTCTCTTCTCTCATTTGCATCCAAAGTTAGAAGGTGTTAGGGAACAGGAGAATCCCACCAGAATGGGCAAAAGCTATGCAAAAGCAGTGTTTTTACTCCGGTGACTGAATATTTTTTCTTTTGCACCAAATTCTGCATTTACACAATTAACTTCTTAAATTCGGGTTATATTTCCCTTGCTTCCTACTTCAAAGTTAGAAGTCTAATGGGCAAAATAAGTGCTGCATTTAACAAGTAAAATCTGCTTGGAAAGCTTCTGGACAAGATTTCTGCTTGGTTTTGTACAGCCAGGTTTTTTAGGTTGTAAAGAATGTCTACAACAGAGGGTGTAGTCTACCACTTTGTGAAGAAGAAAGCATATGGTTATTAGTTTTTAAATGAGTTCTTGTGGCTGCTGCAGATTTCAGCAGTGTAGGAAATCCCTGTTTTGCCTTCAGTCCAATTGAACTAAAAGGAGCAAAATTTCTCTCATATTGATAGACCTATTTCTTTGGTGGGCTCTAGCTAAAAGGAGGCAAATGAGATCCAGTGGAATAAAGATGGGAGCAGGGAATCATGTATAGTCATCATTGTACTGGTGACAATTTCCCTTCAGTTTCCTTGTCTGCATAATGAGAATAAAGATAATGTATCTATTAGTGAGATGGTTAGCTTGTATAAGGGGTGATTAGTATTCCTGAACTGGCCACAAAGAAATGAATATTTACATTATTGATGGTTACAGAGAAATCTGTGTAAGCTGTCCTAAATGTCAGGACACTGTCTAGTCTCAATATTGAATGAAGGAAAAAGACTGAAAAGCCTTGTAATATAAACTAGTCTAAAATGGGCCAAGAGAGTTAAAATGGCAGGGGAGCTCGAGATTCTGACTTACTTTGCAAGCTACTGTTTTTAATAATTTTTGATGTGACACTTGTTGTCTTATTATAATCTTTTAGTGATTTTTTTAAAGCTGTTTGACGCTTCAGGACCCTGCAAACCCCTACAGTCAGTATAACATCCAGTTGAGTAGATAGTGTTGTTTCTTACCAAATGTCCAACATTGATCTGAGTTCTTAATGTGAGATCATGGTGAAAAAATGATAGGTCTAAACTTAAGACTTGAGGAGGGAGGCATGGTGAGGTAAGTTTCTGAGTGATGTAGTTACAGCTGTTCATGTAAAACTTTACTTAGTGGTTCAGGCTGAATGTGATACCTGGTTCAGACTTTGCTGCAGAGGTGCTGGAAGGTAGGTGTTTTGTTGAAGTTCAGGCTTTTATTTGTCTATTTAGAAACATCTCTAGTTCAAACTGTAGTTTTCCAAAAGTCTGCTAGACAGAGAAATTTGTTGGTGTGATAGATTCATTGCAAATAGGATCGTTATAGGAGTGTGCTTTATTGGCAAAGCTTTAAAGTTCTTACAAAACCTTGTTTTGTCTGAGTCACTGTTGTCACCAGAAAAGGAATGTGTTTGGATAGGATCCTTCAGCTGGAGTCCTTGGGCAAAAAGAAATAACATCAAGCCTGTTGACATTTGTAAAAGGTGGTCTAAATTATTAAATTAGAGATAACAAATTGATTAATAAATTGTATGTCCTAAAACCCTGTACAAACTTGTAGTGAAGATGTTCATGTTTTCCAGTTTTTCATTCATGTCAGAAACATGCTGAAAGAGCTGGTATGACATGCTCACTATGAGATATATTCCTAGCTTTCTGTTGTCTACTGTTTGCGATAGGTGAGGTTTTGTTTAGACAGTCGTTTTATTTAAAACTATTTTTTTTTTTACTGTTTTGTTGGTTTTAAAACCAAGCAGCTTGGAAAAAGCCTGACAGGTGCTGCAAAAAGTGTCTTTAATTTGATAAGAAAGGGAAATACCTGAAAATAGAATAAAGTTGTTAAAACTTTGTCTTATCAAATATTTTTGTTTTACTTCAAATTTTTCAAAATATTTTGAGACAAACTCCCATCATTTCTACCTCAGTGTAATCTGATAAGGTATCCTTGTGGGTATGTCTGTTAAATTCCTTTCTGTACTGTCTATTTTGCTACATATTAGTCAGGCCATTTTCTACTACCAAGGGTGTATCTTTAACAGAAAAAATAATATGGACATAATTAATGACATTGCACTTCAGTGTAGGATGTTGGAGAGAAATTGCTTTCATAGTCTATTTACTTTAAAGTTGTTCTCACATTTTGCTATGGGACCTGGTTAAACTTGTCCCATAGTAAGATGTGAAACAGTATATTAATGAGATGTTTGGCCTGATTCTGTAAGTATGCAGAGGTCAGGAATTCTTCGGCAGCAGCATGTATGAATTAAAATATTACGTAAGAAGGATTTATTTTTGGTTTCATTTGGGTGGTTAAAACTATCTACTGTAATACAGAATGCATTATTTTTCCCAGTAGTTCTGTTTCTGGTTACTGAGAAATAGTTTATTTTCTTTCCTGCTTTTCTGGAGGATTTGTGAGTTCGTACTGGGATAAGAATATCATTGTTCCTTGGGGCATATCGCCTCGGTTTCACCTCTCTCAAGTTTTAGTGGTAATCCTTGGGAATGAAAGAATGGAAGAAGCATCTTGTTACAGTAAAAAGCTTTTTAATAGTAAGCAACTGCTTAATAAGTTTCCATGTATGAAGATTGAAGATGTACCAATTTTAACTAGACTAAAATGCAGTTTGTAAAATAATCAAACTTTATTTATTTTAGTTCTCCAGCTGTTGCAATCTTTCATACAAGTTTGGGGTTTTTTTCCCTGAAGTGGTCAGAGCAGTGAATTAAGTGCAGTAGCTCAGAATAATAACTTCTAATAATCTCTTGCAGCCTTAAATGTAATTAGGTTACCATCCAGTGTGACTAACAGCTAGCAGTAAGCTAAAATGGCAGAACTTAGGTTGTACTTGTGAAGTCTGTTAAAAACTTGTTTATATTCCCATAAAATCTACAGAAAATTTCAGTGTTTGTAGCCCAAGACTGTGTAAGCACATGACCTCTTCAGGGGATTGTGCATACAGAAAGTAATGTCTACACCTGAAATGAAACCTTACTTCTGATCTCATTTCTTGCAGAATCTGCAGCAATCGAGGAGTCACACTGTGTTCAAGTTCAGAAGTGTTTTACACATGAAATCTACTGGCTCTCTAGCTGATTCTGCCCTGTCACCATCTCATCAGGTAGAGTGCTTTTGTGCCTGAGCCATGCAGTAAGTGTAGCTGTTCCTCGTGTGGTTGTCCTGTGTCCGTGTGTGGCCAAAGGCACATTGAGGTCTTTGGGTTTCTTCTCTGGGAAATCTGTCAAGGAAGCAAGAATGCATGGCAGATCTGTCACAAAAGTACTCTAAAGAAAAGCCTGGTAGTTTTGCTTTTGATTTTTAGAACTCGTTTAACAGGGATAGAAGAAAGTGTTCTGTCATTTCATCAGAGCTTCTGTTCTAAAATGTAACAAAGCTAGACAGGTAGGGCATCAGTGGAGGGTCCACTTCAATCAAAGCAGTATTTTGCTTTGGCTCTTTTCCCCTTGAATTTTTTTTTTTTTTTTTTTTTTTTTTAGCTGCAGTGATTTGGGAGGAAATAATTTCACTGTTTTTTCTGAATGGTAGGAAGATGGTTTGCCACTAGGAAGAAAGGATATTTGGGGCAGGGGCAGACAGGGAAAAATCTTCTTTATAAGGTTGACATAAAAAATATTGCAATTTGCTGTAATTCTAGAGTTCATGATTTCTGCTGTAGTTAGAGGTTTCTCTTTTTTGGTCTGGTTTGTTTGTAAGATGGATAGGTAACCTTGATATATGCTTAAAAAGCAGCTAGTATATATTCCTTTGATGTTAGACCACTGATAAAACTAGAATCTTTCTAGAAGTATGTGTCCCCAAGAGGGGCTTTTTCTTGCAGCAAAAAGTCATGTTTTACTGTCTCTTTTGTATTAATACATAATAATAGCTGTAGTCTATGATGGTAATGGTTGAAGTAGCGTCCTGCTTACATAGTAGTTTGGGCTCCTAGTCATAGGAGCTCTTTTAATGTTTTCAGTGATTAACAATAAATTTATGTAAACTCGTTCTAGTATGTTCAGTATGTGCAGTCACTACCAGCCAGGGAAGATGCTCTCGTCTTTGTTGTGGATGAATTTATGTTTGAGAATGCAGTGAACACTCATCCATCCAACTGTTTTGAATATAGTTTTAGCTTCCCTGGTCTACTTTGTTTTAACAGAAATTAGAGTTGTCCTGATGAACTTAGGGGTAGGGGGTGGTAATTAGTATTGTGTAAGGTTGAGAAATTATGTTTGGCATCTGAAAGAGGAGCTCCTGAGAGAAAGCTGGGAAAATGATGGAAGATAGTCCGCTGTCTCTTCTGATGCTACCTCAAACAGAAGCTAGATAGAGTTAGAGAATAAAATGACAATTTATTAAAGGCCTTTAACAGATACACCTTGGGCAGTGCAGGAGCCTCACAGAGTCTATACCCATGGATGATAGTCACGAATTTTTTTGGCAGATACAAATTCAGTCAACTTGCATATCAGGGGTTAGTTGTCCAATTACAGCTTCAGGTAATGAAGTCACACTCCCCTAGTTTGCTCTCCCCCCAATTTATTTTGTTTATACTTTTCGGGCCTGAGGTTGAGATGATCACCTTGGTTCTCAGGCCTGTAAGGATTGTTTTGTCATGCCAAGCTGTGATGAGAGCTTACTAATACTCTATATGAAGTTCAGAGTTATAACTAATGCAGTACAGCATCTGAAAAATAGAAGAGCTAAAACTTCACTTCTGCAGTGCCCAAAACAAAAGGGAATTTTTTAGTATAGTTTATATGTATTTGCTTGTGGGTGAATTTGGATGCTCCTGGGAGTTTAAACCTGTAGTTCAGCTTGTGTGTCTCTAGTCTTCTACTTCCTTGAAGCAGTAGTTCAAGAACCTGTTGGTCTAATCAGTTGAATTTGATAGAAGAGTCTTAAAGGTAGTTGAGCTTCATAGGTTGGATGAATAATAAGGAGCTGTGTAATGGAGGGCTCCAATAGCAGCAATGGTTCCTGTGATTTCCTGTCTTATTGGTCCCAAAGAATTAATATAGAAGAGAGTGAGCAAGCAGGCTTTGGGTTTGATAATACTAAGTACAGTTTTTGTGGTATAGAGGAAAGTGAGAGCTTGCACTTGCAGCTGAAGCATTGTGTGTGTCTGAAACCCTTATTATGCTATTTTAATGTTTGTGTTACAACAGCAACTGGAAATCACGTGGCTGTAGCAGCTGGAATTTTAATCCTTTTAATTATGACAGATTTTCAAAGCATGTTCTGGCTGATTTAGTCAGCTGACTGTATAGTATGTACAATAACATCAAGTGATGGCACAAATTCTGAGAGCAGTGGTCACCTCACTGGAACGGGATGTATTTTTAGGTTTCTCTGCTAGTAACAGTCAAGTGTATGTACTTCAGCACCCTGAACTGAAGGAACTGAAGCTGGTTGCTGACACTACATTATCAGAAAAGGACAGCTGTTCATTCTTGCTGTAGTCATTGATCTGACACTATCTTCTGACCATATTGTGACAAGGAACACAGTGGGATATAATTCTGTTAATATTGGTGTTTTAACATCAGGTATTTTTCTTTGTGTCAGCAATGACCTTCTTTGTTAGCCCTTTCAGTTTGCTGTATTAGAGGAAATAAAAGGACTTGTTACCTCCAGGGAGAATTTTCTCTATCTCCCCTTTACCCAGCAGGTTTTTTCTTTACAAAGCAGTATTTGGGAAGAGGGTGGTTCTTGTTTTCAGTATAGTACTAATGATATATTGGTCGAGGTTCTGTAATGGGAAATTATTCATATGTGAATGCTCTTAATCTATGAATAAAAGAGGTGCTAAGTTCTGTGCTTTACAAAGTTAGCTTACAAAATAGAGTGAGTCATGGTCATTTGCTGATTAATCAGTGTGCTAATTCTTGAGGTGTTATCTATTTATTTTACCAGTTTGATAGGGTCATTTTTTTTTTTTCCTTTGGACTTAATTTGCAATTCAAGAATTGAATTATATTAGAAGCCTAAAGTAGTTCAAGCAGTCCAGGAACTCGCTGACTACCCAAAACAGCTGTTGAATTTGAAGCTCAAGTATTAAAATTAAAAATGCATAAAAGGACACTTAATATATTTAAAGAGACTTTGTAGTAATTGCTAAATAAAATGCAACATTCTGACTAAATTGAAAATTTGCAGGAGGTGCTGAAGAGTTAAGGCTTGTAATCAGAATGCAGAATTTTAGTGAATGTGCTGCTGATGGTCTACTGATGTCTGAAGATATTTTAAATTACATGTTTAGAAAATGGGCCAAAGGATTTGAATTTTAAGATAAATGGCAACTAATATCAAGCTCTTGGTAACCAGTAAAATTCTTATTTATAGAAACTGAGAGAATAAGTTGCTTTAGCTGTGTGATTTTATGCATAACTGTTTCTTGATGAAACCAGCCTGAAGCATCTGTAATAGAGTAAATTTGCATCTAGCTATTGGTAAGACTTGGTCTTTTAGTGTCAGCTTTGGCTTTGTCTGTTAGTGATATTTGATGTTTTCACCAGATTTTGTTTCCTTCTTACTTTGAAAGGTCATTTTTTTATATGAAATAATTAAGTTTTGATGAATATTAGCTTATGAGTGAAAGGAGTTCAGGAGCCTGAAAAAAGCCAGTATCATTATGCAACTCAGGTTTCACAATCTGACTTGTATAGACCAAGATAGTGTGCTGGGGAGGAGGATGTTTTACTGTCTTAATAGAATGTTCTGTGTAAGCTCAGGCTATTTAAAGATGAGTTTAATTTGGTCAACCATTTAATGATGGTTGACTAATTTAGGGTATGTCTCCAGAAATGGTACAGGCAAACACGAGCTCAGTTTGACTGTGTTCTGAGCTGCTGCATGTGGTCCAGCTTTGGCCTGGAAGCAGTAGAATAGTGCTGGCTTAGCAGTGTGTGCTATTTTTCCAGCATAATTGACATGTGTCCCCTTTCTGGGTTAAGTGAAGGTGGCTTATCCCCTTTGCCCAAAATCAGTAAAAGTTTGGCCCAGATTGCTGTCATGCGACACATCTTGACATGATCTGATGGTGTTGACGTGAAATTTCCCACTGAAGTCCAGTTGTCACAGTCAGTATGGAATGGGCTATGGGCAACCATGAGGGTCTGGAAAGGACGTGTGTCTGCACCCGCTCCACGCGCCGGGCTGTGCCCAGTGCGGAGCCATGCGGTGGCAGCTCGCAGGGCAGCCCAGGCCTGCCCTCGCTGCTGTGGAACACACCCGCTCCTGTGGGCATCCTGTGAGTCTTGACAGCACTGACAGGGCTGCTGTCAGACTGTGCCCAGCTTTTCCATCCTGTGGGAAAGGGCATTGGCAGCTCATGACATGAGGGCTCGCTTTTCACCTGGGGTACTGTCAAGTGGATGGTGAAGCCACTCGATAGGGTGAGAACATCCATAACACTCATAGTGAAGCAGAGATCATCTTGGGTACCCTCCTGGGCAGGTGAGACCTGTGCAGCTGAGCCCAGTCAGCAACACATTGTCCTAAGAGAGTCATAGGTACTCGTGCCCTGTGTACTGAACACACCCACATGCTGCTCTCCCAGTGGCTCACTTCTGGCCAGCTTAAAGTGAGCAGATTGTTGCTTTATGGGAGCAGGACTTGGTTTAGATAGATGAAACAGGGGCTGGGCTCTCTAAAGGCGCTGTCATTATAAACTAGCAATTGTCTTTTTCAGTGCTATTTCCATTTTGTCTTATGCACTTTAAAAAACACACATAACCTGAGAGCTTACTTTTGATCTCTGTTCTATCTGTTAACTTGAGGAGAAGTAGTTTGGTTTCAGTATTGATGGAGATTTCTGAGATTTTCTAGCAACAGGCCACATTATTTGGCAAGAATTACTCAGGAGAAGGCTTTGCTGGAAGAACTAAAATTATTTTCAGAGAAGTCAAATAATTTTTCTATTATTTATTGAACATGTTTAATTTCTTTGTAGTAGATGCTATCTGACTTAATTTCAAGTCAAAAGCAGGTTGTGTGCCCGAGGTGTTTGAAAAAATGTGGAACAAGTCAGTCACTGAGTCCTATGACTGATACGCTTGACAATTTATTTGAAACTTACTGTTACTCAGTATATAAGGTAAGGTGGTGGGGAAATTCAGCTGTGTTTTGCCTGCTAAGTGTAGCACATACGCCTTTTTGTTAAAAGTGTTCAGGAGAGTGGGTGGCTAAAATATTTAAGTAATCCAAATTACAACGCATGGGGGGATGAGGACTGATTGCTACTTAAAGTTGGCATGAATTTCAAAGCATTATAAAAGAATACAAGTGAGTGAAGTGTTGCATATATATTTCTGTTTAAACGCTTTAAGTTATTTAAGGTGGAGTGTCTAAAATGCACTTTTGTTTTCTTTTGCCTTCAGTTTCAAGAGAAACAGTTTGCTTTTTATAGTTTAGAGTAATTTTAAGAAGGTTTAATGCATTAAACCTGAAGTGTTTAGTTAAAGACAATGCGTGAGAGCACTTGTTAGCAGAATAAGGAACCATTTTTATTAATCTTAAATTCTTTGAGCATTTTATTTCTCAAGAAAATTGCTGGGGGGAGTAAGGAAAAGATGGAATGAGCTATGTATATTTGAAACAATATTTTTTGAGGTTTGGCTCTGTACAAGTCATTCACTGATACCTCTGAACTTTAATCTGTACTGATATCACTTCTGAGAGGGAGTTTGTAAGAGTGTAGGGGAGAGCTTGGTAACATGTGTGGGCCTGCACTCCAGCTGGACAGCAGTTCCAGACTTTCTCATACTAAAGTATGATACAAAGACACAAAGTTTACACTTCTTTTTTTTTTTCTTTTTTCTTCGTTTTTTATTTATTTTTCTTCAACAATTGAGTTTTTTTTTGTTGGTGTCAATGTATTGTTTTAGATTGCACCATGGATGTATATGTATTTTGATTTTTACTGCTGTTTGGCCTTGTTATGCAGAGTTGTTGATACCCTTACACTTTGAATTCCTGGTATTGTGATCAGAGCAGCAGCAATGGGATGCATGAAAAAAATACCTTTTGTGGGTTGAAGTGGACATAGGCAACTCAAGTTTTATGTAAATGTTTTCAGTGAAATAAAAGGACTTATTTAATATGTACTGTAATTATGTAGTATTATTTGCTACCATTGTACAACAACTACTGTAGAAAATAAAGGGAAGGGCTGTATGCTTTAGATGAAGAAAAAGTGAAGAGCTGTTGTAAAGGACTGCAGGCTGTCAGAAGCAGGGAGTGGGGAGAGAATGTGACATGGCATGGAATCGAGATGCTCACTTGAAGGCTGCAGATTGCCTTAAGCAGCATGCAAGAAGAGGGTGCCAGCGCTTAGGTGGGAGCAGGCAGCCTCTGTTTAATTTAGAGAATTGGACATGAGGATGAATCTGGTTTCCTTTATTTTGTCTCTGTGCAATTATATAATTTATAATTGTTGTTGGCTACAAGTAGTTGGTTATATAGTTAGTCAAAGGTCATGCTTTGTTTTTCATGGAATGATCTTTTTGCAATGAGCAGAGAAAAGGGGCTATTCCACAGTGAAGGATTATACAACATTTTTACTTAAGTTGCATATATTAGACCTGGTAAATAAATACATAGACTATGTTCTGGGCTCTGATACAAATATGTATTTTTAATTTTCAGCTTAACTTTTAAACAGCATTTCTTTGAAAGAGGATGTTACTTGTTTTCTTAAAATGTCTACTGATCAACAGTAGCTAGTAAATATTAACAATATTGAGTCAATATTTTATTTATTCTGCTGTCTCCTTTCTCTTTACTCAGAGTTGGATTTACAGTCATGGAGGAACATCAGCAACACTTACACTGTGTGAACTGTGTCAGCCGTCGTTGTATGACCAGACCAGAGCCGGGCATTTCCTGTGATTTGATTGGCTGCCCCCTGGTTTGTGGAGCAGTTTTTCACTCATGTAAAGCTGAGGAACATCGCATGTTATGTCCACTTGAAAGAGTGCCTTGTTTGAATAGTGGCTTTGGATGTCCCTTCATAGTAGCCCGAAATAAAATTGCTGATCATCTAGAAGTTTGTCCTGCAAGTGTGGTATGTTGTACCATGGAGTGGAATAGATGGCCAGTCAGTTATGCTGACCGAAAATCTTATGAAAACCTGAGTAAAGATGTTGATGAAGTGGAGCAGCTAGATATGGCTTTAGCTCTTCAAGACCAGCGCATGTTATTAGAATCACTTAAAGTAGCAACTATGATGTCAAAAGCAGGTGATCAAATACCAGAATCCAGAGAGCAAACCTCTGTCAAATCAAGTGCCCCTGATACAGTGCATACCAATGGTTTGATGCCTGTAGATGAAGAGTCCTATGGTGCACTTTATCAAGCTACTGTAGAAACAACAAGGAGTTTAGCTGCTGCTCTGGATATCCTGAACACTGCTACAAGGGACATTGGTATGTTAAGTTCAAACCACTGTATTTCACCACATGAAATGAAAGAAGATCCCAAGATTAAAGAACAAGCTTCTAGTGGCATTATTCAGGATAAAAAGTCTGACTCTGAAAATCCAGATGAAGATGTAGGAGCGGTTGGGGGAATTAACTTTGATAGCGTGAGTCAAAATTCACAAACAGAGCAAAATGGTTCTTGTGATATTTGTTATGATGTAGTGCAAAACCACGACTTAAATCTAAACCTCAGTAACTCCTCTCTTCTGTGTAATGGCTTTCATGTAGAAAATGAATGTTCAAAGGTGTTGGACCACAGTGAAGATCTTGGTGTATCAAATTCAAAGCCGTCTAGTGTAGCAAATGGTGAATGTACTGCATCTCATGAGGATGAAGCATTACAGTCTTGCAGCTCCTGCCCTGTAACAGCACAAGTTGAAGCAACACCAGCTGATCACTTAGTTAATGGCAATGCTAGTCATGTACTACTTCCCCATAATGCTAATGAAGAAGAAATGTTAGAGAGACAAGTAGAGCAAGAAAGACTGAGAAACATAGATGCATTTTCACTTTTACGGCATCGATCATACAGATTCCTTGTTAACCATTATTGGTCAACACCAAAAGAAGACAAAGCTGTTGATACATCAGATTTGGAGATAACAGAAGATCCTATGGGTCTTCAGGGAATCGATCTAATCACTGCAGCTCTGTTGTTTTGCCTAGGAGATTCTCCCGGAGGTAGGGGGATATCAGAAAGTCGCGCTGTTGATGTGTATCATGTTGACTTTGGGACCCAAACATTTTCTCTCCCATCTGCTATACTGGCCACAAATACAATGGTGGGGGAAATAGCTTCAGCTTCTGCATGTGATCATGCCAACCCACAGCTCTCAAATCCAAGTCCATTCCAGACCCTTGGATTGGATTTGGTATTGGAATATGTGGCTAGATACCAAACAAAACAGCGTTCAATGTTTACATTTGTTTGTGGACAGTTGTTTAGAAGGAATGAATTTTCATCACATTTTAAGAATGTGCATGGAGACATTCATGCTGGCCTTAATGGCTGGATGGAGCAGAGGTGTCCTTTAGCATATTATGGGTGCACATATTCTCAACGAAGGTTTTGCCCTTCAACACAAGGGGCAAAAATTATTCATGACCGCCACTTACGGTCATTTGGAGTTCAGCCTTGTATATCCACAGTATTAGTAGAACCAGCAAAAAGCTGCTTAATTGGACTACACAATGACCATCTGAGTAGTCTACCTTTTGAGGTGCTGCAGCATATTGCTAGTTTTCTAGACGGCTTTAGTTTATGTCAGCTTTCAAGAGTGTCACGTTTAATGAGAGATGTGTGTGGAAGCTTACTTCAAGCACGTGGAATGGTGATACTGCTTTGGGAGAAGAGAAAGTGCCCAGAAGGAAGTTCTTGGCAGGTAAAAGAAAAGGTAAGTTGGTTTTTTTTTTGGGGTTTTTTTTGGAAGGTGAAAGGGAAAGTATATTGGTCCTATTTCTGATTTTTCTCTTAATATTATGCCTGTTACTACTGGATTTTGGTATAATAACCTTACAAGAAAGAGATTGTTGTATAGAAAACGTGAAAATTGCAGAAGGTTGTCTCAGTCTTCTCCACACTTGGAGAAATAGAAGTAGTGTCTGTATAGTTTTTGTTGCATGTAAGTAAATTAACTTCCATTATTTCTAGTTAAAATGTTATAAGATTACTTCATGATTTGCTTTAAGATCAATAGGCCATAGAAGTGGGGAAGCTGCATACAAAGTTTGATTTTCTTGCCTGTGTAGGTTTTACAGCAATTTTTTTTTCAAACCTGTTGAGATCGTATCTATTGCCTTGGTACTGAATGCCTTAATTATTGTAACAATTTAAAACCTTAGGATGACCTTTGTGTAATACAGTTTTTACCGTTCTCCCCACCCAAAACTGCAGAGTATTTGCAGCACTCACTTGGAGCTGCAGAAGTTGCTAAGACACAAACTGTTATGGCTGGTCTTAAATACCTTGTAATTTAACTTCTGATTGTATCTATTTTGTGGACACAAAAAATATTGCCTTTGTTTCTTCCCAGTGTCCAGAGTTGTCTTAGAGTCTGAATCAGCCTGAGACAAACAATACTGAGTTCTGTATAGTGTATTTTTGTCATGTTGATTTTTAGTATGTGGTTTTGACAACATTATTACCTGAAAGTTCTATAGCACAAGGGTGTAACTTTCTGCTCTGAGTTCAAGTATCTTAAAACACTGTGAGCCTAAGTGCAGCTTATTTCCTAGGTTTGGCGCTTCAGTACAGCCTTTTGTACAGTCAATGAGTGGAAGTTTGCTGACATCGTGAGCATGGCTGACCACTTGAAGAAGTGTAGCTACAATGCTGTGGAGAGAAGAGAGGAGGCTGTGCCACTGCCATGCATGTGTGTGACTCGAGAGCTCACCAAGGAGGGACGGTCACTGCGCTCTGTTTTGAAACCAGTACTTTAAGTACTGCAGCCACTCCAATTGCACATACACTCAAGCACCTGATATAACCTCGGTAATATTATGAGACACTTTATTAATGTACTAAAGATACTTTCTAGCTAAATCTACTCTGTCACTGTGTATATAAGGTTTGAAGTGACATTTATTTTTTATAATACTGTTTAGCTGGAAAGTAATGAAACTTGCCTTAACGTTTGAAAAATTCGGAACTTGCTGGACAGGGTAGTTTTATCTAACTTATGTAATTTAAGAACAAAATCCTAAGGTGTGTTTTCTGATTCACTGGTGCCCATGTAGCTGTTGACTGATAACATTTCAAAAATAGCCTCTAAATGGTATCCGCATTTGGATAGGAAACAATGAATTGTAGTGAGAGAAAAGTCCTGTCCAAATCCTGTACCTTCTGTGTCTGGTCTTTTTTTTTTTTTTGTTTTGTTTTGTTTTGTTTTTTGAAACAAATTATAATCCAAATATTTGAAAGATAAGGAAGAATTCAAAACTTTATTATAGATGTCTCAAACACAGCTTTTAAGCACATTTTTTCTCATGAAATCAGTATTCTACTGCTCTTCCTAGTTAACAGGTGATCTAGGAGCAGCTTTTTTTTTTAAAAATAGGTTTTTTTAGTAATGATCTAAGTGAACTCAGATTTACAGCAGCTTAATTTTTAGTACAACTTTGTTTTGACATGTCAACAATTGCTATTTTTTCTTCTGAACTCTTAACAGTTGTTTTACTTCTGGGAGCAAAACTTTTAGAGCTAAAACAATGGAATACTAGTTTTTACTCTCACACCTAAAATGATATCAATGTCAAATGTTCAGAACATTTTTCCTTGTCCTGCAGTTGGCTGAGGGTTAAATTGCTTGAGCAGTCAGAAATTCAAAGTATGTGACAAACAGTTACGAATTTATAGTGCAGCTAATGAAAGGGCTTTACTTGTTCTGTGGTATTGTGACATGTATTGTCTCCTTTTCTGTTAATTACTCTATAAAAATGCTGCTTTTTTAAGGAGCATTTTAAATTACTGGTATGTATAGCAAATGTATCATCTTCATAAGATGAGACATGATTTGTTAATTGCATAAGGCATATCAGAAATGTTACGTTAATCCACATTTGTTAAACCAGTAACTCCAATTTGCTTCCAGTCTTCCATAAGAAAAGATCGTACGAAGTGTTTGTGAACAGAGAATACATGCTATGAAAAATGGCCTAGTACGGCAAAACTTTAGTAACTTGAACTGACTTTCCAGCTTGTTTGTATTACTGTCAGTGTCTCTAGCCTGTTGCACTTAGCAACTGTGCCACAAAACTAAAACAGAAACAGACTAGAGCTTGGAACAATGAAATACAGTGTGTATTTCCATTACAGGGAAAAAAAAGATTAGTAAGGAGGAGATGTTTACAAAAATGGCTAAATTTATTACTTGTAATTTCTGTACCAGACACTTGTTTAAGGTTAATCTGGCTGTAGTTCACAGCTTTGGTATCTGTGCATTTCCCATTCTGGATTCAGTCCAGCTAAACATTCACTGCCTTTTTTTTCTATTCAGAGTGCTACAGGTGCCCAGAAAAAAAAAAAAAACAAAACAGAAAACCAAAAAGAAACCTAGTTCTTCAGTGCCATGAGTTGAAATTATAAGAACTCAAATAGAAGTTTTGCCTCTTCAAACTCACCCCAACTTCTCTTCTTTGTTGTGTAATCAGAAGAAAGGAGTAAACCGTCTACAGAAGTTAGCAACATTTGCAGTAATTCTTAGCTGTTACCACAGTTATCTGGAAAGGAGCATCTAGATTCAGGTACAGATCTGACTATACCAACTGGGTTTTAGGTAGGAATCTTACACTCCCAGCCTGGTTCTTCAAATGTATTGAAATGCTCATTACCCACAAATTCTTCAGTACTAGGCAGGAGACAACTTTCATCAGTTCTTGTCTTTCAGCTCTAATGGCTCCATGCTGCTGCTCTCCAGTGTTTAAAAGTAATTGCGTGACTGGAAGGATCCTGAAAGTTGAGGAGATAATGCTTGCATTTATGGCTAAATCTACTTCAAAACATCTGTCTTGGGTTACTGGTATTTTTTAGTGAGCAATGTGGTGGTTTTGGTACTCTGCATTCTTTGTAAATTCCCAGAACCCTGATAAATATGGTAGGCAGGCACGTGTCTTGGTGCTTATGGAAAAGAGGATGTTCAGGTAGAGGAACTGGTGTTAGAACCTCGCTTGTAGCACAGTGCAGAACTGCATTTAAAGTATCATCAGTTGTTGGTCTATTAAAATGAATTTTTAAAGTACTCTTTTTAAGAAGTAACACTATTTCTCAATACATGCACTTTTATTTTCAAATGTAGATACAGGCTTTTTTGTTAAATTAGTTTATTTTTTATGAGAATCCAGAGCTATTAAAATATCAATGTTGTAAGCAACATATCTGCCTTGTAAACTGCTCCAAATGCAGAAATACAGTATACTTAGGATAAAACTTTTTTTTTTTTACACTGCTATGCAGTTTGTAAAACATCTATGGTGTATAGTCAGTCTATCAAAATGTGACCTGTTCACATTTACCCTTGAATTTTAAAAATTTCATATCCCTTTCCTGGTACATGTTCCATACAGCATACATAGACAGCTGTTCCAGACTTTCTTTTACTTGATACCACATTGCTACTTTGTTTAAAATATTATGTTTTCAATCATTATGCAATTTTTTTCAATGTCTGTTGAAATCTTAATAAAACTTTTGGAGTTTCTCTTTTAGTGTGATTGTATTTTCTTTAAAGCTCATCCCCAGCCTTTGTGTGTTCAAGCATGGTGCTCAGTGCCTGCCTATAGGATTTCAGTAAGTACTTCAAAAGTGAAGTTACGTACGGGAAACTATTTACAAACATTCAAACAATTTGGAAATTATTAATATTTATACAAATTTCAGTATGATGATTGGCCATTCATTTTCAGATTATCTACCCATTTATATTGTTTTGGTGTATTATGCAGCATAGATTCCCTTCCACAATTAAAGATTTGAGTACACAACATTGAAGACACATATTGTAGCTTGTGGGTTTGTTCTAACTGCTTTTTCTGAATAATAAATTGGAAGGATTGTCTAATCAATATGATATGCTGTTAGTTTGCAAAGAACATTTTCAGTGTGTTGTTCTGTGAGTAAAGCGTCTTCTAAGAGTTGTTCATTAGAATAGTACAGAAACAAAAATTTAGAGCGTTTAGATAATGTTTGTATTTCAGACTGCTTATGGAATGGCAAAATATAAAACATCATCAAATAGAGGACTGCTCAGAAATTGATGTTTGCCCTGACATTTGCTAACACTGGCATACTAATAGTCTTTACAAATAAAAATGGTACCCATACTGCACTAAGTTCAATCTTAAAAACTTGTGACTATTTCACTTTTTAGACAGACTACATTTTGGTTTTCTCTCTCCATAACTGGATTAGATATTCTGCTCTGTAAGGAAATATTTTTCTTTAACTTTCTTGATGCTTAAAGTATTGTACGGGATTTGCCTGTGTTTTAGATTGTTTTTCTGAGATTACTACTGCTAAACTTCTGTGCTGCATGTAATTTTCTAAAATGAGATTTAAGTTCAGTGGAAGTTCAATGCCTGCTGTAGTATCACATTTAAATTATTTTAGTCAGAATGTCTGTTCAGGCAGCTTTGATCATCTTCAGATGAGCAGAACCTAGCGGTTGTTTACAGCACTGAGAAAAAAGTAGTAATCAGATAGGATTAATAAAAAGTTATGGCATGTAAAGCAGAGCTTGAAGAATGGGAATCTCATACCGTGACTTTTTGGCATGTGATGAATATTGAAGTAATAATCCAAACTGAAGAGGGAAACTGAATGAAGAGATAGAAGAACTCAGGCATTGAGTCCCAGCATATACAGACCTTTCTGAGAGACTGTGTGAGAATGCTGGGATTTTGACTTGTATATGCTGCAGCTGTGCTTCAGTGGTGATTTACCAGTTTTTCCATAATAGCAGGAGCTATCCTGCTGCTACTTGTGCTTTACTTGTAAACTATCTCCAAGCACTGCTTGCATTCCTGAATCAAATATTAGTTAAGCTGAATGCAGTTGCCACTACTGAAGGCAAGATACATATTTGATGTGGATTCTACATGCTGGTGGTATCAGAGGCAGTGTTTGGTAAGACTGATAGAAAAGTAATGTACTTCAGAGACAGAGGATCCATCTGCTTGGTTTTTATTGGTATTTGCCAGAAAAAGAGACCAAAAATGTGTTAGAGAATGTGAGGATAGCATTCAGTATAGTTAGGATAGCATTCAGTATAGTTCACTAATGACCTGGTAGTCAAGTAAACGTTATTAATCATCTTTAGATGCAGCATGATGGCAAAAGTCCACACCTCTACCATTTTGACAGACTAAATTCTGTGACACAGCCAGCAGTAGATTTACAGCCTCAGGTAATAGGAAAACAACATATACAGAGTTTAACTGCAAAATATAGGAAAGCTAGAATTTCATTAGGGCTAGATTTGTATAATCGATTAGGAAAATATGATTTCTGCCTTGAGGATATTTCAGTGTTCTGGTTCTTAGTTTTGTCCTAAACTGGGCTGACATTTTATCTAAATCATAAAATGAACAAGCTTCAGGAAAACAGTAGGAAAAGATTAAATAAGCTTGCAAAGTTGTTTCAGTTTCACAGTATCGTAATGTCATATTGAACTGAGAATTTTACAAGATCTTAAAGAAAGGAGCAGAAAAAATAGATTGATACATGCTTTTCATTTAACATTTGCCCTTTTTTTTAACCTAATCTATGTTTTAATGTATGTAACAGCAGAGCTACCTTCAAGTTTATTGTGATTTAAATAGAGGCAATTGTGCTAGTAAAATGAAAGTTGGGTGCCATTAGTATTCATAGCACAGGGGTAGGCTGCAGGACAAAACTAATCTGATTATGTGACTGGTTAACAAATGAACAATCAACGACCTGGTATGAACCTACACTGGACTTTGTTCAGAAGTGTTAATGTTTGGTTGTTATGTAATCATCTGAATATTGTTTTCTCTTTAGTATTTTAATTATATATTTGTGTTCCGTGTGTGATTCCGGAGGCCTTTGCAGCAAACAGGAAATAATGTGCTACTTGAAGAGATTTGAACCTTGGTTAAGGTAAGGTATTAGTGGTATGAACTGTGACAGCAGTTTATGAACATGAGCTGTCCGGAGTTTCACTTGTGTATTTGAAGAGGAAGGGATGGCTGAATGTTGTGTTGCCTAAGTAAGGTGGCTTTACTTAGAAGCAAGATGTTTATAAGGTACAGCACTGGGCATATGTTTTTTAATATACAGATGCATAGCATATTCTTGAATTAACAATGCAGTAAGACTACTGAGTAGATGGGATTGCATACAACAAAAATTGCTTCCATATTTTGTGATAAAACAGACTATCCAAGTGACCTGCATCTTTGACATCAGTTAAATGGAGTTTTAACTTGTAATCATATTTTTCAGCTGGTGGCCTTTTTGGGTACACACAAATACATAATACAAGAAGTCTTTGTATTAAATGTTAGAACCAAATCAACCAAGAAAAAGACCCCACACCAAAAAGAAACCTACCCCAACAACTGGAAAAATCCTCAGTGATATATTTTTTTAATGTATAAACTGTTGATTAATGGTTGTTAGGAGAACCTGGGAAGTAAATAGAAAACTCACTTTCTATATTATGTTCAAATGAAGTCTTCTGCATGTAGATAAGCAAGTGCATCTTTTTAATGAAAACCAAAGCCAAAACAAAACACATTTACAAAAGCTGTATGATTGGCAATATGACTTTTCTACTGTCCTTTTGATCTTCAGGTGAAACTTTAATGATCCCAAATTTGCTGATTTTACCATCCAGAGGGAGGAAGCTCTGTGAGAAGAGACTGGACATTTAAGAGACTGTGAAAAACACTGTGTAGCAGCTGTGAGAGAAGAGTGAGAAAAACGTTGAGAGAAACAACCCTGCAGACACAAAGGGTTAGAGGCAGGAAGTCCCTGATGTGGGAACAGAGATTCCTCTGCAACCTGTGGAAAAGACCATGGTAACTCAGGTCATTTCTCAAGCACATGAAGGACTGCAGAGGAACAGGTATCAGCTCTGCAGCCAGTGAAGGTCCAGTGGGGTGCAGGTGGATCTGCTTTGAAGGGAGCTGCAGTCTGTAGAAAGCTCCCACAGGAGATGGCTTCTGGCAGATTTCACCCATGGAAGGGGGTCTATGCAGGAGCAGGTGTTATGGCTAATACATTAACTAGTCCCACAATAACACACAGAAACCTATGTAAATTAGTTACCTTGTGTAGAGGTGTGGTAAATAAGGTTGGCCAGAACATCCATAGATGAAATAAAATGTAAGTAAGAAATCATTGAAATAAGTGGAGACTTTGGAGTAATTTATGTTTTTGACAGTTAAGGCAAGTCATAACTGGTCTTTAATTTTGCTCTGACCACACATATGCTCTCAGCAAAAGTGGGTTTAAAAACCACTGCTCTAAAGGTAGGGCACAGCCTGCCTTTGGAACATCGTATTTGAACTTTAAGCCACTCTTGGTTGACAGCAATTGAACAACTAACTGTTAACTATGATACTTAGTGAGAACACACAAAGTGAATGACTATTCCTTGGCAGCTGTGGTGACCTAAGAGATCTTGGGGAAAGCTTAACAAGTGGCCAACTGATGCATGCCATGTGACATCAGATCTCAAGCAAAGTACCTGATGGTTGTATGAAGATCATATTATGTTTTTATTCCATATTTTGACCAGGTTAGAATGACTACTTGCATCCATGGTGGTAAAGTTTTAGAGTTGTGCTCAAGCTGAAACTATCATGAGGATTGTTATATGGGGACTCACCCATAGTAAGGGTTAGCAGCCCCCAGACACATGTGACCACACAGCTTTTAATTGCAATTGTTCTCATGAGCTTACCCGTAATGCAACTTGTAAGGAAAAAAAGTCACTATTTATTGTTACATGGACTATATAGATCTAATCACGTTTAAATGAAGTGAGATACTAAAGCTATGACTATAGTAATTCTCTGAAGTGCACGTAGAGTTAATTTTATGCTTAGTTGGATCAATGTGTCAAATGAATTGGTTTCTATTTCCTTGAATTTATGCAGGTAGTAATGTTTGAACAAAGATGTGCTACAGCAAAGCAAATATTAATAAATGTGAAATAAAACCACTCATTTTCTAGTGGTATAGAAATAAACCTTACCAGAACTTAGGAAAGACTACCAGTAACTACCAGATGGATTTACTATATACATGACAACTTTTCACAGATTTTGAGTGATTTTGGTCTCAGTAGAACAATCTGAAGTTTGGTAGCTTATATGTTACACATATTCACGGCATAGACATTTGTACATGTTCACATACTGTCATGACAACACTGTTACTAAATTCACATTAAGAAGTGTTTGTGGGAAAATGAGAGGATTCATTTGACTTTCATGCAGTTTCCAGGATGTTCTGATCTAGGTCACATGGGTTGCTGCTTAAAATATGTCTCAGTTCTTAACCAAAGTACTAACTTTCCAGGTCTGAAATAACCCCTTCTAGGTAATAGTGTGCCATTCATCCACTGCCGTGAAACAATTCAGTAGCTTTCCCTTTTATAGGTCTCTAGTAGAAGACTTGTCCCTAAAGAAAAGGCATATTTGCAATAATTTCTGAATGGCAGAGAACTACAGTTTTCAAAAAAAAATGTATGTAGTACCCAAATCAAGTTGATGAAGCTTAATAGTTCCTTTTATCTTTTGAGCTGATTGTGAGCTTTACTGAAATCCACAGAGCTTTGCAAAAAACATGGCTGAGGGAAGCGGTAGAAAAAGGATCAGTCTCTCTTGGTGTCTGCGTATTTCAGACAGGGAAGAGCTTCTTTGCAATATTTCCTTTTTCCTTAATTTCTGTAGTTTTCTTGGCACTGTTCAAAAAATAATAATACCCCATTGGCTGTTCCTACTGAGTCACTTAATCCACAGTCATACTAGTGTAAATTATGTATCTAAAAGATCATTTTGCATAGCTTTATAAACAGCAATTTTATTTTCATAAAGTCTTAAGTTAAAACTTCCACCTCTGTTAAATACCATGGCTTAAAATAGATGGTCTGAAAGCAGAGAAGATTAAATATATGTTTCCAGAGGTATATAATCCTTTATGTGGTAATAAAGTCAAAGGAGGGTGTGGATTTATCTGTTACCTCTCAAAAACTTTTAGCTTTTGACTTCCAAAAAAAGAATGGTTTTGCTAGTCACTTTGAATCTTTCTGCTAGCAAATGAAGGCACTGACATTCAGTGCTTTTTATTTCATACTTTTTAAATACGAAGAGAGGAAAACCTACTTTGTGACGTTTAGTGTTTAACACAGTTGGAGAACCTCATTTGAGTAAGATTGGTTTAACTTTCCCTACAAAGGTCTGGAGACCAAAATTATATGAATGCTCGTTTGTCTCTCCTTAAAAATATTAAAAGGAAAAGCATTAGAAGGTAGATATAACTGAGTTGCTGCAAAACAATATGCTACCTTGGTGCAGTTCCTTTTGGAGGCAATTAACGATGGGCTCAGCTCTTGCAGTGTTAGATCTAAAAACGTCTAAGTCTCATGCTGGTTTGGCATAGGATCCTTCTGGAATCAAATATTGATGTTGCTGTGCTGCAGATGGTTGTTTAGTACAGATGTGGATAGGTCTGTGTTTGCCACCTCTCCTGCAGTACTTGGCTTTGAGCATGCTGTAGCAAGGATTGTTCCACTGGTCACACATGGCAACAGGCTTGATTTTTTTTTTTTTTTTTTTCATTGATGCTAGTAACTTGCCAGACTGTTAACTTCCAACCCACAGGAGGATGGCTGATAGAGACAAACAAGTATCTGCAGTGACTAAAGGAGCATGGAGATCAGCATGCAAATATTAAATGTGTCTTTTGTGTTCATAATCACTCTTTAGAAATAGTGTTGAAGAAAGCACTGTCAATTAGTTTAGCTTGTTTTATATTGATAGAATTTATGTACTTTGAAAGCAGTGTGTGTACAGCTGAAAGCAAAGTAGTTCAGAAAGCAAAGGTAAGACAAATGCTCTGTTATACTTGGAACCCACAGTCAGTACCTCACATAATACACTTGTATTCTGGTGAGGAGGAACTGTGCAATAATACTGGTCAAATTCACCACACCAGAAGTGATACTTTGAGAATTTCTGATTATGAAAGCAACAGATTGAATTATTGCACCACAGTCTTTGCAAAATGCTGAAGGATAGTTTGTTTGATGTGTCATTTAATGCAGTTCAGGGTAGTGAATGCTAACAATATCATTGATCATAAAGGTATTTTATTTGCATATTCATACTTACATAAGTGAAAATGCAGAGCTTAATTGTTGCTTTCAGTTTAAATCACTTAAAATGTGGATGCTTCCAAAGGAAATCTAATAGTGGCACATCAAGTGCTTCACTGTGCTGCTGCCCCTGTCAATCCAGACTGGCCATCATGCCAGCTAACAGCTCTATTAGCTTTGCCTTTTCCTCCTTACAAATATTTTAGCCAGTGGGATAGCTGTATTTGGTAATATATTTAAATTACTCATAAATATGTGCAGTGTAATAAACCTCTTCTTTGAATAAGATTATGTTCTTGAGAACTTGGAACATGATATGCTACTACATGCTACAAAGAACTGTTGGTTGGCTGAAGTTTGCATGGAACTAGTTCCAACAATCCCTATATAAATGTATTTTTAAAGACTCCCATTTCATTGTTTTATGGTCAGGAGCCTAAAAAGTGAGAGATCAGATCAAGATTTATTCTACAAGTTTCACAGACATGAAATTTGCTATCAAGCAAAAACTAATTCTGATAATTTAAGAAAATAATTCCACTTACCTGGAATTTGAGGTAATGAGTGTAATACTTGAGAATTATGCATTTTTGCCCAAATTAATTTTGCCTGGTATTAATATATGAATCTGTTATCTTTTCTATTTAGATTTATCTCAGAATAGAAAAGGCATTTGGCAACAATATTTTATATAGCACTAAGCCTTAATGATCTTAGCTTGAGAACTTATGCTTATGGAAAAGTGCAGATTAGTTAATGTATAAAAGTAAACCAATAAGGAATCTCTAAAAATTAGATCTCAGTGCTATTTTTCAGTAAATTTAAAACCACTTTAGAGGGCTTAGGTATAAGAAGTTTTGAACAGCTTGAATTATAGTTGAATACAGTAAGAATAAAAAGTAAGCACCAAGAAGGATAATGTAATTTGAAAATTCAAGTGTTCTTATAGCTGTTCAAGACAATGTATGTGTAATTCAAGTGTAATTCTACACATAGAATATTTGAAGTGTGCGCTGTACTTCCAAGGCTGTTGTAATACTGTTGATTAAGATGATGGATCTGGTTTTGGACTGATCTTCCATATCCATTATTCTTTCAAACAGGTGAAGAAAAACCAAGTGATCATCTGCTGACTTAGGGGCCAAGTACAGCTCAAGTGTGGTTTCTGTGGCATTACCTTGAGGTGATGCCACAGAAATACCTTTCTGTGCCATTACCTTGAGGCCATGCTAATGAGGAGGCATCTGTGTGAGAGCTTGAGCTCAAGTGGAAACAGGTTACTATGGTACACAGCAACATACACATACCAAATTAAGTAACAGGAGTCCCCTGTCTATGATCTAGTCTGCAAAGTATGCTATACACATCTCCTGGTTCTTGGCTGCAAGCTGTTGCCATGGCCGGTGGAAGGTTGCTAAGTTGCAGACTGTTTACACTCTCATTCTAGACTGCAATTCCTATTTCCAAGAGTTTCTTTATATCTGGGTGAACATAGTGTTTGTTTCTTAGCAAAGATTATTTGTGTGCCAGGTAAGTGAATTTAGGGAAGCTTGCCAAAACAGCCAAAATAAAAATTCTTTTAAATAAAGAGATGTGCAGTGAAAAATTTGGTCAACACGTGAAACCAGAAAGATAAGCAGCAATGCATTGTATTGATGCAGTGATACAGCAACAGATTCATATATTAAAAAAAAGAGAGTAAGGTATTCTATATGCTGTTATATACACTTGAGCATTAAATCTCTGTTTTATTAGATTTACTGGTGATATAACTGCTTCTTTTTTATATGTTGTGGAGCTGTTGGGTATGGATCAGGATGCTTTCTCTTCTTTTTAAATTTTTTTTCTTTTAATTTCTGCTGCCACTTTTCCTAGGCCTTAAATATCATGTATTGATCTAAATATAACTTCTGGATTTGTATTTTGATCCAGTTTCTGTCTAAGAAAAAGGCTTTAAGATGTTTTTACTTTTTTAATATAACTGGAAAAATAAATTGATTGGTAGGGTCAGTCATCAGTAAGTTTGATTTGTTGTACTATGTGAAGCATATAATAACCACTGAGACTTGTATACTTAAATGAACAATCATTTCTATAATTTCTGTTTCCTTTTGTGATACTGGTCCATGGCTTTAAGGATAATATCCTTCAGTTTGCTTAATTTTTTAAAAAACAAGTAAAGGGAAACCTTTACTGTTCCAAACAGCTTTTGTTCCAAAGCTCTTTAATCATTATGCAGTAAATGCACAGTAACTTAAGTTACTTAATAGTAATTTAAGTAATTAGTAAATTACCTAAAATCTAGTCATAACTTAAGTAATTAGTAAATTACCTAAAATCTAGTCAGATTTGTCAGCAAGACTTCCAATTTTTTGGCTGTTTATTAAATTCCAATCAATTTTGGAGCTAGAAGCCTATTGCTTAAGCACAAATTGAGAAGGAAGTTCTCTTGTCAAACTTCCTTTCCCATGGTTGCTTTTCTCACCTTTTACTCCACATCTAATGCTGTGTGTGACTTCCTGAAATGTTGCTGGTCATACATAAAACAATTGCAATTAAAAGGTCTGCATAATGAAAAATAAACAATTAAATTTTTCTTAAAATGGCCACAGGAGTATAATATACAGGAACTTTCTATCAATCAGTAATTTGCTGGGGATCCCAAGAACACTCAAGCCTGGCACAGGTACAGAGGGTGTATTATTAGGATCAATGAGCACTGGCTTTTGAAAGTGGAAGGATTATTTAAGTCTCCCCAGAAAAAAGGCAGGCACATTGTTCTACTTAAAACTTAATAGCACATAAGTTTTGGGTCAGATTGCATTCTCCTAACTAATGAAATAAAGTTTTGCTATTCCGTACAATCAAGTATTTGTTTTTACACTGTCTTGTTTCCAAACAGCTGAAACATTTCTTTTTTCCCTTAAGTAGACATTTTAATTAGAAACCTGATATAACATTGGTGGAAATAGGCTGGTTTAAAAAATGAAGTTTACAATGAGTTAATATTGTAATGATTACTGCTACATACTGTTTTTCACTCAAGAAGCTCCAGGTACTTGGATCTCTGAGTAAGCACTTGGCCTCTCTCATCCCTTTGTGCCGGGCAGAAGGGCCATGTTCCTGCTAGGGCTACCAGAACTCTGGGCTGGTTTGGGTCACAGCATCCCAGTGCAAATGTACCACAGATGATGTGGAGCATCCCTCCAAAAACTATGGCTCATTCTGGGCAGGAAAGGAGCCATGTGCTGGACTAGTCTGCAATATTTGTTCATTTCTGGACATTGGTGAGGCTGCTAGGACATCCTAAAAGGGCCTCATGCTGAAATATGTTGGAACTTTTTCCAGCTCCCAAGGCATATGAGGCTGGGGAGGATGCAGACAGCTTAACTGGATGTTGAAAAAAGAAACCTACCAGATCAGTTATTCCTGTATGTATTTCTGTAGTGTTTACTGTAATGTTATTGCATATTTATACTGCCAAGTTACTTCTAAAAACAACAACCTGTTTAAAAAATATGCTACACAAACCCCCATGCAAAAGTGGAAACCATCTCCTTTAGTGTCCTATCTATTGTTGCAGAAAATTTTTCCAACACAATTCCTGAAATGGTCATTCCTGACAGAACTTCTGTAGTTAAGTCTGCATAAAAGTTTGCTCCTAGCAATAAGCAGCTAAAATGGATCATGCAGTTATCAGTGCTCTGACACAGCTCTAAACTAAAAATTATGGATAGCAGTGCTTATCTGTTAACAAGTTCTTTAATCTTAGTCTTCTTTCAGTCTTCAGTCTATAAAGGTATTTATTAGCTGCTGTATTGTCAAATTAGAAATATTGGTGAGAGCATTAGTTCATAGTTCTATCAGAATTGATAAGAGAAGGACAGTTAGAATTCAATTAGAAGGTCTGGGTCTGTCGATTGAGTAGTTTAGAATACTTAACTTTTACTTAAACCAGTGGTCTTAAATTATTTGCACTAGAATAAGGTTTCTTTTATATTTAGCACAATCTCTTTGAAGAAATACAGGCTGTCTAAATTTTTCAGCAATGAATATTTTACCCAAATCATTAATACATCTAAATCAGCTTATCACATAATATAAATGTTTGCCTTTTTACAAGCAAGACTGTGTGCCATGTGCTGCTTTTCTCTTTTCTATAATTAGCAGAAACATTTGGGAATTGCAATAACACTTTCTCTGTATCTTTACAAGAAAGAAAATGACCTAAAAAGGGAAGAAAGGCAAGTCTAGGAAGGAGCACTGCTAATCTAAACATCACCCACAACTTGCAATCAGGAATACTCCCTCCCTTCTCCAACCAAATATTTCTGTATTTGTGTTTTGTTTCTGTTATTCAAGCTCTCTCTCTTCACTACAGATTTCCCTACTTGGAAATACCATCTTAGATCACTGTACAGCAATAACAGATAAAGCTGTTCCAAGCTGCAACTGGGCTATGGGGCAAAAGTTTGGAATTGCTAAAAGAAGAACACTTATACTGCAGACACAGGCTACCCCAGCATGGAACTATTAACTTCAGCTGTCATTTTAGTAGTATTCACATTGATCAGATAACTGTGTGCTGTCTCTATACCTAGTAGACACTTTGCAGATAAGAAAACTGTGAAGAAAAATATGACTTTCCACTTGGAAAGCTGAATTTTGAACTGGAGTATGCTGTCAAACTTCTCAACTACTGTCTTCACTAAAATTTCGGCCAGCAATACTTTGCACAATTTTTTTGGGATGTAACAAATGGTTTAAAACTCTTGGGTTCACAAAAATATCATGACAATTTTATTTCTGAAAGAGACACCATAAGAAATTTGACTTCTGCAGAATGTTAGAACTGTGATTCTGCAAATGTTTAGTGCACAGCAAGTGAAAATGCCTTTAAATGTGTTTTACATGTCTGCAAATGAAGTCACATTTCTGGACATTCAGCCTTCTCCGTAGAATCCTTTCAGATACAGCCGTTAGGCAGAAACCTGAAGGCATAACTGATGGTTGGTTGATGTTAAGTTGGTACACAGCCTCGGTGAGTCCTCCTGTGTGATCCCCACTACCTGCACAAATTTTGGATAATAAGCCAGCTAATTAGCTAGAAATTACACAAGGCTACTATGTATTGGTACAATTTAGGTGAACTCCACAAAGCAAGTCATTCTTGCAGAAACTGATCTCTCAAGTCCCTTCTTGCACACTAATGCTGTGTAAAAATAGGCTGTCCTTTTTTTTTCATATAATTCTTCCCTTTTTGCCAGTTAGAAACAACTTTAGCAAATGCCTCGGATGGTAGCAGAAACAATAAACTGAAGGCTTTTAAATAAACTTGGCATTAAGCCTCACTGTGTTGCTAGCTCACTGTTTGATTTGAGGTCAGTCGGGGCTTCCATTCAGCAAGTGGCTGCTGTAAGTATATTGAGAGATCCTAAACAGCTGTGAGAGGCACAAATGCACAGCATTTATGATTGCAATGCAAACAGACCCCTAAGATGGTAGCTTGTTCCCACAGGAATCAATGAGTGACAGTAGTTTTTGTGACAATTAAAAACAGCTTAACTATTGGGGTTTTGCCCCTTTGTGCCAAAGCTTTTTGATGGGAATTGTAAGGCTTGCCAAGTTGGAAGGAAGACTTACTATAGTGGAAAAAAAAAAAAAAAGGAAATAGTCATGTTTAATTTGTGGTTGTAAAAGATGACTGGATTATCATGAAAGCTTTTAGGTTTCAGAATAGTGTTAAGAACTAGGGGAAGAGCACTGGCCAGGCAGTACTAGAATAACAGGTCATTTTGGCAAAGGAAACTATTGTTAATTCCTTAAGAGGCTTAGGGTGACACTTGAAACTAAATTTAGGGTTATGGCAGTGGCTCAACTGTGGAAGTACTTCATCAACTCCTTCAATCCCAAATACTAACAGTAAGTGGAACTCCTCCCTACCTCCTCTGCCTTTACTCCAGCTGAAATTCCAGTTTAGAAGATGACAAATCATAGACCATGCAAATCTAACAGGGGAAAAAACATACATTTGCAAAAACAAACTTCACAGTACCTTTAGCTCCTCAGTCTCAGATCTAATGCTAATAAATTTTATCCTGTCTACAGCCCCCATTCAGCCTGCAATTTCACCAATATAAACTGCTCTTCTGTTCCCACTATACCCAGCCATGGGATGTCCCAAACCAATCTACATTTCTAGTTTTTATCTCAGTCTTGCAGGATCCATCAGTAGATCCAGTTTTTCAGCCCTTCCTGTTGATCTCTCAACCTAACCCTTATCTGCACTAGGGCTTTTGAGGAAACGTCAGGAAATCAAGCTGGCCACTTTCTGTCATCTTTAACACACAATATTGAGTGGCACAAAATGGATTAAGGCAGATCCCGGAGAAGAAATTGACTAAATTAATTTTAAAGATACTACTTGGCACATCAGAGTCTACAGAACAATTTTTTATTGTTCCACAAGGCTTACAGGTCTAAGATGAGGACTCAATATTTACAGGCACAAAGCAGTTCAGTCTTGTCCAAAGATGGATGTTGCTGGTCTCTCTTTACACTGGGGCTTAGACAACAGCCAGGAACTAAACTGTCAATCAGATGCCCTATTGAATCCTGCAGTTTTTAAGCTGTGACTGGAATGAACAGAAGCATATGGTTTTGTGTAGACACAATATGCTGAGGTGGTTTTAGGACTCCTGTCATGCTTGATCTTTAGGATAAAACCCCAGAATTCTTACATTCTGTCTCGTGCTGCTAAAATGGGGGTGTATGGTAAAGAGTTAGATATTTGAAATTATGAGACAGGGTATGGGTAGCTCAACTGTAAGGTTGAGAAAAAAAAATTAAAATGTGCTGCACTGTTCCACAAAAGCAGCAGTGCTACAGTAAAGCCAGCAGAAATGGAGGACAGTGAGAATTTCATTTGTTTTGGTTATGTCTGGAAAAGTGGTAGAATATCACTTACACAAGTTCAATGAGTATCAGTGAAAATTGGCTAAAGCACTCTTAAAAATAAATTTGGCAGCACATACACTTCAGTGTCATCACCCCTGCATAAAGGAAACAAACAGCCATCTCTTGAGGCAGGATTTCTTTTGACTCATTGAAAGGCCTTCATCCTGTTCCCAGAACCTGACCTAAATAAAGTTACCATTTCTCTTTTTCTGTCCTTAAAAGCTTCTGAAATGGGTGTATTCAAGCAGGGACCGCCCATTAAATGGCTGGATTGCATCCTCTTCCTCAGTCTTTTTAAGTCCTTAGTATTGCTACGCGTAGGAGTTGCCAAATTTTCCCCTTCTGGCCGTAAACAGAACTCGTGCAGCGAACTCCAGATTTCTTTAAAAGCTTTCTAACCTCCCTCAGCACTTCACATTTATTTTCTCACCATGACTGGCTGGCTGTCAGCGGGAAAGACATAAACATCATGAACACTACAGCGTTATTTGCAGCCAGTCCTTGTTCGTAGCTGCAAGTACGGCAATTTTCAATGATGTCTTTGCTGCGCTAAATTAAGCCTGAGTTCTTGGCAGTAATTGCAATGGCTTCCTTTAACGCAGCAATAATCCTTGTTACAGTCACCATACGTGACGCGTAGCCTTTGGCAACCAGGAGAGCCAGTGTTTAGCTGCGGAGGGGATTTTCCATCCCCACTTTAGGAGGCGATTGAGGCTCGGTGTTGCTCAACTCCCCTTCGGAGGGGAAGATCCCCGGCAGCGTGCGTGCGGCAGCCGAGCGCCCGAAACAAGCGGGAGCAGCCCCGGCCGAAGGAGGCACCTCTCGGGCTCCGCAAGGGCAGGGCCGGTGGCCGGGGCAGCGTCCGGGCCAGGGGCGGTCTCCGGGCCGGTGTCCGACCCCCAGCCCCGGCGGAAGGGCGGGCCCGGGCGGCCTGCCAGCGGCGGCTGTGCAATAGCAGAGCTCCCGGTTAAGCGCCGTTCTTTGTGTACGATGCTGTTCCGCTTCGGCGTGGTGCTGCCCGGCCGGGTGACGGAGGGCGGCGCGGAGCTGCTGGTGGCCGGGTCGCGGCCGGAGCTGGGCGAGTGGGACCCGCGGCGCGCCGTGCCCATGAGGCGGGCGCGGCCGAGCGCCCCGCTGCCCGCCCAGGAGCCCGCGCTGTGGCTGGCCGAGGTGGCGCTGCCGGACGAGGACGCCGCCAGCCCCTTCTGGTACAAGTTCCTGCGGCGGGAGGGCGGCCACTTCCTCTGGGAAGGTAACGGAGGGACCCCCTGGCCGTGCCCGGCCCCGCCGGGAGGGGCGGTGCGGCTCTGAGCACCGCTGCGGCGCCGTCCGCCCGCTCCCGCCGCTCCCTGTCCCCGGAGCCGCCGGTGCACGTAGAGCCGCCCAGGCTGTCGCGGCTCTCGTGACGTGGGTGCTCGCAAACACAAGTGTTTTTTGGCTGTGTGATGGAGGCGGGTAAATACAGGAGGCTGTCTTTATAGGTTGGTAAAAGTTACTTGAAACAGTT
This sequence comes from Lonchura striata, assembly GCF_050655825.1. Classification (NCBI taxonomy): domain Eukaryota; kingdom Metazoa; phylum Chordata; class Aves; order Passeriformes; family Estrildidae; genus Lonchura; species Lonchura striata. The sequence continues at coordinate 64,913,795 of NC_140705.1, read as the reverse complement.
TCATTCCCCCCACCCCCTTGCTTTAGGCATCCATTGTCATGAAGTTTTGTTTCTTCCTCAGAAGTGAAGAATTTAGGATCTCCTAGTATTCACTATGGTGTAGTTATTTCATTTCGCTAAGGTGATGTGTCATTATGGCATTTTCAGGCTGGTAAATTTTGCTATTTTGATTTCTTAAAGAAAAGCACAGGGAGAAGTTTAGTTACAGCTTTTCCAGTCTTCTTGCTGTTTCAGTAGTACTTCCACCGTGTTTTCCTCTTTCTGTGTGTTTTCAAATATTGAATAACTGGTCAGTTTCCATATGCTGTTTAGTATACTGAAGTATCTTAAATCCAAGGGAACACTGAGACAGTCGTTTCCTGAGTCAAATAAAACTCTAAATATACCTCCTGTAACTGAGGAATGGTCTGACCTAGTGAAAGGAAGATAGATCACTTGGTAATTTGTGAGGGTATTTTTTTAACTCATAGCATAATAATCCATGTACCAAAATAACACATTGTAGAGCAGTTGCTCTTCACCCATTTTAAGAATACATACCACATTTCTGAACTGCCTTTCTGTCATGTAGACTAAAACATGCATGTTGTCATAACTGTTGCATTTGTTTGTTCTTCATGCTAATAAAAGACTTCATGTAAATGCTACATTCACAGAAGTTTACATCATAAAGGACTATGTCCCTCATACAATAGTAATTGTTTTGTTTAGCAGCTAAAACAAATAGTATATTCTGCCTGTTTTAACCATGTTTTCTTTTCCAGAATTGCAGGAAAAGTGAATTTATGGAATAAAAATCTTTACATCTGTCCAAGGAAGCAGAATTGGGTCCCTTTGAAGGTGCCAAGTTGTACATAATATGACAGTGATACTGGTATATAAAGCAGTCCTCACCACACAGATTTTAGAAATAATAGTAGAAATAGAAATAATTAGAATTTCATAGAAATAATAGTGAATAATTAGAGAGAATCATCAATTTGAAGGTTGATGGTTATGTTCTGGTTTGGAAGTAGTGGTAGCTCAAATTGTTGTCTATTCAGGGAGCACGTTTAGGAAATGTAGTCAGAGTAATAAACATACTTTGATTTGGCAGATTTGCAGTTTTAGGATTAACCTGGCTGGCATTTTGTTCTTGTCATTGTGAATGCTCAGGAGTTTGAGCTCAGTGGTTACCAGGAACGATAGAAAGCAAGTGGGCACATCGTCTAAATGCAGAATAATTTTTTAATTAGTCATTAATATCAACAGTTTTTTCCTCAATTGATATTTACATGAAAGTACAAATTTGCTTAAACCTTGAAATTTATTTTTCTTGCTTTATTGCATGAAGGAAGCCTAGGGAAATTTTCTTATCCAATAACTGAGCAATCTTGCCATTCTTTTTAATCTGTTTTAGTGTTTTTTGGTTTTTGGGGTTTTTTAACTGTGATCAATGAAAATTTGTCTGTCATCTGTTTATTCTTGTAAAACCCAGAGCTTGAAAAGACAACTCTCTTCTTAAAAAAAGAACAGGTGTTTTTTTGTGCTGAACAAATGCTGTGCATTGTCTCTTTAGTATCCTGTGTGTTTAGAATTAAAATGGGCTTTGGGAAACACTTAGCTCTTGCAGAACATCTGCAGTTTTGAAGACATGTTTGTGAGGGATAGAGGAAAGTGCAGAATGATACTTGCTCTAAGTTTATGAGTTGAGGCATCCATCTGTAACCAGAGAAACTGTAGTCCATGGATGTCAGTCTGATTAGGGGTGTCAGATGTTTACATATATTGGATGTTGAAATCATGTGCTGTATTTAAGAAAATTACTTCATCTTTTTTACTAAGACACATACGTGTGTGAGAATTCCACTGGCAGTGCATATTGTTTTTGTGATAGTACGATACCTATGTATCATCTGTTTTGAGTACAAATTTCAGCCATTCCAATACAGTGGGGAAGACTGAAAGATAAAAGTGGAGGTAGTTATTTATGTGGGCTAGAAGAGTCAAAGTCACAGGCCAGTGTTCTATGGCTTTTGGTAGGAAGCTTTCAGGCAAGGCTTGGCCTGTGCAAGATTCACTGGGTTGTTGCATGTGCCTTGAGGGAACAAGTTCCCCTCCCTAGGAGGACAAAGTGGGAGGTGAGACTCCCCTGTGCTCCTGAAGATACTTGCTTCTGCTGTCCCAGGGAGATGTTGCTGGTCTGCACACAGGACCTGTCACTTAAAGCCATTGAGTGTTTCTGGCTCAGGTCACATGAGCTGTGTGGGGTTTCTTCAGGATTGGTACTTGCTTACCTACTGTGAAAGCTGAAGCCTGCTATCCAGGAGGGTTTGTGATATGCTGTCTCTTTGTATATGCTGTCGAAACAGGTTGGTTATGCTGAGCTTTAGAATCTGGGAATTAGAAAAAAAGCTAAATTCATGTATGTACCTTTTTCTCCCCCAAGTGCACCTGTGTCTGTGTACTTTGTTTTTTGTGTTGATTCTTCAAAACTGGACTTAACATCTCTCAGCTTGGAAACTAAAAGTATTTTGTGTCTGCTGTCAAAACTAAATAAATACAAGATGAAACTTATGCTTGAGTTTGTTTTTGTGAGTTTATGATGGAAGACTCATCTGTGCCTTTATCCCCATACTTTCATCTAAATAAACTGTAGGAACTAATAAAGAAACATGCTGCATAAAAGGACAGGGAATTTGTTAGAGGTATGCCCCAAACTGTATTTTGAGAGGATGGAATACAGTCTGCTGACACTTTGTATTTTTGGGAAGGGAAAAAATAAATTATATAGAAAACCTACATAAGCCTGTAGTACATACACAAGCTTGTACTGTTAAATATTGCCCCTTTGTTGCCCAGAGAAATTGTGGATGCCCCTTCCTTGAAGTGTTGAAGGCCAGCTTGTATGGGGCCCAGAGCAACCTGGTCTACTGAAACGTGTCTCTGCCTGGGGAACTGGGTGATCTTTAAGGCTACTTCCAACCCAAACCATTTTGTTATTCTGTGATTTTTGTGTAGCTCTTAATTTAGATGGTGGAGTTGGAGCTTGCCAGATCCAGTATTACCAGTGAAAGTTCCAAAGCACAGTCAGCCTATATTCTAGTAATTTGTTCAGGTGAGCAGAGCCTTAATTCTTACAGAAAACCTCCATCTCTAGTTTTGGGGAGGGAGGAGGAGAGAAAAGATGTCTTGTTTGCAAGACAAATGATACAATACAGTACAATTTAAATACAATTATGTTACTCAGCCTGTAGTATGTTGGCCTTCCAACATTTCCAGTTCACACTTCTGTGAGCCTATTTGTATAAACCAAAAGACTGGTAGAGTTTTGGAGTAATAAAGGTTTTCACATCACTGTAGTACAACCAGTGAAAATATCAGAAATAAATTCTGATCATAGGATTGAGCACCTGATTAGTTGAAAACATCAGTGATGGTTAAGCATATTAAAATTTGACTTTTAAAGTGTTTGAAGCTTGAAGCAATCAGACTTTTGGCTTCAGCTCTGGATAAAAAAGCTGTAATATCTTCATTAAAAGGAGGGGATTCTTCTGAGGCTTTATGAGAAGGTAAGATCTAGTTGCCATTTGCAATGGAGAGATTCTAATGGAATGAAAAATATTTGGGGCTAAGCTGCAAAATAAAATTTTTGAAGCCATTCTAAGAAGTACAGTTGGATACCATGTTAATTTCTGTAACTGAGATCCATTAATTTTCCCTTTCTTTTTTTCCTCCAAAGCTAATCTACAGATCCCGAAAATAGGTAGCAGTTCCATTATTAAAAACAAACAAACCTGAATTAAAAAAATAAAATTAAAAAGACAGCAAACCTTGAAGAGTTACGTTTCTTTATGGCTCTTTTAATGCAGATGTTTCATGTAGTGCTCTTCCCACTGGGTGGTGCCATATTCCCTGTGTATAGCCAGCGCCTGCCTAGCATCTTGCAGCTACTTGCATGTTTCATTAGTATTTTGTGTAATCTATTAGGCTCTTGAAAATAATCCAGAATTTTACTTATTTTCCCAAATCCCAGTTCTGAAGTAGGTGGTGACTAGAAATGAACATAAAATACAAGTTATGTGATAGTTGAATAATTGTGCATCATAAAGCATTTTGTTCCTGCAAGGCTCTTGCTTTCTGGACAGCACTAGATACCTTAACATCTTTCAGATGTGACAAAACTTAACGAGTGGATAACTTTGAATTCTTCAACCCAATACTTCTTTAAGGAATGGAAAAAAAGCTTTGGTTACAATGTAGCTCACAGTAGCTCACTGTGTTTTGTTCTTCAACCCCCACAAGGCTTATACATAGCATGCATTTTGGTGCAATAAAATGGCATCAAGATTCTCATTACTTTCTATCTGCTTATCAGCATTAGCCAGTTTATACTGAGCAGGCAACCAGACATCAGTAAAAAAAATGTAGAATGGCCACGTGAAACTGGAAAATTACAAGAATAAAAATAAATGCATATACTTGCATTCTTCTGCATTTGGCAGGTGTGGATCTTTTCCTACCCACAAAGATAATCAGGGGCCAGTTCTGATTTCTGTGCGAGTCTAATTAAAGCCTTTGTGGTTATAATGGCAAATTTACAATAAATGCTATTTTTATGCAAATCCTATATTTACCATTTTTCCTGTCCCTCACTTCCAAATGGAAGGTGGGCTCAACAACTTATTTTGAATGGAAAGAAACACTGAGAAGTGATAAGTAATTGGGATGATACTTTGGTCGAAGTATTGCCATGGTTGCTATTTTGATGTAGCTCATTTCCTGCCTATTCTGGTATGGTAGAAAGTAACAATTAGTAGTAGACAGTACAGTAAACAGTGTCAGAACAAACAAGATGATGGTATTAGATTATACATTTTGTTGTTATTAACCATTATTCTCTCATTTGTATTTCCTGTAGTGTTATTTCTACCATCTGCCAGAAAAGAAATTGTCTTATACATGAGGAAAATTTACTTTTAGATGCTTTTCTCTGACTTCATCATTAAACCAGGCATTTGGTTAAAATCTCTTGGTACAATAGAAGTTCCTACTGAAAAACACCTGGGCCTGAGCAGACCTACAGAGAGAAATAAAACATATTTTTGAAAGTTGACTTTGAAAATTCTGATTTTCTTATATCTGATTAAAAAAATAAAAAGAAAAAAAAGCCTTGGTGATGAACAGCATTAAGTATTAAGAATGACTTTCTTGTAAACCATTTAGTTTTCATTCAGGCATAATTTCAAAATGTAATTCCATCAAAGAATTTTCTTGGGTTATATAAATAAAAAGACTTAAATTCTGCCTGGATTTTAATAGAATTAGAACTTGTTTCCATGGTTCTGTGTAGCAGCTCTATCAAAAAGGAAGTCTGCTTTAAGTCTGAAAGAATATAAACATGTGGTGTATGATGCACATGATTTTCTTCTTTTTGGGTATCTCTTCTTGGCTTGCAAATGCAAAGGAACATTTTTGAAAATCAGACCAGTTAGAAGGACTTACTAATACTATGTATTTAAGTAATAAAATAAATTCATCTGCCACCACTTACAGAATCTAAGGGGAAGATGGTTTGCTGACAGAAGAAAAAAGCATTAAAAATCAAAGTATGCTTTTCTTTGGCATACGGGTTAGGCTTCATATGTGGCATATAGAATTGGAGCTATTTGTCAGAGCTGTTAAAACAAAGGGCTGCTACTGAGGGCTTTGCTGAGGCTTGAGGAAGGTGGGACGCCAGAGCCTGTGTCAGACTCAAACTCTCAAAAACTTGATCTCGCTCAATTCCAAAGAGAGGAATTCAGCCCCCTCCACCTCTGTTTTTGTAACAATCGAAAGCAATTCAGTCTTGGCAAGATTGAGACAGATCCTATTTCAAAACATCAGAGATTGAATTTTGTTCACAGGCAGCAGGGAGACTTTTGTGACAGAATCTGGTGTGAAGGGTAAGTAAATTTGAATATTGTGAGTGTGCTGAAGGAAGTTCAGTTAGAGTGATGTGTGATAACCAGACAGTGCAGCAACACATTCAGATAACTGAAAATTGTATCCAAAATATCACTTGAGACATTTCTTCATTGTTATTTTGGTATAAAAGGTAAGGAAGCTACTAAAAACTTACTCTTTTAAATGCATTATTTTTGAGATTCTTTTCATATGTTTTCTTTACTTTCTGTTCTACCACTATTTTTTTTTTATAAAAAATCTTTTATTCCTTGATGCTTCCCTGTTTATCTGCCCCCAGAGTGCTTATAATATTAAACTCTTAGAGGGGAACTTCTAAGCATGAACTTAAGATACTCATTTACCTTAAAAGGTTAAATGACCTCATTTGATAAAAATGGAATTACTTAAAATATTTAGACATAGTTAAAATTTTGAATTGACATTTAAAGTGTGCTGGTTCACGGAAAATTATGACAAAGATTATAAGAGTTAGTCTTTCCTCTGACTGATTTGTGAGTAGGTGATCTCCAAAATGCCTGGCTGCTTGTGGTTTGGGTGGGTTAGTTAATGTGTTTCAGGTTATCTAAGTAGCCCTGTGGTTTTTAAAGAGGTAGAAGTGAACTGAGAAACAGCCTCACCTTACTGGGGTTTGGAGGTTTGGAAGTTGCATATCTGTGTTTTAGGGTCAGGCTAAGGCAGGGATGAAATACCCAGTACCTTTATGGCTGCTGTTGAGCCCTGTAGTTCCTACATACCTTACATAACACAGAATAGAAAAAATTAAAACTTGGAGCAAGGTGTGCAACAAGCTGGTAACTGGGAGAGCAGTGGTTGAGCAGATCCTTTGCTGCAAAGAGCTCTGCAGAGACAGTGGGACAGGCAGTCTTATTTTTTTCATTTATTGATGTGTTTTTTGTTCACCACTCTTAATGGTGATAAGAAATTTCATTGACCCATATTTTGTTTATCTTTTAAGATCAAGCTGGTAATTTCTTCAGTTTGACTCTTCTGTGCAATCTGTGTGCAGTTATTTTCTGTGTCAAGATAAGTCTGCACTGTTGGCAGACTTTTGAATTATACTCTTTCATGCCTGCAGTACAGCTGTAATAAAATAGTAACTGCAGGTTTTTGTGTTTCGTGGTTGTGCCTCATTAGTTCGAATTTCAGGACATCCTCTTCTAGTCTCTGCTTACCTTTTTCAGTCCTAGATCTTTGCACATCTTGTATCACTTTCTATATCTTGCTTCTGGTTTTCACAGGATCAATCAGGTTGCAAGGGATCACAGTGGGTCATCTGGTCCAACTTCCCTGCTCAAGGAGGATCAAAACCAGATTTCCTTTGCTTCATTCTGGTCTCCTCCTTTCATTCTTGTTTCCTCCTTTTACCAGCACCATTTATCAGTTATATGGAGATCTTTGGTTTTATTCTTCTGTTTAGTTATTTCTACAGCCACTTCTTATGCTCCTTTGATCATCCTTCATATGCATTAAACAAGGAGCCATAAACTGCAGTCATGCAGATTCTGAAAGAGCCCTCTGAGAGGCTGGAGCTGTAAGTGGGGCTACTCGGTTGCTTTGCCCTTCAGCAATTCCCTGCGCCAGCGGATTCTGCGAGAAACCATCTGTAGTACAGAGCAACTGGTGCAAAAGCAATGAAAAACTTTATAATTAAATGCCTAGAAACTTATTTCAATCTTTTTCTTTCAGATGAGCATTTCTGATGTGAAGACTCACAAAGATGGGTTTTAAATTAAAAAAAAAAATGCACCTAATGAAAGGAAATAAAATGCTATTCTAGAAGTTAAACTAGGACCTGCATATTCTAATAAACTCTTCCAAAACGCATTTCTTCTTTAATTAGGAAAACCAACATGATCAATTAATGGGAAGGTCAGTACTATTCAAATACTCAGTTTATCCCTTTTTATGGTTGGATTTTACATGTTTTCAGATGATTGTGTATTTGCTTCCCAACAATAAATAATTAAACCTGTGTTTTGCAACTTGGAATATGAATAAAAACAAGATGAAGAAAAATAATGATATAGAAATGGGTTTATCTGTAAAACCATGTGTTTGCTGTTGTGTGAGCTCTTTCTCAAAGGACATTTGTGTTTATTTTCCTTTTCTTCAAAGATGAAGAGGTGAATGTTGTCTCATGGCATCCAAAATATGGTGGATTTCCTGAGAGAAATTGTGCTAGCAGAAGCATGATGTGGACTGAGAAAATAATTTTTTCTCATTTTGAAACTTCCTTCTTAAATGCATATTGTGAAGCAAACTGTGGTGAGAAGCATTTGTGTAATCATGTGGGTATTACCTGGGTAATGAAACCTGATCATTTTTTGGTAGTTGCAGATTTTCAGAATTCCTTTAAGAAGTATAGCGAATTCAGCTTTCTGAACACAATCATACTGAACACTTTGATCATACTGTTCCCTAAATTAGTATTTATTGAAGATGGTAGCACTCTTTCCTTCCTGTATGAAGCTATATTATGTGTGAATATATATGTATATGTTGAAAATATGTTGATGTACATTATGTTGCACAGATGTCTTATTTCAGTAGGAAAGTTGTTTAATTCATAGATCAGTATCTAACATAAGGAGTAGTAAAGAACTAGGCAACTCTCATAAAATATGATATGAGTGCAAGCTGCTACTCTTTATCTGATTATTAAAGGCAAATCAGAACCATACCTTTTGAGATTCAGGTCTGACTGTAGGCCACAGCGGGGAAGCTGAGGCTCAGTTGTGCACAAAAATCAACAGCAATAAATATTCATTACAGAAGACAGTGTTTCATAATGAGATTTGACCAAATCTGTTTGAGGGAACAAACAAAATAAACATCTCATGCCAACTTACTCTTGGCCCTGTTTCCATATGTGGTTTTAGGCTATTTAAGGGAATTAATGATGGTGAAGGTGGTTAGGTTACAAGGCATGGAGGTTGCAGGACTTAGGAAGGCATAGAGGAGGAGGAAGCTCATATAGAAGGAAGGAAGGCAAAAAAGGGACAAGAATTAAAGCTGGAGAAAGGGAGGGATGATGAACTGTAAAACTGGCAGGTGGCAGAAGTCTGTCACCCTGATTCTTAAGATTTTCTAAAGCCTTCTGAGTTTACATTCTGTTGGAGAACTTTCCCACACAATTTCTATAAACAACATATTGTTTACCTTCTTTTGTGGGGGGTGGAGAAACTTGATGTACTAGTGGTTTGTCCAATGTCTTTGGAGAGGTGGCCCATTCACTCTCCAATCCAATGTCACCTTTGGGAAAGTATTAAAGTTGGAGTCGGAGAATAAACTTTCTTCTTTACCTTGCAAATAGCAGGTGGCTCGTGTCGTGCTTTCACGTGTCCTATAGGGACAGAAGTGCATGCTCAAGTGGCAGCAATTGGAAATGGGGCAGTAGGAAGCACATAGTGGGTACCTGTGTACAAGGAAGCACAGGGCTGGGAGTAGCAAAAAAGCCAGAGATCCTGAGAACATGGTTCAAAACTGCCATGGTGCAGAGAGGGCTGGGAACTCCCTGGGGACTGCAGGGACACCCCATGGGACTGGCAGTCAGGAGCAGGCAGCCAGGGGCACAAGGGCAGCCCCAGCCCCGAGCATCAGGCATCTCCCTGGGGGCAGGCTGAGGCTGGGGCAGGACATGGGCCTGTGGGCATGTGGGGGTCAGGATCAGACACAGACTCATGATGGCAAGACATGGCCATGGTGATGTGCATCGCTACAGACAGCTGTTGGACAGTAGAATAGAGAAGGCAAGATGTGGTGTTTGTGGCTGTATTTTGCTGAATGCATGAAATCATTAATTAAATGTCATAAACATCCATAGATTTTGCTACACTCTTGTATTTGTTGATGTGTGCTGTTGTCTTCTTGTATTGTTTAAAAGTAGTAATAATATGTAAACAATTATAAATGTGAGATAAAAATATAGTGGTGAGATTTGTAGCTTCTGAAACTGTATTGATCTTGTTTACCTTACTTATAATCAAAATAATCAAAACCTACATGATGCATAATTACTCAGCAATGTGAAAGAGAAAATAGTTTTCTGCCTCATATTTTAGTTTTCATTTTGGTAAATAATAATATTTCAAAATTATGATTAAATGGCCTGCATGTCATCTGGAAATAAGGAGATTGTTTGAACTTTCCTCTTAAATGTTATTCTTGCTCTCTAATCATTGCATTAATACATCTCCCAAAATGCTCTTGCTCTGGCAAATTTCCCTAACTGTAGTGATGGAAAACTGGTCATGCATTTACGTGCGGTGGGAAATTGAAGATATTCCTTTGGGCATAATTTTTCTCAGAAATATTTTAACATCATTAATAATGTATAAGTGTAACAGGCTTAAGCAAGCCATAGACTAGGTCACTTCTGATCTGCACAATAATTATTCCTACATGACAATTAGTATTACAAAAAATTATGGGGGGAGAATGTACATGTACTCTATTTTTGGAGGCTGGATAACCTTTTGATTGATAATATGACTCATTTCAATTCAAGTTGCTTACTCTGGCATGGTATTAAAAACAGGTTTTCTGACTAAAGCTCACACTATTGCTGTAAGAGAAGAAGTGGAAAACTGTAAGAAAAAGAATCTTACTTTAAACTGGGCTGCTTAAGGTAGTTGTGGTCATTCACCATTGCAATTGTGACTGTCTCTCTGTGGGTCACTTTGGGGCAGCTTCTACTGTGTACAAACAGAATCAAAGTGAGATGTGCATTTGAAGACAAGAAAGTGAGTGTTTATTGGTCCACAAATATAAAAGACACATAGAATTTTATGAACTCCTTGGCTAGATATCCGAATATGTCTGGTCTGCAACAGGAATCTGATGGGTCTTTGCTGGCCAGGCAGCTGTGAATGAGGTGGAAGAGGGCCACCCTTCTTTCCCCCTTTAAGCAAGTCTGCCTTGTTTCTACATTGCTGTCTGGCACCTTCTTTGGGCTTTGATGCTTTTACACATTGATGTTTTTCCTCTTGAATCCTTAAGCTGGTAGTTTTTTTGTGGTTTTACCTTTCTGAGCATGCATGGTTGTCCTCTGAACTTTCTCTGAGGTCTTTCCCATATCTTGGCAACTTCCTTAGAAGCCAGCCTGAACCAAGGTCAGGCTGCCATGGCATGTCTGAGACACAGCAAGATTGATACCCTAGGGAGAGGTCACTGAGCAAGAATTTGAGGTCACATATTATGAGACAGAAAATGAGGAACTTAGATTAAATTAATTATTCCTTACATTGTAAGTGATTTAGGAATTTTTAATATTATGGAGGTTGAAGAACCACTCCTGGCCTTGAATGCTCAGTTCAAATCTCCCTGTCATTGTTTTTTTTTTAAGATTGTCCAGTTACACAACTTGAAACTGTCCTTTCTTCTGTTCTAGGCAATGGGCCCCATCATGATCGAAGTTGTGTTTACAACCAGAGCAACATAGTAGATGGAGTTTACTGCCTCCCAATAGCACACTGGATTGAAGTCTCTGGGCATACTGATGAGATGAAACACACAACCGATTTCTATTTTAATATTGCAGGACATCAAGCAATCCATTATTCCAGGTAAAAGAAATCTGCAGAGCTTGGCTGGAATCAAATGTTACAAACAGAAAATCTGAACAGGCATATCTGAAAACTGCATTTGAATCAAGGAATGTTTGTATGCATGTAACAATAAACTTTAACAAAGATTCAGCACCTCTTTGCAACTGAATGTCAGTTTAGCAGATCCTAAGTTCAAGGATACCTATACGCTGTATAGGTCTGTTATGTTGCAACACATCTGAAAAAGTTTTGTGGCAATTTTTGGGTAGTCATTTTCAAATGCTTGTCTATATACCCGTGGAAAATTGCATGTATGTTATATGTTTAGTTTGGGATGATTTTACTGAAGAACATGTCCTGGGAAACAAAAATGATATAATCCACCACCAGAATCTACTGGTGACATATTGTCACCAGTATTGTGTGGCAGCCACTGCAATTAGTGACAGCTGCTTTTGACGTCTTCCACTTCTGGGCATGTATTTAACAAAATACTAAAACTTAGACAGGCCTTAAAATGTTTGTATTCCACAGTGTTCACGTGGAGTCCACTGTCGCACTGGTGAAGCATCCTGGCTGGAATAAGGAGACAGTAAAGATCAAGGAGAGCACTCACCCTTTAGGGCTGCAGATGAAGCACAGGCTGTATTTAGAGCAACAGGCTGAGCACTGGAGGTTAACAAAGTGACATTGAGGAATTTGGGACCCTGTGTAGTTTTTTTCCCCCATCTCCAGTCCATTGATCCAGCAGGAAGTTCATGGATTGATAATAGTTGTGTGAATGCTGGCAGTCCTGATATGCCACATGCATTACAGAACTGTTAGTTATCCCAAAGGGATATGTATTTTTTTAAGAAATCAAACCACCTTGTACTTAAATTAGGCCCTAGCACTGTTTTGTGTGAATTTCTCCAGACCACTTTATCAGCTACACCAACCTCACCATTGTGTCTCCTCTTTGTCTCCACCCTCTCACAGGGTAGGAAGGAGAATTGTGTTTTCCTCATTAGATTTGCATTGTAAGAGGGAAAGCTTTCTTCCCCTTGGTATTTTTTGGAATAGTAGGGATTCATAAACACTGTCAGGAACATGTAGGTATTTGTGGGACCTTTTCCCTCAGACCCCCTCAAGTTACATAGTATGCCTGATAGACTATAGTGTTACGTGGATCTTAAACATCTGTTCCCAACACCCTATCAGAGTAAAGATCTTGTTTATTCCAAAGCACAGATTTGTCAATCCCAAATAATCTTTGCTTGGCAAAGAAATTTTTTGAGAAAGAAGAACAGCTGTCAGAAAGTGAATATCTAAGTACCAAAGGCTAACTTATCTTCCTTTCCAGAGGCAGCAGTGATCCATTTAATGCCACCTTATCTGCATGACTGTGTGTTTCAAAGATTAGGTAAAAAGCTGCAGATTCTGCTAGAGGATATTTGCAGAAAATTTCCTGGGCTGTGTAGTCTTTTGCAGATGAGGGTCTGTTCCTTCATTCCCTTCTCGCACACACATAGCTTCTTTGAAAGGCAACCTTATATGTACATCTTAGTAACTCTTATCTCATTTCTTTGAGCTATATTAAGTAAGTGTACGCTGTAACAGTCCTGTCACATAATTATTTCTAATACTTTGAAGATAAGCAGTCTTAAATGTTTTTTAATTACTAACAGTTGGGGACAGATTCACCATTTTGCAGCTTATAATAAAGCAGCCCAAATATACTAGCTATTTTAGATTTTGTTGTTGTTGTTTGCAGAGCAGATGAAGTGAGCTGATGAAAATGCCTTTAATTTGCAATGGATTTATTGATTCAGAGGAGTACTATGAAGATTAATTTTTTTTTTAATACCCCATATACCCTCCATACTCCCCAAAGCAAAACCAAAACTCAAACAGAAGCAAAAAGCTAGTCCTTCTGCCTGTACAGCTAAATCTCATAGTATGATCACATCATGGTTTTCCAGCTAACATTACCTTTTTCCATGCTGTACTAAAGGCAGCAGTGCTTCAGGGAACATTATGACCACATATTCTGAGTCTTGTCACCACTTGTAGGATCTTTACAGTGGTGGAGGTTGGAAAGAAGTGATTTATCAATGAAAGCTTTTGATGTGAGCTCATCCTCTATGTTACTCCACTTAATAGGGCTGCCATGTGTGAATTAGTGAGAAAGGAAGGTTTTCCTCTGTCAAAGCAGGTTCCCACATGAGCCCTGGGACTCCTTTTATTTATCCTCTGTTGAATCACAAACAATTGCTCTGAGCTTTGTTGCCATCTTACTTCTTTATAAAACATGAGCTTCTTCTTTATCTGGGCTGCAGCAGGATGAGAAGAGCCTTCCTCTGGCTGGGACCAAAACCAATTTTGAGCTATGTTGAGGCTGACAACAGTGCTCTGAGGAATCAGATTTTTCTTATTTGATGTAGATGTATCACTCATAATTTAGTGAACTTACATTTAAACTTACATTTAGAGAACTCATTTTGTTTGTCATTCAGGTAGGAGAGTATATAATATGGTTTTTAAGCACAGCAGGATTTGAACTAATTTCTTGTAAATGTGAAGTGGAGCTTTCCCATAGCTAAAAGTCATGACTGATACCTTCATGGCATTAACATTCACTTTGTTTGGAGATGTAATGACACCTTTAACCAAAATCTGATTCAGGAAAAATAATCCAAAATAAAAATTCAGTTTGTCTTTTGTGCTAGATATTACTGCAATAAGATGCCTTCAAATTTCAGGAAAGTTCTTAGGATGAAATAATTTTCCACAGTAAATTAGAGTTATTGTAATCTTTTCTGAGAGAAGATGACTTCAGAAAATTTGTGAATCTGGGCCATATTATCTCTGTTTCAGTTCCATCTGTGAAAAGCAGAAGTTCCTCATTTGTAGATGTATTATACCTTATTGTTTATATAAAAACATCTGCATTTCTCAGAATGGCATTACATAAGAGCAAGAGAGGGAATGATGCCTGAAATTACAAAATACTTTAATAATATATTGAAGGCAATGATGCTTGATTGCAGAATTAGGTGTTATGGAAATGAATATCTCTGATAGGAAAAGCCATCTAGTTAGTTTCCTATTTCCCAGCTAATTTTAGGTGTGTGCTTTTTGTGAGTCATATTTCTTAAATCTGACAAAGAAAAATAATTTTTACATGCCTTTCGTGTAAAATGCCGATAAACTGAAATGTGTAAGTGAATTCCTTAGACAACAACCTCTCTAACTGTGGTATTGTATGGCTGTTAAACATTTTGGAGGAAAATATACAATTAGGAATCCACAATCAGGGGAGTCACTACATGAGAGTAGCCATGGGTCCTGACAACAATTTGTTGAGGCACAGGTTTCTTTAGTACCTTTTTTGCATTTTATGTATATATGCCATTAAATATTAATATCACATGTTCATGTTTATGGAGTGATTGGGAAACTGACAAATGTGTTACTATCATCAGTGGGGTTTTTCCTTAAGACAAAATTAAGGTAATGATAAAAGAAAATTTACTCTTATGCTTGGAAATATTATTTTTGTTTCTCAATGGTTGCAAATGAAACATAACTTATGATGTAGTATTTACAAATGGTTTGTGGCTTGTTGGTGAGACAGGTTCCTACAACACTGCCAGTAATATAAGTTATAACCTAAGTTAGGTGTTGAGTGGGAATGATCAGGAGAGTCACACAAGATGGGTGTTCCAGCTTTGTAGTAAATGGTGATGTAGAGCACAGAATTTCTTTCTATGGGAAAAATGAGCATTTACTTGATTGATATGAATCTTTAATTAGGTGGTAAACAAGAACTTTGTTGAGTATATTTGGTTCAGTATGAAATTAGAATTATCTTTGTAGAAGATAAGAGAGAGCACTTTTATTTTTTAGTCTTTAATTCCTCTTTTTACTGGTTGTAACTCATTCACAAAATAAAATGCCTTTCTATTTTAAATATAATTATTTTCTATTTTTTTATTACTGAATTGTAAAAAGGGCTTTAAAGAGTAAGCTGTCACAAAAATCCCCTAGAGTGCAGTGACATGTGCTACTGTAATAGAAAGCTGCACTGATGTTTTATGCCTACATTATGAATTAGGAGAAGAGGTGATGATGTCTACAGAGATTACCATAATTAACATTAAAAGCTGAGAGCTAACTGTCCCCTGTGCCTAAAGCATGCTTGTGATAGTAGAGAAAAGAATAAGAAATAATGAGCTCTGGAACAAAATTCATTGTTTGTGTTCTAGTAAAATAGTCCTGATCAAAAGGATTTAACATCAATAAGATCTCGTCCTTTGATTTCAGTACTTGGGTCTCTAACTGTGAAGTTATCTGGTCATTTTTTACATTAAGTAATGAAAATATTCTAAGGCACATTCTTTGGTCTGTTTATCCCATAAACTAGGATATCTGGCTACTCCTTTGAATCGTTTCATTGTACTGAGCTATAGTCTGAAACTAATATATATTGGAACCATAAAAGGGAATCACCTTTTATAGAACAGTTCAAAGGTTAATTCTATTTCTGTCCTTTGTGTCTTCATTTTTTTTCTACGTCACCCCCAGCTGGAGCTGTGAAATGCTTTTACTGCCCTCTGTTATGAAGAAAATGGGTTTCAAATGAGTGTAAGAAGTGACATTTAAGCAATTTTTTATTTAAGTTCTTGAAAGTGAAGAGAGGGTGTGAGGCAACAGGAGCAAGAGTGCAAAGACAAATTATAAGGGTAGAATTCTATTTGGTTTTAGTTTTCGTTTTTGGTTTTAGTTTTGGTTTTAGTATTTGTTTTCATGTATTTAATTTGGGCGATCTCTGTATTGGGTAACAAATGCATTTTTCTTCCACATTTGTTGTCCATCCAAAGAAAAAGCTTCTCCTTTTGTGAACTCCCCACACTGTGCCCTACATAATAATGGCTAAAACCAGGAAAAATTATTCTATTTTTCCAGGTATTATGATCTTGCTTAGGCAGGATGGCACTTAGCTGGCATAGCCCAAGCCAGGCTATTGTTGAGTTAGTTACAAATTTCAGTCTTGTGAACTGTGAACAGAAATAGGGTTAGGATGTGCCAGCAGTGCAGTCACATGCCATGAAGTTGAATACTGTGGATGAACTAGATGGCAGGAACTCTCTTTTCAGTTATTTTGATTTTTTTGAGTATTAGCAAAAGGCTGCTGCCAGCACAGCTCTGGTTCTCTTGCTGTTACCTACTGAGCACCCAAAAGGAATTTGACATGGAAACCCTGGATGTCACTCATTTCTAATTGCATTTCTTGTGAGTGCCAAGGTGGAAAGGGAAATCTACCTTTAGAAAAGGTGATTATGCCAGTAGAAAAAAAAAGTCACACGGCTTCTAGATTAAAGATTTTTACATGACTGTCATCAGCATTTGAAGTCCCAGTATACTTCTACCTACAGTGACTGGTCTGTTAAACCTGATGAATTAGCTAGCAGGCTGCCAAGTTTGTTACCGCCTTCAGAGGCTGAGGGACACAAATTTTTGGCTAGGCTTTGGGATGAAGTTGAAGTAATATCTGATAAACAGTACACTACCTATGTGAATAAGCTACAGGAAATCCTAGCATGGTGTCTGGTAAGTCTTGTGAGTGTTTTAAGGAGGTTTTTTCCTGTAGTCTTCTTTACCATCCTGCCATTCATATGTGGTTTTGGCAATGTCTGTTTGAGAATTTTTTAATTAGAAAGATCATTGGAATGAGTATTTCATTACTAAAATGGCAGCAGAGTCTGGCTGTTGATTAGATGATGAGACCTTTAATCAGTTGGCCAGTAATGGGTAATAGTTACTTAAAACACTGTTGCTCTTTAAAATGGATCTTTTCATTGTGTGCCTCTGCACAAAATTATTTCCTTACTTCTTAAGAAAAACTTACAATTCTGTGTCCTTCTGGGAGAAAAAAAACAGAAGGAAGATTGGGAACCCTCTGTGGAAAAACCTGGAGGAGTAAACGTAGTTCTGTTTTTCTCTGTGGGATATAACAGAAAAATGTTGCTAGTCCAGTAAGTATGAATTTTATGTGGGGTATCACTGTTAGGGAGCAGAAACTATTGTTGCTTCTAATTTCTCTGTGTGTTTTACTGTGTCTCCCTGCCGCTTGTCCATATTTTTTCTGGAGGTTTTCAGTCCTTTTTCCTGCCTCTTTACTCTTTAACATTCAGGCTGTCAGCAAGGGAGTAAAGCTCTGTCTCCATTGGAAAGCAATTTGCTGGTGTTGCTGGCTGTGAATGAAATTGAGTGAGATTGTGAAATCCTGGGCAATTTAGCTCACAGCTGGGATGACAAGGAAGGGGCAGTGTCACTCTTTCACTGAAGATGATGTTCCAGTTGTCTTGCAGATATTTATTTCCTCCTAGCTTTTACATGCATTTATTAGGTGCCAGGTAATTGCTGGCATTTCTTAATGCAGTTTATCCAAACATACCAGAACTCTTTCTGAAAAGCAGAGATTGTGCACACATTCTAATTGCTATTTAGCTTGCCAGGAGGGAGTAAATTCAGATTTCTGGTTGTTGTTGGGAAAACTTCACTAACACAATTCCATAAGTTACACCTGGTGAACCTGTTGAACCAGGGATGTGTGTTTGCAGAGTAAACCCTCTCTGCCTTCCCTTCCTGTGATTTTTTTGCAGGCACAGCTCCTAGGGCAGATTGGCCCAGTCAGCCTCTTACAGAAAAAAGTCTCAGACCAAGAGAGTTTACTCCCCAAATGTGAAAAGTGATACCATCAGATGTTTTATTACCACCACTGGTGCCCAGTGTATATATATTTCCAAAAGAGGTGATCTGAAAGTCAAAAAAAATCTGAAATAAACAACTGCATAGTTATTTTAAATGAAATGGGAAAAACGTTAAAGATACTTCATTCAAAACACTAGCAAACTGTAGCTATTAAGTTATGATTCTACCTCCAAATTGAATAATTTTTGTAAATGCTGAGAGGTAGAAATGCAAGTTTGCATGCTTTTCATGTTTAAATGCTCTAGATATTTACAAGATCATTTAAAAAATGAACCTCCATATGAAAATATGGAGAGTCCTACTTAAAGGATAAAACATTTTTTATTAGAAAGGAAACTGGAATATAGCTCTAGTTCTTTTGAAGCGTGTCTCACAAACATAAGTATTTTATTTCTCAAGACTAAATAGAGATTATCCAATTGTTGATGTATTTTCCCATATATAATTTTCTCTCAGTAAGGAAAAAAATAGAACAACAGAGAAATGAACTGTATTTGTCTTCCCAGGGAACATATTAAGAGGCTGAATGGAAAATTTGTTCCCTCCTTTAATGCTTGTACTTTGGGAAATTTAATTTCAGGGAGTCAGGTACATAATCCCTGCTGTTGTTCAGAAGTTTAATGTGCGTCCTCCCATGAACTGTGATAAAAATTGAGTCAAGTGTCATAGACATTGCCAAGATTTAAGAAATGTGTATTTCTTCTTTATTGGTTCAGTAGACAGCATGGTTTATAAGTCTAAATGAAATGTCTTTTTTCTTTGATGTGAAAAACCCAGTAATAGAATATATGATTTTAAGCATAAAGAGGATAAAGGCAAAAATATGCATTTCAGTTTTAATACAGACACAAGAAAATGTGGAATATATATAAAAAATTACTATTTGAATAGATGGTTGCTTACTTTCTCCCTTTCTCCCCTTTCCTTCCCTCCTCTTCCCTCCCACCCATCAGCTGTGGGTCAGCAACAAGGCTCTCTATGACTGTCATTCAATTCAGGGGCTGGATGCTGGGCACTAGTACAAGGGGATGGATGTTGATGTACTTCTAGAGACTTTTCTTCTTTAATTATTATTTTTTAGTTTAACTAACTTCTCCAGGACTGCCTTTTAAAAGCACTTCAGAACAGTTCTATCCAGTGCCATCATTTTCCCAAGGTGATGATCTGATAAGGAGGATATGCAGCTTCCCTAACAAGATAATTTCTCTAATGTTCCTTCTTTCTGTGGTCCAGCTGCCAGCTTGAAGGGTTGGCTGTGTGCAGACCTGTCCTAAAGAATGTTAAATACTGCTTTCACTGCAGAAGACTGAATTTCTCAGCTTCCTTGTAATAATGAGTTGCTTCAATCTGGTGAGATAAAAGGAGGAAAAAGCTTCTCAAATGTATCTGGTAATAAGGTTATCCAGTGTGTTTAACAAATGTACAAAGTCAAGCTTCAGCTGATAATGTAAACACATTTAAACAAACTTTAGTAGCAGTAAGTCACTTAGAAATATTTGTTCAAATGCTTGAAATTTCAATTTCCAATCAGGTTCAATGATACTGCTAGGAAAAGAAAGACATCTGAAAGAAAAAAAAGGAGACATTTTTAAAAAATAGAGAACCCCATGTAATTCATCTCAGTTTTTGCACTCCAATAAAAACTGCAGCATTCATTGTTCATAAATTTAACTCTTATTATTTTTTCCCATTTTATCATCCAATACTTCTTCAAGACTTTCCACTATACTTTATAGTTTTGTGTTAAAAAGGTTCTCTAGGTTCTTCTGGGGCCTCTTAGTACCTCCATTACCATCCCAGCCTCAACCTTTGATGTTGGCTACTCATCCACCAGGGTTATTAATCTTATGTTTAGAATCCACAAATCAGGTACATTATCTAAAATGAAGTTTTCTGACAATAATTTTTTGGTAGCACTATATACATGTTCCTTTTTTTGACTTTGCTGTGAGAACACCTTATTTTAGATGTTTATGTAACTGATGTGGTGAGGTCAATCCCATTTTTCTCCATATTTCTAAGATGTTTCACCCAGCCTGTGCTGTTCTGTCAGCATGTATCTGTCTTTAAAATTCAAATAAAGGAACTAATGTGTGTTTATAAATTCTGGATAAATTGGAATGAACATGGATACAGAGCTCATCAAGGCTGTTTTCAGATGGTACTGCAGGGGATGAATGTACATTTTTCTCTGACTGTTGGAGTTCTGAGAGATTCCATTATTTTGTACATGTGAATATGGTGCCATGTGGATCACAAGGCCACCTAGCAATAATCTGTGCTGCTTTGCAATTATGCAATTTTCATTAATATGTACTTGTTTCTGAAGCATTGGAATGTATTTCCATTGGACCTGAAATGCTACATTTTGATAACTGGATTAATCTTTTATTGTTTTCCCAATCTAGATTCCTAACCAGCTGCTCTGAAAGAAGACTAAATACATTTTCACTAATGATTCATGAATCTTATCAGGCACTAACCTAAAGTTCATTTGTAGCAGTTCAAGTCGATTTTGTTGAGGTGATTTAACATATAGGTGCCAGCAGTGGCATCATCCCCATTGCTAAGCATTAATGTTAGAAATTCTCATTTCTAATGCCAAGAGATTCATGGTTTATTGCAGTTTGGCTGAGTTTAGCAGCCTGTTGTTTTTGTGTTTCCGGGTAGTTGTTCTAATTCAAAACAAATGGGAATGTTGGCAATCTAACAGAGACATATGTAGGAACTAACCATTGGCAATCATGGTTGCAGGAGACAAGATTCTTTAATTGGAGCATTTAGGCATCAATGCTCACAAGCCAATTTCCAAGTTGTTCAGTACAAGCCTTGGAACCTGATTCTCTTCTCAGGCTGTATTTTTGTAATTGGCACCCTGTGTCCTTTCAGAGAATGTTTATAAATTTAAAGTGCGAGAAGAGTTATTCCTTACAAAGGCAAATCTTGCTTTCTGCTACATACAGTGTGCTCCTTAGGTGTGGCAGCAGCTCTCTGGCTACAGAGAGAGGCACACAACTTTCCCAGGCATTGTCCTGAGGAAGGCTGTGAGAAGATCAGAAAAAAGAATGATAAACAATTCTTATCTTCACTTGCTGCACCTGTTGTTGTAAACATGTGGAATGTGTTATGGAGATTTGTTTACCAAAGGGTGATTTCTTAATTGGCCAATGGAGATGGTGTTTTAATTGAAGGAACAATTAGGTAAATTGTATCAGACTGGTTTCTTAATAAGTATAGTGTAATAAAGTGATTGATCAGCCTGCTGGAATCATGGAGTCAATGCTAATTATTACCTGGCCGGGGACGCCCTGCTAGGACACTTAGGCATCCATTGGAACCTTGTGAGAATGTTTGAAAATAAATTTTGGCCAAGTCCTGTAAGGCTAGATCTGGACACTCTGTCCTCCAAGGCATTGGTGTGCTTGTGAATAATTTCTTTATCTTCACAGTAGAAATTCATAGAAAAATGTGACATAAAATAAAATATTTCACTTTGAATACAGGGAGAATAACATTTAATCTTCCACATTTCAGTTTTGGCTATGTGGATAAAGTCTTATGTGACCACATTACTTTAGATCATATCTAGACTAGAGACAAAATAGATTATAAGAATGTATAAGAGGTAAAATAATTTGCTTTAAGCTTTTTAATGGAATGAAGTGAAGAAGGGAGAAGATTTTATGTTGTGGGTCTTTTCACTGTATAGTTTTGGATGTACTGCGAGGTTGATAACAGCAATTCCACTGAACTTATTGGAGTATGTGAGTTTAGTTTATAGACAAAATTAGATAAATTTAATCTATTATGGTGTCTGGAGAACAAATATGCAACAAAAGAGAGTGGTTTCCACAGGATATGTAACTTTTATGCCTCTGGAGTTGAAGCAAATTAAATTGGCTTGAAAGGAACTCTGTGCTACCATAGTTTGACTGCTTCTGGTGCTTGGGATAGACAGCATAGTTTAATGAAGACTAAGAAAGAGGATCTATTACTATTTGTAAAAGACATTAAGGAATTACTACAAAGGGGGAAGAAAAATTATTGAAATTGAACCTTCCTTAAGATCAAATGGATACTAATTGCTTCTGAATGAATTTAGAGTGTAAATTAGAACAAGGTTTCTGTCATCAAAGGAATGATGTCTGAATTCTGGTGTGACCTTTCAAATAGGGCAGGAAGGACAAAGAGCCTAAATTATTTCAAGATGGAGCTTGATAAATGAATATAGGTAGTGATTCCAGAAATGGAAATTAAAGTTTATGATTATAGTATCATAGATCATAGGCTCAAAGAGACCTCAGAAAGTATCCAGTCCATTTCCATGCCCCAACTTAATCTCAATTACATTTAAATCATTTCAGGTTTATCCAGCCTGATCTAAAATATGATCTCATCTTAGTGATGAGACTCTGTAGGCCTGTTAGTCTCCCATTAAATTACCTCACTATTCCAACCATTAAAAAGCTTTACTAATCCCAATTTAAGTCTTCTGAGTGCAATTCAAGTTAATTTCTTCTTGTTCTCCCCACAGAAGACTTGAAGAACAAATTAGTATCCTGCCCCTCTATAGCCCTTTAATATATGCTTGGAAACTATTTTTTTCCCAGAATCAGAGTGGTTGACTTTGGAATATCTTACTATATTCATTCTGATATTAGTCCTTGGATCTTTCAGTCTTTTCTCTGAAAACTTGTATTTTAGAACTCTGTTTGTTCTGGCACTCGCTGCTGAGTTCTCCAGGTGTCTCCCTTCATTTTTCTTGATGATGGTCTACCAGTACTGAATGCAACAGAACGATTATTTTGTGACTTTCAAGCATAGTGGTTCTGCTTATCCAAGTATTATTGCCATTTTTGCAGTGTGGGATGTGGTTTACTTCTACATGTTTTCATCCAGTAAGTTCCCTGCTGTGGCAGGATACAGGATGCTAGGAATGTTCTTAATCTCTGCATCTGTCCTTATGAGTTGTTTTTTGTAAGTTTCTTTTAATAAAGCTCTTATGCTTCTTGTAAGGGAAAGTTTGGGGATTGCTGTGGAAGGGGAAAATGGGCCATAAAGAGAAAATTTTCTGGATCTGTAGACTAAAGTCATACGTGACTAATTCTTCTCATGTGGATTTTTTTATCCTGGTGAATTCAAAGCCGGACAATCCTGAAGCACACACAGAATGCACTGGGAGGTTGTGAAAGAGAAGACAGCAAAACACTGGAACCACTTTGTAACCGAGTGTCTGGGTAATACTGTATTTCAGTTACAGGTTTGATATTATTCTTACCTGCTTTACTTTTATCACGTTGTCAGCTTGAGGTCAAATTATGGCTTATTATTATATTAATGGCTTATTTGCTTGGCATATCAGTAAATGAGGTAGTTTTATGCCACAGATTTGTGAACATGGAATAAATAAGATACTACTAAGCATAAGACTCAGAATTCAAGGGCTTGAGAAATGAGAAACTCTGCATATTCTAAGCTGCAAAAGTGTTGTTCTAAAGTGATAAAAGCAGGTGTTTCTTTCTACATTCCAAGTCTGCTCCCATGTGAGAAGCTAGATAAGTAGTTCAAATTACATCTAAGAAGAAAATTTGCCAGACCTTAATTGCTTTTCATCAGAGTTCCAAATAAGGAGGAGTAAAAAATCCACCTTGGAGCTACATTGTAACCTGTTTAATTCTCCTCATTTAAAGCCCTAAGGTAGAAATCTTAACTTCACAATAAACTGTACTCTTTCAGTGGTAAAGCATAACAAATTTATAAACAATGACTTGTGCTCCTTCTACATTTGGCATTTAGGTAAGAACAATTTTTTGTTCAAGAATATAAGTAGCTTCTACAAGGTCTGCAGTTGTGTCATTTCAGTAGGATATAGTTTTATCATTAATCAGTGCTTTTCTCTGGTGGCTTCTGCTAAGGTTATGGCCATTTATTTCATCTTTTCTTGATGAGAGTGATCTTATTGAGCCTGTTTATTCTATCTTGGAGTTAGACCATAGCATCATCAAACCTTTCTGTCCTGGTCTGGCCACTAGTACTTGACTCTATGCTGGGAAATCAAGTGCATCTGACTTGTTCCCAGTCAATGCTGCTTAAGTCAGGCCTCTCACCATGACGGGTCCATCAATTTGTCTTCTGCAAGGAGACTTTATCAGTAAATCAAGAGAAGTAGGGATTAAGACCACAGTTTTTCACCCTTGTGCTCTATGCAATATGCAATGAAATGCGTGTCACAACCCCCCAGTCCTACATTATTATTTCATTGGGCTGAGAGATCTTTCTGTCCTTTGTTTAAATAGACTATAGTAAAACAAAATTCCTGTACAAGACCAAACAAGGGACTCTTCTGTTTTGATATCTGTCCATTCTGTCTGTATTTTGGAGGAAGAGACAAGACTAAAAAAATATTTTAAAAATGTTGCTATTTTTCTCATCTCTTGGTAGTTGCTTTATAGGTGAAGCTATATGGAATTTGATATTTGTTATGCTTTTTGTTTAGATAAAGCCAGTTGGTTTGCCCTTCTCATATATATTATCTTTAAACAGTTGTTAAATTCCCTCTTAAGAATGTTAAATCCTTAGTCTGTTCTCATTTGAAAGTATTTTCACAAAAAATATCTGGAATCTACTGTATTTTGAATATTTTCATTTTTTGTATCTTTCTTGATACAATAAAATATTAAAAAGTTTGAAATTTGAGTGCATAGAATAGGAGCAGTGATTTTTTAGACCATTACTACAAATTTTCTGTTACTTGCAGTTCACTTCTTGGTACAGGCTCATATTTCCACTTTGATCTCTTTATGCTTTCACTAAGTATCACTACAAGCAGGTACTGTTTCCCTTTCTATTTGATTATAGTTAGTTTAAAACACAGTGATGTAGATGTGAGATTATTTATTCTGGGACATATTGCTGAGATGCTTTCAACTGTGAATCTCATCTGCTCCTTTGCTGCATATTCATTTAGTTTAATTTGACACCACTGGCAATTGAAACTAATAATGGTTTGGGCAAACTTTAGTCTCTCCTTGCTGAGTAGGTTCATCTGTTTGGAAAGATCTTAACTTGAAATAGGAATCCCATGTTGAATATAGGTCAGCAATGACATGCTGTAGAAGAACTGCCAGGGAACTTTAAAGAGGGATAAAGCCTTTGAAGCACAAGAAGTAAGTAATCTTTGGTTCTTCTCAGAAATGTACTCTTTTTTAGTAGTGGGCATAACATATTCAAAAAGAGAGAGTCCAAAGGCAAACAAGAGTGATCAGATCTTTCAATATATGACAAGCATGTGTGTGTACCTGTGAAGAATGGAGAGCTGTCTTGGAGTGTGTTAGTAATTCAGAGATAAATAAAAGGGTTTTACGGAGTGGAAGGAAATCATCTGTTCTTTGTGTCTATTGTGGAGACAAGAAAGTGTGTCTATGACCTGTGACTGCACTATTCATATTGGAAAAAGAAATTTTTTTCTGAGGTGAGGATAGTAATCAGCATGTTTTCTACATATCAAAGAATATTTGAACATGCTCAGATCTTCCACTGGAGAACAGAATTTGGTAATCTGAAAATTATTCTCTGACTGTGAATGCATTTCAGGGCATTAGACAGCAATCTAAGTAATGTTTCCAGATTGCTCTGACAAAAGTTACAGGAACCTCATCTGGTTTCTAGGAAGTGCTCACTGTCACAGGTTCAGAGAAGAGAACAAGGAAGGCCTGGAAGAGAGATGTCTAATTTGGTACTTCAGGGAAGGCACACACAGACCTATGAATAAGCTTCTATATGTTAGAAGGATGCCACAGGCAAAAGAAGGAGCACATGCAGGATGATAGTTCTGGGTCATCATAATCCAGTGGTGCTGCCATTTAAAGTGATGTGCCTTGTCACAAGGCAGAGAATATAGAAAAGATGAAAGAGCATCTCAGCTATAGCTGAGGATTTCCTATATTCTCATTTTGAATATGCCCAAAGCAATACTTCTGGAAATCTCTTTTTTGTGTCATATGAGGCAGGGAACAGACATCTGGTCTTTGAACTAGTTTAAATTTGGCTGAAAGTTGAACATTTCTGTGAAGCTTTTGGTTCAGGCAGATCATAATTTTAGATTAAAAATCCACCTTATAAAAAAATTCTGAATGAGTTCCTACTCCAATGCCATCAGGAGAGGAAATAGGAGTGCAGTGTAATTGGAAACAGTCTCTAGCAGTTCAAGTGCTGCAAAAATCGTCTGTAACTGAGTTGTACTTCAGGCCTATATTCCCTTTGGGCTGCTTGCTTGTAGTGGTACCAGGGAAATAGCACTACACTGGTGCAAAAAACCACTCTGTATCCCTAGAAGCAGCACAAAATGCTGGGGGTAAATTGACTGAATTATATACATTGCTCTTCTGGGAATGCAGAGTAAGTTTTACTGCAAGTTCCATGTGCTGTGGTTGCATGCTATACCTTTAGGAAATAAGAGTCTTGAGGGAGGACAGAGTCAATTTAATCATTATTTTGCTTGCTGTTTCAGCTAAACTGCTCTGTTTTGTTATATGTGTATTTTAGTACTTATCTTGCAGTCATCAGATGCTTAATGGGATCTAAGGAAGTCTGGTGTAGAAAAGTGGAGTGCAAGCTTTAACACAGGCTACCCCTTCATCTGGTACTGAGGGATGATTCATCACTTTTCATTTAAAATAATAGAGTGGACCTTGTTCAAAAATATCACTGGTATAAACAAATGGCATTGTTGATGGATCATTCTTGCTAATAACCAATGACAAATACCCTGCTTAGTTTGGCAAAGTCCTCTTTTTTAATCAAAGCTGGCAACTATCAGGATAAAAGGACACCTGTCAGTACCTGATAGATATTCTTATGAAATGTGTTCCTAAAGTGCCAAATCCTATCCTTTTCTATAAGAACTGTAACTCTTTGAGTGTTGATTAATTTTCAGGTAGATTCTAAGACGCCTTCTTTTAGCACACTGATGATTGGTCAGATGTGGAAGCAGTACCTGAGTCATCCCAGCTTGCAAGTCAGCATTTTAAGGAAATTTCAATTTAGGATCTGTTTGTCTCAAAGCATTATCAGCAAAAGTAAAACTGGAGCTGCTGAGGAAGCAGAGTATACATTGGTGTCATGGAGGAAGAGCTGACTGCCTGATGCAATAACCAGGTGTCTTCCCCTAGGTCAGGTCACCTTCCCTGGAAATCAAATCCCTACAATTACAGTTGCTGGGCTGCTTTTGTACTGTACTAAGATTGAGATGTATGGTGTGTCATGCTTTGTGAACCAGCCTGAGAATTAGTCTGCACCATTAAAAAGTAAGTTTCACAGTGCTAATTTTTCATTGCCTCAGACTAATTTTTTCCATAGGGATGGGAAGACATACATATGCATAGCATACACATTGATTAAATGGAATGCATTTGCTATTTTAGATGTATTCATTCTGAATTGTTATATATAATATAACAATGTTATATATAATTCACTCTGAATTGCCGTTTTAATACAGGCTCTCAGGGTCCTGGGGGAAAGCCAACAAACACAATGTATGTCTAGATCATTAAAAATAATTTAAGAGTGCTGGAAAAGAAATGTACAAGTGTTTGCAGGGTGTTCCATATTTACTCTGTGGTAATGATAAATAATTGTTGGTTTTCTCAGTTTATAGGTCAAAAAGCAGGTTTTAAATATGTCAGCCTTCAGTCTGGGCTCTGTAAAAATAAACTAAATGACATTTGCCTAACATTTAGTCTTTGTTACCACAACTTCAAGCTTCTCACATTAATTCATCCATTGGACCCCTAAAAGTCCCCTTAATGTTGGTAAATCTTGTACCCATACTATTGGTGGAGGGCTGAAGTGTAGGGCAGGCTGAAAGTAGCTGACAGAAAGTACCTATAAAGAAAGGGCTCATAGACAATATTCAAGTCTTAATCTCAGAAGATCACTAAATATCCTTGATATTTAAATCGCTCTAGGTGATTTCTTCATTGATAAACTGTCTCTGACTGAATTGACCATGTATTCTGGGGCCAAACAGGCCCCAGATGCACAGAGTACATCTTTGATGCACGGAGTAAAGATGTACATTGTCAAAGTGCCATTTTTATATTAAAGCAAAGTTTCAAGTAGAATTCTGCTAAAACACTGTCCTGTTTTGATATTTTGGGAACATCAAAGGGGTTTGGCTGAAAAGATTAAAGGTCTATTGATCACTAATAATTTCCTAATATTTTTTATGTGCTTAGGGATCACATAATCTGCTGCTGGAATAAACCCATGTGAGCTGAAAAGCAGTGGCTGTCAGAGAGCTCAGATCACTTTAGAGGGGAATGTAAAGGAACTTTCTTTCCCATGCCAAATAGTCTTGTGGCTAAAATCTAGCTACCTACTGAACTTCAGTGGCAACATAAAGAAGGGCCACATTGAAAAAGAAAACTAAAGGTTATATCATTAAAGAAAGAGATGTAAAAATGAAATTATCACATTCTTGCATAATGAATCCTCAGCATAATGAAGGCCTCAGGAGGGCTATCAAAAAAATCTATATATAAAATATAGCTGCTAAACTCTCCCTTAGTCTCTGAACTCACACATGCACTAACCCCTTTTATTCCTTCCTTCTGATGTCAGAAAAAGGTAATGTTTGGACTAGATAAAGCCAAATAGATATATAGGTACTATGCAGTAGGATTATCCTAGAACTTTTACCTAAATTGGCTGACGGGAAACCTCTGCAGTACTGTTTTCTGCATAGTAAAAAGGCAGTAAAGCCTTGGCCAACAAAACTAAGAATTACAGTTATTTCTAGGTGGGTAGATAAGGGGCTTATAGACCAAGGTCAAGGCTACATCTTGATCCTCTCAAAGGCTAAACTTTAGGACTTGATCATAAAATTAATTCACAAGAATAGCCTGTCCTAAATACATCTCTTAGGTCATTCTCTGAATGCCTCCACTAGTTTAGTTAATTGTCGAGTGATTAAAGTGATAAAAATTTGGTAAACTCTTCAGATTGTTCAGTAAATGCAGTTAGTGTTGTGCAATACTGTTAGGCTGCAAGAACAAAATAAACAAATGGTCTGTATCCCAGGGGTCTTGCAGATAGCACAGCTATGATGTTCACCCATTAAAAAATCATTGGGGGAAAAAATTATAAAGCATTGGTTTGTCAGTAAGCAAGAGTACTACTCAGAATTTTATTTATCCCAGGAATGCTTTAGTCACTTTTAATTTAATCCGATCCTAGAAAACACACATTTTTTCCTCCCATCAAGGTAATTTAATGCATTAAATGTTTCACAAAGTATCAAGTGCATTACATATGTATGAGTCTCCAGGAAAGCCTTTGAAGGAAGGGTACTAATGTTCTTGTTCTTGAAATAATATCCTCATATTGTCACAAGTTATTAGTGATATTGCCATTTCTCTGTCCCAGGAATTGGGTTTTGTGGCCATTGCTCATCTCCAGCTATTTGTCAGAATCTGTTAGGGCACTGTAGCTTACATTCAGCACCTTGAAATGCTCTAATCATCGTGGCAGGTTCCTGTGGCAGAATCCTGACAGTGGTCACTCGCTCAGGTTAGGGTGGGGGCTGCTGTGGGGCTGGCACATGGGAAGGGGGGCAGTGAAGCAGTTTTTTCAGTGGACCTTTGCCCATCCCTCTGAGCAGTGGAAATGCTTGAGCTGGTTATGTTGGATTTTGGGCAATTCCTGAACATGTATGTGAAACAAAAATGAAGTCAAATTTTTAAAGTGATCTCACTGTTGGAACATGGTTGAAATTATTATTTGTTATGTAATAGGAATGTTTAAATTGGTCTCAGTTACCATATATTGAGATCAAGTGTTTTGTCCCATTGAAACAGGGGCTGTTAAGGCCAAAGGCTGTGTTTGTTTGGCTAGTATGCAACGCACCATGGAAACAATAAGTAATTGTTAAATTATAAATAATTATTATTTTAAAATAACAATAATTACAAACAGTAATTAGTTCTTCCTGGATCTGAATTTTTATTTTTGATAATATTGCGTGATTTAATAATTACAGTCAATGACAGGTCTTAATTAAATCCTAGTACCTATTACTGTGATGGTAAAATGGAAATAGCTACCTGATGATTTAAGAGTGGTTTATAGGTTCCTGAAAAAACATAAAACATTTCCTTATTTGTTGCTGAGGTTAAAATTGGGAAAGATCATAAGACATGCATGGCAGACATTTTATTTTTGAGGATTTTGCTTTTGTTGTAGATTTGCATTTAATAGTGTTTGCTATGTTTGCAGTTAGTAATGCTACAGATTTGTTGAAGTTAATAAGGTTTGCAAAGTTTTATGTTAAAAGCAGGGATATTTTGTTTAGTTTGTAGATTGCACGTTCAAAATCAAAGTTAATGGAAGCATAAATAAATTAAAGTAGATCCCTAATAATTTAGCATCTGAATTATCCATTGTAGATACCATCAGTTTAATTGCATGTGCATATTAAAACTCCTTATTTGAAAACCAGTTTCTAAATATTCAGTTTATAATGTCAACATCTGTTGAGGTATACAATAGTTTTATGATAATTAGCAATGGGAAAACCATAGAAGTCTTGAAGTTTGATTCAGATAAACAACCATATTTTTGGTACTTTCCCATCTTACATAAAGCTCTTGTTTTCCTGAAAAATTTCTGGTCCTTCAGGTCTTGAGGGAAGCTGTACATGTGTTGTGATTCTGTATTTGATTCCCACTAGACTGCAAGAGATGAGAGAAAAATTAGAAGAAAATGACTCATTAACTTTTAAATTTCATCACAGAAGGGCTGTTCAAAATGCTTTTTCCCTACTTCCCTCATTAGACTAGTAGCTAAAGAGTTGGAAGACTTCTTTATGTTTGACTTATTACTAAAGTAATGCAGATTTCGATCATGTGAATTCTTTATTTTTTTTGTTGGTTTTTTTTTTGGAAATATTTTTGTTTCGTTTTTTTGGTTGTTGTTTTGGTTTTTTTCCTGTGTGTATGTGCAAATTGCATGAATCTTCAGAGTTTTCTTATTTTAACCCCTGATTTAGTAAGCTTCTACTTCAAGCTTAGTGATGAATGATGCACTGAAGACCTGTGCTATAACGATGCTCTGAAATCTTTTCTCAGTACATCTGGCTCCTTGAGGTAGTCTAGGAGCTCGATCCCCAGCATCAGATATCACCTGTAACAAACTCAACTGTAACAAAATAAGTTGGAACGAAACAAGAAGTTTCTTACTGTCTGACATGAAAAGCCTGTGCTTAGCAGTGTTTGTGTGATGATGTCAAGCATCAGTGTCAGTGCTCCACTTCCAAACCTTGATGATGTCAAGGTTTGGAAGTGGAGCACTGCTGAACTTGGCAGTTTCCTTAAGATACTGTAATCAATCCCAATGTTTTCTCAATGCTAGGATTCTGCCAAACATCTGGCTGGGAAGTTGCCCTCGGCAGCTGGAGCACGTGACCATCAAGCTGAAGCATGAGCTGGGTGTTACAGCTGTGATGAACTTCCAGACTGAATCTGACATTGTTCAAAATTCCTGGGGCTGCAACCGCTACCCAGAACCCATGAGCCCTGAAATCCTCATGAAGCTGTATAAAGAAGAAGGTCTTGCCTATGTCTGGCTGCCAACTGCAGACATGAGCACTGAAGGTAATGCTCATGTCAGTCTTACAGTAAATTAATAGCAACAAACACTTTGAGTTACTAATCTGTCACTTTTGTGACAGTTGTGGGGGGAGGAATTCTGTGCACATTTTGCATGAAAATATAGCTGGAACACAAGTTATAGTTTCTTTGTGTGCTGTCTTTAACAAATTATTCATATTTTCTTGTAGTCAGAGAGATTATCTGAAGTACTTTGTGTATGGCAGTATTATTTGTATTTGAGTTTAAAGCCATCTGACATCAGTAACTGCTTGACTATTTTTACTTTCAGCTTCAGTTCAGCCTATATTATGAAAACA
The DNA here is from genome assembly GCF_050655825.1 of Lonchura striata. NCBI lineage: Eukaryota > Metazoa > Chordata > Aves > Passeriformes > Estrildidae > Lonchura > Lonchura striata. Next base: position 64,881,581 of record NC_140705.1, on the reverse strand, counting down.
TGCTGTGTAGGTGGAAGACTGCAAGTTTGAAGAGCAGGGCAACTTGCCACCTTTGCTGATTAAAAATGGAGAGACGATGCTGTGTTGTCTGCTATTCCCTTCCCAACAAACACTTTTTCTTTAACTGTAGTATCCCAGTCTGATGAAACTCCATAGTGACATTTATATAATAGTTTGCAATTAATTTAAAATACTCATAGCACCTGAGCTGTAACATCAATTACTAGTACTTTTAAGTCCTTGGTTGGAATGCTCAGTTCAAAGTCTTGTTTCCAGACAGAAGGTTAGAAAGTGAATGTGTTTTCAAGTGAGCAGCCTGCCACCAGAAGCAAGTGCTTTCAACACAGTGAAATACTACTACCCCAAACAGGTCACTGTCATATCAGCAACAGGACATCAGGGAAGACAGGAGACCTTAAAACAGGAATTTGAATGGGCTTAATGTCAGTGCTTTTATGTGCCATGAGGAAAAGTTGGGCTGTACTGTTTGCAGCTCTGTTTCCTGGACAGCCAGAAAGAAAGTATCAGAAAATATGGTATATTTATTCCTTTGGGAGTGAGAAAGTTTATTCTGTGTTGTTTGACTGTATGCTTAGAGAACAATGAAATCATAACAATTTTAAGTTGTACAGTAAAATGTTCTTCTGCTCTCCCTCCCTCACTTACTGAATTGGTGGCCTTCATTAAAATGTTTTGGAAATCAGCAGTATGTAGGTACCTTCACAAACCTCTGGTATTAAAAAGCAAATTTAATTTTTGGCTTGCTAACTTTAATGCCATATAAGTTGTGCTGTTCTCTATAATGTGCTGCCTTGTCTCAGTTCCTTTGAAAATGAATATGCCACACACATCTGATTTTATCAGAATTTAGAGAAGACTTGGGGCATTTTACTTAGAAATGTCTTAGAAACGACTTCTCTATTTAGCAGCATTGATCTGGTTCTATATTGCAACGAGAAAAAAACAAGTTAGCCTAGAAAGTCATTTGAGAAAAGAAAGAAAAAAGTGGAATATATCAGGTCTGCCATTATATTTCACAGTTCATCAGCCATTAACTTTGTCCAGTGCAAATGAATGTGCCTTGTTTTTAACCTTAGGAAGAATCCAGATGTTGCCACAAGCTGTCTGCCTCCTGCACGGGCTGCTGCAGAATGGACACACTGTCTATGTTCATTGCAATGCTGGTGTTGGCAGGTCTACAGCAGCTGTCAGTGGCTGGCTGAGGTACGTGATGGGATGGAGCCTGAGGAAAGTGCAGTACTTCTTGGCTTCCCGGAGACCAGCTGTCTATATAGATGAGGAAGCTCTGAATCGTGCTGAAGAAGATTTCTACCAGAAATTTGGGCATCTTCGTTCCTCATACCAAATAGAAGAGTAGAAAAGCAGCAGAAGAAAAGGAAGGCAAAGAGGAATCCTTAGATTTGAACCCCAAGGATTTAGAAATTTCTGTGACTTAGGCACTCACCTCTTCAGATTATAAGCTTCTTGTAAAAGTGATGAGAATTTTGTTTAAAAAGTGCCCTAGAGTTTTTAATTTGCTTTCTTTAAAGTGACATGATTCACATTTTCAAGCCTTTTGGTGCAATTATGAGACCCAGAAACTGCAAAGTGAAAGGAGATTTTCTTTTAACTACTTGCCTATAGGAATAGAAGTTTTAGGGCTTAAAACTAAAACTAAAGATGTGAGGTGGAATAGAGTTGGCAATAAAAACTGACAAGAAAGAAATACAAAGATTGACTGGATTAAGATTCAGGTTAGGATGGAGCAGACCATCATCAAAGCTGCTCAGTTATTTTAAGCAGGTATTAGATTGTTGCAGTGTTTTGTAGTAATTCTGTAGACAAGTGGTATTGATGAGAAAGACCAGAAGGAAATTGATTCTTCAATTCAGTGTTTAAAAACAAAAAACTAATGTCTAATGCAGCGAACTAAGATTTGCTCTTTGTCCATCTAGTTAATGTTACATATTATGAGCTCCAGCTGTATTCTTTTATGACATTGGGGTTATGCTGGGCTGTGACATGAAGAGAGGACAGAGCTCCAGCTGTGGCAGCCTTGCTTTGTTGTGGGGCAGGACCACCGTTTGTTACATTATCCTAGGCTGTGAGTTCTCTGAGTTGAAGCTGTGTTTTGCCCCTCTGGTCCATGCAGTGCTGTACAGGAGTTCCCTTAGGTGCCAAATCAGTCTGAGCAGTAACCACTGGGGTAAGACAGGACCTGTAGGAATGGTGTGGTGCATGACTGGCACCACAGCCTCTGGGCTGTTGGTCTAAATTAGTATCTTCAATACAGAAAAAGCCTGTCCTTGTGCAAGCAGTGGGTGTGTGTTAGGTTTAGCTGATTGAAGCTAATGCTGGGCTATCTCTGGGCTGAATGAAGTCAATACATTCCTCTATAGGAACAAAGAGCAACTCTGCAGAGGATGGTTTCTCAGGAGCTTAGCCCCAGTGTTAGCTTTGTGGGGATGATCCCTAATGTTTTCCATTGCTGCTTGGTCCCTTAGCTAAACTAAGCACCAACAGCTTTCAGTCCCACTCAGATGAAACCAATTTGATGTAGATTGAATTCAAGAGAGAAGAGAAAATTAAGGAAGAATAAACATTAAGAAACATAATTTCTGTAGGTTTATTCTTCAGTGAAATCTCATTTTTCCCAGCCAACTTGTTCCTCTAAAGATGTAGTCAGTGACAGAGTAGTTTAAGTAATAAATATTGATTTTCTGAGTATTTAATGGATAAACTATTGGATATGAACTGTTTATGGAGAATGTACAAATGATTATATTTTATTTATCCTATACTTCAATCATCTTGAAAAGAGAAATATTTATTTAAGTTATTCTATGTGTGGTTTTCATTTGAGACTTTTTGAAATAACACTGCCTCTTTAGAAAATGGATGAGAAAATAAAGACAAAATGACTATTCCAGCAGCCCATTTTGTCATGCCTCTTTGCGTCCCAATTTCACAAATAGCAAAAAGGGTCATAACCAGTATTTCGGTATAGTAGTGGAACCACCTCTGGTACCTTCAAAGACAAAAACAGTTGTTTCTTCTCCTAGCCCAGAGCAGAGAGAAGAGGGAGTGTGTAAGTGCTTCTGTCTATGCAAATGTGCAGAGCTACAGCTGCCTGCAGGAGTTACCTCATTTTGACTGAGTTTAAAGTAAAATTGGTGAGTTTTTGCTACCATATTCTCCTTAAAATCAAGCACCAAGAGGAGGAGAATGGTGTGAGAAGCAGAGTACAACTTGCTTTAGTTTTACATTTCTGCTGAGATTTACTTGAAACCGCAAGCTTAAAATGTGTTTCCAAGCATCCCTGACAGAAGCCCTTTCCTCAAGATGCAACTTGTAATAAATGCTGGGGCAAATACTTGTGGAATTGATTATTGTTCTTGTACATATGTAATGTATATATATATGGGTGTATATATAGTTTTAGGGCTCTCGGGACTGAGCAGTGCATAACATGGCACAAACAAGTATATGACTAAGTACAGCCACTCTGTATTGGCTACTTCCTAATTCTGATTATATTGCCAATGGAAGAAGACTGATGTTTCATTTGTAGGGCAGGAATCCATATGACACAGGAGTCAGAGATTCAAGGATGCCCTAGCAAGCTGTTAATTCATTGTTTACTGTCATTTCAGCAAAAGGTTGTTGATTCATTGCTTATTTCCTTTTTAGTTTGTGTTTCTGTTGAACTGCTTGGGAGCACATATCATAGAGATTGCATTAGCTCTTGAATTGCATGAAAGCAGTTCAACACTATTAAATGCCAACTCCATGTTAAAAAAAGAATGCAAAGAGATCCCGGGGGGGGGTCCCAGGGGTTTGCATTCCCTTTGTACCTATTTGTAGCATCCTTTTTTTCCCTCATTGCTACCTTCCTGCCTTTGTCATTGAAGCCCTCTCTGTCAAGCAACATTCATTCAAAACCTTTTCTGTGGAATGCAACTAGAAACTTAAATGCTATAAGGATCATTGCAAGAGACTGCAGCAACAGAAAAATTAATCATATAAAAATATTCAGTTTCTTCAAATGTATAATTACATAATAATCTGCATCTAGAGATAATGTATTAGATTTCAAATTTGTAATGTGTTCTTATGCTGATTGGATCATTAGCTCTTTCCACAGGCTAGCCTCTTGATGTAATTTGGTTGAAAGGATCAAGACAGGCTCTTGTTTATGTTCTTGTATATTTCCTTGCTACTTTAGTCCTAAAACACTACAAAATTTAGAGAAAAAGAGCTCCTATAACAAGAATTAAAATCAGATAGAAAATAATGTTTATTTTGGAGGGGGCCCAAGAAGCCCATAATAATGGGAACCAGGTAAAAATGTTTTGATCACAGAAGAGCATCAGTTGGGGAAAACAGCAGTGATGCTATTAGCATTAGTATTCTCTGCCCTGTTAGAGCCATGTTTTTACCTCCATGAAATTAAAGAATTTGCTGCTTGAAATGGGAACATTTATAACTCCAGGTAGTTAGAGTAGCTCAATGTCATTATAAGGCCAAACAATAGCATATATTCTTTCCCAGGGATAAGCACATGAAGGAGCAAAGCAATTCTTTTACAAGTGATTTTGTAACAAGCACAGCCCCTTGAGGAATGGGTTGGGCTTTGAGGGGTATAGTTTTGTGAATATTTTTCCTTTGGACATCACAAAAGTACTAGTGATAATCTTCTGCAGGACATTTTTACACTGATGATGCAAGCTGATGAAAGAGGACTAGTGTGTCTGGTGTGACTATTGAAAACCTTTTCTCCCTTACTCCTTATTTGCTATTTTGCACTTTGAGCTTCGATCCCTTTACTTATGTTCTAAGTTTATGATTTTCCATCTCAGTACAGCAGCAAGCACAACAAAGCTCTGGCTGCGGGTTTGATACCAGGATGTTCTCCATGGCTGAAAAGTCTCAAACCTGGCAGCTGAGTTGTATACGCTGCACAAAATCCTATGCAAAACAGTCTCTCTGCTCTGGAATGAAATTAAAATTTGAGACTGCCAGTCAAGCCCACTTGGGCAAAGGAAAGGAAAAAAGGCTGTTGATTGTGCTGGAGTAGGTAATAGAAATCCCTATTTAAAACAAGAATGCAAAAAGTCAGACTTATTCCATTACCTATAGTGATGGCCTTCTTGAGCTCTAATCTATAAAACCCACTGAAATTACTAGTCTGTAATTGAGGGAAAGAAATCTAAAGACCAAAGCCAAAGACATTTGCTTTAAGTGTATTAGCCTGTTACTCAATTTATTTTTCATAATTAAATTGCAGTGAGATATTTCAAACCAATGATGAAGTTACAAAAAAATTATTCCTTAAAAAAATACACCATGCAGCAGAAAACAATGAGAAAATACTTAGAAGCATAATAACTACTGAAAAAGCATATATTTGGCAAGCAAGAATTACCTTCTGGAAGGATAACGGACATCAGGCTGCTGTTAGCTAAAATGGAATTGGATTAATGCAGCAAAGGATAGCTGAATGTCTCCAACGCTGTTTATATTCTCAATGGTAAATCACCTCTGCAGATATTTCTTAAAAAGTATTCTGCTGGAAAAAAATTGTGGTTTATTTTCCACATGAATATAATGTAAAGAGTAATGGATGAAGCAGACTGGAAATAGTAGAAGTGGAAAGGAATTAATAATTTTTATGTTTTTCATCAAGAGAATGGCATCACCAACAGCAAGACCAAACCACATGACTTCATAACTGATTCTTTCTTAAATTATTAGAGGAAAGCTGTATTTTCAAGGGCAATGACATTACCATATATTAGGATAATTGCAGGATTTTGATAGAAGTAACCAAAATACTCATTGTTGGCACTTCAGTAGTGCAAACAGTGAACCTACGGGGTGCTCATTATTAATTATACATATTTTGCTCTTGCCCTTCCTTTCACCTCAAGGTCTTTCATTAGAGTCCTAAATGGTTTATTTTTATTTTTGTGGCTAAAAATTTCCATATTTGTAAGAATGAGTAATAAGTACTTGATCAAACCCTTTTTACATGCTGAGATTTGTCTTATGAAGGAAGAACTGGTATACCCTGCAAACTAAAGATGGTAACTAACTTAACCTGACAGGATTCAATATTTTTGTGCTTAAATGTGTTGTCTTATTTGGGATATTGAATTTATAAAGATTTCAGGGTAATGTCAGTGATTTGATAATTACTTCAATGCTAATGTTGTTATATTTACAGCAAGGAATATAAAAAGCCAGTTTATTCATAAGCTGGTAAACTAGTAAATGATTTAGATAATGTGAAGAAAAAGCATAAAAAAGCTCCCAAGAAGAAATTTCTAATGCTGGACAGGTTTCTCTGGCCTTTACTTAATGTCATTATGACAAAATTTATTTTGTGGTAATGCAGTTTCAGCAGGGAAATAATTAATGGTGAGGCCATCATCCAAGAGTAGCAGCCACGGTTAAGTTGGGCAGCCAGCCCAAAGTCACTGCAACAAATCAAATGCTGAAAATTAATCCAATCTTCAAAAATTCAATAAAATACATAAACACATAGGTTAAGAATTAAAGACTGTGTTTAGGCTTAAAATGCAGTTTGCAATATTTAATTGTATAAAAAAAAGAAATGTGGAAGGGTAAGTTTTCAAGAACACAGACCAGTTGGATACCTTCTCCTGGGCAATTAACTCATGCAGTGCACTCGTGCTGGTGAAGCTTCATGAGCACAAAAATGGTTGCTGGTACCCTGTGGTTTGGCAGCCACATAAATCCTTTGTGTGGCTCAGAAATAGGATCAATGTGGATATACTTTAGAAGAGTTAATGGGAAGGGCACCACTTAAAGCATGCTTAAATTATAGCTTTAGGTGGGAGTCTAAACAAAACCACATCTTGATGGAGTCTTTCTCTTCACATGTGTCTTGCTGAAACAGGCAAGCCTCTCGGATGTCTCCCACCCTGCAGCACCTGTGCTCATAGCCAGAGAGCCAGAGTAGGAAATCCTCATGTAGTAGCAGTGGCCCTGACACCAGCCAGACTCTACAGGTGAAATGGATTATTTCATCTCTCCACTTGAGTTATTCTGTTTCTTAACATGTAGCTAAATGGGAGAACTGCTGTTCCCAGTGCCTCCAGTCACAGTGGCTGTGGAGGTGCTGTGAGCACTTGATCACACAGTATTTCAAGTACTTTTGGAACTCTGTGTTAATATGGTCTAAATGACCACCTTAAATTTCACTCAGAGTTTGTCTGGGTTTGAAAAGACAGGTGTCTGCTAAGGAAGGCAGGAGCCTCCTCTGAAATGGAATATGTAAACCCCCTCCCTCCCAATTGTTATAATTTTGAAATTAAGGGACTCTCAGGCAAAGATATGGGAGCAGGAATAACAGTCCTTTACCAGGGAAGTAAAAATAAACCAACCAATTCAGTAATACAAAACAACACTGTCAGAGTCAAAATATGACCTGACACCCTGTGGGTCAGGGTGTTGGTAGCAGTCCAATTGAAATGGTGGCTGCAGTCCTCCTGGAATGACAAATGTGGTTCTGTTGGAGCAGTGATCCTGTAGAAGGGTGTAGTCTTCCTCTGAAGATCCAGTGGTGGTGTAGATGGGCCTGGTCTTCCTCTGGGAATCCAGTGGAGAAAGTGGTCCTGGTGTCCCAAAAACTCAGATTGTATCCAGGTAGGAACAATTGGCTCCTCCCCCTGGGCAGAGCACCTCCCAGTGTGATGGTGTAATTCTGTCAGTCATGCAGTGAGACTCAATGGCCCATTAACAGCAGATATTTCCCAAGGGGAGGTTTGGTTTGTGGAAGAGATAAAGAAAACTGCCCAATTAACAGAAGATAATGGCCACACCTCCAACATATGGCAAATAGAATACACACTTACAATCCAGGACAGTTACTTGTCCATGACCCCCAGATGCTTTCCTGCCACATGTGTGAATATTGCAGCTTGATGGCACACACAGGCAGATCAGGGTCTAGCAATAAGAACCAGGACTCTGCTCATGCCTTCTTCCTACCTGAGATATCCTACTCATCTGGAACAAGGATGCATGAACAGATGCTGTCATCTTTAGCCAGACTTGTAGTTTTTTTATCTTCTGGCACTTTCCATCCAAGTGCCCTTTTCAAAGAATAATGCAAGCAATCGTGATAGGGTATTCTCAGCACCACTGAAAATCTCATTTGTGGGGTGGTTTTAGTTTGTTTGGTTTTTGTTTTTTAAATTAAGTTTAATTTAGTTATTCAGCTATGGGCAATTAAAGCAGAAAGTGCTGCTCTTAATTTCTGAAGTTTTCCAATATGGTAAAATAAATTTTGCAACAATTTTCTTGCAAAGGACAGCAAAATGTCTTGTAAGGCAATAGAGGAAGTAGGCCAGTAGAGGAAGATGGAGAAACAGAAGTAGAAAAATGTGTGAACTGAAGAAATTAGCAGTTTACTGGGATAAGGTAGAGGAAGTGGCCAGATGACCTTACTTTCTGAGCTCTCGTGTCACCTGAGAAGAAGCAGGGGAGAAAGTGAGACTGGCAACAGAGGCTGAGGGCAGGGAGGGGAGACAGGGAGAGCTGTGTGAGCCCAGAGTGGCTGGGGGGCAGCTGAGATCCAGGGCAGAGGCTCAGGGCTGAGGTGCAAGCAGAGCCTGTTCCCTGGGGCAGCAGATCCACAGCCTCCCATCTTCACTCAGGTTCCAGAGAGCTTGGAAATATCTCCTTCAGCTGTTAGCAGACACAGGCATGGGGGCTGAGGAAATGCAGCAGTGGGGCACAAATGCTGAGCACCCAGCAATCACCATAAGTACACAACACCCTTGGGAACAGCAAAGCCTGGCAAGCTATTTAACAAATTCTGCCAAGATCGTTATTTTTGAGAGGAAAAAAATCTGATTAGGTTTCTCTTGATTGCTAGGAACATGACTTGAGTATACTTTAGAAAATGCTGAGCTCTCCATTTGTGTATTTCTGCTTGTGGAGCTAAAATCAGTAACTTAATTTTAGCTATAAACACAGTTTTATTTTGCTTTTCTGAATAGCTGCAATTTCAAGGTATCCTTCGGTGTCACTCTGATTTAAAAAGAAAAAAACAACCCCCAAAGAATTGCATCAGAAATTGATGGAAATTATATCAATAGGATAAATTCTGTGCTTCTAAGTCTGCTTTATTGGGGCATTACTAAACATGGAACAGGTATATTTTTTTACTCAAATGTCTATATTACATACTTATAACTGTCTTGTATTCCTGACTAAAATATATTCTTGGATAACACAGATAATATAAAACTATATTTGAAACTGTTATGTTTTTGTGTTGCTATGAAAATCCAAGGTTCATTGTGTTAAAATTTTTGTTAAAACCCCCACATCTGTAAAACAAACATTGATGAGAAATGCAGGAGTTGCCAGAATCTGTTGTTATCCTGCTGAACCTGCTTTTCATTTGGCAAGGCAGGAGAGAAAATTATTTAGAAAAACGTGTTAAGGTCAAAGAGAAAACATACCTATACACATCAATGTACCTTTCCTCCCTTTTTTCAGCAGTGGACTTGGGTAGGTGATTGGCTGATTCTCCTCCTGTGCTCTGAAAGGCTTTGCTCAGGTCACACATATCCTTTAGATACAAATTGATCTAACAAAATACACACAGTTTGTGGAAATTTAAGTACCAGAACAGTCATGGGGATTTCAAGTTGAATACTTTACACATGGTGCCCAAGTGCTTGGTTGCATTTTCCACTGTGATATTTGATGAAACAAATTAAAAATCAGTTAATTGCTGCAACTAAAATGCCCCTAGAAAATGCCATGAGTTTGAGGATAAGGACACTCTCGTTTCATGGCTGTGACTCAAATAAGCTGTATAAGGTGGCAAAGTGAAATCACTTAATTTTTTAAGATATTGGGTGGTAGTAAGTGTTGGGACTTCTTTATGCAAACAATATCTGCTGTGCACACCAACAGACTTTTCTAGCATGTGCCACATGCCTCCCTGGAACACAAATAAAATGAAGAGCAAGCCTACCCAAGACCAGGGTTTTCAAGACTGCAAATTAAAAGGATGTAGATGTTCATGTAAGATACATACTGGCTGGAAATGCAACTAAGCTCTGCAGTATCTTGGTGAGAGTCTGCATTTTTCAGCAATATTGCTGTTGTATTTTGTATGAGCATCATTTTTCTCTAGTTTCTCTAGTACCCATTTACTCTGTATTTTTCTGCTTAATTTCTGCCCTCCCATTTGAAATGACTCATACTACAGAAGTTTTGAGGAAAATTCTTTGACTTGCAGATTTTTTTTTCTTCATGGGCTTCTGTAATCTATCTTAGTAAGTGCTCATTCCAGACTTGCCAAAAACCAGAGCAATATTATACATACTTCAGTGCTACAGCTGCTTCTTTTCACCTGTGTTTCTTCATAGTGCTTTTATTCAGTGGAGAGAAACACAAAACTATGTAGGGATTTTGCATGGCTCTGAATCACTTCCAAGAGATATGCAGAAATCATAGCAATTAGATAGAAATCTCCCTACTGGAGAATCTGTATCCTCTATCTGAGCAGGACTTTTCCATCAGTCCTTCTATAGTGAGCCTTTTGAAATTGTTCTCCCACAGGCCACAGCTGCGCAGAGCAGTGACATGAGGTCACACTGAGGGCTGCCCCAGCCCAGCACCCCACTCTGGATGAAAGCACAAGCCAAGGGCAGGGTGAGACCAGGGCAAACATCAAAGGTACTTTGCTGCCCCCAAGCTCTGAACATTTGTAGCTCAGGATATTTCCAGAGTTGATGTAATTTCTCTGTTCAGTAATCTAGAATATATCTCTATTAAAGTCCTTGTGCTCTCTTCAGTGTGCATAAGCCTCAAGTATTCACAGCGGCCTCTGGCAATAAACTCAACGAGTCTGTTACATGCTGGAAGAATAACCACATTATTTTGTTTCTTTTGCAGTGCATTTCCTATCCCTAAGTTTTCATACTGGAAGAGTCAAAGTGTAATTAATCTGTTTTCCACCTTTTCCATCTGAGAACACATGCTCTGTTCTCAGAGCACATAACAGAATCTTAAGAACTTGGGGAACCGGGAATTACCAAATCTTTAGCCCAAACCTAAACACTATCTCACCTGCAAATGCTTTGCTGAGCTTGAGAGCTCCAACAGCATTGCTGTGAACTAATTCTGTTCTGCTTTTAAGCAGAATTCCCTGCTCCAAACCTTCATTTAGGTGTAGAGGTTTAAAATGTCCCTTCTAAACTTCTGCCTTCTTTGAGACAAACCTTTTCCCCCATCCCTATTATCTGCTGCTTCAAAAGTCCTCTGGTTTATTAAGTTATTAAATGAAATGTGCATGCCATTCCCACATAACTTTCATTCCCTTAACTCTTCCTTACCTTTGATTTCCTTTTGTTCTTTGCTGTGGTCAGAGGCCACCAGCGCAAAGAAGGAAATGAGTCCCTACATACATCTGACCATCTCACTGAGCCTGAAGATGTAAAACTCCTGTGAGCACTAAATTCTGTTTCTAGGTACTCAAACAACCAAGTGGAAGCAATCACCACATTAGCATTGCTTGTGTGGCTCTACTGGTGCTTGTGCTAATGTAATTCTGGTTTTATTTTATTTGTAAAAATTCTGATGCATAAATGCACAGGTAAAAGACCTAGAAGTAATGGAGGATAATTCAAAGGAGAAAGGGTCCTCATGTTTATGACTAATACCTCATAAAGTCCTTTTCCCCATCCCTTTCCCCAAAGATTTATTTCTGAGCATGTGACCTGCAGTTGTAATAGCCCAGCTACAGACCAGACACCAAGAAGTTCCTTAATAAATTATTTTAATTACCAGCTAAAAACTTCATCAAACCACATAAGTTTTAGCACTTTTATGGACCAGATGAAGTTATATTGTTTGGTGTCCCAACCTCTATATGCCACCTGCATGCTGACAGAGAAGTCACTTGGAGATACTGAATAGAAAATTAGAGGTCAGAGGCAAATCTGATGCCTGTCCCTAGCTTGGAGGAACTTCTGATAAACATCTCAACCTGCCTGGGATATGGGGCATAGCATCATCCCTGGACACCTCTTATTTGTAATGAATTTGCTGACTCCTGTTTGTTTTCTAGGGTGGTGGGACAGGGGTGATAGCTGTAGTGCTCATTGCAATTATTCATTGGCTAAAAATACTAGCCTGGAAAATGGGACTGTAGGCTTAATCAGCTTTAATCAATCTGCCCAAAATGTTTCATAACTTTGTCTCTCAGGATGTGGCCCTAGATGCTGTATAGCATGTAAAGCAAATTTATGTGGAAGAGCCTTAACAAGCCAAAAACATCCTGCAAAGCAGGAAGGACAGTACTGGACTCCTTGTCAACCATGAACATCCTGGTCTCCAGATCCCACCATCAGCATCTCTGTTGTGCTTTCTCTCTTTGGCCCAATGAAACTTGAATTCTGTTCTTCATTCTGGCATGATGCTGGGGGGAACTGGATGACTTGATCCCACCCTGCTATAGCCTGGCCTAGAACATGTTGGTAAAGGAATTTGCAGATTTTATGCTCACTTCCAAAGCAAGCATTCTTAGAAGAAAGCTATTATGCCAAACATATCACCATAACCTCAGGTGTTTCAGAAGAAATGAGAGAAGTGGTAGCATATGTTCACATCAGCATCAAAAGACTATCAGCCAGTAAATGATATTTGTGCTCTGAAGCCTCAACTCACTAAGGAATCTGCAATGTTGTAAATCCCAGCCCTGGCAGCTGATGTATACAAGGTCTGGAAATGCTCTATGCTGGCCACACCATCATCACCCCAGAATCTAAGGGGGTTTTTGGATGTCAGCTCCTTCTTTGGCTGTCATCCATTGTAAATAACAAAAAAAGTGTGTATGTGCAATCACTGTTTTATTCAACAACTTCCAACGTTTTCTACTGAAAAAAGAGGACAGTTTGTGTGCTGCCTCACCAAAGGAGAAATGTTTACTTTCTTCCCATTCTTAGCCCATAGAAGACACCTTTATACTGCCAACAAAAGCTGTACTTGGAATGCAGAAAAACTATAGGTTTATAATGTGAACAATTTGATTTTTTCTTTTTCTTCTTTTCCCCAAATGGCGAAATAATTTTAAGAATAATTTAAAGGAAAAATCTACTTGTTAAGTTGGAGAGCAGTCATAGAAAATACCAGTTTACTGGTAGTTTTCTAACAAGGGTAGTTGTGTAAGGGAAAAAGAAAGGGAAAGGGAAAGGACGTGTTTTCGCAGCCATTCAAACAGCCTTCACCTGCCACTCTCAAACAGCTTGTGCCACAGTGGAGGAATTCTGAACTAGGCTGAATTCCCTCAGGAAATGCATTAGTGAAAAATGGGACATACAAAATCATGACCTGAAAGTGGGTGTCAAGGTGAGGGATGACTTTTTGGTTGCTGTGGGAGTGCAGTGCAACCTGTGAGAGCTCTGCTGTGCACAGACAGGTCGTGCCCTCCTGCAGGGATGTGCCCGTGTGCCAGAGGATGGGGTTTGAGGGCAGGCAGAGACTGGCCTCTACCTCTGAGCTGTGGACAATTTTTAGGTACTTTGGGCCCAGGCTGGTGCATGTCCATTGCAGTGGTGGTATGACAGTCCAGATTCCTGGCCTGGGGCACTTCAGGGGGTATGCAAGGGAGGAAAGCAGAGCAAAACCATGGTAGGGAGCCCCTGGCTCAGCACAGCATGACACAGCATGTGGGGATTAGCCTTCAGCAGAGCTTGTAGCAATGCCAGCTCCTGCAGCTGGGCACAAAAACAGAGACAGACTCATGATTAAAAAAACCCCACACAACAGCCTCTTTATATGAGCAAGGTTTTGACAGTCATCACAAAATGTGTTTGGGGCATTGTGCTGAAATCCTGCTCAGCCACCTGCCAGCATGTTTCAGAGCACAGAGTAGAGCCCAAGCCTCTTGGCTGCCACTCTGCCCCACCACGTATCTGGGCAGGCAGGCAGAGCAAAACACAAAGATAAACTGCTATTTAATTGTACAAAAACAGGGTATCCGGAGAAACCAGGTTGGAAAGGAAATGAGAGACCTGGAAAATGAGACTAAATACACCAGGAGAAGAAATGATGAGAGAGCACCCAGTTGTGTGCGTGTGGTTTAGCAATTCTGACAAGCTATTCCCGTCATCCCCAAAAAAGTAAGAGGAAAAAAAAGGGTCTAGATTTACATCCCCTGATATTTATAGAATTCTAATAAAAAGTCCCTCACATACTAATCAAAATCTCTTGCCCACACATGGACTCAAACAGAGATTGCTGTTTCATGGAGTTTTATTTTCTTCCGTGTCTTGCTGTCTGGAAGACATACATGAAATATGTATGGAAATATTGGAATCCACAGAAGATCCTTTAATACTATCTCCTCTGGTGATTAATTTGCCTTTGCCGTGGGCCTGTTCTTCTATCCTGTATCTTAATGCTTTTGCACTTGGTAAAAAGCAGGCATTTACCCTGCATGTAGCCTTATTGTAACAGGCAGATTTTCTTAAACTGTATTTTCTTCTACTTCCCCACAAGATACTTCAAGGGAAAAGCACATTCCACATTATAATATCTGTAAGTTTCTGTGAAATGGAGGAAGGACAAACCTCCTCTACAGTTTACCTCATGTATCCCATAATTTCTGTGATTAACCCTCTAATCTTGACAAGAGATCTCAGGCAGCTCCAATAACACTTTGCAGGGTGCACTTTGCTGTGGAGGATGCAAGATCCTGAGAGAGCCACCTAGAAGTGCCTTTGCTTTGATCTCACTTGACAGTGCAGGAGACTGTGCCAGTGCTCCGTGTCCTCAGGGCACCTTGTGTTGTGACAACCAGCTTCCTCCATCCTTGCTCATCCTCTCCTGGGAGATTTCAGGTCACTGACCTCAGCAATGCAGGATTTATTTCCATTATTTCTTTTACTTTCCTGTAACTGGGTAAAAACATGTACCTGTAGAAACAATTTTTTTTTTTTTTAATTTTTGGGCAGGTTCAATTTTTTCAGTTCTCTATCTACAGAGCAGACAGTGTGATGAGCTCCTCTTGCTGATGGGTATGGAGGCATGGCTGTAAAGCAGGTGGAAATTCTGAGAATGCAAATGCTGAATATGCTTGAGGTGCTTGTGGAAAAATCCAAGCAAGCCCCTCATACTCTGAAGTATTTTGTTGCAGTCAATATTTGTCATGCTTGAATTGGTCATTCCTTGGCATACTGCCCTTTAGCTGTATAATTTCATAGTCAATTCATAGAAAAATGTCAAGCTGGCTGTCTGGAAATCTTTGCTGTAATATAAACACAAAAGGCAAATCAGTAAATGACAGGGGATACCAAATTCATTGCTTCTGGCTGGGCTAGGACTGGTGAGGTGAAGAGTTACTTCCACTGGGATTGGGAAATTCATACCCCGCCACAGGTGATTGCTTTGCTCGTGATCACAAGGATTAATACATGAAAACACTGATATCCTGCTTTCTGGTTATGGTTAAAAGTTTCACTGATCTCACAGGACTTGGCACTGCTTCACACATGCATCATCTGGCCTATAAGAAATTGGGACAATACATGTGAAACAGATACAGTGTGAAAAACAATAAATACAGAATAAAGCTAAAACCAGCACTTTGTCCAAAGCATTATGGGTTTAAATGTTGATCCACACACCAGCACCTTCTTTTGTTACTGACTATTGTGCCGAACTGGGAGTTCTAGAACAGTGTTCATATCCTTTTCTGAAAGTGTCTTACAAATTAACTTGAATTGAGCTCTGTCTTCCCTCTCTCCTTCCTTTCTCAAGTGCTTCCTTGCTATGAATTAATTGAATTTTTAAGTCACTGCAGTTTCTATTGGTCTTTGAGGAAAAAAAAATGCAGCACCCCATATGGGTTTGAACATTCTATTTTGTAGGGTTCCATTTTTTAGGGATGTGAGTGACAGTTTTAAAGTTTTTCTTGTGGGGCTGTTGAAGTTTTTCCTACCTTCATGAGAATATTCCTCTTTTCATGTTTTTGATATGGAATTTTCATTTTCATTTCTATTGCTTGAGGAAAATTAAATGGAGCACCAGGGAAGGTGACTTTCCTCATTTAGATTAGATGGATCTGATTTCTCATTAAAAAAAAAAAAGGATAAAAAGACGAAGAACTTGACAGTGTAGACATATCAATCTTAGCTGATCTTAACTTTTGGGGGAATGAGGATTTCTGAGTTAGTCTTTCATCAGGCTGTCAGGACATTTATTTTCTCTTGTAAACCATAGGTCCTGTTTGCATTTTTGTGGCATCTTCAATCCCGATGGACTGACAGCACTCACCTTCTATCCATCTGCTCTGTCTTCACCCTCTGCTGAGGTACAGCTGCCACAGTCTCTGGAGCACAAATTGGATATGTGTTTAATTGTGTATAACAACCCTGTCCTGGAGTGAAGGACAGAAGCAAAGCAGAATCCAGCAGAAACAGCAGGGGACCTTCACATAAAAGTGTGAAAAAATGAATATTCAACGGAAATAATTTTCTGACGATAAATTGCACTTCATCTAATCCCTTTCCTGGTTCAAACCTGTTTGTATTACAGGTATCATGTGGAAGATATCTGATCTGCCTGTCATACCCTATAGCTAGCATTTTGATCAAAACCCACAAATTTCTAGGTTATTCTGAATTTATTTAGCTAGTACATGCTTTCTAACTCTCAGAGGTGCTCAGTGTCCTTGCAAAAAATCAGTGGCTATTGATGGAGCCCCATTCACATACTCCTGCTGAAACACAGGCTCCCTAGACAGCCCAAGTCAGGAGTGTTGAATGAATTCCTGCTCCAGGAAAGTTTGATCATAACAGCAGTACTCTTCTAGTGCACAATGAACACAAAGTCAGAAGATTGGTCAGGATCACAACAGTGTCTTCTAGCAAATAAGGCAATTCAGCACCTGAGATAAGCACAGGCATTCAGGGTTTAGGGCTGCTATAAATGGTGGCACTTTTAATGGCAGAATAGCAACAGTGCTCTGGGACTTTGATTCAGCAACTGGATGGTCAGTGATATAATTTTATGTGGCTTCCACATTGTTTTCTGCAAGAAAACAGGACAGCCAGCATAGCAGCCCAGAAGCATCACTTCAATGCCCCTACTTTTTTTGGGAGGAGACTATTTTGGTGGTGAAGGGAAGAAAGCAGAGCAGCAGCGTGCTGGCAAGGATGGGCAGGGGTCCTTGGTGAACAGCTCCAGAGGAAATACCTTGTTGCATGGAAAGTTTTCAGCCCCAGTTAGCTGAAATTGTAGAGAAGGACATTTAGCTAATGAAAAAGAGTTTGAAGACAGAAATTTGTTGAAGTCAGTGAAATGCTGTTTAAGGCAGATGAAAATAGTGAGGTCATTATTGTATAGGCTTTTCAAGAGTCCTGATTTTACCAAGGTTTTTCTGATTTAATTATATGCTGCATCTCTAAGCTGAGGCCATGTGTGTGGCAATGCATGCTCTAGAGTTATCTTTAGCATGGGCCATTTTCCTAATTGTACCTGAGCATCATTTATAGGTGAGTCAGTCTGCCAAGGAGATTCGGTATTCATGGCAGCAATCCCCCTCCCCACCTTCCAGTAATCTCAGAGGACTCATTTGGGCATGTCTATGACATACAATTATATGTGAACCCTGTTAATTAATTAATATTAACTTCTAATGGTTATGCAACTAATTGCATTTGGAAGAATATAAAAAATTAGTAAATAACCTCAAAGTGTTGAGTCCTATTTGGCAAGATAATACAGCTCATCCTGCCCAATTACAGTGATGAGATTTTAAACTAATTGAACTCACACTGTGCCTCCATTACCTGACATTCAGCAACACACAGAGAAGATTAAAGGGATTCAGGGAATGGTGTGTTTATAAAACCAGGAATAGTCACTCCTGATTCTTATTTAAGCATAAATACATTTTAATTCACAACTAAACATTATTTTTAATAGAGTTTGCCACATAAATTAGCATGTTGAGAAGTTTGGGGCTTTTACTGGTGTTTTAGGTTTAAAAATAGTGACCTGGGATGCTCAGGACCTCATTACACAATGGCAGGTGCAAATCCTGCAATCAGCTGCTCACCACAGCACCGCAGGAGCAGAGGGCTTGCCAGACTGTATTAAATCCTTCGTTCATCTGACTTGACATTTTGCCTTCTGCACTGATATTCTTGAGGAAGGTGGAAGGCTCCCATAATGCCAATTACCCATCCAATAATGCTGTGTGGTGTACAGGGATGAAACATCCTTCCAGAGCCCTGCAGGCAATTAACATACACCCAGAAGAGTGATATTCAATTACCCTTATTATTTCAGCATGCCAAGCAGCAAGAGGTGGTTAATGATTGCACAAAATTATCTAGCCTTTTAGGAAACTATACTCAAAGTTACTGGAACCTTACACTGCATATCAGCAAGACCCATATGAGGCCCACTAACAGCAATAAAGCTGATGGAAGGCCAGTGACAGATTATTCACTTGCATGGTAAAACTTGTATTTTTAAGCCTCTTATTCATACCCACATACTTAGTCCTGCGGGACATTTTGCAGGATGAAAATTTTCACCCAGAAGCAAATCTATTACTCTCCCCAGTTGAATTTAGAGGCTTTTTGTTCACTATACAGAACTGGCTATTTTTCAGGGAAAGTTTTGGGCTGCTGATTTCTCAGATTCTATTGCAGCACTTTGGACTCAGAAGTTGACGGTGACCATACCCATGGTACCCTGACATCTTCTGTCACTCACAGAAAAACAAACAAAAGATTGAAAACTCAGCTGTCTTTCAACCACTGATTCTAAAATATTTGCAGTAGAGTTTTCACTTGAATGGGTATTTCTATTGCCATGGAAAAATGGCGTCAAAGATGCCAAGGTCTATTTAAGTTGTGTAGCAAGACAGTACAAACCCATTCCCTACCATATCAGACCATGCAAGAAGAGATGTGGCAAATAAGAGCTGCTGTGAGAAATTACACATTTGATACTTATTTTTACTAGAAAGGTCTTGGCTGGTAACTTTATGTCCTTCAGAAAAAGCATAAGGAAGATGATTAAATGCTTCTGCATTTTGTTATAGTACCAAACAATTGCTGAACTTTGTCAAACTGGTGCTATAAGTGGGCTGCAGGTGAAACTTTCCAAGACCTTAAGTCTCTGAGGGACATGTACTGATTAAGATGTATTGAATCATTACTTATTCAGTAAGAGCCAGTTAAGTTCTTCCTGCTAAAAATTCCAGCAAAAAACATTGTCTTTAAGGCTTAAAGAAATTATCTTCCTTTTAAATGAAAAGCTGTCTGCTAAAACCAAAGATGGTGTGATGGGTACCCTCTTGCAGATTCAAACCACTATCCAAGTTCATAGAGAGTCAGGATCCCAGTTAAAATGCAGTCTCATACCTTTTACCAGTACTGATTGGATCAAATATATGTTCTGTAAATATATATCTGTCCACTGATGTTCATGGCTTTGCCTCAGTGAATACCAGGACTGATTCTGACCTGTTTCACACTTAACTAAGAAACAATTTAATTCCAAAGCCTTTATGGAAAAAGACTAAGTCTAAATGGACTTTTAAAATGGATTAGTTAAGAAATGGGAATTTTAGTCTCTGTTTTGGGCAGTCTCGGGATTCACAAAGAGGACATTGGGATTTATATTTATATTTATATTCCTCAATGACAGACCTACTGCTTATGACAGATAAAAACCAGCTGCCTCCTCATGGGTCACAGTGAGCACATGGAAACAAAATACTGCTTTGCCAAGCTTACTTGATTATTGCAAAATTCGTTTCCCTAATATCTCTGTTTCCTGTAGCAGATGATGGGGAAAAGTGAGACTAATCAGCTAAAATGCTTTCTTTTCCACATGAGGATTAAAATTTCATGGTGTGCTTTCAATTCAAATATTCTTGAATACCTACAGCTATAGCTTATTGAATAAAACGGGTGTAAACTAGAAAAACATATGGGTTTACTCCTCTCATTAATCAGAAGAATAAATTGCATTAAGATGTTGATGTTTTCCTAGAACAGAAAACAAATGATTCTGTGGATGACAAATAGGAAGTAACACCACACTGCTGCAAGTTTTGTAGCAGCGGCCACCAAGACCTGCAAACATCAGAAGTAAATGAATAATCACCAACAGAGCAGAACAGCCATCAGACATAATGATGGAAAACCTCCTTTCACACTCACAGACGTCAAGTTTTCTGTGCAATTAAAAGTTGGCAGAAGCAAACAATTGGCTTTAAAACAAGAGAAAGAAAAGAACCAGGCTTTTTGCATCTGTAAGTGGACTGTGAGTGAATTCCATTGCTCTGCTCAGAAAAGGGAGCAAACAAAAGCATATGCTTTTGCACCGTTCAAAAAAAATAGTATAAAAAAATAATCAAAGTATTTAATAAATCAAACAAGAACTATCCAAAACATTAATTTCCTGCATTTCTTTCAAAGCAGAGCTAGTAACATCTCTCAAAAGTGTCTTTAGATTTGTGTCCCTCTTGAAAAGCGTGCAGAGACGTGGGATCCAGGGGTTGTATTCCTAACTGATGAACAGCAAGAGCAGGATAAAGGGGGATCACCAAGTGTCTTCTTCAGTGGTACCTATTTTATTCTGCTGGAGTGCTGTTAATTTCTTAAGCATCACTCACACAGGTGAGATGAGAATTGGTTTTTGTCCTTTGTGACTCAAAATCCTTTAAGCACTACTTGACTTAGTATTTTATTGTGAACTACTTCTATTTCCTGAAGGAAGTTGCCAAAGAAGATGGAGGACATTATTTGGGTGGCACCTGGTAGGAGATGCTGACTGAAGAAGGGACAATGTAGAAAGAGAGGAAGTGTTCTGAAAGCAGAGAGCAACTGATCTTCTCAGTGTCACAGGGTAAAACCAAGACAATGGGACTTTACATGGTGAATCCTTGTGAATACTTTTCCTTCTATCTGGGCTTGTAAGCTTGAGATAAAAACTTTGAATTTGTCTGGTTTCATTTTTGTTCTCATTCTAAATTTCTGGTAAATTCTAATTTCCACATCCTAATTCCTTCCAACACCAAGTGGATAGCAGTATTTAATTGATCACCATCTTTAAATTATGTCAGCCATTCATGCTGAGAATGTTAGGCAAATAAAAGTCATCTATCTCACCACTGAGCAAGAGGGTTTATGGCTGCATTTTTCTGTGCTCTTGATGGTTTTATTTTTATTATTAGGAAAGAAGATAGAATTTTAATTGAAGTCCTTTCCATGGAAATGAGAATACATGGAATTCTAGACTATAAGAAAATAAATTAAATAGTACCTTTCAGAAACATTTTCTGATTTTCGCCATTCCAAATGAAAAGATGGTACTGAGAGTCTTTTAAGCTTTAATGAAAAATTTCAGGCAACTTGATATTTCAGAGTTAAAATTTATCAGCATAAATCTCCTGAAACACTATGGAAAATGTAATTTTATGACCACTCTTCACCACTGCTTTTTAGCTGTATTTTAATAGCAAGGTGAAAAGCAATCTATTGCCTTAGCACAAATTACTTTTCTGGGTTGGTTGGTTTGGCTACTAGTGTTCACTGAAGGAAGTTCTAACACGAGTGGCTGGCTATTAGCACATCAAGGTATTGCTGTGTGGGAAAGCATTTCAACACTTGAGCGTTTCATTGAACTGAAACCACAAATTAAAATGGTATTGCAAGTTGAGCTAGGTAAGTACGTAATGCTGGAGCAGATAGGAACACTTAGAAAGAAGGAAACTTCTCAGGAATATGAAAAGATTAGGTTATTTTCTTTGCACCAGAAAATTAGGCAAGTTAAAAAAAGAAAATAGAACACAAAATAAAATATTGTCCCCTTACCTCAAGAGGGAGTCAATTTGATCAATGCAAGATCAGATCCAAAGGTTCTGGGCATCCTGCCACAGGGACATCAACCACCTTCCACCCTCTGTTGCTAGAGACCTATATAAATATTGGTGAAAGTTAAACAGAAAAATTAAAAAAGTAAAATTTCTTTAGAAAAAGTTTTCTCTCCAGTTTCAGACTGTGAAGTTTTTCAAAAGATAGGCCCTCAATTCATCACACCTTTTCTATTAATCTTTTGGATTAATCAGGTATCATGAATAATTGGCCTGTCTTTGTTATGTTTGAAATAGGAAAAGAAAATCACAAAAGGAAAAGGCTAAGAAGGACAAGGGAAAAAACCCCTTAAATTCAATAGAAATAAAATGCAAGAGGGGATGATGATGAACCTGAGATTTTAAAAACTACCTGAATGTTAATAATTTGGGCATCCTTGCAGTCAGATTGCTTTGTGGGTGCATTGCCAGGACCCATGAGAAGAACAACTAATTGTCCAAGCTCCCTGGCTCCCAGTACTTGCCCTACAAATTCTGACCCTGACTTCTGCCAGCACAATGAGGGAGAAGGACATGGTTCTTCATCACTCCCAGCTCACTAGAGTGACAGCTCTGTCCATCACGCAGGTATCAAGACAACATTTTAGGTATTTGAAATTCAAATATTTTCTCTAGCTGCTTCTGTGCTAATTTATGACCCCAAGTAAATACCTGGAGTTCAGTTTCACTGTTGAATTCTCCATGGATTGCCTAAACCAGGCAGAAACATTTTTCCTCAGCTTTTTTTTTTTTTTTTTTTTCCCAGATAAAAACCTGAAAACTACTTTTATCAACAAGTTTATGGGAAACATTTGCAGATTGAGCTTGATTTTCTGTAGCTTTTTTCATTTTCATTCAGAAAGGCATTTAAAACTCTAGCAAATTTTTATAGCATTTGCATGCTGTAAAACTAGACTCAGGTGGTGTAAACACACAACCAACCTGCTGGCTTCGACCTCTCCTGTGGAATGTGATTGTTCTATTCTCACTGTATATTTAACAGTATGAAAACTCTACACAAAATAAATTTCTTGTAGGCTCTGAGCTTGGTTCTCTTATTGGAAAAATAGTAGTGTAATTTCCCTGCTACATGTATAACACTTTCCTTGCTAAATATAAATATGTATATATATTCAAAACCATATTTTCTATATATTTACATCCAATTTTTTACTTGTTGCTAGTGGATGATGTAATTCCTTACTCTATGCAATAATTCTCTTAGTAAAAGTACCTTGCAACTACTTTAAGTTTTTCTCTATTCATTTGTTCAATGCAGCACAATAACTTGTCCTGCATAAGTAGGTTACTAAACTACACTCACTAGAACCATAGGCGCCAGGGCATAGAAGATAAATGGCTCCTCTGCTCACCTAAAACAGGGAAATCTGAGAAGACTAAAATCAAGGAGGAGCTTCCTACTGTTATTTGCTTCTTTTGTCAATATATCTGGAATTTAAAAACAAACAAACAAAAATACAACACAGAAATCTCCCAACCCAACATCCTTAAACATATCTTGGAACAGATCCTTCCTGATTGCTGAGACAAATCTTTTCCCTACAGGGGTCTCAAGAGAGAAGAAAATTTGCACAAATAGTTTAAAGTTTTAGATCTCTTACAAATTTTAATCTTGTACAAGGAAACTCCTAGAATTAAGAGAAATTTGCCTGTGTCAGGGCTACCTCTGGGTGCCCCAGGAAAGAAAGCAAAAATGCTGCGGCCATAAACAAGGCTTGTGTGCTTCAAAACAGAGAGCTACGTTTCTCATTTTCATGTGTTCTCACTTTCATGTATGCTTATTCTTGTTCTTAATCTCAGCCTCAGGTTCTCAGAGCTGTAGCAGCACCTTGGCTCACCTATATTTCCTGGTGCTCTCTGTCAGGCTTTTGCATCATCCAGAAATCAATCAATAGAAAAGTAGTTTGGTATTTGAAGTTAAAATTGTTATTCATATCAATGGCTCGGAGACATTTGCTAATGAGACATTGGTGCAGAAGATTTAAAAATTTTAGCCACGGGCTTTTAACTTCAGAGGAACTGAGCAGCAGGTGATTTGATGTTGTATTTTTTTCTCCTCTTGCTTTTATGCATGCTGAAGATTTTGAAACAAAGATCTCTTTAACATTAATACACTCAACAACTATGGTGGCAGTCAGTTTTTCTCTCAGTAGTTGCTGGTTTACCACCATGAAGAACTCATGTCTGATCCAAGCACCATCAAGTGTCTGCACCATCAGTTTCCCATGTTAAAGCCATCTTGCCCTCATCATCTCTAATTCCTGTGTGATTTAAATGTGCACTTGGCACTGTTGACTCGGTGGTCTGTGCTGGCAACCTGGGAGCCAGTCTGGGCAAAGGGTGACAATTTGTTCCTGTCCTGCTTACAGGGGTAGGTGCCAGTTTAGGACTATGTGGGTGTAACCAAACTGTGTATTCTACTCCCTCTGCACCATTTCTGAGGAACTGGAAATGATGGGTCATTTTCAGGAACTGCCCAGTGCACAGCCAACACCTCTACAAGCTGGATGTTAAATGAGAGAAAAAGGCAAGCCATGCAAGGCAGACTAATGTTTCTTTTTCTTCACAAATAGCTCAGCTGTAATAACTCCTCCCTGGGGAAGCACCAGCACACTTACACCCAGCCTGAGGAGTCATCTCTGCTCATGGGCTGTGGTGGACTCAAGGGCACCAGCAGAACGGGCAGCTGCAATGATTTAGACCATCAAGGACTCCTAAAATATCTCATGATTCACAGTGTTACATCTTCCTTTGTGAAACTCCCCACCCTGGGGGAGGTACTGAGCACTCCCACCTGAACCTTAGTATGGATAAATTTTTTGGCTTGGGGACTGGGGACAGCACCATTTGATAGATCCAGAGGTGGATCACAATTTCCCAGGACTGTACCATGACTCTGACCAATAGGTGCCAGGTTGTATTCTGATGCTGGGGATTAAAACCAGTTTTCTCTGTGCTGTTGTATTTTTTGTAATCTCTTCATTAAATTGTAAATCTAAACTGTACTGTCTCTTGGGGTGGCTGAGTGGGGTTCAGTTCTCTGGCCAATTTACTGTTAGACCAGCCTAGTTCTCAAGCTCTGAGCAGTCCTCAGCTGTCATTTTTAGATGTTTCCTGACAGCCATGGTGTGATGGTTCCTGTGAAGATCTGTTTCCCTGAGGCATACACATTTTCCTGAACCCCTGTTTCTGATGCCATTTTCCAAAGGAAAGGTCTTAGTATTTTTCTGGTTTTTCCTTCACCCCACTTAAGTGCTGGGCTAAAGGCAGAAATGTTTTTTTCCTCATGGACTTCTTAGGTTGCTCATTTTATTGTTTGAATGCATTTTCATTTGATGTCATGACAACCAGGCAAAATGGACTGCTGTTGTCATGCTTGATTTACAGCCTGGATACTGAAGCAAAATGTAGCTGAAGTGACCAGAATAACTGATGATCATTAAAGCCTGAGTGATGAGGGGCCTAAGGAGACACCTGAAGGATAGTTTTCAAGGGTCTCTAATACTCCCATGCTTTCTGCCCCTCCTGCTGCTGTGCCACCCAGCAGCACCACTTTCTCCTGTCATCTTTCACCTCTGTCTGCTGCTAAGATCTCTCTCCTAAATTAAGTCTGGTCACAAATGAATGAAAGCATTCCTTAGCCCAACTACTCCCACTGACTTCAGTAAGAGTAATAGCATTTGGCTTTATATATCAATAAACAGGGGGGGAAATGGTGGAGTTGGAGATATATTTTGTGTTTCATCTTGGCTGTGAAACAAATATGCATTTTCTGGTAGTCAATTCATATTATATGAACTACTAAAACAAGTGTATCAGATGACAAGATCTGCACACAGGCTCATATTTGTGGGCAATAAATCAAGCAGAGTGAAGAACTGTGTGTTGCTGTTTCAAGGGAACAATGATCATGCAGCCTCAGAGCTTGCTGTAGGATTAAATCCCTAAGTTCTGGGAAAATAAACACTTTTTTGTCCCAGAATTCATCTTTTTGTCTCATTATTTATTTGCAGTTTGTGTATGGGTAGACAATAAGGGAATAATGAACAGCACTGAGTTGCAAAGAGGAGCCTTCCAAACTGGGCTGTGTTACTGTGTGGATGTGACAGCTTGAGAGCAGCAAAACTTTGGTGTCTTGCTTGACCAGCTATATCCCAAACGAAGGCCTGGATACAACCTCTGCAAGAGGGGTTTGGAAGCGATGCAAGGGGAAGGTTCTTGCCTCATTTGCCCTTTCATTGCAGGAGCTGGGATAGTGCACTAAGTGAACTCTGCATTTCATACTGTGTTTAAAGGGGGAGTCAATGCTTACTTTTTAGTCCAACCTAAACTCAAAATCCACTTCAGTCTTTTGACATTACATTAAAAATATTAAAGCAGAATTTTCTATATGCCTTAGTTAATAGCCTTAGCCTTTTCCCCATCCCTTAGTTAATATAAGTTTTTTAATAATTTACCAAACCTGTTCAGTTCCCATGTTAGAGCCTTGGCTTCTTGTAGGAAGTGTGAAAAGGCACTATCAAGGTAGGGGCAGAACTGTATGCCACCATGTCCTTAATTATTGAAAGGGATTTTGCTTCCCCTCAGTCTTGCATGATTGAGTTAAAATTTAATAGGAGCTATCTGTCCCCTGAACATATTATTTTTCATAAACAACTTTGTTTAATGGCCACAGTGACCAAGGCAAACTTTTATATTGAATATCCATCTATTCCAATGTTCTCCAGTACAGAAAAGGAAAACCTCTCCTTCTGAACTGCTCAGTAACAGTCACTTGGGTATCTCAACACCAGGTGAAAATGCTTTGGTGGTGTTGCTTTCCCATCAGGTAGCTCTATACAAAATGGTTTGACTGTGATTTGAGAATTCTTGTCAGGCATCCTAGCACTTTCTTTCCACACTTACAACTGCAAAAAGGACTGCTGTTTTCATGTTTTACTGCCCATGTAAAGAGCTGTATGTAATCAATGGGATTACATACAACCTGGGAATTTGCACTCCATTCAAACATAGTGATTCTCCTTTTTTAAAAAAAATGTAGGTAAGTAAACAGCTCAACATTCAATTCAGAAAAGAGACACTGCTGCTTTTGAGAAAGTGATTGGCAAGAGGAAATGAGAAGAGGGATATGAGCAGGAGAGGAAAAATTTTGTCAGGGCCTAAAGGCAACATAAAGCAGGATTGTTGCTGAGCTTTATAGTGTTTAGTAATTTATAATGAAACTGCATCACTTAGTATTTCTAGGTGACTCATCTCCCTTAAATTCCTTGGGATGTATACCAAGGATGTATCCTTGGGATGTATTCTACCACATGGAAGCCTCGGTGTTGTCTCTCCAAGTTCATAATCTTTCTGCTGTATGCCAAGCAAGATATCTTGTGCTTTCCTTTGCAGACCAAGATTATCTATCCATCCAAAGTCAGCACCAGCCTCTGACATGCAGTAGTGCATCATTAACAGGGTTATTAAACTGCCCACAGAGCTAGGAGCAAGACAGTCATATCTCTTGATACTGTTGAAATCTATAGAAATATTTTTCACTCCAGGAATTAAGCAGCTGGCTAGACTTTCAAGAAAGGAGAGTGCTAGGCCAGATATTTGGTGGAAACTGATTTAGGGAAGATGTGGATGAACTTGGCATCTTTGTGGCCTCAGATGCTTTTAGATAAGCTTTGATCTTGGCACTCCATCATGAAATTAATTTTCCTGGGAGACTTCACAGAAATGCAGAATTAGAATGCTATCTGCTTTTCTAAGGTCACATGGATGACTAGCATCAAACTTTAAAACATTTTATCTTTACAACTCTAATTAAGAAAAAAAACACCTTAGGTTAATTGCTTACTTCTAGATATATTAACTGCTGCATCTATTTATATATGAAAGGTGATGATAGCAACAGGAAGGTCGAGAAGTAAAATAAAAATTATAGAGGAAGTTCATACCAAAAATATTTGTATTCCTCTCATTCCCTCAGGAAGAAAGCTTAGATTGCCAATGTAGGTACTAGATAAACTGACACAACTATTTATCATTTAAATGTGCTATTCTCATCGTTCTAAACCCCCAGATATTAATACAAAGTCACCTCAACATCTGTTAAAAATAATGGCAAATGTGTAATAAATATTTTCGACAATGTAGTTAAATATGTTTTTTAAACATTGCATCACTTATTTAAAAGTCCTGTTCTACCACAAAAACACTTCATGTCCTGAATTGCACAAGCTTAAATTTGAATAAATGACAACACTGAATACCACTGAGGCTGCTGAAGAAGCCTACTCAGGAAGCCCTTACATAAAAAGCAGGGATCACATTTTATTGGTAAAACAAGATGACCAGGAAGAAAAAAAGCTTGTATAGAGACACCCACAAGAAGTACTATGATTTCATTAATATGAGACATAAGACCATGTATTTTTCCTTTTAATCATACAATTTTTAGTTCAATCATTTAGTGACTTGTTCAATCTGTTCTCAGTTATTAGAGGATCTGTCTAAAGATGTTTTAACATCCCAAGGGCTTACCTTAAATATGTACTTAATATTTAATAAAATTGAATCAGACTACCTGCAATCCTTCATTTCCATACTTAATGTGTACAAGGCATCACTTAAGTAAAAGGAAGCAAGGGGCTGAAGGATGATAATGAGTCCATTTGCTGCTGTTCCATTCTGGTTTGCACACGTACTGTCAGCATTATGCTTGCTCACTCTGGATTGTGCCACAAAGCCATTTCAAAAAGCTTGGAAAGAGCATGACTTGCTGTAAACATCAGGACAGGATGCTGCTAACTGCAGAAGGGTAAGAGCATTTTTAAAACTGGGATGCAGAAACTAATATTTCTGGGTATGTGCTCTAAACAAACAGCACTTGCTCATGTAGACATGTTGACAAACTGGTTCTGCAGAAGGAAAACAATGTTGATGTGCCTGATGTACTGTATTTTGGTGTTTTCCATTATGATTCTCTCCAGGATGTAAAGCAATGCCTTCTATTGTTTCACCCACATAGTTTACCAGTGTTAATCCACAGACATCTGCAAAATCACAGCTGAGGTGCAAACTGAGGCATCCTTTAGTTTAGGATTGGGCACACCAAAACCAGGGATGGTGAGACCAATCTGCTTGAATGTCTGCCAGGTCAGCAGGTGAGGAAATCTTTGAACCAGTTAAAAGACATCACTTAGAAAGCCATTGGCAGAGCAGGCCAGAGCTCACAAATGATTTAGTGACCTTTCATCCCTTGAAGCACTGTCCCTTCTGCTTAAACAAAAGGTAGCTTTTCAGGACACGATTGCGAGAAATTTGTACTTTTTCTACTTTTCTGCTAAATAAGACTTCATTGCCTTAAATGCACAGAACAAGCACTTTGGGAAAATGGACCCATTACTTTTTTGTTGGAAAGAATGGAAGAATCTGAAAAATGCCCAGATCTGCTCTGCTAAGTGGAGTAAGGAGAGTAGGCTTGGTGAAGAGCTTTAAAAATTAAAATCCTGTTCATGGTATGATGTACCAGTTTGACACTAATGAAACATAGTCTTCTCAGGTTAACTCTGGTTCCATGACAATCACCTCAGGTGCTTTTCCTCCAAGAGTTTCTGTGGGTTTTGCCCCATCCAGAGATTTTTTTTTGTGAGTTTCTCCCATCCACAGTTTTATCCTCTTTGCTTAATTTCTCCCAAATCAGAATCATTCCTTGCCACAGTCTTTACTGCATGACTCTGCAAAATTCATGTTAAGCAATCTTAGGATCTTTCCTGAATATAACCTTCCACTATTTTGAAAGTGACTGCCACTGTATTTGAATAATCTCTTTACATAAACCAGTATTATCTCAGAAAGCATGCCGTCCTGCAGCTATGAAATAATTTTATATGTTTCCAATTCTGCCAAGAAACCCTAAATGGAATATTTTTACATTAAGGCAAGACTGTAAATTTTAAAAATAAATAAGGCTTGAATTTGGAATATAATTGCCCAATACCCTCTCTAAATCTCTTAAGTTGACACAGTTAGGGGCTCTAGGAGGGCAATGGTACTGAGTAGATGACAGTGTTTTAAAATTTATTGTGAGTTCAACTCAACTGTGCACAGAGGTATAGCCACCATTTCTGCATGCATATGTGTTGTCTGCTTTTCAGAACAACAAAGGATCAAGGTGCTGCCCAAGCTCAATAACTAAAGGTCTGATGACATTTCCTATGGGCTTAATTTTAGCCTTTGTCTTCTAGCTGGGCTCCACTTCAGCTGCTCCAGCCTGACCTACAATTTCAGCCCTTTTCCTGGTCCCCATGGCTGTGTGATATAGTGAGACTGCCCTCAGTCAATTGCCATGGCAATGCATTGGAAGGCAATTGCTGTGCCTTCCAGTGCCAGCCTCAAGGTCAGGGTGCTTTCTGGCTGGGGAGAGTGTGGGGGTATGCCAAGGGTCAGAAGCGTACCTCTAATTCAATTTCTTGTATTTTTTCACCAAAAAAACCCCTCCTGTCTGTGAGAATAGCCATGCTACACGTAGTGAGAAGGACAGGCTGCAGAGGATGTCCAGGGCACATCAAGATCCCAACTGCCTCCTGATGAATAGAGGCATAAATAGGAATAACCCTCTGTGGAAATCAGTGGGGTTGATTTACCCTTTTGTTGACAAGAGGGGAATTATTCTTGTACCCAGGGTGTTGTTAGTAACACAGGCATCTGTTTTATAGCCTGGCTCCTGGCTCAGGTCTGCAAGCACTGTAGAGCTATTGATTGAAAAAGAGAGTATTGTGCCTTTGGTCTCATCTTCTCTAGCTTTGTGATTTTGTTTCTGTGTTTGTTTTGCAGACAGCTAAATCCTTTCCTCCCAGTGCCACTGAGCCCTAGACAAACACTATGGTATTGGGATACCACAAAAAATATATATTGACAGTTTAATCAAAGGGGATAGGGATGAGCTCTGGCGTGCTGCCATGGTCCCAAGCTATTTGTTTCCTTTCCTTTCCTTTCCTTTCCTTTCCTTTCCTTTCCTTTCCTTTCCTTTCCTTTCCTTTCCTTTCCTTTCCTTTCCTTTCCTTTCCTTTCCTTTCCTTTCCTTTCCTTTCCTTTCCTTTCCTTTCCTTTCCTTTCCTTTCCTTTCCTTTCCTTTCCTTTCCTTTCCTTTCCTTTCCTTTCCTTTCCTTTCCTTTCCTTTCCTTTCCTTTCCTTTCCTTTCCTTTCCTTTCCTTTCCTTTCCTTTCCTTTCCTTTCCTTTCCTTTCCTTTCCTTTCCTTTCCTTTCCTTTCCTTTCCTTTCCTTGCCTTTCCTTGCCTTTCCTTGCCTTTCCTTGCCTTTCCTTGCCTTTCCTTGCCTTTCCTTGCCTTTCCTTGCCTTTCCTTGCCTTTCCTTGCCTTTCCTTGCCTTTCCTTGCCTTTCCTTGCCTTTCCTTGCCTTCCCTTGCCTTCCCTTGCCTTCCCTTGCCTTCCCTTGCCTTCCCTTGCCTTCCCTTGCCTTCCCTTGCCTTCCCTTGCCTTCCCTTGCCTTCCCTTGCCTTCCCTTGCCTTCCCTTGCCTTCCCTTGCCTTCCCTTGCCTTCCCTTGCCTTCCCTTGCCTTCCCTTGCCTTCCCTTGCCTTCCCTTGCCTTCCCTTGCCTTCCCTTGCCTTCCCTTGCCTTCCCTTGCCTTCCCTTGCCTTCCCTTGCCTTCCCTTGCCTTCCCTTCCCTTCCCTTCCCTTCCCTTCCCTTCCCTTCCCTTCCCTTCCCTTCCCTTCCCTTCCCTTCCCTTCCCTTCCCTTCCCTTGCCTTCCCTTGCCTTCCCTTGCCTTCCCTTGCCTTCCCTTGCCTTCCCTTGCCTTCCCTTGCCTTCCCTTCCCTTCCCTTCCCTTCCCTTCCCTTCCCTTCCCTTCCCTTCCCTTCCCTTCCCTTCCCTTCCCTTCCCTTCCCTTCCCTTCCCTTCCCTTCCCTTCCCTTCCCTTCCCTTCCCTTCCCTTCCCTTCCCTTCCCTTCCCTTCCCTTCCCTTCCCTTCCCTTCCCTTCCCTTCCCTTCCCTTCCCTTCCCTTCCTTTTTTTTTCCCCTGATACTTCTTTTTTATACAGCTTGTTTGCTTCCAGACTTCTCAACAGGTGCCACTGCTGTCTCGGTGGCTGTAGGTGCTGCTTGACAGGGTAATGAGAAACCCCACTGAGTAATAGAACCTGAAGAGTCATGTGTTGTTCCACAGTGTCTCACATAAAAGAATCTATGTGAGGACTGTGGAACAACACAAGACTCTATACATAAAATGAACTTTATTCATAAAATAAACTCAAAATGAACATGCTTTCAATCCTGCCTTTATGCATAAGGAAGAGATGTTTTTATTTTCATTTTCCGTTTATCCAACTAAAAATAAAGATGATGGGAAAATGGATTTTTTTCCCAGAATTTCCAGTATTTAGGTGTTTAGTATTTACCTTTGGGAATATTAAAAGATGAAATAGAATCTTCTATCACAAAAGTGATATGAAATTAAATTAACTGAACAATTTTGGAGCAATGAGTGCTATCACAGAGTGCCATTAGATATGCAGTTCAAGCAGTATGTCCAGAGACCATGGGAACCTCAAGTAGATGACAACAGCAGCCACAAAGCACAGAACAGCTGAAATAACCTCACAGAAATTAATGCTGAAGCCTTGCAGACAAATTATTTAGTTTGGATCTTCTAGTATAGGAAGAATAAAATGTACTATTTTTATTTCTAATTTAAATAGTAAATCAAACCCAGGATTTTCTTAAGGAAGTTTTCAACTCAGTGGAAGCTAGGTGTCATTGGAAAAGCAATTGGCTTGAATCTTTTTTCCTGTTCAGTTAAGAAGCATATTACCCCTTTCTTTGTCATGCTCCAGGAGAACAAAGTCTCACTCATGCTTCAGCCCACCCTCAAGAGGCAAACAAACACTTGCTGTGCCAGGACTCAGATCCCATAACAGATAGTAAGGGGTTTTTTTATCTTTATCAGAAAGAACTTAGTCTTTGGTTTTTTCCTGATTCCTTGGACACAGCCTTGGGACTTTATAAATCTTGGACATCACCCAGCTCTTGGAAATACAGCCAAGAGAGCTCTCGTTGAATGCATGCACTGAAGGCTTTCTAAGGAACGAGACAGAATTTACTGTCCCTTTCAGAATATAGTTTTTTTTTAAATTTTGCAATGTATTGTAGTATTTTTTCAGCTTTCTTTCAGTGTCTAAGGGATGTACACTTGTGAATTGTTAGAGGATGCTTCAGACGTGGGGTTGCTCACTGGAGGGGAGTTGCACAGACCCATGTGATGTTTCGTCTTTTCTTTGTCTCATAAGGTCACTTGCAGCCAACCTGGAGAAGCAGCAGGCCAGGATGACCGCAGTCCTTGCAGGTTTGTTTGCCAGGAGTCAGTAAGATTGTGATCTGAAGTTTATTTTATTTCTTTCTTTTTCTTTGTTTCTAAAGCAGGACCAACATGGCAGTTTCAGGCAGGAGTACTGTTCCTCATCATCCTTTCTGTGCTAGGGTGGGAGCACACATCTGCAGTGACAAGAATGACTGCAAGTTGCTTCTACATCTCTATTTTTTGGCCTGCCAGGGGGCTGCATAGCAGTCAGAATAGCCTGAAGGTTGCATTTCCTGGGGCACTGTGCTCTACTCAAAGAGCAGGTGTCTGACAGATGTTGGCTTTGTTTGGTGTCATGGTTCTTACTGCTCACTCTGGATTACTTAAAGCCCCCACAGAGCATTGTGCTTGGGTCTTTGATGGAGCCCCTTAGAAACCTGGTAGGCATCCTTTCCTGGAGAGGTGGAAAGTAGACAGCAATGCCTGAGATACTTTGTGCCCTTGAGCAGCCCACACAACCCTGCTGTGCAAGCTCAGCCTTTCTGCTTGTGCTACAGGGCTGCAGAGAGGCAACACAGCCTAATGGATCATCAGATAATTCAGATTGGAGGAGGCATCAGAAGGGTTCACATGCTTCAAGCTGGGCCAGCCAAGGTCAGACCAGGATGCTCAGGCCTCTATCCAGGCATATTGCCAGAGAGATTCGTGCACATAACTCTTACTTTTTTTTTTTTTTTTTTCTGAAAGCAGGAATATTTTCAGAAAAATAGGTCAAAAAAAAAACCAACAGAAAAATAGTGAAAATCCCTGAATTTTTTCCTGTTCTTTACATGCTTGCCTGCATATGGTCTATTTCTGCAACCTTTACTAAGTTGTACTTCTCTTTAGGTAGATTTCCTTTACAAAACTGCCAGAAATCTCTGCTTTAAACATCTTCTTCATTCCCCTCCTGGTCATGACAACACTTATTAATTTACTTTATAGATGCTTCATGTGGGCTGGAAACAGATAAAGAGACAAATCGTGATAAAGGCTACAATTCATCTGATAGTTCCAATAGAGTTTAAATGTTCCATATCTCTTTTGATTGCTATTCATTTTAGATTTCAGTACCACAGTCTATTTCAAATATGGAAATTTCTATAGGAAACTAGAGCACACCCAGGAACTCACTGCACAGGAAATAGTCAGCTTTAAAGATGAGGTAGCAGGATGTTCCTAGAAGATCTGACCCTGTTCCTTTCCATTAATGACATTCACACGGACAGGATGACTGCAGCACTGACATTTGAGAATCATCATCTTGAAGAACAGAATGAGAATACTAGCACAGGAGAAGGATGGTGGATGTGGCTGAAAAATATTTGAGTACAGGACATTAAAAGAGACCTTTAGGACAAGAAATTCTCCATTATAAACTTCCACTGTAACCTGATCAGGGATAACTGACTAAGGTAGACCAGAATGTACTTGTCAATGACACGTGTCTTACCATTCTTTGGGAAAGATATTTCCCAGTTCAAGAAGTCTAAATATCACTAAATGGACTGAACTCAGAAGATGTTAAAAAAATTCTGGCCATCTAGTCAGACAACAAGATACTCTTTAGGAGAACAGAAAATGATTAATGAAATGGAGAAAAACAGGCTGATTGTGGTGTGTGTTTTTATGTATAGTTTACATTATTAAATGCTTTAGCTTCCTGTGCTTTCCTTGTTTTTTGATTTTTCACTGAGTTAGCTGCACTTGAGCAAAGCCAGAAGCAACAAAAAGACCAGTGGGAGAAACTCATGTTTAGTAGGAATTCCCTGTTGAAATTAGGCTAGACACTTTGTATTTATCTCCATGTCTGTGTTCTCCTTTCCTTCCAAAGGTGTTGTAAAGCCATATTACTGAAGTCAAAGAATGATAATTGTTCGGATCCTTTGTGGAGAAGTTTTTTCCTCTTATGTCCCACTTCTGTTTTTCTTGTAAGTAGATTCAATTTAGACAGTATCAGATTTGAAGATTTGGAGTATTTCCTAAAAGCAGATCACAAACACACCTACGTAGTGTACAAGACCTTATTTCTGGTGTGGAGAATACTCCCACTTCTTCCCCTCCCACACTCATTTGTGACCCTCCTTAAATTTTCTCTCTTTGCCAGGGAACTATGTTTAATTACCATATTGTCATTCCCAGTCTAGATATTGCCTTCGCTGTCTGTGTATCCTTGGTTATTGGAAATCTGAGTAAATTGTTTGTTTATTTTTGGGATCATACCTGACTGATCTGTAATCCACAGGCTGCTCAATCATCAGGACTTGCAGGCAATTTTATTTTCCTTGTTTCCTTCTGTTATAGATTTCCAAATGATATTTTGTTTTGTCCATATTTTTACTCCTTTGCAGGATCCAGCTCAAGTTACTTTTTGTCAGTTATTGTTTTATATCCTTGTATGCCTTAACCTTCAAAATTTAGCTTTACTTACATATCTGTCTTTTTTGCCTTTCTAAGTCTTGTAAGCTTTTTGCTTATATCCTTATAAAGGATATTATATTATGTTTCAAATATCCTTTTAAAAGTGGATATTTATTTACATAATCATGGAATCAATTTTTAGAAGTTTTATTTCTGGCTGAGGTTAAAGATTTCTGTTATTTTCAGCTCTTCAGACAGCAATGAATTCCTTTCTCCTTCCACAGTCAAACTGCTATACCATCTCAGTCCAACAAATTTTGCTAATCAGTTTCCTTAGCTTGTCTAAATTTGCTTTCTGAAGTCCAAATCTTTAGCTAAAGATCCACTCCTATTTGTCCTTTGATTTTAAATCTAAAATGAATCACTTTTTGATAATTCAGCAGTTACTTTCTATTATTCTGTTCATTAGCCATCTCTCTTCTGATGTCCTTTACACTTGCTGGAATCCAACAGTGCTACATCTCATTGACTGCTTGCAATTGTGATGAAGAAATGTGCTGGCTAATATATCCATTAATACCTTGTGCTGGTATTGATAGTGTTCATTTTTTAGCCAGTATTTAGGAAATTCAGCCATCCCACAATGCAACAAGAGTCTGTAGTGTTTCTCTCTGAAATGGAATCAGACCTCTCTGTCACAATCACACCAGTCTGAAAGTGCAACTTCTCCACTTACCTGCAAATTCATCCAAAATCCACCAAGCATCTGGCCTTGACTGCTGCAGCACCATGTCCCCAGAAATTCCAGTCCCATTTCCTGTGACCTTACCTATATGTCACCCAGCTGTATCAAATATTGTAAAACCTCACTCCTGCTGATATTAAAATGATAAAATTCTTCTGCCTCAAAAAACCTGTGGAATGAGGGAGAAATTAAAACTTTACAGAGGGTCTTTTGGGAAATTTGGTCCAGGCAGAGCCCACAGCTGTACCATGACTGTGGTGTTCAGTGGTGGAGGATTGCCATGGATGTGTACCACCACAAAATAAAGTCAGGTACATAGCTTGTGCCCTGCATGGTTTATCTTCCCCATAGGAGATTGTATTGTCAAGTTAAGGTAGAGCAGAATAGCAAATGATTATTGTTCAGGAAATGCTTTTCCATTGATTGGATCAGTGTTTAGAAAATATAACTATTAAAAAAGGGCAGAGAAAAAAGATTACTTCAAAGCCTGATGCATCTGGATTTAAGACAATTCTAGCCAGATATTTTTTAGGATTTTACACAATTGTAAGGAAACTTAAGGAGTTTTGAAAAACCCTATAAACTTAAAATTCAAAGTTATTTTGGGAGATTTTAAGATGACAAATTAGGATCCCTTATGTTATGAAGCCTGGTCAAGTGGGTTTAGGCTTATGAAGACTGCCTGATTTTTCTATGCAAAAAATATATTTTTAAGTAGACTTCATGACTTTTAAAGTAGGAGACCTGCCATAAACTGTGAAACTTCAGAACAGAATGATGGAAACCCAGTAAAACTCTAGTGTTGTGGCCCCAAGGAGAATTAGATAATTTTCTTCAAAGAAAATTCTTTAAAAAAATATCAGATAAGCAAACCAAAACCCAAGACACAATTTTACAGTTTCCAAGGCTTTTTAAAAATGTGCCATTCTAATAGGGAAAAAGATTAGAACCCCACTGTGGCCAGGAGGATGAGACAGCCATGCTCTTTGCAGGCAGCCTAACATAATCTGTCACAGGCATTTTGCAGCACAGAGCCTGTGATCATTAAAGATCAAAATTACATTCTTTGGATGGTCTAATTTCTGTCTATCTTTGCTGTAATCACTTTGCTCAGAGCTGAAATTTCTTTCTTTCCCTTGTAATTTCTACTATGAGGATGTATTTGCTAAAGTACGAATGTGTGTCTGAGACTACAGTCTGCTGTAAAGCAATTGTCAAGTAGAAGTATTATTGTTAAAATACAGTAACTTGAGAGGTATTTCCACTAGAGACAAACAGGAAATACTGATTCACTGACTGGAAACCTTTGTCATTTTTTTCTTATTGTGGCCAGGTTGTGCTAGCTGCCTATTCACAAATTCTGGTCAAGCACAACCTCTTCCATTGTGTCACAGCCTCAAGAGTATTCTGACATCTCAGGCAAAAACTTCGCCTCTCCTAATCTCTTACATCGCAGAAGCATCTGCAAGGGCTTTTGTCAAGAAAAGCTGAAGTTCCTGTGTTCTAACTTTTCTTGCTTTGAGTTTTACATGCTTTAAAGATGATGAGGAATAAGTGCCATTTGACTCCTTTAAGGTTAAATTTCCAATAACCAGTGAAGGACAAATTGAGAGCTGAGAGTAATTACTGAGAGCAGTTCACATCTGCTCTTCTGGAAACCTGCTTGAAGCCCCTAATGATGACTTCAGATAGTTAATCCTTTTTCCAGAGACCAGTGAGCTGCCAGAGGGCTGGATTTTTTCAAATGAGAAAACAAGTCAGTTTTGCAATGAAAGACTGGGTAATGTAAGGAAGAGACTAATTAAAACCCATACTGTAAATTGCTTCAATAGCAGAGAAAGGGCTCCTCTCTCATCAGCATCTTCTAGTTGGCTTGTAATATTAAAAAAAAAAAATATATATAGCTTTCATTAGGTCATAGAATGGTCTGATATGTAACTTGTTGTTTACGTAATGGGTACCAAGTTTGCTTTAGCACTAACACTGTAAATTGAATACTCACATAGACTGATATCAAGCTTTGCCTGAGCTTTCACAGGCATCTTTCTTCTCCTTTGCCCAGTCATACAACCCGTAGAGCACCACTAAGGAAAGCAGCAGTGAATGGTGGTGTGGACAGGAGGCTTGTGGCCAAACTAGTGCCTTGTTTGGTCCTTTCTGCATGAGCATCTATGTTCACTGGAAAAGAAACTTGTAAGGGAACTTTGCATCAATATAAGAAGCTCTGGGATAAAGTTCCTGTGATTTAGCTGTGGATTGATTGTGCTGTTGCCATACTTTCTCATTTTGAATCTTCTGATTTCTCTGAGGAGTAATTTTACATTCCAAAACAAGTCTTGTATTTTTAAATATTTCAAAATTTAGATAAGTGTCATCCCAGATAATGATTTCATAGTAGAAAAAGGAAATGTATAAGAGACTTTCCAATTGAAGCTGCTTAGCACAGGAGGGCTATAGTGACATCCTGACCAAGACACTTCTGGTTTGAGAGTTGGGATATTTGTCGTTCAGGAACAGAGAAAGAGTGAAGGCATTCAAAAGTATTAGGTAAAATTATGGAAAGAGACAAACATAAAATTGCCTGAAGTTTGTACTTCTCCAAAGAAAAAACAGGCAAAAAAATTCTTTCTTTAGCTTTTTGCAGTCTAGACTTTCTGTGGAGCTTATGTCATACTTTTGTCACAACACTAAATTTGGGTTTCCAGTAATGCCTGAAGAATATTAATAATCAAGAAATTATAGCAGTTATTGATTATGATTAAATAGAAAAGTTTCTATAAGTTCTTTTTTTTCTCATTGTGATAACTGAACACATGATGTTTAAACTGAGAAGAAAGAGGCTGACCAAAGTTTTTCTGCCTCCATGTTGCTCACATGTAAAATATACCAGAAAAATGTAGCATATTTTTATGGGCAGTGTGGAGTACCTTCTCTTTCTAGTATGTGAAACATACTAAATTACCATGTGAAGGAAAAAATACTGAGGTCATTATGAGAATTAGTGGCAAACAGGGTTTTTTCTCTGACAAAATGAAGATGCTGATCTGAGCCAGGCAAGAGAAAATCCACTGGCCTACATAGCTGGAACCTACATTGAAATTTTCTGTCTTTCTCAGCAGCATAGCAATTCAAAGGGGTTTTTAATGTTTGAAACAAATTTTAAAATTTAAAACATGTTTTAAAATTGTCAAGTCTAGTCTAGACATAAGCTTGAAACTGATTGGGAATTTCAAGTGATCTAGAAGTCACAAGTATCAAGTAATCTGGAAGTATAACCATAACAGCCAGAAGAGCATATGCTCCTAATCACCTCAACAATTTGGAAGGTCCCAGACTCTGGTCTCACAAGGGTTTATGATATTGTTTACACAGCATTTAGTGTGAAACAGGAGCAATACTTGGTAGAATACACCTAATCTTATTTTAGCTGCACAAAATAAAGCACATAAAATAGGCTAGTTGTTTACACTCACAACATTAGTGTAAAATGACTAATAGAAAGGGGAGAAAAAACAATAAAGCAGCACATGAGATTTTTTTCAAATGAAGCTACTTATGTCTCTATTTCTTATTTCTCCAGATGCAGAAATAGGAAAC
The DNA here is from genome assembly GCF_050655825.1 of Lonchura striata. NCBI lineage: Eukaryota > Metazoa > Chordata > Aves > Passeriformes > Estrildidae > Lonchura > Lonchura striata. The sequence continues at coordinate 64,841,582 of NC_140705.1, read as the reverse complement.
CAGAGAGAGTTCTGTTCACCAGGAAAAAAAATGGCACATCATAACCAGATCTAGTCAATCTTTATTGTTCATTTTGCACTAGAAGAGCAGAGGAACAGGCTCATTTTGAATTGACCTCAATAAAATCAAATGCACTTTCAGAGAGCTATGGACTACGAGCAGGCTATTCCAAGGACAATAAGAATGCATAATATTTTTTGGGGAAAAAAAAAAAGGTAAGGATGTGATTTTGGTTGTGGTCCTTGACAATATGCTACTGAAAGACATTTTAGAGTCAGCACTGATAAAAATTGTCTATCATGTGAATATTGCGCAGTAAGACAATCCCTGGTGAGTTATAGAGGTCAAGAACTAACATTGAGCCTGTTGTTTCTTTTTTTAGAGAAAATAGTTGACATGTTGTCTTCTGATTGCCAGGGAGAGAGACAAGAGTGTTAAGTTTGTCCAAATGACTCAATTTCCAATTTTAGGAACATAATATTTGTCACTGTTTTAGACTACTTTTCTCACTTTAACTAAAATGAAGTGTGTTAAGATACTTTTGTCTCTGAGTTTATGAAGTCAATGGATGCTTAGAAATGAATGGGAGTGAAAGGTTGTAGTATCAGTGCTATATAATACTGCCTTTAAAAAAAAGCACTGACACTTTACCTTCTTATAAGAAATTATTTTGTGCTGTTGCAAATATGTGAAACTCACAGCTAAGATGTGTACCTTCAAAGATAAACAGCTGTTATTATCTTTACCTAATCGGGGTTGTTTTGCAGACCGAGACAAGAGAGTAGGTTCTTGTAAATGCTGTCTGCGTATTCCCTCCCAATACATCCCTTCAAAACCACTGAACTTGCCACCAGCTGCCAATTTTCATCAAGAAAAGCCTCTCATTAAGTTCACTGAGTGCTCACAGAACTGGGTCTGAGTTCCTCAGTCTCTGGCTGGATCAAGCCCTGCTCTGCAGTGTCTGTCTGTCATGCACCCACATTGCTTCAAGGCTTGTGCTGGTCACCTGGCGGGAGGGAGGGAGGGAGGCAGAGTGCTGTGATGTGAAGTTCTTTTTGCAGATGAAAATGGGGAAGGTGATTTGATTTCCTATGACCCACTCTTCTTCTGATCTCTCCTTGCAATTCCAAAGCTTGTTGAGATTTTTTGAGGTGCCCAGGGTGGTAAATGTTGGACAGGAATAATTGTGGATAATTGTTAGGCTGAAACTCTTTTGTGCACTTTTTGGAATGGCAAAGAGGTGGTTCTTAATGCCTCCCTTTGAACAAGTTGAAAACACTCTGTTGCCTTACACTTGCTATTTCAATAACCATTTTTTAACTCACTATCTGTAGGATAGGAGGTAGTCTCTGAGTCAAGTTACGCTGCTACAGCCTGGGCTTTTACTGCCACATGGAAACACGAAGGATGGATCAACAAAAACAATTACTGTTTTTTTATTGACACAAAAACCCACTAGTTTTCAAGTTATAGGTTGCTTGCTAATGACATGGAAATTCTGAAAAAGCTGCATGAAAATAGTTTACTTGCAGAAAACTATAATTTACACCAGCTCTGTTACTAATGTAGCAGTCTGCTTTGTGAATGCTCCAGGGTAATGGGATCTTCAAATGTATTTGAGGGTCTAATAATCTGTCAGAGAAGATAAATCTTGAGTAGAGTTTCTTCTGTGTTGACTGGCAAACCTCTCCTGCTCCAACATAGAAATTTCAAAAGACTTTCACCCCAGCCTGCCACTTAAGTCAATGATGATAAAACTAGATCAGTCTGTCTAAAGGAATTATTTTTTTTCATTCTGAAGCACAGGATGACACTTTTCTTTTATTCATTTACAGGCTGAACTAAATGACACTCACATCCTTGTTTCAGTGCACTGTGTTGCTCGAGAGCTTAGAGACTGAACTCACATTACACCACCACCCACCCCTGTAGCTGCCCAGAGTCATTTCCTCTGACATGCACCAAGCTGACACACGAGCCAAAGAGTCAAAGACACACCAGTCAAGAGCTGATCTTTGTAGAGATATTGATAAGAGGTGTTAAGATCACTTTCTCCTAGCATAAAGGATGCCCTGTCAGCTCTGAGAAATTATAATTGAGTAAAGACTCAGGAAATTCAACGTATCAGGCAGAAAATATATTCCTCTGTCCTTTCAGGAACTTAAATATGCTGCAGTTTGCTTTTGTATGGGTTGCCACTCTTCTTCAAGACAGCAAGCAAGGTGGTTGACAATACATTGCAAATCTGCATGAGGATCCCTTGAAGGCAAGAAGATATTCACAGAATATTGAATATTCCATTTTAAGCATCCCATGGGGGCCTGCTAGACCTTAGTTACTCCAGTTCACCTATAACCCAGAATGATGTCTTTGGTACTACAATGACATTCAGTGTTTACTTTATCCTTGCTCAATAATAAAAAAGTAACACTTAAGAAATACATTGAGAGTTCCTGAATCAGATGAGTGCTTAGATTTTAGTTGTAATCAAAGAAAATGTATTTCAATGCAGTGAGATGACAAAGTAGCTCTTCAGAGATCTTCCCTTGAGCAGCTACCTCATTGTGAGATGATTATAATGGAGGTTTGCCCATAGCCATCTGGTCTTCTGGATTTTGGAGATCTTTCAACTTCTTCAGAATCACTAAAAGGTAAGGAACAGTTTCATGCTAAATGTTTGAAACCTATAGCAGGATGGAGTCTACGAATATTTGATAAATATATACTCTAACTGGTAACAATTTTGGTCACTTCAACACAATGCTCATTCTTCTGCCACCTCCCCTAGAAAATAATTCTTCTTTATGTGTTCACTTATACTATTCCAAAGCTCAGGACCCAGCAAGACTGATGGGTGCTGGATGAGGACTTTCCACTTTCCTCAGTCAACTCTGTAGCTGAACCATCCCACCAACCAGTGGAGGAACTGCAGTCAAATCTTTCAGTCAGCTTTCTTTGTGCTGTGTTGATTTCCCATCAGATGAACAGAAAAGGATCATCTAAAATCCTTTCATAGAAAAGAGGATTTAATGCTCTGTCTTTACAAAATGCTATAGACTCTTCAGTGTGGTTAGACTGACCAAGGGAGTCTTCCTTGTTTCTCAAGTCAGTGGGACCAGGCTACCTGTGATCCCTTGTTTTGCTGATACAGGTTGCTTACTTTGTCCATTATATGTTCAGCCTGGGGTGTCAGAAATGTGGCTTAAATCCCAGGCAAGACTGACAGATGCTTTTTTTTTTACTTTCTCCAGTGATGAGGGCACCATTTTCCAGGAACATCTGCACCTAATCAATTCTTTGCCATTCACTACTCCTCTGGCACCAGCTTGGTCTCTCTGGTATTCTGCCTGCAACATGCAGCTTAATCTCCTCAAAAGATGGGAGCGCCTGAAAATCTTTAGTTTCTCTAAAGCCTTTGGCTTTAATATAAGATACCATCATAAAATTTAATGGCCTATGATATTTTAGAAGCCTGACTGGATGATCTAATGAGTCCTTCTGGCTTTAAACACTGAACCTCTTGGATCCTCACTTTTCCAATGACTTCTTCATATAAAATACAATTTAGAATAAAAATAACCTGATCATTTATCATATATATCTTCTTAATGGAAAGAAATTATTTCAATGAAGCAAAATCGCAGGAAAAGGAATTTTACTGGGACATCTATGGGTTCAGTTGAGTGCTCCTTAACCCAAAGCCTCATCTTGTATGGAGGATTGGAGCCATTTCTCTGTGCTGAATCAGAACTTCAGGCCTGTATTACCGGTGATGTATGGAATGCCCTTATCAATAATAATAAATAAAAAGAGCAGAGCTCATTTGCTCAGTAAGAAAAACAAAACAATTTCCTTGCTAAAAAAAGTTCAAAGACTGAGTAATGTGAAAGTCTCTGGGAGAATAGTGAGGAGTAAATGAAAGCTTCTAAATAATTATAACAACAATAAAAAAGTTGGATTAAAAATTATTAAAAAGGACAGCTGAGCTAGGAATTAGAAAATCTGGGCTCAGAGCAGTGTATCTGTACTGAAATGAGATGTCAATAGTTTTTGGCTGTTTAGATCCAAGTTTGTGACCAAACTTGTCTAAAGCTGTCCTCAGCTTGGCAGCAGCTCTGCAGTGGGGACTGCAGGGTGCTGGGCTGGCTTCTGCCAAATCCTCTGTGCAGCCAGGACTATGGCATGGGGCACAGGGCATGGAGCATGGGACATGGGACCCCTGTGAGCATCCGGCTCAGGGCATGGCTAAAAATGTGTCCCTGGACGGGACCAGCTCCTGCAGGAAATACAGCTGGTGCCCTGTTCCATTCCTGCTCCTCATGCAGCTCAGCCATCAAAGGAGCACTCAGAAAACAATTCTTCCTCCCTCCAGGATATCTGCTTTTCCTTGCAGAGGATTTTAAACCTAAATTAGAGCCAAGAAAATATCCATAACACTGCAAAGCAGCATGCTGTCTGTGCTGGGATACTGTGGGAAGCAGAGCCCCTGTGGAAAGTACCCGGCAGAGATATGGAATTTTGGTGTGGCATCTCCTCAGAGGCCCATTTTGAAAAGGGTATATAGAGAAAATAATTAGATTATTGCGTGAGTTAAGTAGCCCAGCCTTTTGTCTCACTGTTTAGGCCACTGCCTGAGAGGTGATTGGTTTCCTTCCCCCCACCCAGAATGAAACCAGCAGGAATTAAGAAGCAGTGCTTTTTCATGTACAAATCACTGTTTCCCCTCCCTGCTCCCTTTGCTTTGGCACCTGTATGAAGCACAGGTAGTGCAACCAGTTCTGTGTCCTCTCAAACTTGTGTGAGGTTTAGTTCCCAAATGCCTGACAAAGTTACTTTTAGAACTTTGAATTGCTTCTGAACAGTCTGCAGTGTAGTCTTCATCTGTGACTGAGTTCATTAAACAAATTATTGATCTTGCTCACCAATGTCATAAGGAACTTCATACTGTGATGAATTTGAAGGATGATTTTGTTTTGATTTGCTGACTTCTGAGTCACTCTTATAATTGATAATACAAGACATAAAATAATTTTTTATTCTTGTCTTATATCTTTTGTGTATTTAGTTATTGTGTACAAAGTCACTGAGTCACTAAATAACCCAAAATGCAGTAAGATTTAATTTTTAAGAGGACAGTCACTCATAGATGTATTCCTGCCCTTATTTTTCTGGTACATCTATGGTAAGTAATAAACATTAATAGCAAGAGTAAGTAAGTAATAGTAATAATAGCAAGTTAGAAGAAGAAAGAAGATAGAAGAAATAAGAAAGAAGAAAGAAGAAAGGAGAAAGGAGAAAAAAGAAAGAAGAAAGAAGAAAGAAGAAAGAAGAAAGAAGAAAGAAGAAAGAAGAAAGAAGAAAGAAGAAAGAAGAAGAAAGAAAGAAGAAAGAAGGAAGAAGAAGGAGGAAGAAGAAGGAGGAAGAAGAAGGAGAAGAAGAAGAAGAAGAAGAAGAAGAAGAAGGAAGAAGAAGAAGAAGAAGAAAGCTCTCTTGACCTGGAATATGGTGAATAATGTCACCAGTTGTATTACCTGTGTTCCCTCTTGACTACAAGTTGACATAAATGACCTGAATAAAATATGTAAAGCAAAGATAAATCCATTATTTTTCTTTGTCTATTTTGTAATAGACACAGCTTGCCACACAATTGTTTGCTACTGTTTCCAGCATCTGCTGAATGATATTTGTATCTTTTAATTGTCTAGGACACTGAGTTTAATCGGTTATTTAATTTGGTGGTACTTATTCTAATTTTCTACAAATTTTCTTTAACCTTTGCATGAACTTTTCTTCCCTCTCCGCTCTGCCATTTGGAAAAGAGCAGAAAATCAGCCCTTTTTGTTTCTTTATATTGGGATTTGCGTTTCATCTTCTTGCAAGAGATTATATAATATATTTTGCCTGTTATCCTCTTCATGATGGTATGATGATTGATAAAGAACATTTCTACCATAGGTGTGCACATTACTTTACAGTTTAAATACCATCCTGCTCATTTGCCTGCTGTGCCATGACATTCAGAGGATGATTTTTTTTTCCTTTTTATAGTATGTTTCTGCATTTTATCAATTATGGTGATTAAAATACAGTTTCTGGAAAATAGCATGCATTGCTCAGCTGAAGAATTTTGAGAATAAACAGCATTTGGATATTCTTGAATCACAGCACTGATGCAGCTCAGCTTGCACATTGAGTTGGTGCCAAAGTGACTTCCATGGACTTCCTTGTGCTGTGGGAGCCCAGTGCTTTAATTTCTGAGCTTTATTCAATTAAAATGCACAGTATACATAGTTTGCTGGTTTACCTGAAAATTAAGTCTCTGTCACATCAGCTGGCATATAATTTTGCTAGATCTGTCAGAAAGTTTGGAACAGGGCAATAGTCCCAATATGGAGGTGAGGTGACAGCCCCTTTCCCCTGCAGCCACTGCCCATGCCAGGACAGAGCTGTTCAGCACTGCAGGAACAGTAGAAAAAAACATTTGGCTAAGAACACTTACTCCTTCTTAAAAATCTGGCACTCTGGCAGGATGATAATAACCTGATACTGGTATCATGCACATCTGGAAAGGCACCTTAGGATGGCATAATTCAGTGCTGCTACCAAAGAGATTGTACCACTCAGCCTCTTCCCTCAGGGACGGGCAAATATTTTATGCCATCATTCAGTGAACTACCTATGGGACTGAAGTGGCTGCAAAATTACTTGAGAAACACCTTGCTCCTGGCCATATTCATTTTCTGAGCAACTTCACAGCTTGACTGCAAATAGCTGTAGGGGCTGAGTAGTGTGGGCATGAGAAAGAGCTGCTGGGAATGGGAAGTGAGTAGGATGCCAAAAAAATAAGGACATTGAAGCCAGTCCATGTGGTAAGTGGAATCTGGGGTCCTTGTGTATAGAAAAGCCAATTCAAACCAGAGAAAGACAAGGGGGATGAGAGCTCTTTGTCTTTGCACACCTAGGAGCTTAAGTTTCAGGCAGGTCATGAGGCTTTCTCAGAGCACAGAAAATTAAGCATATACACAGAATTCTATGTAGAAGCAACGTTTGAAATGTTCTTGCTTAACTATATTTCAGTTGTAGTTTAAAGTGAAAAAAAAGGGAGGAAAATACAATTTTCTGTATTTCTACTGAGAATATAAGCACAAATTATGCTTCTAATTATTTATGACCTCCCAGCATGTAAGAACATGACAAAAATTATTTCCATCACTTTTTCACATTAAGCAGCAGTTAAAGACCAGGCAACTGCTCTACAGTTAGGACCCAGAATTTTCAGCTCACTGCATGAAAAAGGGCTGCCTACAATGATTATTCAGTGCAACAAGAGTAAAACCATTTTATCCATACTACCTCCATTCCATTAAAAATCTCTACCTTAGCTTTAATTCACTCAGGTCAGTTTGCCTCATCTCTTTAAAAATTCTCTCCTCCGCAATGTATGATGTGGATATTCTTTTTATGGAAAAAGTAATTATGGCAGCTTTCCAAACCACACAATACCACTGTGCCCTCAATTCCTAAGGGCCATTCCAAGAATTTCTTTCAATTCAGAAATAGATTACAAACGTGACATAATCTTTTTGACTGAAATTGAGTATGTAAATTTGTCTGGGGAGCCCCAGTTCTCTAACAGTTCCATTTCTGAGCCCCAGTGTCCAAATGTCCCAGCAGGTGAGGAAATTGGTCATTTTGGTCAATCCAAGCAAAATGGACCCAGCTATGCAGGTGGTGTAAACTGACTCAGCGGTCACAGGAGTGATGCTGATTTTTGCCAGCTAAGGAGACTATCATATTTATTTTGCTTATCTGTGAAGACCTTTTCTGAAATAGTTTGTGCTGATTGTCTCTCCAAGGCAGAAACATGCCAGCAATTGAAATTAGCCATGCATAATGCATTTGAGGTAACACTTGGGTTTATTGCCTCTTGGTAAGTTATTAAGTTTTTATTGAAGCATATTTTGTATGAACATCGGTATCATCCGTGTGCTTTGTACCTAATGTGTTTCGCTTCTTTAGCACATCTCAGTTAGGGGTTCTAAAGCAGGCTACAAACACTAATGAGCCGAGACTCGCAGAGCTCCAGTGAGGAAAACAAGCAGCATCATTGCAGGGCCGCAGGTCAGGATTCTGAGGGATGGAGAGGCCTCCTAAAGACAACACAATAAAATCCAGATGATGGTTCCTGCCCTTCTGTCAGCACCTTGAGCCCTTTTCCCCTTTCTCCCAGCAGTGCTATAAGGAAGGAATGCAGCTTGACTGTGGTTGTTGGCTGCATCCCCATGAGAAGCAGGATGCTGGATGCACCCAGGACTGGCTGGACATCCTGTTTGGTGCCCCCCTACTCCTGGGCAGAGTTGGCCCCTCTGACCTCACAACCCTGCCTATGCCCATGCTCTCTCCTTTTCCTTTTATGCCAAACTCTGTGATTCCTTGCCTGTGGTCTCAAGCATGCTCTCGTCAAAGTCTTCATCACAGTGTATCTTTCCAGCTCCTGGCTCTTGGCTTCAGCCCTTCCTGCTCTGATCCTGCTGTTCTCCCCCTAACAGCAGCACTTGGGGGCTCCCTCACATACCACACCCTGGTATGCATCCTTGCAGCTGTAGTACAGAATTAAAGCAAATCACCCACAAGTGGGAGATCTTTTCAAAGCTCTTTTTCAAGACACATCACCTCAGAGGACAGTTCTGCTGAGACCTAAAAAGTATGCTAGTATGCTCTAAGTGTAAGGGCTAAGTGTTGCTGGAAATCTTTGTCCTTTGTCACATGCTCTGCCCGTGGGAACTCATTAGGAGTCAAGCAGGAGAGGATCTATGCCACCAAAGAGCAGAGGGACAATGCTGTGGGGCACTGAGATGGCCCCTGCCTGCCATGTCCTTGCCGGGGTCCTGGGGCTGCTGCTGCTGCTGGTGCCACTCAGGCACACACCTGAGAGGAAACCACAAAAGCAGCAAGCACCATGTGTATCAGTGGGTCCCAGGAGGCTGCTGTGCCTTCTCCAGGGCTGCCTGATGCTCAGCAGGGATCCTGGTGATACAGAGCTGGCAAACACGTCCCTGCAGCTACACTGTCCCCCTCCTGTCTCCTGCCCTCCTCAGTGAGACCAGGGCCACAGCAGGTCCCGGGGCAGTGTCAAAGGTGGGCGCTGTCATGCAGCTTGAATTAGCCACTGGCTGCACGGGGCTGAGCCCAGTGCAAAGCGCTGGAACAGATGGAACAAATTAACAGCCTTTCCTCTAGTATGGAAACAGAGGAGAAACTTCCATTAAGAAACTTACTGGTGCTTTCTTACACAAACTTTTTCCTCCTCTGACACTAATTTTTTTTCTCCTTCAACATTGTGCCTGCCTGCTATTAACTTTAGAAGTTTCTTTCTTTTCTGTAATGGGTACTTCCTCTACCAACCCACACCTGCCTCTTGTCAGGAGATGTCAGACCTGCAAGATGAAATATCAGGTCCATTGGAAGAAGTTTCTTTTAACAAAACTAGAGTTAATTGGAGGATACCTTAATATAATCTTTAAAAGACTCTCTTCCTCTCTCATTTTTGTGCTCACACACATTCGCACATTTAGATGTTTATGCTAATGCTTCCCTGGATCCCTGAGAGCTGATTTTTCTTAAGAGATTAAAGATGAGTTTCAGTGTGCACCACCATTATAACAAGTCAAACACTTTTTTACTTCTGGAGCTTTCAGAAAACCTCTCAGTTTTTATTTTTATTTTCTTTTGCTGAATGCAATGATCTGTAGAAGCCTTTAAATGTTTCTATCAACTCTTAGGCAGTCACTTCCATTTTTTCTCTGTTGTTAGTATTTTCCTCTAGTGTAGCTACTTCATTCAGTGCCCTGTTGGGTTCCTCAATCCTCAAAATTGAGATCTGCCACTTCTCAGCACCTCTGATCGTCTACTCTGTAAGAGATTCTCTCCTTTTCAGGCTGAATGTAATCTTCTCAATCTTCCTTTATCAAGATTTAAAAATATGAGTGGTAAAAGAACACAAACCAGCCCTTGTCTCCTGAAACACAAAGTGCATGTATGTAGATATTTCTGAACTTTTCTTCCCCTTACAAAAATTCTGCCACATTTGGGCATTCCAGGTTCACCCACTCATCCCTGATTGCACCCCCAAGTTCCACACCAGAGTTTAATGGTTTGTTTATCTATGTAATATTCCTGAATGAATGGTTTATATAAGTCCATGTAACAGGGACAGAGAAAGCACTGTTTGGATTCCCAAACCCTAGTTTTGGTTCTTTGAGATGGGATAGTGAGTGGTCAGCGTCTTGCTTTACTCATTTTCACTGTGTAATCTCAACAAGGGCTAATTGTGCAGATGCTTGTTCTACCTAGACAAAAAAAAAAAAAAAACCACCAACTTTTCCTTTTTGTCCTTTTCCTTATTCCTTTTATATTTTCCTTTTCATTATATTTGTTTTTCTCTTTTTCGTTCAAATGCCCAACAGTGGTGCAGAGAGGGGGATTTCAGAAGTCTGGTAGTGATCTCAGTTCATTAGATGTTTCCAGGGTTACATTGGGAAAATTTTGCCAGCCCATGACAACTTTCACTCCAGCACCAAAGATTTTTTACACTAATTGGTCAGCACAGATCAGCTCTGTCTGGACACTCAATTTTTTAGTAGGCCAAGTATTTCAAATCACCTGGTACAATGAACTCTGGCAGATATGAAAGAGGATGAATTAATCCAATGGAAAAAAAAAAGTTTTATGAAGAAAGCAACAGCCAGGTTAGAATTGTGGAAAAGAAAAGAGAAAGAATGAATTTGACAACAAGTAGCACACTGGAAATGAAGCTTGTTAAAAAGAGAGAGAAAGAGAGAGAGAGAGAGAATTAATTTTTTTTAAAGCATCCCTGTGGAAAAAACTGGTACTTTCCTTGGGTTGATGCTGCCTAATAATGTTTCACAGTGTACAGTGTGCCAGTTCTTCTGTGCCTCTTGTTCTTTGTCCCCATATATCCATGGTGATTTGAAACTGGTAGAATTTAAAAGAAAGTGCTTTATGTAATTAACTGATTTTCAGAAGCCTAAGTTTCTGTGCCAGAACACTGAAAGAGAAATCAAATTAGTTCTTCATATGGCTTGGAAAAAAATGGAAAGCACCCAAAAAAACCAAAAAACAAAAAACAAACAAACAAACAAAAAAAAAAAAAAAAACAAAACAAAAAAAAAACTGAGGCTGCATATGGGCTGATATTAAAGCTCAGGAAGTCCCTGAGCTGTTTGCCCATCTATCAATGAAAGCAGATCTTCCTCTAGTGTTCCACGTCACATTTAAAATTGGAAATCTGCATGGAAAGAAGCCTACAGAGAACTAGAGAGACTATATATATACACATATATATATATATATATAAAGACACGCACACACACATACACACACACACACACACACACACACACACACACTCTTATTTATTTATTTACTATATATTGTGGATCCTTTATGCATGTATAAAAATTATTTCACAGATGATCCATAATGATAGTGTTAAAATAAGAAAGATGATTTAAGTGTTCCATCCTTGATGTTTTGAGATGTAGCCATAGGACTCTCCTTCTCAGCAGTGGTGTAGCAAGAACATAATGTTTGATTTCCAGTCAGTCTTGGGGATTATATCCCTTTTCATAAATTAAAACACATAGGGACCCAAGCATTTAGGTGGTAAACTTCCAGATGCAGAGAGCAGCAAGTCTGCCTTGCCTGTCTGGCATACTACTTACAATAAAAATTTCTGTGAGCTCTCTGTCAGAATTGCAATGAATACTTTCTGCAAACCTTTTAGAAGCTTGGCTTTCTCAAAGCAGCTGGTGGGGCAACAAGCATAGATAGTTAGTGATGCCACAATTTGCAGCTTCCAGTTCTGTACTTCCCAGTGTGCCTGTGAACTAATCCATGGGAATACAACAGATCCCAACTCTAACTTCCATCCAACAACTCTAACCACTTACAGTTATGTGTTGCATTAGTTCCTTGTCTTTGTTTCCTCTCTGCTGAGGCATGCTCTTTACAAAGTCAATAAAAAGTTGATATATTCAGTGGTGGTATATTTAGGAGCCTTAGAGAGGATGGTGAAAATGACATTTTCAGACCAATACAGGATTCTCTCCTCTAGATTTCAGACAGTAAGTATTTTCCAACCCTGTCCCTTACAACTTCAAATGAGTAGCTGCTTATTCCAGCTAAGTCCACTGAGTTTTGAGTTCTTACTCCTAGGAATTCAGCCAGACAGTTCTTTTTGCACTCTATTATAAACCTCACTTCAGCCATGAAAATATTTTGTGTCACATAACAAAAGAGTAGGGTAGTTCAAGGGTGAATTGACAACATTTCAGATCATTTTAGTAGCAAGTAAATGTTTTCAGTGGAAATGCTCAAAGTGATTCTAAAAAATTGATGGCTCCACCTGCTGCAGAAAAGGCTTTCCTACCTATCACCAGTACTTGCCAGTCCAGGATACAAATGTGTACTCGGTCCACTTTAGATTTTAATCTACTGCTACCTTAATAGGACTTCATGAGGCAGCTTCTGTCAAGTGATTGCCTCTGAATATGATTTTCTTTAATATATTTTTTCCCTTTGAAAAAATATTAACAGCCATTTCTTTGATGTAGGTTGCAACTTCAGGTCTGCTGGTTTGACAGATTTACAGGTTTTACTTCCTTTACTTGTTTGCAAACTGTGTGTTTTATCCTTTCTTTAGTCTGATTGTATCCAAGTATCTGCAACTTCTCCAGAAGCATTCACTTTTTAGAATTTTCGTAACTTTTCTTGCCTGCCCTGGTTTGATTTCACCTGGTTACTGGTGTGTGGGCGTTTGGAATTTTAAGGGTGGCATTTGCCACATGCTGAATACTTGCTTGTTGGGAATTTTGGGGTAAGTAACCAGAGGTAAAGGAAGAATTGAAATGTAAGTAAGAGAGAAATGAGTCGGGAAAGAACAAAGGAGATTTAAAAAGACCAAAATAATTTATTTTTCTTCTGCGTACATGCATTTTGTAATAGATAAACAGCTGACATGGACAAGAAGCAAAAGGGCCCTTCTTGGGGTGGATGTTTGAGGGCAATGAGAAATACTGGCAAATGCACTCTGAGGAGGCTGGTGCCAGAGCAATTTTGCTCAGCCGATGCCTCCCCAGGCACTGCTCTGTGCTGATGTGCGATGGTTTCTCACCACAATGGGCTCAGGGAGCATTGTGACAGAACCCATTTCTGCAGTCAGTCCCATATGTCTGCCTGGTGTTCCCAGCTTACCAGAGACCTTGGCAAAGGAAGATGCAGACAGCATCTAGGCATTTATTCTCTTACAGAATCCTTCTCCAGAAAATTTCTATGAATTTCTTAGATAAGATTCTGGGTTTTTTGTAAGGGAAAATTTATGCATTTCTTTCCTTATCTGATATATTTTCTGTCAATAGCTTATGTTTACTTCAAGCCAGGCACTAAGAAACATTTCCTGCTGAGACTATCTGGCCCAACTCTGAAGAGCTCAGTCATTTTCCATCCCTTTCAAATGATGAGAAATCTATAGCAATAGCTTCTTGGAGAGAACAGTGGAATTATCTAAAAGTATTTTGTTATCTACAATTTCCCCCAACCAGCTGTGATATTTAAAAGACGCTAGTGTCTTGCTAGGCTTCCCCTGCCTCTCCAGATCCTCTGCCCCATGTCCCCTGCCCAGCCTCTCCACCTCTCCATCCTTTCAGCTGGGAGTCTTTAGTAAAGACTTCGCAGTAAATTTGTGTCTTGAAAGTTGCAGCTACAAACATCTTCTGATCCTGACAGCAGACGAGTGCAGGAGCCAGAAGCATATAAATCACACCTCCTGGATGCTAACTTTTCTTTGTTCTCTGAGTTTTTTAACTTCCTGCATAAGCATATTAAGCCAGAGGAATTGCCAGCTGTAGAGGACTGAAGTGGCTTTCGTCTTCAAAGTTTTACTGCTACTTGTCATTAGTTATATCAATTCAAAAGGAGAAAAAAAAGGAGACCTTTAGATACATTGGCAGTCAAAACCTTTCCTGGAATATTAATAGAGGATTATATGAGATTCCTCTTCAAACAGCCAACAGATTCTGTTTTCCCTGCAATAAGCCAAAAGACATTCCCTCCATAATGATCCAAAAATCATTGTGATAAGATTTTAAATATTTAAATATTTACAATATGAAATACAAAATAGGAAAAAAATCAAACCTAAGGTGAGCTTTCTTCATAACAGTTTTTGTTGATAGATATTAAAATGAAGTGCTGCAAATCCCTCTGGAAGGTCTTCATCCTGCAGAGACTGAGGGTTTGAAGAGGAAAGGAGTCCAAGCAAAGTCTCCATGTAGGCACAATGATTTATATGTTCAAGTCCAGTTTTCAAACTCCCATTTTTTTTCTTGTATTAATAATTTCTTTTAGTGTATGCATATTTAAGTGCAAGTCCTTTTTTTTGGGTGAGAGACCTTTCTTCTATCCTTGATGTAAAATTATGTGACTCTTCTGCAGACACCAGAACTGAATGGTTCCATGCTATAATAAAATTAGCTTACAAGAAAAGTCAGTATTAGAACAGATGGTACAAGTTTAGCCCAGAAAGTCTGAGGAATGTCATGGTTTTGTTACAACACTATGATAGAAAATGGTAGCAGAAATATTACTCATACTTTCTGTCTGACACTCTCTATGTGATTTCCAAAAACCTCATTATGGAAATATGTATTCAGCATCAAGACTTGTATGAAAAAAGAAAAAACATTAATACATTTTAATAATAAGCCATCAATAATAGCACTAAAGTTTCCAAGGAAAGGCGCATTATACGTTTTTTTCCTTCGTGTGAAAGGACTGAGCAGAGAATAATGTACTACTGAGCAGTAAATGGAATGATAAATGCCTGCAGTGTTGTTCTGTCACTTTATGCTGACTAACACTGATTGAAAGGTAGCTTCCAATGACAGCTGTAATATTTTAAACATAGGTAGTAGCTGTGTGTATTGAGTACACAGGCTCACAAAGACACCTTCACTTTTAAATTGCCTAAAATCCTAAAAGCAATGAGAAATTTTTTAACTAAGCAGGTGTTTACTTCAAGAAAAGACACTCTGAAAAGAGATTAGATTCTCTCAGAAAAGTTACCTTAAGTGCAAGTTTCAGAGTCTCTGCAAAATCTTTTCCCTATGACAGAGGCAACACTGTCTTCTTCTTAGGAAGGAAACATTTTGCAGTCCAGGGCAGAAAAAGTGAGAGCTCTGATGTGTTAATCAAATTGTTGATTGATAATACTTAAGGCACATCCAAAATCTTTTGTTTATCTCCCATGAAATGGAGACAACTGGTTGTGCTCAGGTGATTGAGAAGTGACATATATCACCCTAGAAAAATCCCATGTATTTTCTTTCCTGGAGGAATGGAAAAAGAGTAAAGCTGCATAAAGGCAGGGATTTACAGGAATTTAGGACTTTAAAATGAGGGTGATTTTAATGAAAAAGCATTATGTCTGCACATTCATGTGCTTTTATGAAAATATTTCCAAAAGAACAATTTATATGGCATAAGAGTACTAATTTTCAATCATAATTCCTTAGAGTGTGATATCTCTGATACAGAGTTCTTCTTCAAACTGTCGTTTTCCTACTTTTTTTTTTTTTGGCAACAGCTCATTTCATTGGTGTTCTGTATGTGGAAGGATGCCAACAATAAACATTGATAATACACCTGAATATACAGAATTGCTGGAAAGGCTCACAATTCAATTCCAGTTTTTATGTGCTGCTGCAAGTAAGGAAACATCCCATTGAAATGTTTTCCATGATGAAACCTTGCCTCCAGCTTGAATCTCTATGGAAAACCCTAACCAGCCTAAGAGGGTATTAAAAGAGTTACTGAACATTGTTTTCTGTCAACCCAGAGCAAGCGCTTGAACAATAAAGTGAGTTCATATGTTCCCCCAACTTTTACTGACCCCAAGGGTGATGTGAAGTCTCATCCTGCTAGCCCTGTAGCAGAGGACACAATAAGGAGCTCCTAGAGGCCATTTAAGTCTAGCTGGAGACTGTCCTCTTTTTATAAACATCAATAAATCAGCAGTAATGCAAGCAATGAATTCACATCATGAATCCACATTTACGAATTTGCATTAATGTGGGATAATGTCAGTGAGAAGCAGCACAGGCACTAGGTCCCTTAAGGTTATGTATACCCTTGGGGCTACCCAATTTTATGTATTTCTATTGGCCCTGAGAAGGTATCTCGGATTTCTTCTGATAATAGTCCCAACCAATTCCATCCTATAAATCATTTTACATAAAACTCTGAACTAGGCTTGACATTCTTGTTTATGTTCTAGCAAGTACAACAGAGGAGCTTAATGTATAATGAAAGAAAGGAGTGTCTGAATCCCCCAGTTAGAACTAGAAAATGACTTACTGAATCTTGCTTTCTTACACATTTAGATTGTAGGAGTTTTTCACATGAGGGGAGGATAGTTTGTTCTAAAGTGGCTGTCATTTGAAAGTTATTTAACATTAGGAATAATATAAGGTAATAAGTCTGGCAGAGTTCCCTGCCAAAGATTTTGATTTATCTCATTCTCATTACTCACTTGCAGTTTATGTCATGTTTTCCTGAGTTTCCTCATATTTCAATTTTTCCCTGTCAATACCTCGTATCTCCAGCCTCCTCTTGGCTACAGAAATGATATCAGCAATGGGAATAAAAATTGTTTAGCAGAATAAATGCTTTGCTATGAGCGCTTGGACTAACATCCAGGTAAAAGCTGTGGTAGATGTTCCTTGGTGTAATTTTTTTAACAGTTTGACAGAGATGGTTGTTTAGTTATCCAAATCCCAGTTTTCATCCTATCCTGCACAATTCCAAAATAGTCTTTCCTCAGAAAGTCTTGCTGAGCAGTGCCTTCCAAACCTTTCTGACTGGGCTTTGCAATAATTGAAAAGCAGTGTACAGCTTAGCTGATAGCCAAAACTGAAGGTGATGCTTCCAGAGCACTCATCCAGGGATCTGGATTTACATAAGGACAGCTTTGCAACTTCACCTTTCCTTTTCTAATTAACCCCTGCTTGCATTATACTTCCTACGGGATTACATCACCTGTTTTATTGATAAATTTTGATAAGCTTCTTATGTTGATTAGAAACAAAATGTGATGGTAGTCTAGGGAATCTTTAATGTGGCAAAGTGTTTGCTTTGTGAATCTCTGCTTTGAGAGCTGTGTAGGCAATGCTTGGGCTTAGCAAATACAGAAGCTATAAAACCTTAATTGCTCCTTCCAACACTTAAAAAATAACTTCTCTAACTATTGCACTCTTTGCAACCAATTATATTCATGGTATAAGTGGAAAACATACTTTAAAATAATATTTCCCTTTACTCATTTTCATCTTCAGAATGATTATTAGCTGCATTCCCAAAAAATAATCAGAATATACATTAAAGAAATACTTTGAAGGTTTTTGTCCAGGCCCTGCTCAAAATAGGGCCAACTTCAATGTCAGAGCAGGTTGCACAGACATATTCCCAGCTGAAATTTGGAAAGAATAGAGGTACCCACATTCTCTGGGCAATCTGTTCTTGCATAGGACCACCCTCATGGTGAATATTTTCCTCATATCCAGTTGAAATTTCTTTGCAACTTATGACTGTCACCTCTTCTCTTCATTGTGATTTTCTGTGAAGAGTCTTAATTTTCCTATTCTCCCCTTTGGGGAGGGGAGGATAGCAATTAAATCTCCTTTTGTCTTCTCTTCTCTGGAGTAAGCAAACCCAGCTGTCCCAGTCTGTGATCTTACATCATGTGCTCCAATCTCTCTCTCTCTTTGTGATGCTCACAACATTTATCACTAGTGATACAGTAAGTAAGTGAATGCAAATCAATTTATTTTTTTTTGAGTAAGATAAAGAGGTAATTTTTTGCAGTGTTTTTATGCACATTTATATAGAAAATAACACAGCTAATGGAACTGGGCATTGAAACAAAAGGAGGGAGCAGAGGTGTCACTGTGTCCCACTAGCCATTAAGTCCTGATCCCCTGCACTATCCCTGAGAAGCCATAAACATAATATGAGACTGTAGATCCATTGGACCTTGTGTTTTTGGACACCCTAAACACAGCAGTGGAGGAAGCAGAGCCCTGACTCCAGCTGATGCTCAGTGAGAGATATGGCATCACCCCAGTAGGTACCAGTCCCTCAAAAAGACACCATGCAGCCTCACAGGAGTCTGCAATGTCCTAAAACTAATGGAAGTCACTTACTGGACTCAGCAGAGCTGCACAAGTTTCTTGCAGCTCCCAGAAATGGTGCCTTATTTAAACACCAGGCCTGATTCATCACTTTGTTATAGAGGTTTAACACAGTGGTGAATCACATTCATAATTTTCCAAAACTTAGGAGCATTGGTAGAACTACTCTCAATTCATAAACTTAAATATATATGTTAGGATAAGATTTTACTTTTAAATTCAAGAAGAGAATAACACCCAGCATTAGTAATTAAGGGTGTAACAACAAAATAATAAGTTTTTGGAAACATTGTATATCAAGAAAAAGAAAACTTGTAACATTGAGATTTATATTGTGATTTATATTTTCATCTTGAGATTCATATAGCCTGACACTTTTTGTCATTTTCAAGTGTGAATGCAATGAAAAACATTATTTCAAGACATTTATTCCTGTAATATTACATTTCTGGAGGGGTTTTTTTCCCCCTGACTGCTTGATATAATATTCAAAATCCTATATCCCTTTTTTTTCTCCAAATCCTGTTAATTTTCTTCTTCCTCACTTTCTTCATCCATTTTACTTTATCCAGCTTGCAAGGAGAAAGGGGAGAGAGGAGTGGGAAAAAGTTTAAGGGGCAAGGAGAAAAACAGTACATCCACTTTAATTCTCTATTCAGGTATAAAAATATTCTGCAAACATTTTCAATTTTGTTATGGAAAACATTTCAACCAGCTCTAGAAGTTCAGGTAAAAATTGCCTAAGGTAAGTATGTCACAAACAGAAGACAGATATCCTCATCTACCCTAGGTGTGATGTTTGGCAAATAAAAAGAAAAATTGTGGCAGATTAAAGTGACATGTCCTTTCCAAATTCTTGGTGTCATTTACTAGCTGGAAGAGAACTGCTTGATGTTTTTTTCCCTTTTCTTTTCTGATCTTTCTCACTTATTTAAAAGGAAGAAATAGAACTGGGCTGGAAATCTTCTCACAATCTCATAAAATGCCTCTGCATGATACTGCACATTTTCTTCTCCATTCTGTCAGTTGTTATAGTATATTTTATACAGGAAAGCCTTGGGAAATGTAAACCATGATTGCAGTATGTCCTCTTGTTCTTGAAAGGCAATGTATTTAAGCAAGACTCATACCATGATTCCTATTTTTAATCCTGTCAATATCTCATTTTATGACCTTGGGCAAAACTTCTCTCTGCCCTTCAGGCTACTCATCTGTTATATAGGAACAGAAACCTGAGATACTTTAGGGCATTATGAAGTTTAATCAATATTGGTAGATTCCTTAGAGATGCTCAAAGGAAATTTGTCATCAAAATGGACAGTTCATACCAGAGTACATATACCCTATCAACCAAAACCTTCTGGAACCTTCTTACCTTGAGGCAGAGAGTAGAGATCATAAGATAACTATTTGTTTCATTTACTCCCATCTGCCTATTGCCAGCTGCATGCACAAGTAGGGAACATCACTGCCCAATTTTTCCCATTTGTTTTTTTTATAAGCAAATGCAAACAGTGAAGAGAGCATGCTCTCATTAACCCTTGGGATACCACTGGGCTGCCCATTTTGGCAAATCTGGCATTTCCTGGTTGTTTGCTAAGCTGCCATCAACCCAGTAGAGTGATCTGTTGTCTCTATCACTGGTTTTATACAAGACAGCAGTATGAGGAAACAGAAACTTCAAACTAGGATGCCCTCACTGTGGGTGAGATCCCACTGTGAGTGCAAGGTAAAGAAGAGGTGAAGAAGCAGAAGAAATTAATCCAACTGAAGGATATTTTATTCTGTGAGTACATTATCAACTATAATGAGCCTAGGCCAGTAGGGTGGCCAACGACAGGCACTTTTCAAGCTTTTTTTGGGTGACCATCTGTTGGTACTACTGTGGAACATGCAGTAAAAAATATTTATTTATTGATAAACTTCATATGATAATACTGCTACTCAAAAAAAGGCTTATTCAGGGCCATACACACAATTGACACCTGTGTTTATAGTTCTTTTTTTCTTGCAACCATGGGCATTAAATTCATCAATGCATTGATACTGGGTCAGAAGAAAGCAGGTATTTGGATTAGAAATGGTTATATAACAGTTTAGCTTGAAGAGTATTTTCCAGATGTGGAATGCTCATTATTCACCATAATTAACTGGGAAGTCTGTGATTTTCTTGAATTTTTCACAAGTTTGCATCATGTGCAGAAGATAGGCATTTCATAACTCAAGGCTTTCATAGATTCCTCTAATTAGGTCAATGTAATAAAACAGCTTACTAAAACATGCCTTGAGATATATGGAATATGTATATATTGATCAACAGGTATTCACCTCCTGGCAGAAGTTTGTAGTTACATGATTAAATGTTATACTGGGTGCCAAGTGTAGATACTTTTTCATTGCAAATGCTCCAAGACAGACCCAGGTGAACTGAAAGTGCAAAACCCACAAATTATTGCCACCTACTGTTGTTTTCCTTCAGGAAATGTTAGTGGAGTATAGTTTACAGCATGTCAGCACTTGTTAAGACAGGTGTCTGAGAGCTGGAAGTCTTCTGATCCAGGTGAGTTTTCAGTCCCCTTTCCTGAAGTATCTGCCTGCAAACAGGAGTGTCACAGACAGGGATGACTGCTGGGCTTTCTGCAGGGGGGCTGTGAAGATCATAACTGCTCTGTTGTCCAGCCTGCTTCCTCTGAAATCTTCATTTTACATCTGCAGGCTGCAAAAACCTCTACCAGTTATTCACATTTTCAGCCTCCATTCTCCTCCAGACACAGAAGCTGCACTTATCCCTGTTTTATAACTACATGCTCATACAGGGTTGTGGAATGTTTTCTTTGGGATTACCACTCCTGTGCCAGTCCCACAGGCTGTCTGTCAATCTCTTCCTGGGATTAATACTGTCCGACCTTCCTCAGAGTTGATCAAGTGCACTTGCTCCATCCTCTGCCTTGCTGCCACGTGTCCTTTCAGTTGTCGATGAGGTTAATAATTCAAGTTACATACCCAAGCCAGTTTAAAGAGGGAAATCTTTCCCAGAAAAAGGAGCTGCAGAAGGTGCAAAATCTCCTGAAACACTGATATAGGCTACCTCTTAAAGGCAAAGAGTGTCATTTAAATAAAAAAAAGAAAATTAAATTATAATATAGTTTTAGTTTAGACTTCCAAGTTACAAACTGAGAAGACATGATATGTGGCAGCCTGATGTTTCATTTTCTGCTTTTTAAAAAAAATCATAGACAGAATATTTCAGATCTAAAGAATTTAATTGCAAAAATGTAAGTATTGATGCCATATACTCCTATACTGCTCCATGTCTTTCATTCATCCCTCATTCAGGCTGAGATGCAGGTCAAAATGTGTATCTTGGTTCAAATAAATTATGCCAATAGAATAATGTACACAGTTGTTAACTGAATAATGATTTCAGCTGCTAGTTTGATGATCACACACTACTCTTTCAGTAGCTCAGGTGATACTTGGTTGGGTTAATAATGCACTTCACATAGGTGTTTTAATTATCCAACATTCCTGAAGTCAGGAACATTCAAATGGGAGGTATTTTTAAGATGAAGAGATAAAGGAAAAGCATATAAATGGAGGACCTAGGGCTTTATCTGAAGAAAACATCAATTGCTGTGCACAAAGTCTTTAATCTTAAAGATTACAAGTCAATTCAAGCCTTTACTTAATTTTTATTCACAATATAGTAATTACTACTCATTTCTTGAAGGGAACAATTACTTTCTTTTCTTTCTGAGGGTAACATTACAGTGGCCTGTGTACATCACATATTTCCTTCATCTCTGCATCCTCTGCAGAAGCACAGTGAGTGCGAAAGGGGCAAGAAAATGAGAAAGAGGGAGTCTTCTGGCAGAGGGATGTGCAAATGAGCAATGAATGGGGAAAGAGAAGAAAGAAGTGTAGATGAAAGTGGTGAAAAAACTAAATAGCCAGACTTGTGGTACCTGGCAAGTTGCTAACAAGAGGACAGTGTTGCCTTTTGTACACAGGATCTTTGATGTGGGATTTGAAAAAGCTGGAGCTCCTGCCACAGTACATGTCCAAAGGATTGCTATTTTTCTCAACTTATTATAGATGTTTTTAACCTGCTTCCTGCAATGGCCAAGGACCTCATCTCATTGGACCCCATGGCGATCTGCTCTGAAGATCCTCCCTCATCATGTCTTTTCCTCTCATCTGAAATACGTTCCCATGATGTGCTGTCAAGTGCACTCACAGAAATGGAAAGGGTCTTGGTGTCACTAATGCCACAGAAGGAGGTGTGTAGGGGAGTTATGGAGATGATGGGGACATTTGATTCAGAATTGCACTCCAGGCCTGAAACAAGACATCAAACAACATAATAGCTGAATTCAGGTTTGCAAAAGGAAGAGATTATTACAAAAAGTAGACCTTATTGAAGAGCAAGCAGCAGTGGAGTCACTCAGACTTTTAAGTTGTACAGACCATGTTTGATTTTGCATACATTCTGCTTTTTTCCCTTTCCTTATATATGGCATGATATTCTGATTTACGTCATGGAACTTAAAGGCCTTAGCTAACTACAAAAGCCCAATTCACTTATCTGAATCCTAACTTATCTGAATCTTAACTAGTTCTCTGTATATTATGGTGAAGAAGTTTTACAGCTTAAGAATCGTACTTAAAAAAGCAAGTCAACAACTTTTTTGCATCGTGTCTCATTCCCAGCTTTCATATTTCGTAAGCCTTTTTTCTGTTTTATGAGACAGCTTTAATGGAGATTTCAAGATGAACTACTCTATGTTGCTACTGCTTTTGAACATTTCATCCAGTATGTTCCTTAAGACAATAATTAAGGAAAGTTTGGAATGCTTAAGATTTATAATGGATTTCTATGAACTTGGTACCCATTTGAATAAATGGATTGTGCCATATGTTCATTGATCTTTTTAATGAAATAGCATTTAGGACATTTTTTTAATACCTCCATAACATGAAAAGCTTTATTTTCCAAAAGTCTTTGCCCATAATTCCTATGGGACCTTTATTGCAGCTGGATGACAAGTACAAGTTACAGCACTGAAGGTATAAATGACCCTTTGAAATTATTCACTTTTCTTCAGTCTCATTCTTATTTATTACTGAGCTGATCTTTGCTCTCCTAGCAAAGGAAGATAGAGTTCCTTAAATCATGACTATCGCAGTAGTGGAGATTTACAGTAAAAGCCATTGGTCTGCCAGAATTTTCTAGGTAACAGAGGATGCTGGCAAAAATTCTATCTGCTCAATGCCTCAACTTTTGCAGACAGGCTGACTTTAAAACTTTCTGACAGTCAAATGTTAAATTATAAATTGAAATATTGTGTGCATTTCTAACGGGTCAGTAACTAGACATGTACTTGAAATGATGAGGTTATGGTGTGGTTTCCCTTTTGAGGTATTAGGGCTTTTTAAGGTTTATTTTTCTTACCATTTCAATGTCATTCAGAAGTATCCCTCTAACACAGTCAGGGAAAATTGCTCTCCTTCCTTTTTTTCTTTTGAGTTCAAAAGGGTCTGACCTTTAACTTCCTCAGGTCTCTAGAAAGACAGAGGAAGGATGGCATCCTACATATGAAATCAAAATGGGTAGGATACTATTTCTCATATAATTTTGGCTGGAATTTTGATTGTTTATGAGAGATATTTGTAAACTTTACCATTATTACCATTAGAATTCATCTAACCTTCTTGTCTATACATGCAGTGACAAACAAGACTTTTAAATCAGACCAGTTACCTATTAGCCCTGTAATCAGGGAGAGACTGTCACAGCAGATGCAGCAGCCCACCACTGGGCTCAGGTCACAGTCTGGAGAGTTGCCAGTGAATACCCATGTGCCTGACATGGAATCAAATTACCCTCCTACAAGTGGTGTCCAGAGAAAGACTTATCTCATTAATTATACATGGAAATTGAGAGCCAGCAACATCTGATGAGGTTCTGTATTTCAAGCCCTGGTTTTTTGATGCTGTCAGCAGCAGATCAACAATCTAATTAAAATGGCCATCAAAGCAGATCTGAAATACATTAAATGATTCCCATTAATGTCATATTTAATTTAGTGCTTCAGTGTTGAAGATGTTCATTACTGTCCTTTGCTTGATTTTGAACTTCTGGGCAAGTTTTATAAATGATATTTACATCTCTAGAAATATAAACTCACTGTTTATGTATCTGCTACCTCTTCTGTCTTCACTCCCAGCTTTATTGCATCTGGGTTGCCAGCTACCCCCTGGTTACTTCTTCAGGACATCCTGGGAAACTTAGAAAGTGTGGGGGAATTGCAACCAGGGGGAGCAGCACCAGCTTTTTTGGGCCATTTGTTCTCCCTGTCCTTCACAGCAGGTTTTTTGTCTAATTGTACAACTGAGTTGAGTCAAGTGATAAGACCTGAAGGAATGGTCTGAAGTTGTGTCAGGGCAGATTTAGGTTGGATATCAGGAAAAGGTTCTTCACCCAGAGGGTGGCTGGGTACTGGAACAGGCTCCCAAGGGAAGTGGTCACAGCACCAAGCCTGACAGAGTTCAAGACGTGTTTGGACACTGCTGTCAGGCACCTGGTGTGACTCCAGAGGATGGTGCTGTGCAGGGCTGGGGGCTGGACTCGATCGATGATCCTTGAGGGTCCCTTCCAATTCAGCATATTCAGTAATTCTGTGATTCACTGACACGATGGGATAGCCAGACATTCCATTGACCATCAGTGCTGTTCCTGACTGCTGTGCACTAGAACTCACTGGGTGCTGTGAGTAAGGAAGACTGAGTGGCAATCTTTGGTAGAAATAACCTGTTAGAGGTCACATGAGATGTGAAAATCTCAACATCAGGCTCTGTAGACTTTGCTGTTCTTTCTTGTGGGATAGTCATGAATGTAAAAGGCATCTGTCACTGAAACACCCTCCACGCACACAGAAGAAGGAAAAAGTTTTCTGAGAGGGTGTGTATTTTACAGAAGGTTGTGTTTTTATTTTAAAGCAGGATTGTGTAATAGAATAGAGGAAAAAATAAACCTAGTTATGAAAAAAATTATCCAAACAACAATTGTGTAATCAGTGTATATATGTTGCCTATGAATAGATTGCCTTATTCTAAAATAGCATCTTTCAAGGAATATGTGGAGATTTTACATTATTGATATTAGTGTGATAAGAAGTCACAATATTTTTTGTCTAATAAAACTGTGACAGTTAGAAAAACACTTTTGCTAAATACTTTAAGACACTATGAAAACTTCAAATTCAGAAGAATGCCAATATTTGGCATCTTTGGTGATCCAGGAAAGATGTCGAATAGTATAGCAGAATTGCAGCCAAGGAGAAATTGATGACTTTCCCAGAAATATTTTTTCATTATCGATGAATTTTTTTTTGTTTCAGATATCTAGCAGCCACCTAAAGAACAATACTAATTAGCAAAACACCAGAAATACGGAAATATTTTGGAGGCATTTCAATTTTGGAGAGAAGCAATAATATCATTCTTTTATAGTGACACAATAAGGGACTTTTACATAAGCAGATACCAAAAAGTCAGCTACTGGAAGGAATAAAGACTAAATTGTTGGAGATTATAAACACCATATTACAGGAATAATGATTCGAACAGTGCCTGTCTGAAATAAATGAGATGAAATTCAGCATGACTCAGATGAATGTTAGGGTGTAATATTTTACAGTTTTAGGATATTAGAATGTCAGAATCTTTTACTCTGAAAAAATCACCCAGAGCAAATCTCATCTCACTACCTAAAAGAGAATTGGGAAAAAAATCATGACTTTTTAGAACTACAAATGTATCTCTGAAAGGGAGTAAGCCTTTAATTTTGAGCAGGTCAAAGTTTTTTGCCATGAGTGGGATTATATAGCATTAGTACTTTATTGAGCATTAGTACAAAGAAAAACAGAAATGTGTTAAATTAATTATTTTTCTGTGATATGCTAGCCGAGCAAGTCAGCCTTGTAGTAACTGTAGCCTGCCTTTGCAGAACATTGACCTTAGATGTGAACAGCCCTTGGACGTTTTGTCTCTATTTGTACCAGTAACTGAAAAGGGAAGACTCCTATAGGCTGCAATTCAGCCATCCATACCATAATATTGTTACAATGGTACTTGGTACATCTTTGGAAAGCCCAAAGCCCAAGAACTGTCACTTTTCTGGGTTTTAGAAGGGGCAGAAACTATAGTTCCTACAACCCTGAATTTTTCCATGTGAATGTGTCATTTCAGCTGAACCACTGACAAGTATTCCGCTAGCAAGGCAAAAAAATTGTTGCTTTCTGGTTGAATTGAATTCAATTATGTTCTTGGCAGCTCTCAGGAATTTCCTGTCAAAGTTCAACAGTCAAATTAAAGGTGATTTTCTTATTTTCTAATTTGACTCTCCTTCTGTGTACAGCACTTTTTTAAAAAAATTTTTTAATGCCAGTCTGCTTTTCTCACTGAACTCATTGATACATCCTGAATAATTAAGTTTTTTTATTTAGAGTACAAAAAGTTTGCACAAGATTACCTGGAGAAATTATAATTTTAAGCTCCCTACAAAGACATCTTTCAGTTGCTGGTAACAGTGTGATATGAGTCGTTCTGGAGAAATATTAATCATACAAGTTTGGCTAGACTTCTAAAATATAATATATTGGTCTCCAGTGGTTTCGCAGTAATATTGGTTTATTTAAAATTTGATAATTTAAGTCAGAATATTTGGTAATTTGATAATTTTAATTAGGAAAAAACCCAAGTATTTTCACCTGTTTTCAATTACAAACAACTTCAGCTATTTGTTCAGAAACAGAATTGAAGGAAGGCCCCTCTTTCCTTCATGGTTTCTTTGCTTCCTGCTGTTTTTGAGTTTGCTTTCTTGTTAAACCTGTGAATTTTAGATGTGTATGTCAAAAACATACAGTCTGTAGAATTCTCTAAAACACACTTGATTTCAAGCAATAATGTGCTTTTATTATTTTTCTTATTTTCTTTGTTTTTGCCAAGTATTTTTCTATTTTTTGGGGAGTAGGAAAGGAGCAAATATATGGCTCTGTGGCTCCAGAGAGAAGACTGGGTTCTGGTCATCTGAAGGGAAGGAATGCTGTCCCACTTTAATATATATGCCAGGGAAACCATGTTTTTTTTTTTCCCCCTCAGGAAACGTCATCTAAATTGGATGGCCAATAAAAACAGATTGGAAGTAGAATTATATTACACATAGTGATTATGCTATTGCAGAAGCATTTCCAGCACATTTTGGGGTAACTGTATTACATCTGCCTTTCCTAGAGGCAGTGAGTATGTAGAAATGCACTTAAGCATGATCAGATCCTGTCCCCTAAGGCTTAAATTTCTCACTGCAGGTAAGCAGGGAGCCAGGATTAGTGAATGGGTGCAATAAGACTCAGAAGCTCTGATGTTTTTTCTGTTGGTAATACAGGCACAAAATCAAGTTCCAATTTATCACTACCTACCAACATCCTATTTAGTGTCTCTCAAAATAAGAAAGCTGCTCCACTAGGTGATTTATTCCATACTTTTAATATAATTTTATTTTTCATAAAGGGCCTGTGAATCAAGTGCTTTCTGCATTGATAAATCTGACACCTTTCCGCCCTTTGAAGACTTTCTTAGACGTATCTGGGTTAGTGAAGTTAATGTGTTAAAAAATACAGCAAGATTTCCTTTCAGAGACAGAAAACTACACATTGAATTTTAGTCTGCTGAAATGTGTCTAGGTGTACACTCAGGGAGAAAAAAAGATTAAATATTCCAAGTGTTATGCTTTTACAATACAACAGAGAACTAAGTGTGAATAATCAGACTAAGTCAGAATATTCTGACAGTGAACTGACAGAAACCAGGGTAATGTGACTCCTCTTCCTTCACTGATGCTTACAAGAATTATCTTGCACTGATTCTTACATTTTTCCTCGGAGGATTTCCAGATTCTTTATAAACACAGACAAATTACTCCTAAGGGAATAGCTCTCTGTACTCCAACCATGCATATAATCTAAATGTCTTTACATATGCTGAAACAAATCTTACAGAAACAGGTCTCTGGAAAGAGCGCTTGTGGGCAGGAGCCCTCCCAGCCCACACAGGTGTCAGGGGATGCTGGGCTCCTGAGGGGGACAGCAAGGGTGCATGTGACATTGCCTGCAGTGCAGTGCATTGCTGGCTTCTGTGCAGTGAGTTTCATAATGTTTTAAATTTGGCTCTGTCAGCTTATGTTTGCTTTCTGTGGTCAAATGCTTTTGAGGCAGGATCCAGGTAGCTTGATATTCAATTAATTCAAGGCTTAGGCCTCTTGAATCTTTTCCATTTCAATAAAGAGGAAAAAGAATTTATTGCAGTCAACCTTGTTGAACTGTCGCTTGAAAAATAAAACAACCAACTATGCATTTAAACTACAATACTTCTTTGTTAGATTCACATCTTTTATGGTCCTATGCAATTAACCTCACATGGCTGAGTCAAGACTTTTACCACAGCACTATCCAGTTACTTCAGCCAAGCCTATGATGTAATTGAGCATTAAAGACCTAATCACTAGTACCAGAATGGTTTTAGAGCATTTCTTAGAATGACTGCATGGCATGAAACCTAATAATGCACTTCTAGACATAGCTTATTAATGGCACATGCATGGAAAACAGCTTTGGGAGACAGTTCTTCCCCAAGAGCACAATTAGTTGAATAAAATACATACAGATAATTCAACACTGTTGTCATGAGCATGTAGGTGCAAGAGCTGAGTGTTCAGAGGTTTGCATACCACCAACACATGTGATGAAAACTGCTGTGAGTGATGCTCACTAAAACTCCTGCTATCAGCTTCCTCTGAGTAGTGACTTTCCTGCTCTATGATTATGCATGTGATTTTCTATTGATTTGAAATAAATACAATTAATTAACATTTCTCTGGAGAATCCTCCACTACAGCCCCATAGGTGGGTGATAGTGTAGCTGCAATAATGAAGGCAGCAAAATATTTCCTCAGTTTAGAAAAAAGGACTAAAAATATACTTTGCTTATTTAATCTTCTCAGTGCATCTCAAAAATCCTGAGTCAGGTGTTTGAAGCTTTTATTGCTTCTATGGCAGAAGTGAACATTCCACACTGACATGGACACAGCTGCAAGCAGGTGGGTGTTTTGCTGTTTTCATAATGCATAAAATGGTCTAGAGAGCTAGACACCTGGCTCAGCATTTCTGAAGATTTCAGATGAGTGCAAAACTGACTGCTCAGCCTATTACTAAATCATAAAAATGTGCTTATTTTGCTTGTTCAGTATGGAGTACATTGACACAGATTTTTTTTCTTCTTGCTTATCCACAAAGCTAGGTAGATATCTATCCAGGCAGATGGGCAAGGAAGACTTAAAGGATACAGCTCTGGTTGCATATTCAGATAACTAGGAAAACTATTCATATCTGTGAACATGGAGGCCTTCAAATGCATTGTAAAATCCATGCACAAAAAGCTCAAATTTGCAACTCATGTCATCATACTACTCTGGTGAGTTACAGAACCTCTATCCTGTAGGACCTGATAATGGTAGACTTCATTTTGGTCCCTGGAAGAAGCTCAGCTTTGATTCTGAAGAGCTACAACTTGTGTTCTATGCATGTGGGTACTTACTCCTCAGTAACTCTTTGGCCCCCTGGTGCTTCTTTTGCTGTATTAACCACAGGATTAAATGTAGCAGAAACAGATTAAAATCAACCTTTGTCATGTATGGTACCAAGATCCTACAGTCACCTGATGATAAAAATTTTCCATCACATGTTTTGAGACCAACTTCCAAGAGGTTGAGAAATACATTCCCTTCATCAATCTCCTGAGTAACAACTACTGTCATCATTAAATTGTGATGTCTGCTGTCAGAGCAAATTTAAAAGTTTCTCCCACTCTAGAAAGGGTAGTGGAGTGATAAAATGGGTGGCTGTATAAAAAAGACTCTCTGGCTCTTTTCAATTCAAGGACACAGACAAAGAAGAACACTGTGCAGCATAATAAAGACAATTTATAGTCAAGTAGAACAGAATTTAAAGACAGATTTCATGGAGTAGTTATTCTGAAAAATTTTGCTTTAAATATTTAGAATTTCAATAACAGGTGTGATGCATTTATAAATGGTGGTGTTTTTGTTACTAGTGCTGCTGGAGCAGCTTTGTTCTAGCTGTATCCATGTGATTGCAACATCTCATTCAGTTATGAGAAGCAGGAAGAGGATCACACACCTTGAGCATGCATATTATTTTCTCTATTTTTAAAATGACCTTGGTATTGCAAATACCAGATTTTTTTTCCTTTAGGGCACTTATGAAGGTCACTTTTTTGGATTAGCCTTTTTCCAAGTAACCTCAGGGTGTTTCATCTACATTTAAACCATTGGAGTTGTGAGTCCAGGTGTTATTCTTTTTCCCTTTTCATTTTTTTCAGTGCAGAACTCTCTACTTCAGCCCTTCAGGACATCTCAAACTTGTTGGGTCAAGGACGTATTATGCTGAAACTGAGTTTTGGGCATTTGAGCATTTGGGTATTTCTGAGGTGCTCTGTGCTGTTAGACCAAAAAAGTTAGCAGTCTCATTCTTTTTCTAAGGACATGCTTTCAATTGAATTACCTTAAGCTAGCATATCTTCACACAACTTTTGCCATTATATCAAATTGATGAACTTCTCAGGAACTTTCCCATGAGATTCTTCCTTCAAAATGTTTGGTGCTTCCCAGGACTGAGATGAGATTTAAAGCAGCAGACCGAATTTCAGTAGTGAAGTTTCATCGCATTAAATTTCATGGAGATATGTGTCTTTCATTCGAGAGCTCTTACTCTTTTAGGTTAGAGACAGAAATATTTAGAGCTGTTATGAATATTTAGAGCTATTTATGTTTTTTATAACAGTAATGCAAGTCTTGTTTTAGGTACACAGGAATGAAAGCAGGAGAAAATAGGTGCACAGGCTAAGGAGATGGTTTTTGGGCAGAAAGAAACAGTCTGTTTACTGTCTTCTGCACACCTGCCTAACCTGCCCTTTGGGAAAATCCCCCTGGAATAATCTATCTCTAGGAATCACCTAAAAATTTGTCTTGAAGATTTTTATTTGTAACAGGTGAGGAAAGAGGTAGCAAGTTGCTGGTAAATTTAGGGACCAATGCTTGAGTTAACTCACTTCTCATCTTTAATTTAGTAGTCCATCACGATGTGCAGGAAATCAAATAATACAATAGTAAAAAAATATCATTGGTATTTTTGAGCTTTCTTTCCCAATACAAAGGCTTTAACTAACCCAGCAACAAGTACAGCTTTTTATGCTACATTCTCTAACGCATGAACCCTGACTCAAGCTCAGAATTTAAACTAGAGACACTCCATGTAAATCTGTGAGATTAAGGGCTCGGCCTTAATCTTGTACCTATTTTCTTTCTGTCTTTTCAGAAGTGGCAGAATGGATAGTTGTTGTTTTTTATTTTACAACCCCCAGCCCTAATTGCATTCTTGGCACTAATGTTACTACTTTCTGTAGTAGTATCATACATTTCATTATCATCCAGCTGTAGATGTTTCATTATCATCCTGCTGTAAAACAGAATATAATGCCTAATCCCAGATTGTTATTTTCCTTATTTTTGGACCTTTATGGGATTCTTGAATTGCTGAAATATAGCCACAATCCTGAACTTAAAACCTTGGATAAAAGTCTTCTACTAGAAGATTGCAATAACTAAGAATTCTTCTATATATCTCTGGAAAAATCTAAAGAATCTTATCACATAGCCTTTTGTATATTTAGATTTTCCCAGTATTAATTATATTCATACCCATAATCCTTGCCCTAGCCTTGCCAGAGGATCACTAAAATGCAAACACAGTAAGGTTCTTTATCAGAGTAAGTACTTCTCCTTATACTGTATGCTGGGAACAACTCAATAAAATAAGGTTTTTAGACTTTATATTTCATAACTGAAACCCATAAACCTAAACTCAGTTATAGAAAATGCATCAGTTTTGGTATAAAATTGAACATAAGGCTTCAAGCTACAGTTCTGATTTTAACTATCCTTTGACCCAAATCCTGAACCAAGAATTTACAGCAGACATTGATTACTAATCACAAACACTGCTCCTATCTAATGAAGAATCAAACAATGAGGGAAATCATGACCTAAAAGAGAATATAACTGAGTGTCCTGGATATGCACAAGACTTCTTATAATCATCTGAGGTGTTATGGAATTCAGAAATAAAGAGAACACCCAATAATTTGAATTTCCCAACCCTAATCCCAAAGTAATGCTAACTGCAATAATACCCAAAGAAGTATCTTTTTTTAAATATATGTACATTAGACCTTATGAGCACCAGCCCCTTCTCCAATTTCCTTAGACCAGCTTCCTTTGCTCACTTTCTTTGGGTAGGAAAGGGGACAAATTCTGCCTCAAAAGATTTAGTAGCATCTCATTTTCTTTGACAAATGCTGTTGCATTGACTTTTTCATGTCAAAGAGTGTGTTGAACAGAAACTTCATTACTGCCTGACAGCAATGATTGTGTGTGTTATTCTGAGCAATGAGGATAAAAAGCATTTAAAATGAGAGAGAAATCAATAATTTGCAAGGCTGAGGGTTGCCTCCCTATTTGGCAAGCCCTGACTCCATTAAATACCTCTTTTTAAACACCCATTTGTGGGTTGCAGTTTAAATTACTCTTACTATTGTAGTGTAAAGTCATACTCAACTATTGGTTGCTCCTTGTTGCCTTTCAATCAATAATTTAAAGGCACTTTGAAAACCTTAATTGAGTCTCAGGGTTAAGCAGTTGTGATAATGAATGTTGTCACTCGTAAGAAAGAAACCTGTTATGCCATGAGATCTTATAGCTACCTCAGATTCTTCTCCCTTTCATTTATATTTACTGCTTATCTATTGGGGTTTTTTGAGGTTTCAAGGGAAATGGTCACAGGGAGAGAAAACTGATCATTTGAAAAACAGCCTTCTGATGGACTTGAAGCAAGTCCTTCAAAAAGAGCAATATGATATTAAGCAGTTTATAGCATGAAGATAGGTTGTGCAAAGATTTTAAACTTGCAAAAAAACCTAGAAACAGCCAGTATTGCTAGGTAAGATTGACCTATTTCTCCTTTTTAGCATTTTTGTTATGAATATTAGTACAAAAAACCCAAACCAAATCTAGGGCTCCAATGCCACCTTTTATTTGCACTGAAAATTAAAACTAAGCACACTTACAGACAGCCTGTGAAGCTAGAGAAACTTCAAAGTTAGGCATCAGTAAAAAAATAATAGCAAAACAATCCATAAACTGACGTAAAATGTGTACAGGGTCTGTTAGGTTGCTTTCACTTGACTGAAGGTATTACATGGATACCACACAGCAAGTTACTGGGAGAAAAAGAGATATTAATTTCATGTTCCCCAGTGAAAGGATAAATCCCAACTATGGGTATAAATAATGTTGAACATTAATAGTATATTGATATATCTTCTGTTATCTCCATAATCTACTATTCTTTTGACCATACGTTTTTTGCTTAAAGAAATACTGATTGTGCCATCCTGATTTCTCAAAGTTTTCACGTGTTAGTGTGTTAGAAAATATTCTTCTGTTCAGATTGAGAAAAGATGAAATAATGAGGTTTTTATTCTCTTGATACAAGATTCCACGTTTAGAAATGAACTTGAAGATTATGTGCTCTCAGCCATAGAAAGCAATTTGTCTTTTTGTGGAGCTCTATATGACAGAACTGTTTTTTTCCGTTAGGCAGACATAGAGAAGTCTGATTTCAAATACATGATACCATAAATCCAGACTGTGGGAATATCATGCTAACCAGCTGGCACTTCATCTACTCCATTATTCAAAGCATTTTCCAAACCACTTGTAGGTGGTTTTTTAACACTGTACCTCATGTCAGCTTCTAAAAAAGAGTTAGAAAGGCTGAGGTTGGAAGGGGCCTCTAGGTATTGCCTATTGCCTAATCCAATCCCCCCTGTTCAAGTAGAGTCACTGAGGGCAGGTTGCCCGAGAACATGTCCAGTCAGGTTTTGAGATCTCCACAGATATCAATGGACATGAATGTCTACAAATACTTTACATATGGCAGCTACTCCAGGGAAGGTTACTCCAAGTATGGTGGCAACATACTTAGGTGTCTGGCTTGTGGGATGCATGCATTGTGGATCAGAGGAAATGCAAACACTGTCCCTTTCAAATAAGCCTCTATGGCACACTTTCCACCTTCTCCTCCTGCCTTCAAGCACAAGTATTTTTTACTTCAGGGGTACTACAGTTTCTCTCAGAGTCAGGCATGACTCCAGGAATGTGGTGTCTTCTCTGAGTGGGGTGTAATCCATGAAACACCTTCAAATCTGAGACTGCTGACTGCACTCCTAGCAGAAAGGGTGCCATAAGACCCAGCACTGCAGCAACCTTCCTTCCTTTTTCTACTCCCCCTTTTTTGAGGCTACTTCAAGCAGTCACAGGGACCCAGGACTGTCCTTTGAAAGTCTCACCATCCTCCTGGTGCAGGAGGGACAGAAGGGGGCCAGAGGGTTTTGTGGGCAGTCTGAGCCTAGGCTGAATTCAGGCAGAGTGTAAGATGAAAGGCAGGTACCAGGGGTCCTGGCAGGAAGGTCCAGCCTCCCCAGCACAGCATATTTGCAGCTCTTACCATCTGGACTTCCTTACACAGGCAGTTTCATCTGCCACCTGCTTCATGCCCCAGTTTCTTTTCTGAGGTTGATCGCATCTGCTTTTAGCTCCTTTTTCTGCACCGTAGGAACACCACAACTCTCTAATCAGACACTATGCACATTTCTACATAGGCACCATCCATTCCCTTAGGAAGAGTAATATTATTTACAGTTAAAATGTTTTCTAATTAATTGAATCACCAAGGAATAGCAAACATGGAAAATAATGAGCATCATTACTCTCCCAGTAAAATCACACCTCCCTTTACCAGCTCCCATTTACAGCTTTGAAAATATTAAAGTTCAAGTTGACCCTGCAGAGATAAGTGCATGGTAGCATTGTGGCTATGCAGACATCAGTGTTATGTTAATGCCTCAGTACAACAAAAAGCTGATTGACATTTTCATTGCTGTATTCATAGTTGTTTATTAACATGGAAAGAGGCAGTCCAGGAGCAATGAACAACATCCTTTTTTCACAGCCACTCTTTCAGAGCACTCAGCCATCTGCTGGCTTGTCTACCTGCGATAATCACTCCTTCTCCCTGCCAAATTTTGTGCTGCACCATGCATGACATTTCAAATGATTTGATGGACTAATTTGCATTTTTCAAATAATTTCACATGCCAATTAATTTCAGTCTATGGTTAATCTCCTCTTCCACAAGCAGCATTATGGAAGGACACCGATAGACGCAAACTTTGCCTTTTCTGAGTACATCAGAGAGGGAGGCCTGGGCTGCTGGGGTAAGTTCGTGGATAAGGGGGTTGGAGAGGTGTGCATGAGGGGTGTCTGAACTCTATTGTGATAGTAGCAGGGTATTCAGGAGTGTTATGCTTTGTGTGCATGGCTGTCAGGCAGCAGAGCAGGACAGGAGCATGCTGTAACCGCGATGTGCTCTTTTCTGTGGTGCTGGCATGCCTGGGGGAGCTGAGGTAGCAACACAGGCTTTTCAGGCAGTGGAAACTGGGAGATTTCTTTCCCCCCCAGCCAAGCCTTTGTCAAACCCATCCCTTTTACCTGTCCTGCCCACATTTCAGCTGCTGCGCTGACTGCTGCCCGAGTCTCATCAAAGGCAGCAAAGGGCAGATGGGGGATCAGAAGATGGGTGTCCAGATGTGCAGCTTCTGTCAGGAGCTGAGCAAAAATTAAAGGGCATAAAGCCTGAAGCATAACATTCATGTCCCTACACCTAACTTCAAATTAAACAAATGGTAAGTGAGAAAGGCAGAAAGACATCCCTCCCCCATTTTTCAGTGTCATTTATATGATGTAGCTACTCAAATCTGTACGAACTGAACAACTCTGAGCTAAGTTGTTATGAAGGTATGTCCTCCTTCATAAAGAGTACTTCCAAATTATGCATTTAAACCTTCTTAATATGAGTTTTCAACGGATTGACATAGTAAATTGCACATCCAGGGGCAACCCCACCAGCCAAAATTCTCCAGCTTCAGATTCTATGGATGTTCCAAAAGATTTCCTTTTCTCAGCAGCAACCCTGACCAACACCGTGTCTTCCACAGCACAGAATCACAGTCTCTTCTGATGCTGCGGGACAGGCGGCAGGCTGTAGGCAAAGCTTCCCAAAAATGTTGCAAGGGATTTGCAATGAAAAATACAATAATTAGTGCACAAAATACTGCATGTCTCCAGTATCTACAAAGTCTTTGGGGAAGTTGTTTCTGTCTTTATTTTCTGTGATTATAAACCTGCTCTCTTGTCATGGTTTGACACAGAAAGAGAATTTTTTCCGGAAGGAAGAGGTCAATTTAGATATTGACCAATTGAAGGTGGACACGCCTCTGAGAACACAGAGGGTTAAAAAGCAGAATTCCCAGGGGAATTCGCTCTCTTTGGTTCCGGTCAGCGTGCAGTGCAAACCTCCCCTGCCCAGCCACGAGCTGGGTGGGGGAGGGGAAGCCCCCATGGCCTGAAAGGTAGGCCCCAAGGGTGGTGGAGGGACTGGAACCAGGCTGGCCCCTGCAGATGGAAGGGTGGAAGAAATCTGGGATATCTCCGCTCCCCCCCCCCAGAAAGAGACAGCGGCAGTTTGTCAGCAATTCCACCAAGAGGAAGGAGGAGCGGGGGGGAGCTGCAAGGTGCCCAGCTGCCTGTGGGAGTTGCTGGATGTCTGGGCATCGAGCCATCCCTGGGAGTTCGGACTTTTAACCCTTCCTTGAGAAATGAAAGCTTTGTGAATTTTCCTTT
The DNA here is from genome assembly GCF_050655825.1 of Lonchura striata. Taxonomy (NCBI): domain Eukaryota; kingdom Metazoa; phylum Chordata; class Aves; order Passeriformes; family Estrildidae; genus Lonchura; species Lonchura striata. The sequence goes on along the minus strand of NC_140705.1, from coordinate 64,804,382 downwards.
CCCCTCCTTGGTTTGAAAGAGAGGAAGAGGGACACCTTGGACCCTGGGATGGGATGTTGGAAGGAGGAATTCTGGATGGGAGGGGGACAAGGAGTGGCTTTTGGCTGGATTTTTCCGTGTTAGCCACAACCTGAACCAAATCTTCTCCTTCAAGAGAGAGACTGTGTTTTGGGAGGATGCCAGTGAGTCAAGAGACCTGCTTCAGCTGGGAAAAGACAGAATTGGAGTGAACAGAGAAAAGGTTATGGGGTTTGTGGTGGCGTCCTCTTGCCCTGGAAAGGAAAGAGAAGAGAAGAAGATCTCTGTTCTTGAGCCCTCGGCCCCAGGGGAAAATGGGGGGGGGGGGGGGACTGTGGTCCCAAACAATGAAAAACTGAACTGTTGTTTTCTCCCCTCTTGGCAGGGCATCCTTGAAAGGGAAAAATCCTAAAAAGCAGTCTGTCCATCCATGCATTTAGTGGTGAGAGCACTGTGCATGGAAAGGAGAAGGGTCACCATGGCAAACTTTTTCTCCGGGCGGTGCCATGTGTGACATGGAAACACAGGATGTGAAGCTGTGTTTCCTTGGGGGGGTCTGTGGCACAGGAGAGACTCTGTTCCCTCGATGGACTGAGTATCGGTTGTTTGGGGGGTGGAAACCTGATTGGGGTCCAGATTGTTTCTCACTGTGGTTTGCTGAAGTTGGGTGGTGGGAGGAGGAATGTTTTGCAAGGTTTTCATTTGATCTTTGTTTGGTTTTTTTTCCCCTTCTTTAGTTTTCTCTTTTCTTTAGTAGTAGTAGTTTAATAAAGTTTTTTTCCTGTTATTAAGCTTGGGCCTGCTTTGCTCTGTTCTAGATTCCACTTCACAGCATTCAAGGGAGAGATCACATTTTCATGGGGGCACTGGCATTGTGCCAGTGTCAAACCATGACATCTCTACAAAACTAATTTTCCAGGTTACCTAAATGCCTATTTTTATTCACTGTGTTAAAAGGTCTGGCTAAAAATTAAGGACATATATTCAAGGTCGGCAGATTCAAAGTATGACATTTTTGTTTTTTTGTGGAATGCACTTCAAAGTCCTTGCACATGCTATACTGATTGATTTTTATCAAGAACAATAAATTGCTTTTTTTATTTCATCAGTCCATCTGAAAAACAAGAAATGTTTGTTTGTGTGATGAAAAAGGAACCATTTTATGAAAAAAATTTAGTTTATTAGTAGTCTTCCACATGTTCATTAGAGAAAAATGCCATAAGCACAATCTACCATAAAGTTCTGAGAAAGTATCAACCTTGTCCTCTATCATTTTTCTTAGTTTTAAAAAAGAGAGAGTAGTGGATATGTGAGGGTTATTTGTTCACACTGGGTTTTTTTTTGTCAGATATCCTATGCAAATGGTTAGTGGGTCTGACCACTTGCAATATCTAACAACTTCCATACATCAAATGAGTGCTTTGAATTTTGAGCAATCATATCTGTAGCAATTTATAGTAATCTCCCACAGTGAATTAAATAATGATAATTTTTTTATTAATTTTATTTAGAGAAATGCTGGAGTCCTTCAGTTTTTTTCCTTAAGGGGAAACATACATGGTACTGCAGGTTAGAACAAGGATTTAAACATTAAGTGTTGGGTGTTATCCTTTGAGGAGTGAGGTGAGGAGAAATCCAACTGTTCATAAATTAATCTGCTTCTATGAAACTAGTTTATCACTCATAGAAGTGTAAAGCCAAATGAGAAATCTCTTAAGGTATTGGACTAAGGCCAGTAGCCTCTAAGTAACATTTACAAGAAGTTGTCATCAAAATGTGACCTCCATCAATACCCTGTAGCCCCTTTAATTCATACAAAGTCCAAATAGAAATTGCAAAAATTAATATTCATATAAAGTATACAAGGACTTGAAGTGACATCCATGGTATTTATCTGGATTTCACATTTTTCATTATTTTTTTGAGAGGAAAGAAAATCATGAGACTCAAATGTATAATACGTATACTCATTCTGAATATGAATGATGTTTTCGAAGTGTTATTCTTACTAACAGAATAAACAGCCCTATTTAATGCCAAAGGAAATCTAAATCACTCTAATGACCTGCAGGTCATTAGAGCTGCAGGAACCTGGGTCTTTTCCATCCCATCAGCTATTGTAGCATATTTCTGTAATTATGCATGAGGAATATGTAAATGCAACTACTGTATGAAAGAAAAGGGAATATATGCTAAAAAAAGCTATTGAAACAATTTCTGCATAATGCTACCGGAAAACTGTTAGGCTTTGGGGATAAGAGTAATAAATTGTGTTTATTTCCTAGGCACTCACAGTGCCACACTGAGGTCGTCATGGGGCCCTTTAAAACCTGTAATGTATTCATCCTTACAACAATTCAGCGAGGGAAGAAAACCATCTCACTCATTTCATACTGAATGGAAGCATGAGAAACAGAGAGAGAAACACCATTATTTACAGAGTCACATGAGAACATTGTGCCTCAAAAAGATTCAAAGAGCAGTCTAGTTGCTCTCCCATCTTCCCTCCCTTATCAAGAAAACCACACTTCTTTTTTCAGTCAGTAATACATTAATAGAATGTAAGTACAGACAACAGTGGGCCTTACACAGAGAACATACCAATGTAATTGAGCGACTGGATGTTTTAGAGATTCTTCTCAAGGCTTCTTAAAGATTTTTGGGATGTTATGCATTCTCTGGGATTGACAGCTAGCATTGCTAAAACCACTGTCCCTCCAGTGTTTTGCAAATTATATGATGAAGCTATCTGTACAATAGCAATTAGCCTGTCCTGTTAGGGACTCATTTTTTCTGAATATAGTTGGAATTGTGGCAGGAGCAGATAGGGTACAAAGGAATGAGGCTCAAAGACAGAAATACAAATGTACGTGGAAGGGTTAAAGACCTGAGTACTGAGCAAAACTGGGAACAAACAGACCAATAATAGGAGGGTTTAAAATTGGAACAGACTGGGACAAAGCAGCAGAAAAAAAGAAGCAGCAGAGAAATGGTTCAGTGCAGAGGAAACCCTTGAGACAGCTAGAAGACCCTTCTGCCAGGAGCAGGGAAAGATCCCAAGGAAGTAAGGGGAAAAAAAGGCAAGAAAATGGGCTAAGTCCAGGCTATTCACAGACAGAAGAGCCCTTATTGAATATGATTGGAGAAAAAGAGGTTAGTATTGAAAACTTCTTTGATGGCAGAAGGTTGGTTGGATAAAGGGGCCTTCCAGAAGGCAAGAATGTCTTCTTGTCCTGTCGCTGGTTGCCTGGGAGGAGAAACTTGCCCCCACCTGGCTACAGCCTCCTTTCGGGTTGATGTAAAAGGTGAAAAGGTTACTTCCGAGCCTCCTTTTTTCTCCAGGCTAAACAACCCCTCTTCCTACAGCCACTCCTCACAAGACTTGTGCTCCCAAGTCTTCCCCAGTTCCATTGCCCTTCTCTGGACCTGCTCCAGCACCTCCATGTCTTTCTTGCAGTGCAGAGGCCCAGAACTGGACAGGACTCAGGGTGTGACCTCACCAGTGCTGAGTACAGGGAGACAATCTCTCCCTTGGTCCTGTTGGCCACATTACTCTTGATAGAAGCCAGGATACACTAGCTTTCTTTCCCCTGCTTTTAAACGAATCTCTTAATTTGCCATTCTTATTCCTCTACTTTTTCTGCACTGTAAGATACCTTCACAATGACTTGGAGACTTCTCAGCTTTCTTAAGCTCATCCTAAGCCACTGCACACATAATTTATTCTGCTTTTCTCGTATAGTTCAAACTATATATTAAAGACATCTGTAGAATAGGTTTGTAGAATGGCAAATATCATTAGTAGCTCTGTGTTTGCATTTATTTGCATTTAATATAGGAAGGATGGTAGAAGTAATGTTAATTCTTAATATGTGTGTGCCTATATATTTTTTTAATAACTTAGCATGATTGCTGCCCTTCCTCCAGTACTTCTTCCCAATTCACATGTTATGATTAGGTTTTATTTAAAACTGACAGAATCATCCTGCTGAGGTTCATATTCATACTTTGGAGACAGAATAAGACTTTTACTGGTTTTGAAGTATCACACTTCTAGCCAGTTTCAGAGTTGTATGGACTTTTCAGATCTTCTGCCAATATTATTAGTATATGTTCAACTTGCACCTAATGGAACATTTTTAGGGCAACTGTCTTATCATGAGCAGCTGTGGGCATGGCACTGCACTTCTGAAAACTGGATATGTGTATTTTCTACCATTGTTCATCACCATCCACACAAAGATTGTATCTCTCTTCTGATTTTTTTTTGTGTCTTCAACAATATGACATGAATATGACATGAATTTTCAGCCCTTCTCTGAAAAAAACCCAATCTGATGTATCTATTTCCTAGAAATAGCTGTATACACAGTGCTGAACTTTATACTTAATTGATGCAAATAAGCAGATGTTATAGCCTCACTTCTGAAAAAGTGTAGTGTCTTGAACAAAATAGTTGCAAACAAACAGATCTAACTAGAAATCTGATATTTCTAACCCTGTTTTCTTAATGTGTGGGGATGCATCCACAAGAGCTGTGTAGTTGTTTCCTGTGTGGGTGGAGAAGTGAGATACTTATCAGGGAAGTATCTGAAATTTCAAATTTTCCCTCTTCTTTTACTATGGGGCAAGAATAGAGAGATTAACTTTTTATATGACTATAGCCTTAAGAATAATTTCTTATATGGCTATAGCTAATATTTGAGGGTTAGGATTTTTACCATTTAGTAGAACCTTAGCTTCTCACCCTTTAATGAGGCAATAAATTGGTTTGAAGGAGGTTCTTACTGCAACAAGTTTCCCACTCTCTCTATGAACAGCAGCAAACCAGAGCTTGAGTGCACTGATGATCAGCAGAGATTTTGAAACAGCCTAGGAGCCTTTAGAAATATGGATCTAAGGAGCAATTCTTTTGTTCTGTTCTTCCACTGCAGTCGGTGATTATTATAAGAAAAAGTTATTTGATCTTTGATTCCAACACAAGCTGTACCTAGGCATGACAATTTTTGGAGAAACGGAGAAACTCTATTACATTTCCTCACCCTGCTGTTTCCTTATTGATTGATGAATCACTTTTTAAAAGCTATCACTTTCCCAATATATCATGTCTTCAACAAACCCTATGCAATCATTGCAGAAGTTGAATGTTTTAACTAGTGAGACATGAATGCCTAAATGAAAAAAAAAAAAAAAAACCAAACAAACAACAAAGAAAGCAAACCAAATACAACACTGAAAAATTGAGTCCTCTGTTCAGGTTTGGGCACCACAATATAGAAAAGACATTAAGATATTGGGAAACATGCAAAGGAGGGCCACAAGGATGGTAAATCACCTCGAGGGGAAGGTGTATGGCTGAGGTCACTTGGTCTGTTGGGTGTGGCAGCAGCTCTCCGGTCACAGAGAGCAACAGAAAACTTTCCCAGGCATTGTTCTTGGAAAGGCTGTGGGAAGATAAGAGAAAAGAATGATAAACATTTCTTATCTTAACTTGCTGCACCTGGTGTTGTGAACATGTCGAATGTGTTATGGGGATATTTTTACCAAAAGAGTGGCTTTTTAATTAGCCAGTGGTGATGGTGTTTTAATTAAAGGACCAATTGGGTCCGCCTGTAGCAAGTTAGGGTATAAAAAGCATGGATTTCTAATGAAGAAAATCAGCATTTTGTAAAGGCTTTGGGAGCTATGTCACTTATTACCCAGTTTAGACCTGTTGTGCTGATAGTTGGGCCTGGAGGACACTGAGGGGAGACCTCATCAGTCTTCAACTTCCTTGTGAGGCAAAGAGGAGGAGCAGACACCAATCTCTTCAGTATGGGGACCAGTGACAGGATCTGAGAGAAGGGCCTGAAGTTGTGTCAGGAGAGGGTTAGACTGGATATTGGAAAGGTGTTCTTCACCTCAAGGATGGCTGGACACTGGAACAGGCTCCCAAGGGAAGCCGTCCCAGCGCCAAGCCTGACAGAGTCAAAGGGTTTGGACAATGCTCTCAGCACATGATGTGACTCTTAGGGTGTTCAGGAGTTGGACTTGATTATCCTTGAGAGTCCCTTCCAACTCAGCTTACTTTTTGACTCTCTGATTCTCTTATGAGTGTCTCTCATGTCTTTGTCAGTCCCTTTAATCAACTCGTATTGCTGGACTCACCCTGTGTGCACTGTCTTGGAATGCCATGAAGTGATAAACTGGGACCTGGTCATGCAGGCTTGTGCCGTGTTCACATGAATCCCTCTGCAAACAGGAAATTTTTGCCTGCTTACTCATGGTCAATTGCAGGACTTGTAATAGCCTTGATCTTTCCAAATCTTAATTTCTATTCTGAGAAGTAAAAAAATATTTGGTAGCTGACACCAGAACATTTCAGGTAAGATTATGTTTTGAAGAGTGTGTATGATCATGTATTCAATCACTCCTTGAGATGTCTCCAAGCATCTGGGTGCTACCAGCATGAAGTCAATAACAAATAATTCAGTAAGACAAAATAGCAAGTTCCTAATGGTAGGCTGTTGACAAGTGGAAAAAACTTGTGTTTTTTGGCTTATTACACTGCAAAACAGTCCTGCATTTGCTACTTTCTGATTGATGTGGAATTGTTTTCTGAGTGCAAATTGAAATTAATTATTTAAGTCCTACTTACAAAAAGCACACTGGAACATGTCTTGTGAGGGCCTTTGCCTACACTTTATCATGTGCTAATATTTAGAAACCTGATCACAGTTTTGGAGCATCTGATAACCTCTGTCTCAGCCTCTTAAGTGTCCTTTTTTCCTTCCCTTTAGAACAAACATGGAAACATAGAACTGAGTCATAGAATCATAGGAGTTGGAAATGGCCTCTAAGATCATTGAAGCCACTAACCCAGCCCCACCATATTTACCACTAAACTATGTCCCCAGGTGCCACATCTGCATGCCTTTTGAACACTTCTAGGGTGATATACCCATCAACAAATACCAGGTTAAATAACCATACAATTTAAATGTTATTATTTTTTCCATAATCTTCTCATCTCCATGGAGCTAGTGGCAGCTGACAGCATGATTAGTAGGTTATGCACATTTTTGATTAGCACCAAGTGTATTTTAATAGATAAGTCAGAAGCAATGTTTGGAAATGTTTGTTGATGAAGATAATTGGGAATATAGATTCAAGCATGAATAGAGACAACATGTGAGTATCAAAAGTATGTTTCATGTACTCAATTTTAAATTATTCCATGCACTCTTGTAAAACTAATCACAAACAAACATTGCCCAGACTGAAGCTGCACAAATGATCTGTGACTCCAGAGTATTTGCAATACAGTTCACCTTCTTGCTGAGGAAATGTCATTGAAAATGCCAAGTGAAGCTGAAAGTTTAATAGTTTTGATATACCAGTAGTATTAATTTCCATTGATTTCCCACTATTGTCCTTTCAAGTGATACCATCCCTCCTTCATCCTTTTTTAGTATTCTAGTGCATTTTCAGTTCTTGCAGGGAAGAACAGTTACAACTCCTTGTTTTTCTATGATGTTGGTTTTGGCTCACAGAGCTTGGCAGCATTTGCAGTGCACTGCTTCTGAGGGCACTGTTAGTCCTGGGAATATTGTCTTGGTTGGGATGTTACAGGGCAGGATGACGATTCCCTATTTAGTCCTGAATTTCGCAAAATGCAGGATCCTTCTTCTGCAATATTTCACATCTGTGATTTGTCAAAAGACATCTCTAAACAGCCTCCTTCTGCAGGCATGGGCACCCCTTCCAAGACTACTTCCAGGTCAATGACTTATTGGCACAGATACAGCTAGCATTCTTTTCACAAATGCGCCAGTTGTTTCACAGAGTGACTGGACTGAAGTGGCAAACAACAAATGCATTGCTAAGCCAGTCACAAAGCCCTGAGCCAATTTGTTTGAAAAAATGGAAGAACTGAGTCCTGATTGGAATTTCCCCCCAGTCTGAGCAAGGGGTTAAACTAGATGACAAAGTTATTTTCATTACTACTTATTTTGTGTTCCTCTGTTTTGGCAGCTAGGTAAATTCAGCTCCCAAAGGCATTGTGTGCCCAGCAGCCTTACTTTCATTTGGCTGTACAGCAATCTCTGGTCACCTCAGAGGCACAATGATGTGTATATCAAAATAAGTAGTTAAGCCTTCTAATAAAGATTCTGGATTAGGTTTAGAGAGTTGATACGTGTCACTTTTGGGGACTCTATCTGAACTTTTGATGGACTGATTTTTAATACTTTATGCCTTAAGCAATTTATTCCCTTTTACTTGTTTTAATCTTTTGAACCACAAAATCCTTTTCAATGCTGATTATCTCATAGCCTCTAATTTGAATACAATATAAAAAACATAATTCTGCATATTTCCCCTCCCTGAATTAAAACAACTCACAAAACAAATCTGATTTTGGAGCAATACATAAATGGTTGCTAGTAAGCTCAGAACACAAGGAATGTTCTATATAAATTTTGTGACTTGCTTGTTTTCTTCTGGATTGCTCATTGTTTATTTTGATTTATTCAGAATTGTTAAATGTCATGTTGAAGGAGCTAAATTTACATGGGTGCCAAAAAAAAAAAAAAGAAGGGAAAAGTCATATAGTTAGGATGTGGTTTTTGTCATTGAGTTGATGAGTTGACTAATGCTCCCTTCAATAAGACTACTTCCAACTTATCTTTCAGACCTGCTCCTATGAGTGGACTCTGGCTTGATGTTTCTCTCACTTACATGACTGCAAAGCAGCACATATATCTGTAAAGTCAATGAAAATTTGAAAGTCTCAAAGTGAGAGTAAAAGTAAAATAATTCCCTTATTCTTAGCAGTGTATTTGTTTAAACACCCTGGAGAAAAGCCACAAGACATTTCCCACTCTAACCAGCCTGTTATTAATGCAGATCCTGAGGCTGTTGATACCTCAGTAAAATATTTTCAGCTGTTTATATCATCAGCACCATTTCATTTGAGAAGAAAGAATGTTCTAGTCTCAGTAAATATATTGGTTTATTGTGATCTCTGTTTTCATATATTTATAGGAACTGCATAATGGAAAACCTTCCTAGAGGTAAAATAGAAAACTAAGGAATGAGCTTTTTAAAATCACCAATCAAAATGAAAAACAGCTTCAGTGAAGGAGGATGAGAGCAGGTATTCATTATAAAACATTTTTTTCTGCCTTATGAAGTGACATTACAGATCTATAATATTTTTTCAATTTCTTTTCCAGTCAGAGCTCAAGTTTGCTGGGGACATAGATCTTCCTTCCCCTCATATAAAATAGAAAAGATAGTGGACTTAAATGTCCATCTTTGTAATTGCAAGCGGACAGGAGTTTTTTTAGGGTCACTCAGCTAATGGTAGAGGACCATTTTCAGCAGTTTAGCAGGCAGAATGCTGGGGTGGGGAGAATGGGCAAAAAGGCAGACTGTCCCTAAAAGACCTGCCTCCTCATCTCTTTGTGGCACTGAGTGGCAAAGGAGCCTGTGTTCTTGCCATGGAGCCTCTGGGACAAAGTAAGTGGGTGCCCTGAGTCAGAGAGGGGCACCTGGCTGGAAGCCAGACCAGAGGCAGCAGGGACACAAACAGCATAAGGGATGCATAGATACATAAATTAATGTGCTTTAGGGAGGATTTAATTACCATGGAGCTTTGCTCTGAATAGAAGCCTCAAAATGGATAGAAGGTCATTTTAACCAGTGAAATGGTTAAAAAAATAAGTGAAACTATTAATCAGAATATCTTTGACTTTTAGTGGAATCAACTACCTAGAGATTTTGAAAAATAGGGACATTTGGTGATGTTCACTTGGTGAGTATTTGCATCTGACTTAAATTTTGTTCATAGATAAGTAGCCATAGGGTTTCTTTCCATTGTGGCTGATGTCACTAAAGATCAATATAGATATCTGGAGATGTCAACTGAGGCATCCATATACAAGTAATTGCAGCACCTTCCAGCACCTAAAGGCAGTTATGAGAGGGCTGGAGAAGGATTTTTTACAGTGTCATGCAGTGACAGGACAAGGGGTAGTGGCTTCAAACTGAAAGAGAGTAGATTGGATACTAGGAAAAAACACTTTACCGTGATGGTGGTGAGGCAAAGGAACAGGTTGCCCAGAGAAGTTGTGGATGACCAATCCCTGGAATCATCCAAAGCCAAGATGGACTGATCTTTGAGCAACCTGGTCCAGTGGAAGATGTCTCTGTCCATGGCAGGCGGGTTGGAACTAGAATCTCTTAAAGGTCTCTTCTTACCTAAACCATTGTATGATTCTATAAATGCACAGTCAGTGCACATGTTAACAGCAAGGTGGTGGTGTGGCTCCCATTTTGCCCTTTCCATCATTTTATGCTGCTGACTTTTAATATTTACTCTTTATTCATGTTTATGTTGTGGTTTTTTTTTTGTTTTTTTTTCATTTTTCAAGGTGGGACTGCCATGCATGGTTAGGGCCTCATCCATGTTTTGGGTGACACAGTTATGAGGGGGAGACTGTAACCAGTTTGTCTTATATAACATAACATGGCATTTTAAAGCCATTCACATTTCCTAATATTGTAGTTATTCACAGCTCGGTTTCAGCAGGATCTTTTTTTAAATCCATTAAGTCATTTAAATAACTTTCTTAGCTCTCTCAGTGGCTTTGATTGCTTTTGTCACCATAATACTATTCAAAATGTGAGCAATAATGGCAAAAGCAAAATCCTGGAAAGAGAAGCTTAGTAGAAAGGGGAATTGAGGGTAAAGGGTACTGCCTAGATCAGTGATTCTACTTATTAGTAACCACAAGAAACCCAGAAAGTGCAAATGTGGCATACATAACTAAGCTGAAACCTGACATGAAAGCTGTCTCTTTTCAGATCTGGCAGTTCTGTGTCCTGGTTCTGAGCCTGTCGTGTGACTAACTTCACATATTCACGGTATGCCAAACAAGATTCATATCTCTAAAAGTAAAAAGTGATAGGCTGCATCACTGGATACAAAGATAATATTAGGTGCTCATATAAGGAGATTTGAGTCCACCAGAAGTTCTTCACAAAATTCTTTGTGTTTTTCTCCTTCTCTGTTAGTGTAGGCCTGAAAACAATTTTCTCTGGACTATTTAATTCTTCTGTCAGGGTAGGCTTGCAGGTCTGCTATTCATAAACCAGTAAGTCTGATTTATGGTGCATGACATTACCGGTGCAAGATGGAAGAATGAAGTGAAGAGATTCTTTATATTATACTAGAATTAAAAATCTTACAAGCAGAGTCAACACTGTTCCTCTGCAATTTTTGTCCTCTCTTGAATTGGTAAGTTTACCTGATGTTTACACAGCACATAAAGTTGCCTGAAAACTGGATCAAAAGTAGAATTCTCATAATAAAGTATTTATTTTGCATAATGTTCATGTAGAATTAATAACTATGACAAAATAACACAGCCTTTTATTTTCTAGGTTTAATGAGATCTTTCTTACCGCTGATATTTGGGTCAGTGAATACTGCATTGTTCATACAATGAAAAAATCCCACAAGTCCTTAGTAAACAACCAGTCTGACATCCTGCTCTATACAGATCACAGAATTTCAAGCAAAAAGCAAGCATCTAGCATCTGTCTCAAGCATCTAGTTTCTTGCTGAGTTACAAGGCATTGTCTGGAAAAGATCTGCATATTTTAGCCACCTTCTTCTAGTGCCATATTAAAAAGTGTCTAGTGATCAAAAGTAGTTAATAAATAATATTACTGAAGAATTTTTGCTACTTTTTTAAAAAGCTCTAAGTTTTAGAAGTCTGAGGCTGACTTAACTTCTGAATAAACTGCAGACAGCTGGCAGAAAGGCAACATTTCTAAAGTGAATTAGACACTAAATACTACCTGCTCATTGTAGCTCCAATTTATTGTGGGAATGTGGAAATTCTTTGCCCAGAGTGCAGAAACAGTGAGACTTAGTCTTGCTTCTGGCACCTTGAAGGTCAAAGAGCCATGTACCCTAAAAGACATAATTACTTCTAATAAAAAAGGAATTTTAAAATAGTAATGTCTAGTGAATAATGGATTTTCGATGCAGAGGTGTGTGGCACCAGATTCACATAAAGATTTGAGGTGGATCTGCTTGTATTTCAGTTATAAACCTACATGAAAATCCTTCTCAAAGACTTTGTAACAATAAAGAGAACTTCAAATTTGACTAAAATACCATTGATAAAATAATAATCTACTGCTATTACAGTAGAAGATAGAGGATTAAGCTGCAGGCAGTGGAAATCCATATCACTCATGGTTTCTAATGTACATCTAGAAAGGAGCTGCTCCTCTGCTGAAGCCAGGAGAAGTCTTAGTTAAATCCAACTGAAAAAATTATGGAGTTTAATCCAAAAAGTGCACAGGAATGTAAAAAGGAGTGTAAACAAAGTGCACAGGAGTGTAAACAAAGCTGATCAGAGAAGTAAAATACCATATGTACTAAACTGAAGAGGGAATAATCATAAAGCAATATGAGTAGAAGCATCATTAATATTTCTAATGTTGAGGGAATGAAACAGAGAAGAGAGGTGATTAAAAATATGCAGATTGAGCATTCCTGCAAAGTTAGGGATAATAAGTAGTATTGTTTAAAAAATAGTTTGCCTGCATATTTAATAATAAGTAGTATTGCTGCAATAAATACTTTGCCTCCATATTTTGGAATTTTGAATTACGTCAAAGGTGAGGAGTTTGAAGAATTAATTTTTATGGTTTAAAATAGATATGGCAGTAATAATAATAATAATAATAACAATAATGAATTGTTAACCTGCAGTGCTGACCAACAGCTTTTTTCTAATGAACATTTCTTTCAGAGAGAATTTAGCCATGTACTTCATTTTGCAATGAACTTATTTAGCAATGAATCTCATTTAGAGGCATCTTATTTCAGAAAATATCTCTTATCACATCACTTTTCAATTCCTTTTTATGACTTTGATTTCTTCCAGTGAATGAAAAAAATCCAGGAGAACCTACAGTCCTATATCCCAACTATAGCTGTGGGAAGCAGAAGAACATGTTTTTCTTGTATCTTTCTCCTACTGGTATCATGTGACATTATTGACAGCCTGCTTGACTATATTGAATGTTTTGGATATATGTTTAGTTCCAGCTACCATAGAAAGATAAAGGCAAAAACTGTTCCTTATTGTTTCCAACGTAGTTCCAGCTAGACATGAAGATTCTGGTCATACCTTCAAGCCTTCCTTCCAGCTGATGAAACTGTTTTGCTTACCAGTAATAACACAATGGACACAAACCAGTGCTACATTTGAGGTATAATCTCAAACCTTGCTTCAATTCATTCCTTCTTCCTATTCCTCCTTCCTTGTTTGGATCAGTAGTCAAACAGAAAATCTCATCAACTGAAATTCCAATTCCTTTCTAATAGTCTTATCCATATGGAGAGCTGTTGGAGTCAGAGAGGGATATGGAAGAAATTACATTAATCTGAATAGAAAATTTCAGTGTTTTCCTTTGGCAGCACTCTAGGGATACGTTCCAAGGCTTATTAGGAGTATGAAAAACACCTCCAAATTTTATTTTCATTCTTCTAGAAATGAACTAGAAAAAATGTATAAGAATGTCACTTTATTTTCTATGTGGTTCTCTCCTCTATGTCAGTTTAATTCTTTTTTCCCTATTGCAGATGGGCTTGACTCCTACAGTTCATCTGTTTTTCTTGATGTTACTGCTACATAGTTATTATATAAGCCTAATATAAGCCAAGATGTTATAAATATTATCTGGGGAGAAGAAAAAGAAGAAGTAGTACATTTTCCTAGAGATTAATGGAATATAGTAAACAAATACTGCTGAAAATTTCTAATTACTAAATACCCAGAATAAAAAACTGCGATCCCATGCCAATTTATGGTTAAACAAAGTCCAGATAATTTTTTTGGTAACTACTGTATATTTTGTTCAGATATCACCGTTTAACAAAATTTTAAAACACAGCATTTTCATCTGGCACCAGATGTTCACTGCTTCTGAAAAATCTCATTTATTCTGCTTATGCAAAAGACTGTCTCATAAAATATGTATGTCCTTTCAATGTTAATTTGATGTGTACAGTCTCCAGTGAAGGCTTCAAATCAGTTCTGAGTATTCCTGTGCTGTACAGGTTGCTTTCCCAGTAAGGATGGTCACCTGAGAAGGGAATAAGTGACTACAAGACTTCCACAGTGAAATACATCACTAAGCTGAACAGCAGGAGAAAATATAGCTAAGGCAAATGCTTCAGCAGAAGGAACTCAAATTATACTCTTCAGAGGTGATTTGAGAGGTGACCCACACCATAACTTACAAATAAAATTCAGAGTTTACACAGAATAGCTGCCTATTTAAAAAAATAAAAGTATTTCCATTGCTTTCAGAAAAAACAAAGCTCACTTGGGGAACATGACCCTTGAGGAGCAAGAGCTCCAGACACAGTAATGGAGCAATCCTTCATTAAAACTGCTGAGGACTTGATTCCTGAGATCTCAGGGTGTTTTAGATATTGGGGAATCACTGGATTCCACTAGAATGGCTCAGCCTTTCCTGTGGGCAGAATGCTACAGCTGAGATGCACAGCTGGCAGATGAACAAAATGAAATTATGCCAGTCATATTGTGGGTGACCAGTGTGCCTCAACAATTTCTTTTGCCAAGTTCTGGGTTTTCCCTGACAACTGTGTCATCACACATTCCTCAAGAGAGTGAACATGAGATTCCACTGACCCCTGAAAATATTTCACAAATATTGTCACATAGCCATAAACTATACTGCAGACTTGATCTGCTTGAAGAATTTTTGCATATCAAGAAGTTTTTTAAAAGCATTTTGCTTCCTCTCTGGTAAGTTATGCAGCCCTCTGACCCTTCCCTTTAAAGGAAGAAGCAAAAAGTTTTACCAATTCTCCAAGTCTTTCAGCAGTGGAGTTACTCTATGTATTATGTTGATGATAGGTAGAAGAGGAATTTTTCTTATCAGGTACCAATTTATTTCTAATTATAAAACATCTTTTTGGATAATTTGATTTCTTTCAGTTTATCTAGGTTTGCAAACTAATTTCCTTCAGATTTCCAGCACTTTTTATTACGTAGGCAATAAATCATAAAACCTGTTAATTTAATGGGGCTTTGAAGTAAACAAATAATTGCAAGGGTGACACATTCTGTGGAGATAGAATTTATATTAGAATTTATCAAACTTTGCATTCACACAAAGTCTGTCCTAAATTCTAAGGTAAATCTTAATTGCATGATTACCCATTTTTATAGAATCTTAGAACACACTGAGCTGGAAAAAACCCATCAGTAACATTGAGCCAAATTCAGCATCCTGATGCAAAAGCCTGACCTTGCTTATAATTATACCAGTGAAATTTAAACCAAGATAAATTATTCGATGTTCTGTGGTGTTGCAATATCCAACTATTTCAAGGTTTGGTATTGCCCATCCCACTAGTCACACAATTGTTTTGCAACTTTAGCACCAGGCTGGTTTTAAACACCCTTTCCCTACCTGGAATTTATTCCATTTAAGCTCCTCCATTTCACACTCTCCAGCTCACCTCACCTAAATGATACTGGATACCCTCCCATAACAGTGATCCCAAAGGATTTGATCAGATTACAGAAAAGACATATGAATTTGGGAACCACATCAGAAGGAGGAGCAGTATGGAGGTATCAGGCAGCACTCTGAGAAACAGGATCTGCTGGGTGGCTGGCTAGAGTTGGGCACATAGGAAAAGCTTTAAGGTGGACTTAACTGCAGCATTTGCCAGACATATATTCAGTTTTGTACAGCAAAAGAGATTAATTTTCTTGTTATCTGTTATCTATTCTCCTAATTATTCCAGTTCATTGAGCAAACTCCACATTTAAGGATCTCCTAGAGATTAATAAGAGTATGTTCAGTGAAATACTAGCTCTGGCCTGGGGGTACCATAGCTACATTACCATCAAGTTCCACCAGGGCTCGTTATTTTCTTAACAGTTCAATTTATTCTGGGCACAGCACAACTTTGCTTTTCCTCATGATTTTAGCTCCATGACTAATTTGGCTGTCTTTCAGCATTACTGGACTTCAAAGTGCAAACAGACCTCAAGTTTTTTCCACAATTCTGCTGCCTTGTTAATAAGATGTGTGATCAGAGAAATCCATCTTTTCCTTCCCTCACAACTCCTCCTTCACCATAGTAAAATGACTCTGTGGGTTTCTCTTAATGTGTCTCCACCCTTACCACTTCCCTTCATCTGCTGAACTCTGCATGGCCTGGGCTGTGCTCACTTTGTGCACAAAGCAGACCATCCCAGCTTGAGAAACATCACAGATCATTCCTGGGCACAGAATAAGGAAGCCATAACGAGGCAGGATGGAATGAATGCAATAGGTGGAGATGCTTCAGGAGGACAGATGTCAAAGAATAAACGTCTCCAAATCACCTACATTTATATCCAATTTCTATACACTGAACTTACTGGACCCCTTAGGAAACTGGTGTTATTAGACTAAAATTTATCCTTTGTCAATACCCCTTCAGTAAGGCAATGCATCACCTTTCTTCACAGAATTCTGTTCTAATTCTTGCATGGTCAACCATGAAAGAAGACTACTATTGACAGACCTCAAATCTCCTTGGTACATCATTCAGAGCCCTTGGATATACTTTTGTAATCAGCTGTGGTGGAAGCCAGGTCTAACTAAATAAAAGATTAGCTGTTGGCAATTGTCTCTCCAATTTGAAATCTCTTCTCTTGCTTAATTTCAGTCTGTTGTGCTTTTGTTTTGCTGAGCCTTCCAGTCTAGCTGCTACAATTCTAAGACCATGAGGCAGAGAGAATTTCTTTTGAGCTATTGAGCAAAAGTTAATCTTAAAATTTTAAAAAAAAGCAAACAACAAAAGACAAAAAAATTTAGTTTTCTTTTTTTTGTGGAGCATGGAGAAAACATCTCATAAATGTTTTAACTTATGTCTTCACATGTCAGCAAATCTAGCACTAGGAAATTTCTCCCCATGTGGCTGCAAGCATGCAAAGCACCAGCTATGTAAACCCTAAGTCTTATTTAGGTAATTGGCAAAAAGGAATAGTTACAGAATTCCCCAGCAAATACTTCTTCACCGAAAAGTCCAGAATAACCTAGTTTAAATTCCATGTACTTTCTTTCAGAGGGCATCTTTTGAGCTGTTGGCCCCTTACAGTTCTGTTCAGTTCATAGGAAAAATGGAGGCAAATACACAAAATGCAGTAGCACTGCAGATGTCAGGGTGATGGCCACACAATCTCTAGCAATTGTTACCAGGGCTGAGCTCATCTTCAGTCAAATCACAATACCAGACAGTGTGTGCATCTCTCAGTCTCCCTGCTACTCTGGCTGCAGCTTAAATGCCTGACCTTACACCACCTTTTCCCCGAGCTAAGCAAACACTTTTCATCTCGCAGCAGGCTCAATATAATGATGTCTGCGGGTCCTGTGACTGCAGAGGTAGCTTGCTGCACCCACTCAGTCACTCCATGGTCACTTGTCTGAATCAAATGGCTTATCTGCACAGTAAATATTTTCTGGAGCAGTGGTTTCTCATTGACTTTCTGCATGAACAGCTTTGCAAAGATTGTCTATATATTTGATCTAATTTAAAATTAAATCAGGTTACAGCAATATGGATTATATGATATGAATTATAGCTGATATAGAAGTACCTAATTTTTAAAAAGGTACTTCTATCTAAAAAACATTGAAACATAGACTCAGAAACCATTCTTCTTCAAAAGCTGCTCAGATAATGACTGTCATCACTGTTCACCTTCCACTGCTCATCTGTAAAATAAAGGTACATGTTATGTTAGTGAGAAAACTCATACTTTTAAAAAAGCAACTAATTTTTCTCATTAACATAACTCATACTAGTGAGAAAAACCTATTCTCCTTATACTAACCTTATTACAAGAATTTTTCTATGTAGAAAAAAATTGAACAGAGAAATCACACTTTGTTTAGCCAATAGGGCTCATACCATAATAAGCATTTTGCTTGGGAGTCTAGTTTAATAATTAACAGCATGATGTTCCCATGGAACTCTTTCAGCAGAGGAAATATGAAGCTACTGTACCTCCCTCATATCATAAATATATCAGTTTATGTCCTTCTTTTAAGTGACATGAGAGTTTTTTGAAGTATAGTCAGCATAGCAATGTGTACAGAGATGTTTATGCACACTGCCTGCGTTGCAGGTGTGAATTACAGGTTAGTGGCTTTTGCTCTGACAGAGCATTTACAGCTGTTCCTTGTGGTACTAATAGTTGAGGCTAGAGTCCCTGCAGGAACCATGATAAACAACAACAAGTGAGAGTAGGACCATCAATTTGATATTTAGTTAAGAGGGAGATTTGAGTGGTGCCATATCCTGGCATGTGATGGAAAAATGATTTAACCCCTTCTGAAGACCAATGGCTGCTCAAACAGACAAGGGAAGAGTAGAAAATACATGCAGAGACTCAGACTGTTCTTTCTTCATGCCATTCCTCATAATGTGTCCTATGTCTTCAGTGAAATTTAGTAGAATCCTTTTCTGGCAGAGGTTTGTGAGTTGTAACAATAAAGTCCTTGGGACTTTGGCATGGTTAATTTGCTGCTGTGACAGTCACAGGGATATTATAAAATAAGCTCCTACAAGGTCTCCATGCCTCTGCACAAGAGGCAGTGAAAGAAAGGGGCAAGAAATTATATATGAAACATAGGAGAAAAAAATATATTTCTTTCAAATCATCAGTAAAATAGCTTTTGATGCTGTTCCAGCTAAAATCTGTGGGAGTTTTGTCACCGATATCAACAGGAGCAGAATCAAGCTCAGTTTGTTATGGAGATTATTATGCAAAAACAAGAGATGTGAGCAGCAAAACAACTCAATAATCCCTTCTGAAAAATCCTGTCTCTTGAATGTATTGGCTGTTGTTGCCACTTTCCTACATAAAAAAGAGAAGGGCTAAACATCAGAAAGATGATATTGTTTGTAATCTCTAAAGGATATCATCTGCTCTCAGTAAAACAGATTTGACTGTTCTCCTCAATTGAGGAAGTTGTATGGTCCCAGAAAGGCTTTGCTTGCAATTGTGCTCTCGGCTAAGACACAGGTAAAACAGCTGAGTGCCAAGTCAGATAAACTGTTCCAAAGGGCTGGAGACCAGATCCTCAGGCTCTCACTCACATAGGCAAGTCAGGGGAAGGACTTTTTTCATGCTTAAAATGGAAGGATTAGACTGTAAAAGAATGAAACTAATCCCAAGGGTCAGCAGTTCTTTCCCAGTGTTTTAAAGTTAATAATTAAAAAGAAAATTGAATCCTACTCATTGAATGGCACAGCCAGCTTCAAGGCAGTCAGAGTCAGGGGATGTTAGAGCATTTAGGATATTTATCTTTCACAGCAAGGGATTATTAACCCAGAAATAGAGGAGCTCTTCTAAAACTTTTCCTTAAAAATTGCCTGTATGATTACACTCATGCTGCAGGAAGGGAAAGGAAGGCACAGAGATATAAACAAGGTTTTTAACATTAAACCATAGGGGACTGACTCTGTTACATGGATATCAGAGCACGTCTCTGAACATCCAGTCCATCATGTATGAGCAAGAATTGGATGCAGCACACTCTGCTCATTATACATACTTTTGACATATCCAGTGCATTGAAAGAAAAAATTCCAGAACAAAGAAAAAAAAGTTGACAAAGTATTTAATTTCAGGAAGAAGGGAAGCTTGGGTTTGTGTATATGTGTACTTCCAAAGGAGTCATCATTATTGTACAGCTGCACGTCATCTTCTTCATCACAAACCAAGCCATAAGAACCCTTGAGTTCCATGTGCACCCCTCAAAGTGAGGGTCTTGCATTGATGCCAGTGGAAAGATTGTTCTGCAATGAGCACAACCACCAGCTTAAAGGAAATCACTGTTCAGCTGTGAGAGCAGATTTTTGCCATCAGTGTTTTAATCAAGTTACAAGTGAAGATATATGTCTTATGGCTTTGGCTGTTTCCCAGGTCTGTGGCAGATATCCTGTACAGATTTACAGGGCACTTCACCAGTGTTCTGTCCATTTCTTGCATTTTATATTTCTATATATCACCTTGATTTCAGTAAAGCTTCTGCTGTCTGTATAAGATGCTTCTTGCATTCTCAGAAAGAAAATAATGAAGTGCAATTTCAAAACAAAAGAGTACAAACAGGAAGATAAATGTTTGCAAGGAAAATAGACTCAAACT
This sequence comes from Lonchura striata, assembly GCF_050655825.1. Lineage (NCBI taxonomy): Eukaryota > Metazoa > Chordata > Aves > Passeriformes > Estrildidae > Lonchura > Lonchura striata. The sequence continues at coordinate 64,784,115 of NC_140705.1, read as the reverse complement.
TAAAGAGAAAAAAAAGAATAATTATAACTGTTAAAGTTTGGAAACCAGTAAAACTTTCTCTACATTTCTCAGTTTTATACAATAATGAAATAAATCTAGGATTAGAAAGCTCTGTAAAAGATGTGAAAACAAGTACCCAATGTGGAGGAATTCTTGTTACCATTAGGCTAAAAATGGCTATTTTTTCACTATTTTCCACAAACACAGTACCTTAATTTTAAAACTCTTGTTGACCTAATTAATGGACTTTTTTTTCTTATCACAATGATTATACAGCCCTTTTGAGTTGTTTCTAAACTGAAGAAAAGTGTGTCTCAGGTAGGTCCATTACTTTGTTTTCCAGGTTTAAAGTTGATGTTTATTGTTCTTTCACCCTCAGGGTTCTCATCTGTAGGGTCTCCCAGTGCTCCACAGTTCCTTCATACTGGGAACAAACACAAATTTTTTCAGTAATGCTACTAGTTATTAACAGTAAGCCACTGATGATGATGATGATGATAATGATAATTATGATTATGATTATGATGCTTATTTCTAGTCATTATTTTTAAAAACTGCAACCTGACATTCCTTGTCTTATTATCTCCACATATGAAAGAACAGATACTGAATATTTAGAATGCTTCACCTCACAAAAGTCCATAAAAAATCTAATGAGGCTGAGGCACAATGGTAATCTCTTCCTGTGTATCTTTATTTTCATAGTGTTGACATCTTAAGAATAATGCAAGTTCTGTGGTCAACTGAGATTTTAAAAGTTAACATACAAGCGCAGGGCAAGATTTCCAATGCTATACATTGTAAGTTTTTCTCATCATATTCACCTAGAGATAAACAGTTTTTTAAATTTTAGATTTCTAGTTTTAATGTTATCTTATCAGTTAATTCCCCGAGTTTCTTCCATACCAGAAATTCATTATTTCTACTCTCTTTCCAAGATGATAATTGGGAGTGAAGGCTAAGCCTTTCCTTTGGGTTTGAATTCAGCATAAATATGAACACCTTCCTCCCTAAAAATAAAAAAAATAACAAAACCAAGCAAACCAGCAGGATGACTCATTTTGCTAAGGATAAATGTTCTCCCGCTAGAAATACTGTGTGGGTGGATCTGATCTGCTGTAGTGGGTCTGTGGTGCATTGAATAAAAAAACAACCAAACAAAACCTCCCCACTTTTGGCTCCTGATTCACAATTTTATTAGAAAAGATACAACACTAGTCATATAGCACAATGAAAGAAAACAAAGTCATGACTATTGCAAATTTTGGAAAAAAAATTGATTAATAAAGTGGCCCATGACTTCACAGATCAGCAACCATAAATTTCCAACTGACCCCTCCTGAGGCCTGGTCCTGACAATACAGAGAATAAAATCTAGACAGGCACAAACTTCACAAAGAAACTCTTAACATCTTAAGGAGAAATATGAAAGACTGACAATAAGATACAAAACATCAATTAAACTGAACTTTAACTAATGCTGCTCTGAATGAGCTCTGTTATTTCTTATGCAGCATCTCTCAGCTATCAATGTGTCAAGGAGACTTCTAAAATTTCTAAATTTGGAAAGCAAATTTTGAAGATATGAGAGATTCTCTCCACTTCTGATCTTTCAAGGAAAGGAGTCTTGTGAAGAAGCTAGGGAAAGAATCAGCTATACAAGCAGCCATGAAATCAAAGTGAAGAGCTGCTTAATACTGCTCCAGTGCTTGAAATGGAAATAGTATTCTCAAGTTTTGCCTTTTCAGCTGTATTGTTTGCATTTCCTGTTACAAACTGCTGATCATGAATGAGTTGGGGTTTTAGTATTCTGTTGAAATAATGAACAGTGGAAGTATTCTCCATCTTAAAAGAACTCTTTTTATCATTCAAGATCATCAGCTCAAATAAGAATCAAATAATCTGTCTGATTGTCAAATTCTGCCACCTTCCATGTTGCCTCTCTTCATCAGAAGCCTTTCTTACCCCATAAAAACCTCTGTAAATCTAGACAACAACAACAACTGTTAAATATTTTATGGGTTTCCATAATAAAAAATATTCTGCATCTGCCTTAAAATTGTTTTTTAAGGGCTCATAATCAATCAGACTCAGGTAGCTGTGAGCTCAGAGACTGCCATCAGTGGCAGAACACCTTATAGATGTACTGGGTTTCATAATAGACCTCTAAATGCATTAACAATGCATTGACTTGTTTAAATATGCATATCTGTCCCCTACAAACAACATTCAATGCATTTAATTTGAAGGGATAGTGAAATTTATGAACTCCACCCCAACCTCAAGCAACAGGTCATTACCATGTCCTCCCTCCTAAAGTAATGTTAGCAGCTCCATGCTATGATTCTCCAAGATGTATTAGCCAGATGTAAGTTAATTATTGGCTTGGAGAAAATGTATTATATGCTATAAAGCTTAGCATGAAGTGTAGCTTGGAGAAGAGAAAAATGAAAGAAAAAGGAAAGACAAGATAGAATAAGCAAAATGTTAAGCCTTGGGCATTGAATTTACATTTATGAGATTCTCTATGATTTACTGCTCCAGCTTGTTTTCCTAGAAATGCCTTGGGTTTGTTTCAGACAAAATACACTATAATGCTTACAACATTAATTTGTTTAAGGTCCCTGTTACTCTGTGAGTATTCAAGTACAAAAGTGAGTGCCCCACAGCAAAACTCTAGTCACAGAGTTTAGGTACATCCTTAGATACACCCCAAGGCAGCTAGAAAACCCATATGTGTACAATCCCTTACTCATCCCCGTTCATCAAAATCTGCCCTAAGTCACCATCATAACCAGAACTTCCTGGTTTTCTCACAGTACCTGGATTTCTAGTCAGGATTGTGCCATGCCCTTGCAAGAAGGAGGAAGCCCTGGCACTTTCAGCCCTGAACACTCAATACTGGAGTAGCCACATGGTCCCCAGCTGGCAGTTCTGGGGCAGAAAGTTCTGAATAACATTGATCATTTCTTCCTGGCTTTTTGCCACCTCTGATGTCAGTAAGGGGGTGTTAATAAGACTACTTATAAATCAGAATTAAAGGTAATAAATCAGTAGCTGACTGAGGCTGAGATCTCCTGCCTGCCAACACAGCAGTCCTTCCCACCTTTCACCCCTTCAGTATTCCCTGGTAATTAGGAACTGCTGGTGAACATTTACTCCTGTGGTCCTTATTAGTATGATATAGGGGAATAATTCCATGACTCCTGTGCTATTTATAACTTCAGAGGTCCTGTCTGCTTGTCTCAGTGCCAACTCATGACCCATAAGAGGCAGAAACTGTTAATGTAATTTTTTTATGTAATTTCTTGTCAAGATACATACATGTTTTAAGTTGACAGGAAAGTGCTGACTTAGAGAATGACTGCAAAGCATTCTATAAACAAATATCAAAGAAACAAGAATCATTTTCATATTGTTTTAAATTTTAAAGGGAGGGGATCTAACCAGAGAGTAGAAATTCCAAATGGCAATTACATACAAAAATTAAACAGCAAAGATAAGCATTACTTTCTGTAACATTCCCATCAACTTCTCTGAGTTACATTTTTGTACAACTTGGTTTTGACCAGTTCTCATAAATGCAAAGAAAACTGGGTCTGGTATTTGAAAAAAATATTTGTATAAACAGAACAAAAAAAAGTATTTTATTCAAGTGAATGGAGAGGGACACGCTAGTTTCAGAAACCAGCATGTAAACACAGAAAGAAAATGGAAAGCATTTTGAAAAAGGATGACAGTGACTATTAGAAGTTGGATAACTCTCTCCTAAGACAGCTATTTTTAAAAGATCTTTAAGTGGCAAAGCACTACTGATAGTCCCAAAAGATTTTTTCCCATGAGTAATACTTCTAAACTGTGAATTGATGTTGCTAGAGTTAAATCATGAGGATAACAATTTTGCAAGTGGTATCATGGGAACTACATACATAAATCCTGTTGTTTGCTTATAGGATTTGTGAACAGAAGTCTCCATACACTACATCACAGATTGAGACCTGAGAGAATTAAAACAGGCAGAATTTTTCTTTTTCAAACCTTTTTATTTTTATTGCTTTTCTTTCTCCTCCATGTTCTAGAGGACATCATCTTCATAGCTAGAGGGAACTGGATTGTTACAAGGTCCCTGTCAGCTGCAGTTTGTAGATTGTAGGAAATCAGAGTTTTTCTGGAGCTCTGTTGATTCAATAAAGAAAAAAAGAAGAATCCATGACTATCAATTACCAAGTTAAAAAAGACAATCTAGAACAAGGTGAAAGAAGCATGAGATAAAGGATTGATTTGGATCTCAACCTGAGTCCTTGGTGGAGCAAAGGTGTCTTCCCTCCTCTGGAGCACAGTGACAGAAAGAGGATGGAAAGTGATGTAGAAAGGGTTCCTTCCAACAAATGCCTGAGCACCAAATGTGCAGATGGGTAGGGACGGCTTCAGCCACACCTGATTGCAAAAATATGCCTGTTCACAGCCTTATCAAAAAATACAAACCATTGGGTAATTATTTAGAAATACTTCAGTGACCTATTTGGTTTTAAAGAAAATGTAACATCCATTATTAGGCCTGAGTGCCTTACACCATTTGAAAAATATTTTATAAATCAAGAGTTGAAGGAAAAGGTAGAATTGGCCCATCTGCCAAAGGCCAGAGCAAAGTCAACATACAATTTACTTTCTCAAAATGAGTTTAAGGGACCCCTATAGTTCTATACTAGCCTTTCCCAAAAAGATGAGCCTCAAGAGCATTCAAATGAAAAATAATCACCTTAAAAATAAATACTCTGACAGAGGAAAAGGAGAGGTTTCTTGATAGGGTGAAATATATAAAACCCCCGGCTCATATTACAGAAATAAATGTCTGCAGAGAGTTAGAAAGAGAGGCAGCATATTTTTGCAACACCACATCCAGGAAATTGAACCACATGTTAGCTTGATATAGTTGATGATATATTCTAAGCAGAAAGAGACCGGTATCTTTTAAAATATAAGGCAATCTAAACATCATAAACCCCTTTGAAATGTAATTTAATATTTCTTCAGTAATTCCAGGGGAAATAAAATATTTATTTTAAATTCTCTTTCTAAATACCATCTAGCTGTTTCCATGATAGTTACTTAAAGGGAAAAGAGGCAGAAATAATGTTGAAATATTTCTGGGCAGTTTTTATTCTTGAATGCTACCCAGCCTTTGGGCAATTTGCCCTTGCTCTTGTCCTCATGTACTTATTTCCATGAAAGAAAAATATCACTGCTCCAAACTAGAAACATCTTACGTCAGTTTAGGGTCTCTATAAGGATTGTTTCATAAGGGGTCAGGTTGACAAAGGATCCCAGACAGCAAAAACCAGTCAAGACTACAAAGTGCAGCAGACACAGATAAATTAATTGCATTGGGTTAAATGCTAATGGCACCATTTTCATTATTGTCTTTTCATGTATATATGCATCTATAAATATGCATACATGTATATATACATATATAAATATGTATACATATTTCAGGAAACTTTTTATGTTATACCCACAACTTGAAAGGGGCATTAAGTGTGTTTGGCAGATTCTTCATCTGCACAGTGTCATCTATTTAATTAGTCATATTTTGAGGGATGATTGTTGCTTTTAGTCTGTTTTTACTGACTGTATTTTCAAATAATTATCATGGGCACATCTCTGAAGTTTTTATAAAAATAGATCAAGCATATAAATAATAGATCTTTCACTTGATTCCAAACAGTAACACATTACCCACCAGGGTCTTACTTGTTTTATTTTAGAACTTACAAGAAATCTGTTAGGAAACTAACTTTCCAGAAAGCTGTGAAGGTATAGATGCACAAGTGAGCAGCACTCTGATGTGATTCTACACAAGGATTCACTTCTAGGTGCTGACACAGACTCACAACCTTTGCTATGCCATGGACCTGTCACAGCATTTAACTGCACAAAATAGCAGAAGAGGAAAAACAGTGACAAAGAAATCAAAGAGTTTCAGAGCCAAGCTGTAGCTTCATGAATGTTTGCTATCAATAGAAAATATGGATTGCATGAACTGAAAACCTCTGAAGTACTTTCTAAATGGTGTCCAGACATTTAAAACTGGACTGGAGACCTAATACTAGTCCAGTCAGTAGTTTTCAAGATTCACACTTAGAAAACTGTTGTCAACCAGTTACAAGAATAAACACCTGCAGGACAAAATTGAATTTTTAAAAGTATACATGTAAGATGAACTCCTTTTATCTCAAGTTTCCCACTTATATATAGCTTAAATATTTGAGGATCTGCATTATGATTTTTTTTTCTCTTTTTTTTCTCCTGCATTATTTACTAGTAATACAAAAGAAAGGAAAATAAAATATGAAGATGAACTCTAGAATGCATGGTAAATATCATAACATTAATTCCAGTTTAGAAGCTAATGGCTTTGCTGTTACAAACAACACTGACCAATTATGCCTCATACCTGACAAGATTATGCAGAGCCACAATACAAAAATTATAATAAAGCAGTCCATGAACCTTGTTAGATATAATAGCTCAAACAATATTGATGCCCACAAACATATATTTGAAAGTTACACAAACATTTTTATTTTCATCATAATCACTGGCCATATAATTAATATAAGTTTTATTTTTAGATTTCAGATATTGCCTAGTGCCTTCTTGATCAGAAAACCACAGGAACAGCCCTTTTCACACATTTTGACATGATTTCATTTTTCAGGCTGGCAGATAATAGGAATCTGAAAGTGGAAAATATAAAGTTAGTATTATCTGTCTTCAAAATAAGGTGTGTGTGCATGTGTGATTCAAGTTATTTCCTCTGTTTCTGAACCTGTTTGGCTCTCTACATCCCTGTCTTGACATCTAGTGAACAGAAACTCCTTTTTCATATTTTCTTTTGTCCATTTATGAGGTTACAAAATTGTATCTGGTATATATATCTATCATATCACTTAAAGCTATGGTGGCACAGCTTTTTGTACAGCTATAGATTCTATACATACACAAGGAACCCAGGACCATAGGTACATACAAAAGCTCTGCTTTGAAACTACTCACAGTTTTAAAAGGAAAGGACTGGCAAATGCCAAGAAGTGTTTGCCATGGCTGGTTGACAACACCAGGGCCCAGTGTTCCATGATTTCCTGCCAATATCCTAGGGAGGCAAAGCTCCTCTTTCCATTCCCTGAATCAGCAAGCTACATATTACTTTCAGAAACAGGAGAGGCAAGAGTCTGTAGGTTTGATGGAGTAAGCATATAAATAGAAGAAAAGTCACCTTGCAAAAGTCAGTGGAAGAACTCATGTTCTTATAGCAAAACAAGCTGCAGACAATTTTTTAAAAACACATCATGCTCGAAGTGTGGTCTTGTGGATAGTGCTTCACTGCTTGAAATAAAAGTCAGTACAAGACAGTTTAAGGATAGCAACCATTCTGTCAGCATGGGAGGCAGGCAGTGTTACTGTACACAGAACATAGAAGAAACAAGAAGCTTGTTTATACAACCATTTTCTGAACGATTTGCCATGGTGAACCATCACAGACACAATTGCTGCTCTTGTGGCTAAACAGAAGTCTCTCACTCTTGAAGTTTTCAAAAACAGTGCAAAAGTGAAATATGATTTGGAGCTCAAATATTCTTATAAAAGCAAAAAAAATCCAGACAGGAGGTCCACTCAAAACCAATCCTTATCTTTTGTGGTGAGGGGAATGGTTCAGCAGATGAGTGGTGGGGGTATTCCCTTTCCTCAACAAACTGCCAAGCGTAGGAAGCAGGTGTTCCTCCATGACTTGTTACAACTACACTGTCAGAGAAGCACTCCTCAAGTCAATCTAACAAAATACCCCCTTTGTAGTGATTTTTTCCTCCAAGGTTTTAATTCTGTTTATTTTGTCTGAAGCTGCAACATCATCTGCCATTATATTTGGGAAACTACTCCATGGTCTTATGGATCTCATCTTCAGGCATCCATTCATACTATGGCATTAGTGCAAACATTCAATAGTAAATTCCTATCAGATTTGAGATTAGGAAAGAAAACAGCTTGTGGTTCTATATCCCTTTAATAATAATGTTTACCTCAATAATCCCCTCAAAAAGCAACAGAAGATGGAGCCCTCAAAGAAAGACTGTTTTCATTAAAGTCTCTGTAAATGTTCCAGCGATATACAAAATCACAGATATACAATATACAATATACAAAATCACAGTCATTCTATTTAATTTCACCTTAGAAAAAAAATTAAGCATGCACAGATGCATTTAGAGGTGACTAAATATCCCTAGACATAGGATGAGAATGCAGAATCTGAGCACACCTCAAAACCTCCTGGATTTCAGCCACTCAGTGGGTGAGGTATTGTGTAGAGTTGCTTCATCAGTCACACAGTGATGACTTTTTCCAGGTGCAGCATGTCTGAGTGTGTCTCACACTTTTGCAGGTGACATTGCAGCCCAGCACCCTGTGCTTAAAATAGACAACCTGATGTACTGTCCCTGCTTCAGTTCATTCCTCTCTCGCTTTGGGATTGAAGCCATTCCAGGTAGACAGATCATCTGTGAAGTCTAACACGTTTGTTAAGTGCAGACATCTCTCAGCAGAGCCTAGACTTTAATCATTAGATGCTATCAGCAATCTTGTAGGGCTGCTGCTGCATTTAAACAAGCACAGCTTCAGCTGCAACCTTGAAGAGACATGAGGTGGAATACTGAGGTCCAAAGGAAGGCCTCTTTCCAAAAATGGGTGAAGTTTGACCTTGATGATGACTTTCATCCAGCTGGAACATTATCAGGTTGCAGTTTGGATGGTACAGGACCACTCTCTTCATTCATATTTTGTTCTCACCCAGCTGACAGTGACACTAATTCCAAGAGAATTGTTGTAAGATGTAGCTATTAATACACTGTATATTTAAATACTGGTTTGTATCCAAGAGCAGCTTTTGACTCTCTTTGACAGACACCTCCTGGCACGCATTGCTATACTACAAGAGACACGATCTGCACATATTAATGCATGCACATTTCCTTATCAATAAAAGCTAACACAAATTGAGCTAAATAAAAACACTGACTTCACAGTGAGGTAGAGAGGTCATTATTAATTAGGGTATGCAAATTAATATTAGCCCTAAATGATTCATAAATTTGTCCTTTAATATTTGAATAAATTAAAAATTAATTATACAAATGTACCAGATGAAATAAGGTAATTTTTTTACAAAGAAAGAAAGAAAGAGTAGATCTTTCCTGTTTAAAAAAAAAAATCATACAAACGGTTTGTTGTATACAAGGTAACTGCTTTCATTTGTTGCACTGACAAACTGAGAAGGTTTTCTTGCAGAAATACCAATTACCGTTTCATTTGGTGACATCTTATTTAGCAACACCTGGTATGCAGCATGCAGGAAGTAAGGATCTTGTTTATATAAAATCATGACTCCATGTCACAACACTAATGTGGGATGTGTACAAGGGGTTATCATTTGAGATGCAGCATCCTGCATATTTCCATATATAGGGGACCTGAGTCTGGTAAAAGGCAAGAGAATCATTCAGGGTAAGAGGGGAGGCTATGGTAGAGGTGCAATATGAATTTGGGAGCTATTGCTTAGTGGTATATTCCTATTTTTTTTTCCACACAATAAATAATGTAAATAACTTTTGGACATCTAGCCATGTCCCAGACAAGCCACAAATTCCAAGCAAATTCTGAAACTTCTTTCTTTTTTTATTTTGAAAGAGTACATATTGTAAGTCTTTGAACACTAGATGATTTAAAGTAATGAAGAAAGTTTTTCTAAGAGACATTCTTTCAGAGAGAGGCAGAATTTTATTTAAAAGTTCCTTCCTCTAGGAGACACTCTTCAAATTCTTTTATTTGCTCAACATTTTTGTCCTTATATGAGTAAGTAATACATTAAAATAAACTCTTTATAATCTCAAAGTTCCTCATAGAGTTTCCTATCTTTCCAGTTCAACAATTACAGATTTCTTAATTTGCATGAAACTACACATTACCAGTGGAAAGATGTGGAGAGAGAATTATGATGGAGGGAGAAGACCTACCTGCCTGCCTACCTCCACACCTGCTAACACTGTGGTCCTGACCTGGCTTCAGGTCCCAGTCTTAAATGTTAGAAACAGATTTGCTGAATTAATAGGATGCTTTGACTTTGTTAATAATTTGCCTTAGGTAGGCTTCACAAAGGACAAGTCACTTGCCCTAAATCATGACCTGGACCATATGTACAGGGACCTTCCACTGCATGTTTTTCTCAGAGTGAGCACTCTATGTGAAGATTATATATTCAACCAATAGTTAAAAATGGCAGATTTATTTTTGTACCCAAGCTAAGGGTGCCAATAACTAATTATGTCTGACTTTGATGGAGAGGTACTCGATAAAATGTATTAAGAGATATCTTCTGAGAATGCCAAGTGCAGAACTATTCAAAGCCTGTGCTGATGTTGCAACACAAAACGATGTGATAGCAGAATGAGTCGCAGCCAAGTCTGTAGAGGGAGTACAGTGAGTGAACCACAGGAAACTGAAATCACACCATATTCATATGATGTGCTAGCTGTTAAAAAAAGACATATCTGAATCCTAGGCATAAAAGGTTCCAATTGCACATATTTACCTAGGATTGTCATAGAGTTTGTCTTCAATAAAAATAACCAATAGTTTGAAATAAGAAGAGTTTCATCTACAGCTGTATTTAAGACTGCTTACTTTTGAAAAAATAGTTGTGTTCTATTTTCTTTACCAGTCAGTTTGCTTTTCTCTTTCCTATTTCTTCCAACTCATGCCTTCTTTGCTCCACTTCCCTGAACATTCCCTTCATCAATGCTGCTCCTTCTTGTCTTCTTGCACTTAAAGGGATGATGTTGTAGAGACTTTATTGGTTATCCCTTTCCCCACAGCATTCCCTTTAGGCTGCTTTTGTTTTTCTTCCTCCTCTGTAAATAGGGCTGAAACAAACTAGAAATATTCCTATTAGTCATGTGTGGGTTTCTATATAATTCTTTGCAATCCAGAGCTCAGATGTAGCTGGAAGCACTGACTAAAGAGCCATCTGACCCTGTAGGTTATCAAAACATTAGACATTAAATTCTTAAAAAAAAAAAAATAATCGGTGCCATGGATGTAAGACATTAATTATTAAGAGTAATATGAATAGGAAAAAAATCACTGTTCCTTGTTTCTTCTGAATTCCATACAGTGTGACCCTAACTGGAACAGCAAAATATGTTCTGTCCCTAGGTATTTCTCTGTCTCACAGCTAATTTGAGAAGCTGGGAGACTGTAGGTTCTAGCTCTTCTTCCTAGTTTAGTCACCAACACTGTATTTGTTGCAGCTCATTGACTTTCTTGCCTGGTGTATTTAAACCCAGGGAAAGCAAAGATGTTTCATGCACAGGGACTAAGGGAAAAACACAGAAAATCTGGAGTAGCCAAAGTGCTGTATCCTGCATTCCCTGAGAAGGGGAGCCAGTATTTACTAGCTGCAATTGTTTGGAATGTGGGGGAAAAGGTCTCAGCCCCCAGAGCTGTGGTACCTTTTGTCCAGCTGCTGGATCTCAGTCCTCTACAGACACCTCACAGAGCTGCTCTGGTGCAGTAATAGCTCTCTTATCTTCTGCACTTTAGTGCTGATCTAGTTTTTCGATGTCTTGCAAATCAGTTAATTCAAATGCAATTGCTATGTCTCTCCAGAGTATTGAATTATGCTAATAAGAACATATTCTTGTTTTTCTAGTGCTTTATTCAGGATATAAACTGGAAATTCAAATCTTCCTCCTGACTTGTTTTATTTATCAGTGAGGTCATTTTAGTCATTGCAAATTGTATACTATAAGCTATAATAATATTTTAACCTCTTTTAAAGCTTCCCAAAGAACTGGAATTCACCTATAAGGACAAAACTAAAAAAGAAAGTGCAGATTACATTGGTGATCTCTATTAATCATAAAAAGCTCCAGTTAGAATCAGTGGAAAGTCAACTACAGGACTGTAAAAAATTAAGTACTTTGGTGTAGGAGCATATTGATTTTCTACAGTATGTAGTAATGTATATTGATATCAAATAATGAAATTCATGCTTGTAACAAGAGTTAACTTCTTAGATATATTCAGAAAGATTATTCTAAAGAGAGAAATAATGATAACTGTATACTACGGTGGAAAAATGTCATACTTCTATTTGATGCATATTGATGCATATTGATGAATATTTTACTAATGTATTCAATTTGACAAAAAAATTCAAAACTAATTATGGTAAAGCTGTTGCTGAATATCAGAATGTAAAAACAGAGACCCACACAAACTATTCCTACAGATATATTCAGGACCAAGCACCAAAATAATTACATTGACTTCTAGTTCTATGATTCTGGTTCTCTTGTGGGAGACGTTAGGATTCATTTTCAGCAGACCTTTCTGAGATAAATATCCAAGAACATGAATGGGTTACAAACCGTAACCTGTTGCTCCTTAGCGGCTGACAAATCTGCTTACAGTGCAAAACCTTCTCCTTCACCCTAACTCAACAATTCTTATTTCAGTCTCTGTGGTTTTTTGTCTGAATAGCAGATTTGTTCATCAAACATCTCTAAATACATGTTTTGCCATAATACCTGCTGAGGTTACTTTTCTTTTCCAAGTCAAAGTAGTTCCTCTAATTTTTATGAAAAGAAATAAACTAAATGCAAATTTTAAAGCTCTAAGATCTGTAGAAAAAGATGTGCAGGTCCTTAGGACAAGCTTCCCTGAAAATCTGAAATTTATGAGAGCTGAATTGTGGCATGCACTAATACATGTGCAGAGACTTTGGCACATGGGAACACACGGATTGGTCTGAGTGTCACGGAGCAAAAGATCACAAGGCCACTTTTGTTAGAGAAAGGTGCTGACAAGAAGGCTACATTCATTAGTCCTTCCCAGAGGCTTTGTTAAACATGGGATGTGGAGACCCTGGGAGGCAGCCCCTGGGTTGGGAAACACAAGATGCTTCCCTCAAAAAGCTGATAAAAGCCCATTGGCTCCTTCCCTTGCTCCTATGTCGGTTCCTGTGGCCCTGAGCTGCTCCCTCCCTATTCCCTGATAGGCACTCAACTTTGTGCTGCCCCAAGACCAGGGCCACCCTGGATCCTTGGAGAGAGAGAAACCTGGACCCTCCATGTGTGTTCCTGGGGACTCTGAACATCTCACCATGAGGCTGAATTAAACATCTGTGAATATACCATGCAAAGACCCTTTCTGCTTCTTTACCCTGGACTTTGCCAGCAGCAATTCAGGCTGCAACAATGGGATGTCTCCTTGCTGAGCTTCATCCAAATATAAAACTGAAACCCTATTTCCAAATGTCCATGTGTGATGGCAGTCTTTATTACCCTGTTATATTTTTGCTCCCTGTAAACAGAGGACTTCATGCATATCAGGACAAACTAGAACTTTAAATATTCATCTCTCATTATTTTGTTCATTTCTGACATCCCAGCATGCTATGGAAAACCTCATCGGTAGAGGCAGAAGAAAACAGCAAAGAAAGCTATCTATAATCTTTTCCTCTGAAATATACAGCCAACATTATATGTGGGAGCAGTTATTTATGCTAGTCATAAAGAGCAAAGGGACAATAGCCATTTTATCCTTGACTCTCACAGACACCCTAAATTCATAGGCAAACAACACACAAGATGAACGAGGCTCAGACGTCAAAGCATGCAAATTAATGCCAATTAATGCCCACATTCTTTTTCAAATAGGTTGATAAAACTATCTGTTTGCCAAGCATAAGTACTGAAGTTTGCATGCTGTATATATGTTGTCATTGGGAGCTTGGGCATACAGAATCTGAGAAACAGAGAAAATAAATCAAGAAATTGCAACACAAACTCATAGCACATCCCCTACTGAAACGCTGCTGCTGCACTGTCACTGAAAGTCTGCTATTACAGTTGATATTAAGCAGGATTCAGAATGTAAAGATACCAAATTCATCAATGCATGGCCATGAGAAACTGCTGTAGAGTGAAGCTATTTGAATGCCTAGTAAGTAAATAAAGCTGTCACAGTAAACACAGTAAGACTTTTGATATTCTTTGCCATGAACTAGCCTCCAGGTCTTTACCAGCAGTAATGAGTCAGACATCCAGATAAAGTATGTTGTTCTTCAATTTGGAGTGGGAAACCAAGGCACAGGAAGCTTTAAACCTTCCTCCTTCATTAACGATGAAGGTATTCATTGTGACTTTAATTTAATTTTAATGAATTTTAAATTCATTGTGACTATAATTTACAAACTGTGACTTTAGTTTACAAACTACCCCAATTTCACAGAGTTCTAGCTCTCCTTTGCTTATTATGTCTAAAACTTCAGCTATACTAATCTATCTGGAGAAGCCTTGCAATAAAAAGATTGTTCCACCACCTCTTTCGATGTATCCTTCAGGTATGACTTGGCCAAAACACAATTGTGATTGAGTGAAAAGAACTGGGGAAAGAAAATTTAAAAATACACTAGTTGCTATATCAGTGTTAAGAAACATTTGCTCATTTGTATTCCCCACCTTCAATAGACAGTTTTGGAGACTGATAACATAATTTTCCAAAAAGAAGATGGCAGATATGGAAAACCAGTATTCCTTGAATCACAAAGGACACAACAGTATCCAGGATCTTGCAAGAAATTCTAATGCTGTAGTTTCAGAAGAAAACTCTAGAGCTGCTCTATGATGTGAGTCTAAGGAAACAAAAATATCTTCAATTATGACTGAGACTGGGCAGAAATCATAGCTGTGACTACCAAGAAATATTACAGGGAGGATGCTGCACTAATGGGTGCTCACTGTCCACAAACTCAAGTGCAGAGTGGAGTTTACCCACAGAGAAGCTTACATGTAAAATGAGATCTGATTACTATATTTCTAAAATTTATCAGTTTGTCTGTATACTATAGGTAGGAAGTGTTTCACTCACTCCTTGCACAAGAGTGTTAGGAGTGTGCCAGACCTTGATTTGCAAGAATTATCTGAAGAATAAGTCAACACTGATATCACAGTTAGTCTTTGACCTCACACATGGAAAAACCCCAACAGAAACAAACCCCAAAACAAAATAAGTTAGTTTTAAGGTGGGAGTGCCCAGGAATTATTATCCATAACCTGAAATTTCTTAGTTCTACATGTTGGCAGTCAGTGTACCAAATTAATCTCAATTAAGATGTTCTTGTATTCTCTTCACCTTACCTGGACACTTCATTGCTAGTCACACTTCCCTGTTCAGCCTTGCCTGAAGTAGAAGAGAACAAGATTTGTGTCTCCCTTTGAGCATGTACCATCTCTAGCAGAGATCTTGCATCAAACATCAGCTTTGGTTCACTGGCTTAATATTTAGGAGGCAATTTCTTCTTCTCCCACAACTACAACTGCAGTTTTGCACCAGTCACAGCTCTAAACCATCCCCTCCAAGGAGTCTGGGAGCACCAGCCAGGCCAGTTTGGAAAGAAATCCTAATCCATTATTTGTTCAACAGGAAGGAAACCAAAGTCTGAATACCAAAGCTTTATTTCAGAAGACCAAACACCAGCAGTTTTAGTGATCTTTAATTTCCCATTTGGTTCAAGAAAAAAAAAAAAAAATACTATCCAAAACAATTATTGCCCAGAACAAAGCTCTCAAAGGGCTCTGAAACAGCCTTGCTAATGATCCATTCTCAATAGTCTGTCCTTTTCTTTATGACTTTCCTGCACACCCATTTTCAATTAAATTAAACCTTCCTACTTAGGTTTTTTTACTGTCATTTTGTATGAGAAATACCAGAACAAATTTTTAAAGATATTCTGAAAGTCTTACTCTTCTTCTGAGTCACCATTCTTCTTCAGGGACACCCTGAGCTGCATTCTCAGGAGCTGGCTGCAGACATCCATGCTCCCTCCCCTCCTTCCTGACTGAGAATCTGTGCTATTCCAGATTTGCAGTACTTGTGGGGGTGCTGGTTACAGGCCTTTCTGAGTCCTTTAATTCCATTTGCAGAAGACTGGCATAGACCTTGTAGAGTACAGGAAAATGTCAGGGAAATGTAACATACTTATAGCCAAGGTCCCGTGTTGCTTATAGTGCCTCAGCAAATATTTTATTTTTTACTGCTTTAAGGCCCACTGATACATTTAAACTGTGATCCCTTGGGCAGCTGAGGCAATGAAGCCTGATTTCCTACAGCATCGTTCCTTTAAATTCTCTGGTACCCTCCAGCTGTGAAGGCACAATGGGATCCCATGGTCTTTGTTTCTCTCTTGTTGCATGAAATTTATAAAAAGGGGTTATTTTTGAGACAGCTGCTGCACAAATTTGGGTACAACTGGCTAATGGATGTATAAGTTTGGGGGTAGAGGCTTGGTGTATAGATGGATAGCATGAGACAGATTTATCTCCTTAGGACAGAGATTAAAATAGTTCTTCGGTACTTCAGATATCCTACCTAGGGCAACCAAAGAGTGAAGAAGTTAAGCTGTTACCCAGTGCACCATTCAGTGCCAGAGATGAAATACAGTAAAAGAAAATATCCCAGGCTGAGAAGAAGAAATAGACAAGACCAGGCCACACTTGCTAAGAGAATATGTCAATTCTCAAACTGAGGATGAATCATAAGTTGTATTGCTTACTGTCAATAGATGAAGCCGGGAAATTGGGTGTTCAGTGGAGCAAAGCAGGACCTCTGTAATCAGAGTGCATAATCTAAAACACATCACTGCAAAGTAGGGAGGGAGGAGTGACTAACCCAAGAAGATGGACGTTGTTCATTTCAGCTGTCAGGGTGAGTGAGTAAAGATAAAATAAGCTTTTAGATTTGCTAAGTTCTTTCTAGTTTCTGACTAAAGGAAGCAGCATTTTCTTACCTGGATTCTGCCTTTTCAGGGTCTTGCCTGAATTTTACTTGCATGAGCAGGCTGAAGAAGAATTTAAAAATCTTTGGGCAGTTTTGTATATTTTTCTTTCACAAGAATTGCCCATCATTTTTTTCAGAGAAAAGCTGAAGGGTTGTTACATTGCTCCTTGATTAAGCATTTACTGACTGCTAATTTGGTAATGCATTACTGCTATAAATGATTGCTTGCAAGGCAGTGGAGAGATGGGTCTGAAATGTCTGCCTATTCCTGTAGCCTTCACATCCTGTATGCTCATGCAGGATTATTATTCTTTGTCAGGAAGGTCAGGAAGCATCAAATAGTGATTAATGGTAAGTTGCAGAGGTTTCTGATAACTGAGCTCCAGGGATTGTGGTTGAAACCTGTTAGATGGCTATTAATACCTCCCTTGCCCTTCCTGTAATTCGCAGATGACTGTTGAAGAATTGCTGGCTTTTCAACTTGCAAGGACAATCACCACCCATCTCCGTCCTCAGCAGGGTCAACATTTGTAGACCTTTCAAATTGCCAGCTGGGCACTAATGAGAAATCATCAATGGATCAAGAACAGCATCTACATTCCTTTCCCCATTCACAGTTCATGGTAGGCACTGCCCTCTGAAACAAGCTCACAAACAGCAGTCTGGAGCATGTATAAGGGTAAGATAAAACATTCTGTGTCAAAGGAGTACAAAAAGTACCAAGACTGTTACTTAGTGAAATCTGTGCAGGAAGTTTTTTATGTGCTCAGATAATTTTAATCCCATTCTTAGAGACCTCATCCAAGGCTTCCTATTTGAAGAAAAAAAAAAAAGGCAACAAAAACATGTAAAAAAAACCCCACTACCTAAAAATCCCTTTTATAAACTCTAAGCTTAGCGAATACACATCTTGCTCATATGTCACTTTGTCACAACAGGGAAAGGAAAAGTCTGGCAGGCAAACCTATAATAGAATCCGTGTGGATGCTTCTCTTGCTAGGTTAGGAAGGAAACAAAGCCATATTTTCTGTCTTTGGGAAATGTTCCCAGTGATTCTGAACCTTTGCTCTTTACACTAGAGCACAGACGGCTGCTTCCAAACCACGGGTAGGGTTTCAGGGTAGGACTGCGTGGCAAAGCCAGTTAATCTCTCTGTCCTCTCTGGTCAGAATGTCCATGCTAGGAGTAGAGACAGTCTCACAGGTTGTGTTGTGTGTGTGGAACAAATTCTCCAAGATACAGTCAGGGGAGAAATGGTGGCTAGACATTAGGGAGATATCTTGCATGGATATTCAAAGATGCTTCATTGTCTAATGTGTTCATTATGGTGTAATTTAGATACAGAAGTGCTTTGAAATTCTTTCATGGCTATGTCATTTTTCAGATACCAAAATATATTATAAAATTTAGCTTTGACAGGCTACTTGAGCAACCTTTCAGCTACGTGTTTATATGATTGTGCCTCTAGTTAATTACTCTCTATTTCCACAGTAAATTGAAATAATAAATTCATAGTGCAAGCAAAATTGTGTGCTTGCATAATCCCTGATGTATCTGATTTTTAAATAGGAAATGCAGAGAATCAAGTGTATGGAAATCTTATTTTTAATTTTTTTAGGATGCCTCTTCCTGTGTCCTCTAAACTGTGTCACAAATGCTCTCCTGGAAAACCACTATCTCCTCAGATAAATAGTCCTTACGGAAGGATGCTGTAAGCAGTATCAAATTAGCTGCCATAGAATTTGGCCTCTTAAGGCTTTTGCTGTCAATGTCACACCCCATGCTGAGTCACTGCTAAGTGATTGAGCTGATATAAGCAAATGCATTGACTAAGTCATTTATTTACATCTTCCTGCCACGAGTCTAAGAAACTGCTAAATGTATTAAATAATCAATCCACTCAGCCGCTGATGGTGCAGTAGTAGAAATGAAGTCCTACTAGGTTTTTATTTTTGCTGTCAGAGATGCTCTGAACATGTGCAAAAGGATAAAAATTCAACAAATACAGCCCACATTTAGAAAACCTGCATGACTTTTGAAAGAAAAGACATGATAAAAAGGAACTGGAAAGATAGTAATAGATCATTGCTTGTTAGGGGCTGCAGACCCTGTAAGACCACTGTACAGGTTTGAAAGTGGTGGACTACAGTATGTGTCTGGATTACAGTATGTGTCTGGCTGTTTAATGCTTAATGTGTTAATGATACGGAATTGTCTGTAGGTTACAAATTATTTACTGACACCTTATCTGTAGGTTACAAATTATTCAGGGATATGTGGGCCACATCATTCTGTATTATTTTTTACAGTCATGTCATTATGCAATAGACAGAATTCTAAAATATCAAAAAAAATTTATTTGTTAGGGAGAAGACAATGCAAGCCACTCACCAGAGTGTCTAAAGACCAAAGAATCAAAGCATTTCATGCCCCATGGAGCTTTGTTATATGCATATTTCAATTCTGTGACTCTTGTAAACTTCACCAGAGGTAAGAACATTGAGATCATAAATGCTAGTTACAACCACCATAATTTAAATTTTATGTTAGTTGTACTTGTCTGGTGTAGGACTTAGGTCAATGTCACATCTAGAATTATTCTCTATGTTAATTCTGAACTGGACCCTGTAAAAGTAAGGATAATTATGTTTTGGGAATAACAATGCAACATGTGTCTGATTTTCTGCCTACGCATATCCAGAGGATCAAATTGTGAAGATTCATTATTGTGTCACTGTTCCACTTACACACAGGCATATACAGTCATATAAAATAATAAATAATATATGTTCAGTGTCCTCTAAACAGTGGGCCTTATTGATATCACACAATGACATAAAAACTTGATTTTAGAGACGTCACAGCAAAACTTCCATTGATGAAAAAGGGCACAGGTTTCACTTCTAGAGTTTATTCTGCTTTCTCCTCTTTCATGGTAAAAATGAGTGTAATGAAACCCACTCTGAAAAAAAAAGTTTTAAAGGTTGGGCTGATATTTTGCTTTGCCATAGTATTTATGAAATGAACATTATCATAAACAGCCTGGTTAAAAGGAAGATTTATTCTTATACATAGAGCTAATAAATAATATCAGAAGACAAAGAAAAATTTATTGAGTATTTAATATAATTGCTTTTATTTGTGAGAAAATTAGTGCATTCTCTTTAGAGTATGTCATTTGAAAGTAGAAGCAACACTCCTGTTCCTAATAAAGTGTAGGTGGCGGAATGAAAACATCAGCAAAACAGCACTACTACAGTAAATGTAAAGGATTTGCCAAAGGCATGCATATTTTATCCTGTGATTTAAACAAGAGAAATATCAAAACAAGAGTATTACAGAGACTTGCATTAAGGCTAAAAATAACTTGATTCAGGAAATATTAAACATCTAGTTCAGAAGGAATTGTAAAATAAATCATACCATTCTAGGAAGGCCTATAAAAGAGAGAAGCAACCAGTTAGAAATGTAAGAGAACATAAAAGAAAGCAAATAAACAGAAAATATAGGTCATAATTTTCAAAATATAAAGATTGGGATGAATGATTAATCAAATTAAACTGAATAGAAAACACAATAATAAAAGCATACCCAGAGGAGGAGAGGGACTGTTTGGGGCACTACAGCATGAACATCTCAGCAGGGATGGTCTAGAGAAGTAGTGTTAACTGCAGATATATTCCTGTACTAGTTTTGTTTACAAAAATAGCTTCACAAAATTCTTTCATAGAGGACAAGGATGAAATTTTTCTTCACATGGTATTAGCTCCTCCTTGGTTTGGATGCTATATATTAATGAAAGACATGCAAAACATGTATCCGTATTTGTTATTTTTCCAGATAGACAGCTACTACATGGGATTTCCATTGTCATGAGGTATCCCATGCCATTCACCCCAAAGGGTAGAATGGGCTGGCCTCACAAATGTGAAAGTTTAAAAACTATCCCATGTGTTGCCACTTAGACAAGATAAAGGTCAACAGAGTAATTTCCTTAACAAAGTCAGTTACACTGGAAGAAAGTTCGAGACTTTGTTTCAACATTGCACTAATCAATGAGGATTAGAACTTTCATGAAATCTCCTTTTCCCCTTGGTTAAAAATACCAACATAAATACAGCAAAATTTGTCTGATAAGAATTAAGATCTCCAAGCAACAACCATTCATCCCCATTACCTTAAATCCCCAGCTGCCTGAAGGTGCTTTTTTGTACCATAGATAGCTCCCATTGCTCTCAAATTGCTTTACTGCACTGCTTTAGTCTGTTGATTCACTGCAGATTTAAAGCTAATGAGTCTGGCACTGTCCAAAGCACCTTGTGATATTTCCTTATACTCAGGTAAACACAATGAGGCTAGAGAAATCCAGTGCCATTGAGTTCTTGTCGTGATTAGTAGCAGCCTGAAACAGTCAAGAATGAAAAGAGGGCCTCAAAGGGGGTCTTTGTTAAGCCAAGTAGGTGGCTGAGAAGAATTAGTTCCTTATTGCCAGAGTCAAAATTCAACCACACTAAGAGCCTGCTTAAAGCACAGTTGCTGAGAAAACTTCCCACAAGGATTCTACAAAGAACTCACCTGTCATAGGAAACAGATGATGAGGAATAGAGAAAGGGAGGAAAAACAAATGCTAGTGAGAACAAAATAGACCAATAGAATGCAATGAAAAATTTTAGAATTATAGTTTAAAGTATAGTTAAGGAACTATATAAATAAACTATAGTTTATAAATATAGTCTAATATATATTTAAAATACAAGTTTGCTTGAGTTGGCTTTATTATGACCAATGGTACTGCTGCTCTTCTATCACCTGTTATTGCCTGGGACCCTGATTTGTCGCTTTTGTTGATTTTGGCAGTCGGTTCCCAGAGTTTGATTGATTATTGTGAGCAGAAAGACAATTCTCTGGTGAAAAACTGCCTCATACTGGAATTTATCAAAACAAATAATTGGCAGGATTGTGAATTTACACGTTCTGTATACAGTGTAGGAGTCTAAAATGAGTATGAAACCCAGATTTATAGTCTGTTTCTTTAAACTAGGTCAAGGAAAGATTATGGTTACATCATTCAGTTTGCTGCACAGTCAAGCTGCTGAGGAAATTGCCCATTTATTCGATATTTTTTATGAACTATGGAAATCTCGACATCAAACCATGCTTACTGTCAGAGTCTCCAGGACTTCAGAACAGAGATTATACTGCGCTGATGTCAGTAGAGGGCTGAATATAAACACTATAGGTGTAGACATAAGGAGGATAGTTACATAAAATTAATAGCAAAAAAATGTCTTTGTACTCCCTGAAGCAAGCAACGAAAGTGTCTTTTTGAGTGCAGTTCTACACACATTGCTGTTGCCAGGCACTTGGGCTATGACCTAGAACTTACCCAACTATAAAACTAACAATAAACTACTGAGAGAGTGACTCTTCACACTGATGGTAAGTACGCAGAAGCTAGATCATAAAAAGAATAAGGTTTTCAGTTTATCTTAACATAATGGGATTATCTCACCATTTCTGATTTTGCTAATATGGACAAAATGAAGGACTGTAAAAAAAAAATCAATCTGCTTTTATCTAAAGCCTTTATACCATGAACAATCCAAGAACAGCAGGGTTTGTGAATTCTGGAGCAAAACGGATATAGAAGATCTGTTTAAATGGTAAAATCACAGCTGCATGGCCTTCATGAACACAGCAGGTTTACAAGGTGGATCTGAATACATAGTTTCTTTTTATATGCAAGTTTGATGGGATATGAGAAGCTGTTGCAGGTCTGTCCTTTCCAATTACTGAGTTTATCTGCTTATGTTTGAGCTCAGACTTTTAGTATAAACACCATAAAAGGTGGAGCTCAGCCCTGGGAAACTGCATATTTTCTCTGCTATTACAGCTGATGATCAAGTAATGCCTAGCACATTCCCTGCATTTACATCAGCTTTTTCTTAATTTTGCTACTAATCTCTAGCTGAGAGCTTACACAGCCTGGGAGCAGTGTCATACTGCTTGTCTTTTGAAATTCATCTTTTGTTGTTCCTTACAGCCATGCAAAATGGATCTCACAGAACTGTTCAGAGCAAGATGATATTTAAAGCTCCTTTTCTGTACAAGAAGAGATGACCCCACTGACAGCAAACTTCCAGCAGAATGTTCCTAATCCTGAAGTGCCATCCCACTGAGATATTAAAGAAAATATGGGGGCAATATGTACCAGATGCATAACTTTCTGAGGAACATTAAACCCCTAGTAGAACAAGGTTAAATCCAGAAAAGCCAGTTACACCTCTGTGTCTTGTTGTCAGGGTCTAGGTTACTCTTTGGGGTTACCTGTGACTGCTCATAAATTTGGAAATCGTGGCCAAGAGATGTTAAGCACTTCCCTAATCTTCACTGTCAGTGAGAGCTGGTATCAGGCTTTTTGGAACCTATCCACGGGTTAAAGTAAAAAGCCTTCCCTTTTTCTGTCCATCTCTACTGTGGCTTGCACTACTACATAACAATCCCAGGCATGCCCATCAGGCCCTGATTGCTCACACCTAAAACCAACTCTGCAACCAGCCACTACTGCTTGTCTGGCTGTGTCTCTTGAGGACCCAGGGGCAGAGAAAGGTGCTTTTGTTCATTGTGAGACAGCTTAAAGAAAAAAATTTCCAACAGCTTTTTTTATTACCAAAATATTTTGCTGTTTGCAGAAAGCTGCATACCAACAAAAGCATGACCTTCCTGCACAAATAATGACATATGGAAAGGCAGCTCCTTCTGCAGGGCAGTGGAAACAGTAGGTTATGAGTGATGAAAGTCTTCAAGGGCACTTTGCTTGAAATGGTGCTGTGTACTTTCTCTGCCCTAGTGCAGATACACCACTTATCACTCTAATTGAATCAGTGATTTATTCTTATAGACAAACATATACATTGGCATTCCTGGAAGGCTGTGAAAGAGGCAGGGATAAAGACAAGTAGGTCTGTACTGTCTGGAGCCTTATGTCAGTATCAATTCATGTATGTGTAATGCTAACACCCATGCTACGGTAGCACATTGAGGCAAAGTGACATTCTTGTGTATCTGGATGTGTTGCCTCCCACA
The DNA here is from genome assembly GCF_050655825.1 of Lonchura striata. Classification (NCBI taxonomy): domain Eukaryota; kingdom Metazoa; phylum Chordata; class Aves; order Passeriformes; family Estrildidae; genus Lonchura; species Lonchura striata. The sequence goes on along the minus strand of NC_140705.1, from coordinate 64,760,133 downwards.
CGAAAGAACTTATTTCTTTTTTATGGGACATAACTTCAGCATGTACAATAATGCTTTTCTCATTGGGCTCAGAGACCCATTCCCAAAACCTGAATATCTGACTACCATTGTTCTGATGGTTTTTACAGTTTTGTATAAATGCCCTGCATATCTCAATATCTCAGTTAATTACAATGACCAAGGGACTATTCCCTTTTAGTTTAGGATACCTGAAGCTCACCCTGCAGAATGGATCAAACTTTAGCAGGAAGAGAAAGTGCCCATCCTCTGCCAGCACACCCAGCTAAGACAGCATTTGGTCATTCAGCCCCTTCTGGGCTGAGAAATACTTGACACCTACTTCCCCCTCTAGAAGTATTAAGGTATTTTCAATGATGGCTAGGTGTAGGGCACCAGAATTTCATCTTCTTTTAGGTCCCTAAGAGCCAGGATGGGAAAAAGTTCAACCATACTTTGACAGGTATCCTTTCTCACTGGTAAGCAGCTCAGTTTGTCACCAGCTGTGTCTCTGTCAAGATGCACCCAATGCTCTGCAGCTGCATACAACAGTCCTGTGTGGAAACCTTAGTGCCTGACCTGGCTGCTCGAGATCATCATGCAGGGACAGCTGCCACATTGATTGGCAGTGTAACATTTTGTGTCAGTGTCTAAAAGGAGACTGCTCGTTTTAGGCACTCTCTGCTCCTCTCAGCTAAAAGGATGATGTATTGGTAACTCAGTGTCTCCCTTTTCTTAGATAACATGTATTTTGAGATCCTGAGTTTTGAAAATTTGAGGCCAATGGCACTCTGAACATTTAATGACTGAAATATAAGCTATGAATATATAAAACAGTGGTTTATTTCATATCCTTAATCAAACTGGTGTGGGATCTTATTCCTTGTTCCTTGTAGGTGGCCTGCAGTTGTCTGAAGTCCATAGACGTGCTGCTCAGTGAGTTCAGCTGGTAGAATACTGACAGCAAATGAAACTCCAAGACATGAGTGAGGCCAACTCATTCTAAAAATGTGAAAAATATTAGAGGAATTTTACTCATCCATTTTTTACTGGAGATGTGAGTGTTTATCCCAATAAATGATAAGTTTGGCCCTGTGCTTGATGGTCATATCTTGGCTGCTGAGGTCCAAATCATAGAATTACTTCAGTCATCCTGGAGCACCCTCTGAAGATCACCTCCAATGCAAAAACTCAGGAACTACCTCTTCTCCAGAAGCAAAACAACTATAAGTAGTTGTGCAGAAATAGACTCACTTTAATCCCAGAAATAAAAAGGGAACAGAGTCAGTAGGAGAAAAAGAGACATGTTGTGAAATAAATATCCTCCATGTTGTCTCCAGTACAGCTGGGAGGAATTCCCTGGGCATTTTACTGACAGAACGCTTATAGCGAACATAAATAAAGCAATCTATATAAGTTTGAGATAGAGATACAAATTATTAAAAAAACCCAAGCAACAGGCCATCAAACAACCCAATGCCCAGAAACCCACTTTGCGATGCAATCAGTAAGAGTCAAAAAATCGGCTTCAGAAAATTACTCTTCTTGGACCATTGTGCATGTGTGTGTGTGTGTATGCACTTCTGGGTCAGAGGTTAGTAGCCAAGGAAAGCAGAATATTGAGGCTGAAAAACAAAACTCTAAAAAAAACCCCAACTTTCGGTTCTGTGCTAATTATGACATCTCTGGGTTTTGCTTGGTTTTTAAAATTTATTTTATGTTATCTGGAAAAATATATCTAGAAAAAATAAGTATCAGTGAAAATCTGTTTAACTGCATAACCATAGATCCTTTAGACTTTTTATCTTCTACACAGAATAAAAACTGATGTGGAATGGAGGAGTGAAAGGATGTCTGTTTGTAAGAAAAATAAAGTAAACTGTACTAATTTTGATAGTTGCTTACAAAACAAAATTACAAACAAGTGGAAAAATATTTATTTTGAGTTGAATGAAAAGTCTCACTGGGCTATATGAAACATGTTCTATTTTAATTTATAAAAACTTCTCCATGCAAAAAATGGTAAGTTGCAGGAGCAACTTCTTGTATAATTCTTGGTAATTTAAAACCATTATTTTTTGGCAGTCACCCTAATCTGATTTTCCAATGCATTGTTTCCCTCTCAGCCTATTATCATTTATTACAGACACATATAAACCCAGTGATTTTTATAGCAGTGTTTTTATTAGTCCATTTCAGTTATGTTGTTTGTTTTGCAGACTGTAAAGACTTTAATCCTCATTTAAATACATAAAAATGCATTATCCAATAGCTAATCATTAGAATATGTGGGAAATTATGACTAATTACTCCCCCCAAAAAACCCCATTTGTCTCATGTAGATATCGATTTTGTATCTACTAAGTATTTTAAAGATAGTGAAGAAAAAGCCTTTTGAGAGAACAAGGATAATGCAAATGAGAATTCCTCTTCATTGCAGCTTTGGCACCATAATTAGCTCACTTTCCTCCCAAAAAGATGATGAGAGGGGCATGTGGGAAAAACATGTTTTCTAAGTAACAATGACTAATAAAAAGAATAGTGAAGTAGTGACAGCTTTTTCTAATTCAGAGAGAAACATTAGTAAAAAAGTCCTGCTGCTGCACTCCCAGCACCAGGACTCCAATATTTTTCACTTGCTTATAATCAGAACATGACTAATGCCACAAAAAAAAAGAAAGTTTTCATTATAATTCTATAGCAAATGTTCATAAATTGCCACCAGCTGCTTTCAGACTAGAATTGTACCACTATACCATACAATTGCACCATAAAAAATTCAGAAAAATGTTTGAAATCATTAGATATGGGAAAACTTGGAATTCTAACAGGAATATTCTCATTTCCTTTCATCCCCAAAAGTCGCATTTATTTTTCTAGCACCCAAAACAGCATCAAAGAAATAAAAAGGCGACTGCCTTCACAGATTAGCAAAATCCTTTGTAAGTCAAACAAATATTTCAGTGGTAATTTCAGTAATTTCTGAAAACAAGGGGAGCCCTTAGGTTTGCCAGTCCAAAGTGAGGAAATTAAAAAGCTACACTTGTTCATCCAGAAGTAGTTAAACACTTTAAAAGCACACCAAGACACATGCCAGAGCCTCTTTCCCAGATATTTTTCTGTCTCATTGTGAAATAATATTTCTAATGAGTAAGAAGTGCGTAAGCCAGCAAGGTATGGCAAAGTAGTCAAAACATTTGGAATGCAAACTCTTATAATTGTGTTTATAAGTTAACAGGCAAGAAAATATTCTGGGCTTAGCTCTCTGTATGACTCCTACTATTCCTGTCTGAAATTTGAAATTGCTTACAAATATTTACCCTTGTGAAAATCTGAATTATAACATCTTTCCAGTGCGGGAAAATTCCAGTAAGCCCTTCTGTGAAAAATAGCATGTTTTCTTATATCAAAGCGTGCCATGGGGCTAACACATGTATCTCAGATTTACTCTAAATGCTTTTTTTTCTGTTGGATATTATCATATCTGTGGGAATTGCTCTATTCCTGAACCTAGAGACTGCAGAGAGAGAGAGAATGAAAATAGCATCTCTGTACACTTTGCTGTCACTCTTAGGTAAAAGACCATGCATCACAGGTGAGATGGTGAGGGAATCAAAATCCTTCTACAGCAAAGCAAAAAATTATTTCAAGGTCTGAATGCTCCTTCATTCCACCCCTCCCAAAATATATTTTTTTCTGAGGAAATTGTCCTAGGTCCTCTGTAGGTCTTGTTTGTCTGGACAGCCTGGAGACTAACCAACCATGAAATGATGCTTTCTTCTCTACTCATCCCTACGTATGTTCCTTATTCAGCCTCCTGGCCTCAGCTCTCCAGAAGGGGACGAGGGGATGCTCCTGCCTCCACAGTGGGCTGCTTTCAGAAATCCCCTGTCAACTACAGTGGGACTGTTTTCCATTGGATTTGTTGTGTCCTTTGAGAGACACTTAAAGTAAGATGGAAGATTTACCTGAAGGAGATTCGAAATTACTTTGGTGATACAGCCAGCCACCCAAGGTTATAAAGCAGCTTGCTGATGGAGCAGGCTGAGTGCTTGGGAAAACACAGCTGTAGGGCTTTGAGTGATTTCTCATGCAATTACCTACAAAGGAGCTACAGAGTTTTTATTCAATTCTCTCCAATAAGACTGAAGCACCTTTGATTTTCAGGTGAATTGTGGCAAGCTTGGAAATATTTGAGCAATACATAATGCGATAAAGAAGCAAATAATTATGGCTAGTGTCCTAAGGACCAATATAAAACAGAAGGAAATTCTACTGGTTTACTCACTACATCATATTCTATTCTGCAGCAGATCATAAAGAGAAGTTTTATTTAAACCCATTTAGCTATATGTCACAGCTGCATCACCTAATGTTTGGGTTTTATGTAATATTCCCCTAGTTATTTTTTTAAATCTACAGTCAGACACTATGTAATTATATTACAGTGTTAAATGTGACTGTCATTTAGAAGATCAATAATTAACATTACTGTGGAAGAACATGCCTGGAGACCCAGAGAACGAAATACCAAATTCACAGACAGTAGGTTGTAATTTGCACGTTTTTAACTATGTAAATCCACTAACAACACAAATCTTTAGTTTGAGAGGGGGAAGGTTTTAAGATCACTATGATGGTCTGCAAGTATTTAAGTGAACCCTAAAACCAGAATAAGATTTTTTGGTACAGTTCCTTTATGACTCCCAATAACCATAACTTACAAATAGGTTGTACCTCCCAGTGTACTGTCTAAGTTATCATTTTCAGTGATATGTCAGAAATAGATGCCATAATTAGACAGGCTGTACTCCTGACAAAAATAATGCTTTAGATCCCTGAAAAGTGTTGGTGTTAATTGCTGCTGTTCTAGCAGAGCATCTTGTGTAACTACTGGGTTTTTCATCAAAGACCACTGTAAACACCTTACACTACCAAATTCAAGCTCTATAACAGATTTTATAGAGCTAGAACTTCTGTGCAAAGAGGTGACTATTTCATTAAAGGTATTTATACACAGCCGTTATATGGTTGATTTTCTGGTCAGATTTAATTAACCTATGCTTGTCTCATCCACTTCTAAAAGAATGCAATCAATGCAAATGTTATTAGTGCTACTAGCACACTCCATTCTTTCCAACTTAGAAATATAAATAATTGTACAAATACACCTCTAAGAAAGCCCCTAAAAACAAAATATGATATTGTCCCCATAAGACTTTGTCCACAGTACAGTAGTACTACTGTTCACTCAACTGTATCCTCGTCAAGTAAATAGTAGTAGTATAGAAAATTGTATGGTCAGTTTTAAAAAATAATTTCAAATAAGCAATGTTCAAGAGCAAACTGAGAGCAAACTAGCACACATGACTTGAACAGAAACAGCTGAAATTACTTCCATCCCTCTATGTTTCTGTCCTTACAGCAAGGAGAACTGAGTGGCACAGAGGGTGGTTCTGGAATCATTACATCTTTTTGTCAGTATATCCAAGCCAATCCAGGCCTCATTCAGAAGCACCTTCGTATGTTGGGCTGCAGACAGCAATGGTACAGAACCTGTATTTTGTATGGCACAGCTTCCAGGAGGTCAGGTCGGATAGCTTGAAATTGTCACATTTTTAGATGTTCTGGTTCAATCCAACTGTGTCCAGGAAATGACACCTGTACCCAACCTAAATTTAAAACAATGTTCAGTCCTGTAAATTAAGATATTCATGTGATGAATACTGAGAAGAGACAAGAATAAAAGAATATCATCTGCCTCAAAGTTGTCCTTGAGGCAGAGACATCAAAGAAGATACATCAAATGTGCCTAACTTACCTGCTCAAGTGAGAGTTATACACACACAGTACCCTCTAATGAAAAAAAATCATATCATGGTTGTGGGTACCTGAAGTAAGGACACAAATTTTAGGAGGAGTCTAAGTATCTAAATATCTTAAACATCAGACAACTTCATGATAGAGCCAGAGGGAAAAAATTATAATGAATAAGTGATGATAATAATGATAAGTGCACAAACACAAAAGAAGAAATCACATGTTAAGTGTACCCTGAGAGGAAGAAAGAGTCAGCAGTGCTCCATCTATACAAACTTTCAATCATGTGAAAACAATCTGAGATTTTTCCCAGAACATGCAAGGTCTACAGTGCAAACTTATTTGGTTACATACCGGAGGACTGGGGGAAAAAAAGTAATATTTATAAAAATTCCTTGGGTACCCTGACAGGCTGGAATAACACTACAACAACACTACAACAAACAAACAAACAAACCCCTTCCCCCTCCCAAAACCCCAGCACAACATCTGTGGGCACCGGGCATGAAAATAGCCAGAGCTGAAAGATAACAATAGATCAGCTACAGGTTCAGACTCTGCCTAGAATAGAACCCCCTGGCTCAGAATGCTTCATCTCAGAGCTTCAGAGAGAGCAGAAAAGCCATTCTGCAACTCTTCGCAGAGAAAACCACCACAGCAGTGAGATTTGGCTCTTTCATTGACAAAGCCAAACTATAAGTAAATAAACCAGGCAATATTTCACACCACTTGTGGGTCATAAGCCCAAAATTAAGATATAGCCAGTATCTGAAACAGCTAGGATATAGAAGATAGATCTAGCAAAAGTGCAGGAGCTGGATGCAAAAGAGCTAGAAATAGAGCACAGAAAAACAGTCAAAACAGTATCATAAAGTATGCTTTAGGATGCTTTAGACTTTACACAGAAGCTTCACTTCAAGTGGTGTTTCTTTCTCCCCATTCTTCTTGCATCAGGTAGGAGGAGCAGAAGGCCATCAGATAGATAGGATTTTCATTTCCACCCCACTGTCATAGAGTTTTGTTTCATAGGGGACAAAAACAATCTCCATGAGGGATTTTCCCATGCATGAAATGGGTTTGAAAGAGTAGCTGTTTAGACGACTGTATCCCCCTGATGGGATCTTCCTATGTTATCACATTTTTATTTCTTTGCAACCTCAAGTATTAAAATATAGAAAATTACGTATATATAATCCCTATATATTTTTCTAGTATTGTTCACACTGTTCAAAGTACTCTTACTCACTCCACACATCTTGGCAAAATATGTTGGAATATACAGATAGTCATCTTTTACTGCTTGGTTATGACCATTAGCCAAATGCATTAGGAAGGCTACCTGAAGTAATTTTCTTTCACTGCTGCATTATTAAAAGCAAAGAGTGTTATATTGAGTGATAAAATTAGTTTAGGAGCATAACTTCAGCCAGACAAGAATTTTGCAAAGCTCTCAAGAGTCTAGACTCCTATAATTTTAGTGATACATTTAATTTATCACTCTCCATGCTTCATGAACAACCAGTATTGCCTTCAGAGTCCTTCTGAGAAACAACATCCCATGAGCAGTAAAACAGTAAAATGCATTGCATCTCCCCCTGGGCTCCAGTTGGGAAGCAGATTGCTTGCATTAGAACTATTTCAGAGATGTTATATTTTCCACTCATGTACATGCAACGTTATTCACATGAACTACCTAAAAATAACTTTTTTTTGGTGACATTTTTCTCTTGTATCACAGGCAGAAGAATATAAATTTATGCAGGAATAAAATTAATGCAGCTCATTTACATCAGTAAATTGAAGTTGGTAGATTACATTTTGTGTTCACATGCAAAAGTATTACTAGACATATTACAAATTTTCCAGACACTAATGGTGATGATCTTCAAAAGATTTTTTTTTAATCAAGGAATATTTCTGAAAGTAGCTATTGGCATTTGCATTGACAAAGCAATGTTTAAATTATTATTAATAGGATGATATTTTAAAAAAGGTTTAAGGATGTTTTTAATGAGAGACTTATAGTTTTAAAACAGACTAATCTTAGTTCTTTGAAAACTATCTAGATGTTAATTTAAAATGCTGGTTTGCCTGTTCTGGGACAAGATTAACATATTTTAAGTGTTGATTTAAAATTCTTTAGGCACAAATCAAAATAAAATACTGTCATAATGTATTCAACTAAACACAAATCTTCATCAGTTAATTGCTGTTAAAAAAGTTGAAAAAGCTAGACAATCCTTTCTGAATAGAGAAAGAAAATGTTCAAAAAGTTATACAGGAAAAGATGACTGCTGTAAATTTTCAGACAGAAACCTGTTTTGACATGACATCTGGTGGAATAGAGTTTCTAATTAGAAGAAGTCCAAGCGAATGTTAGAGTCAACTAATTATTTCATCAGCCAATTAGGGGAACCAGTGATTTCACTGAGATTACAAAGTCAATGAAGGGGGAACGAAAACATTTTGATTTAAAGTGTTTCTAATGTTAATTGAAAGGCACATTTGTCACTGGCTACGTATTGTTAAGCAGCCCTTCGTGCTTCCCTTGGCTCTCTGCATCAGCGGAGTACGGCCACAGTCGGGCTTCTCCCAGTGACAGGTACCAGAGCCTCTCTGCTACTCACAGTCTTCCTTCCTCCTTGGCATTAACTACATATGCTAAACTCCAGGTTTATTTCTTGCCAGATGCTCACCTCTTACAACAAAAGAGAAATAGAGGGATTTTTTCTTTTCTGAGCTGAAAATTGAGGGAAAGAAAAATTAACAAGACCACCTTTTGCCTTGAATGCCCACATCAGTGAGCACAACCAGAAGATGAACACACAGAAAGAAGTTAGAAACTACTATTTATTTGGGACCAAGACTGCTGTTTTGTAGCACTGCTACAAGGCTCAGTACAGCTTTATTTGCTCATGGTTAATTCTCTATGCACAAGCAAATCCTCTGATGTGTTGACCTCATGGTCGTTAGATATAAGTCCCTCAAGTGACCCATCTCCTTTCTCTATCAGCTTCTGATTGCTTGAATACCAGCACTCCTTATTACAATAAATCAAGTTACTGACGCAGGAAATCAGACGGCAACCACACATCATCTATTAGCTTTAGAGTCCAGCAACTTAAACTGTACATCACAGATGTCCCAGACATGCATCTCTCTAACCTCTCACTACACTTAGCCCCTCTGCTCCTGTGACAGCATGCAATTACACAGTTCCTGTGAGTCAGGTCAGTGCTATATATAGGGGCTTCACCAGCATGCCAAGACTGGAGCTGATGTCCAGGCTCCTCAGAGGTGACTCCATTCATCGTGTGACCCCCACAGCTGGGACATGTACAGTAGGGCTGATGCACAACCACCACCTGTGTGCATCTATTTTGATACACTGGAATGGTCATGATCCAATGGGAGTGATGACGCCTGCAAATATAACAGCATGCTCTGAACGTCAAGCACAGGTTCCACATACTCCCTTATGCCAGTTCTGAGACTTGTGACTCAAATCCACTCACAATTCAGGAGAGCATGTAATATCAAGACTTGTAAATTATGTAGATAGTCAGTCTGAAAAATGTGTGTAATTACTTTTGAATAAGGCCAAAATTTGGGTGCTGATCTAGGACTTTACCAAATTTCTTCAAGGGTGGGCCTACCTTGTGCTTTGACTCATTTGGCTTGTTAATTTCCAGTATTTTCCAGAGCTTCATTTTCACTTAGAATGTGAGCTTTGCTCTCATCTAGTTTTGATAGTATGAATTCAAAATAAACTCACAGAAGTAAAGTCTGAGTTAGGAACAAAGACCATAAAATAGAGAAATAGAAATATAAATAGAAAAATTGATCACTAAAAAGTAAAAAACCACCAGTGAAATTCTAACATACATTTTCAGTTAAAATCAGTTTTTATTTAAGCTAATCTTATTTCCCATTAATAGAAGTGTTTTCATTATCAGCAGCCTGGGGATAGCATCCAGACAGCAAAAGTATTTCTTCCTATTGGAAAAGCAATTGCAACCCTAGAGAGCAGCACAAGCCTGTAACTGGCAGAGAGTGTGTATGAATGAAGGAGCTTTGTCACATCATTGTACCCTTAGTGGACACCTGCATTCACAACCTTTTCTGTGGGCCAGCATTTCAGAAGCCAGTGCAAAATCCAAGCTGTTATTGTGATGCTACAATTAGTACTGAATGGCACACGAGGGCCTGATGGGATGCTCTGCACTACTCCGAGTCTATTGTGCCATGTGAAGTTTAGTTTAGGTGATGTTGCCAAGCTATCTTAAGAGGCCAGAGAGTAAAAAAAAAAAAAACATTTCTAGGAGCTGACTTGTGTGTCTTTTGCATGTGTAAAGGATAAATGGATCCCTGGAGCTGTTTTTCCCCTCACTGATGAGACCACTTAAGTACATTATGACAACTTAGACCTCTAAGTTACTGAATTAGCATCTACATCATACAGGTGGATAAATATTCTAATTTATGCTTACATGTTGACTCCATATGAATGAGTGGCAAAAATCTGCTTAACCCAAGTGACAAAAATTATCATGTTTTCAATGTGAGGAGCAGATGTTTAGCTACAGAAAAAACATTTTCTTATTTTTCAAAATGTATGTTCCCCTCTCCCTGCTGGAAAATTTCCTATCCACTCAAGAAAATAGAAGGATACAATGACTAGGAGCAAGACCTTCACCTTTGGCTCATGAACAAATGGCAAATGCAGACACAGGCATTTTTCCAGATGGATGTCAGTGGTAGAATTTGACTGATGCATTCCTCACAACTGCCCCACCATTGACTGAAGGCTCAGAGAGCAGGCACTCATTTAAAGTACAGAGGGACTTTTAAAGTGGATTCTAAACTCTACCCTCTCAAAATCATTCAGTTGATTTTCTAAAATGTCTATAAAACCCATGGTAAGGGACTCACATTTAAATCTGGTGCCATTATTTTTTTGCTACTGCAGTACATATTAGAAGCTCAATCACTGCCATTGGAAAGTTTTTAGTGCTTTTTTTTATTAAAGAGAAGATAGAACTGTGCATGATTTTATGTGAATCCTTTTATTGGTAAGACTTCTTACATATCAAATAATAAAATGCTTAGGTACCCCCTACTGAAGAGAGGAAAACTGTAACAAAGTTAATTTTATTGGCATACACTTGGCTGCATCATCACATAGACTGGTGGATTTCAATCTACACTCAAGGGATCCCTGGGGGCTTCATGACCTTCTTTCACAAGAACCATATGGTTTCTGCACAACATTCCATAAATCTAATGGAAATATATTGACAGCTGTAAATTAAACCCCATTGCATTAGACAGTGCTGCAAAAGCAGTAGTTTAAAGCCTCACATTATTCTAATCAATGATCCTTACACTGAACACTGAGTACAACCTAGTTTGCTGTGCTGTGGGGATCAGTGCTGCACAAGTCACTTTGTATTTTTCCAACAAAACTATCAATATTGACACAGCTAAATGAAAATTAAGAGCGTGGATACATCTGTCATTTGCCTCTTTTCCACAAATGAATGCCTTCTAATTCTGGGCTGGGCTAGTATAGTGTTCTGCCTAAGACATAACAAAAAAAAAAAATTAAAAATATGTGTTAATTCAAGGAAGAGTTGACCAGGGTATCATCACCAGAGTACTAAGCACTAAATAAAAAAATGGGATATACACAGAAAAGCCTTCTCTTCACTCTTCAGTATCCACCATATTTTTAGTATTTTTATAGCTCTACTTACACTTTTTTCATTTTGGTTTTGCTCAGAAAAAGCACAAAACCAATTTTAAATAAGAATTTTTTTTGCATCAATGCTCAACACTCAGTAAAGTAAGGAAGTAAAAGATTTTTGCAACTCTGCATATCATTTTCAGTGTATTTTCATAGCTTGCCACAGTCTTATTTCACTGATCTTAAGACCAGAAGGGGTCTTATATCTAGTATTGCTTCTTATAGGCCACTACATTTCATCCATTTCTTCCTCCATTAAACCTGTCACTTTGTGTCTTTAAGTGTGTATTTTATGTATTTCAGAAAGGCAATTACTGTTGATTTTAATACATAAAAGAGACCATCCAGCAGTTTTTTGGTTTTTTGTTTTTTTTCTAATTCTTAAGCATCCTCACCATTAAGTTATTTTCTCCTCCCTTAATTTCTGAACAGGAGCCAAGGAGCAGCTCTTAGCTATGCTGTTTCTTTATAGACGTTTTGATACTCAGTGTCCACTTAATCAAATTACTTTGGCTTTATTGATAAGCTATGCAAATTCACATGGTCTAGTCCTTTCCCTTTCCTGCCTTAACCCTCCACACACCCTCCCCAAGACTGCAAAGCCAGCACAGGCAACCAGACCAACTCTTCTGGTCACCTTCTATCCTTCAGCTGCTTTCTCTTTTCTGCCTGCACAGTATTTATGCACCTGGGTGGGGAATTAGTCTAAAATACCCTGGTCCAAAAGAAAAAAAAAGAATCAAGGGACAAAACAATGCAGATCCAGAAAGGGTAGGCTTGCCCTTTTTAGACAGTGCTCTGGTTTATGCCAGCTTCATGAGCTTGTGCAGTGGTGAGATAAAGCACTCTGTTCAGCTCATCAATATTTTTTTTTTTTTCAAATTCCTAATCTCAGGTATTTCAAAATCACTCTTCAAGTATAGGCTCAGGAGGTAAAGGTCATCTAAGAGTATCAATCCTGCTAGTAGCACTTGCCAAAGAAAAACCATCTGCCAACTAGTATTCATTATACTCATATTCATTATTTTCCTCTTTTCATGGCCACAGTTCTCATTCACCTTTTCCACTATACTGGAAAAGGACTCAGGTGGAACAGCTTTCACATTATAATGTTTAAATGGTTTTCAAGGTTATCTGTCTTTCAAGATACAGCTCCCTCCAGCAATGGCATCCTAAATTACTTAGAAAACATGAGCACATCTCCTACAAAGAGAAATGTATTTTCATAATTCTCATATAACATGATTTCATATGTGTGTACATGTATAAATATTAGTTCCACATTCACAGATGTTCTAAACAATTGATGTAGGGAATAATTTCTTGCCTGGAAATATATTTTTAAAATATTTAATCTTCCTTTTAATCATTTTCATGTGCAGAAATGGAAAATCAAATGTCATAGAAAGCTAGGTTTCTTTTGTGGAGAAATCATTGCATCACATGTGAATATGAAAAATATTTCTTTCCCCTCACATTTTATTGCTTCTTTCCTATTTGAAAACTATTTCTCATGTGTTTGAATGATGAATTTTCCCTACTGCATGTGGAAAGCAATCTGCAGATAATATTTTCACAGCAACTATCCATACCATCACTGAAACTGTACATGCTGCATTGTTAGAAATGCAGATCACAATTTTTCTAGACAGACTTGGAAAGAAACTACCAAGAAGGTTTATGGACCATCACAGTACCACCACAACAGCCAGGGTGGAGATAAAGGGCAGTGTCTCCTACCTCTTCAGTTAGGCACTCAGACAAGCTGATGAAGAAACCAAAGTGATTGATTTGTGCTCCACTTACACAGAGAATGAAAGGAAATAAAAAGAGCAGTGCCATTGCATAAGAAATGACAACTGTTCCTCTTTTAATTAATATTGAAATATCCTTAAATCAAGGTAATTATAGATCTCTAGAATTTATGGTTTGGCTTTTTATTGGGTTTGTGTTTTTCTTCTTCCCCACACTACTCTATAACAAATGACATTTCTTAATAATCTATCTTATTAATTATTATTCAGGTTTATAGAACCCCTAAGTAGACATTATCTATTAAAAGGTCTTTTGGTGGTCTTAATTTTTGTACATGGAAGCTTTTGAAAAGGCAGACTTGTGCCTAAAGTTATGTAAAATAATCTAAGTCACTGAAAGTAGCATTTTTATGGGGGTTTGAAGAGATTTTGTTAGTTTTACAATAAAGCTCAGAGAGACAATCAAGTGTTTTGTATGATTTACATGAAAAGTTGATGTCTGTTGGTGCTACCTGCAACCATATTTTAACAAAACCTGCAAATAAAGCCTGGATAGGAAAAGTTCAATCAAAAGTCCAGGGTTGTCTGAGCAAAAGGAAAATGTTGCCATGAAGCTGGTAAGAACTGAACTATTCCCCCTATTTAGTCCCTAGTGCACAGGTGTCCCCAGCAGGAGAAATGGCTTTTCTTGGAAGTGACTTCAGCCACTGCTTTACTCAGAACTGCCTTACTGTTCTGTCCAACTAAGGATACCCTTTTTGTACACAGGAGTATAAACTGCTTTCCCTGATAAGAAAAATGTTTCACTCTTCAGGGCTACAAAGAAATGTTATCAGTATGAGATTTAAGACAAAAGGCAGATGAGAAGCACTGGTACAATTATGTGAGGATTTCATAATACTTCCTATTGAAGTAATGAAACAGGATTTGTAGAGATAAAGTATCTATTCTTTAGGCAAATTGATAGTAAGCAGGAAAAAAAGACAGATAAGAATGAGACCTTTCTTATCTAGAGAGTTTATTAAACTCTAAAGAGTTTATTATCTAGTGCCTCTCTGCAAATTTTCCTTGTGTCATTTTTTTCCCCCCAAATCCTCCAACATCCCATCCACATGGAAGCAAATTCCACAGAGCCTCAAAATCAATGATGAAATCTCTCAGGGTGAGACTGAAGTCTTTCATACTAACACGCTGTTGAAGCCAAACTTTTTCAGGAATTAACATTTTGTGGCTCATTGGCTTTGGAATAGAGGGGTGGATGAATGTCCTTTTGTGGTATAAAGATTTCCCAAAGCTTTTCCATATTCTGTAAACATAGTTTCACATTGCTCCTTCTCATACAAAGACAGAATACAGAGAAAAAATAAATTAGGTTCAGTTGTTTTCTTATGGATCATAGCATTAATTTTAAATTAGGAAATAATTTTAATAAAAGACAGTTATATACTAAATGCAGCAAATAATGACTAGCCCTAAGAGTGGAAATTTATCTATGCAGATTAGGGCTTGCCATCTCCATTAACCACCAAATTAATGTAATACTTTCAGTATAGCCATTCAGCTTCAAAACAACATGCAAAAAAAAGCTTGCTTTTATGTCAACCAAGACTGCCAGTCTCCCAGACTGCAGATACATCAATAACATGCCTTGCCTCTTGGCATGCTCAGCAGTTTGCAGCCTGGGATAGAAGTTACCACATTCTCACACAACTCTGCTCATTTGGGACATGAGGGAAGACATGCAATTAACTTCCAGGAGAAGGATTCACAACTAAAGATTAATTACTGGGAGTACTGAAGTCCACTCTTCTAATTGCCATTAGCTATTAGGAATGTGCTGAAAATAAGAATGCTAGACCACCAACGTCTTTTCAATGGAAGTTCTCTATTTTAATATCTTTGACTTGGATTAGTTGGATAATACAGCAAACATTTTACATATAACAGGTTTTATACACATAATCCCAACCTACTGTGATATATACTTGCAACTCAGTCCATATGTTTCTTTTCATGAAAATCATTGTGTCAAAATACCCAATCAAATATCATTTCAGCACTTCATTTCTCACTTACTTAGGTAGATATACACATAAATACTGGAATTAAGCCAGTCAAGAGAGGTTATTGTCAAACTCTGCTCTACACCAGTGTGGGCATCACAATGTAAGAAGCGTGTCCAGTGGTGGTCAGTGAAGACAGCGAAGGGGTGGAGGCGAAGCCATGTGAGGAGCTGATGAGGTCACTTGTTCTTGGAGGAGACTGAGGGGAGACCTCATCAAAGTTTGCAATTTCCTTGTGAGGGGAAAAGCCAGGGAAGGTACAGATTTCTTCCCTTTGGTGACCAGCCACAGGACCTGAGGTAATAGCCTGAAGCTGAGTCAGGGGAGGTTCAGGTGGGATATCAGGAAAAGGTTCTTCACTCAGAGGGTGTTTGGGCAGTGGAACAGGCTCCCTAGGCCACAGCACCAGCATGACAGAGTTCAAGGAGAGTTTGGACTCCCAGGCACTTGCCTTTGGGGCTACCTTGTGCAGGTCCAGGAGTTGGACTTCAGTGATGGATCTGAACCTTCTAGTTCAGAATATTCTGTGATTCTATGATTCTAAGTATTTTTGACACAACACAACTCTGCTCATATAAATAATTTTTTTTTTTTTTCAAAGCCACATTGAACTACTGGGAGTTTAACAGTACATCTGTAGAAAGAAGTTATGGTTGCACAGATGAAAACAAAAATGTGATTGTCAATTAGAAAGCTCTGAAATGGAATATGAAAGTTATTAGTCATCTAAAATGTATCCAAAATTTGCCAATTAGTCTGTAATCACAATTTATAAGGTAAGAAAATAAACTTTGCGTATTACAAAAGAGGAAAAGAGAATAAAAATATATTAACTGCAAAATAACAGAATCAGCTAGGAGAAATAATTATTCACCTTTCACACAGATGACATTACAGAACTACTACGTGTCTGGTACAAGTAAATACAGAACTGCTGAATTTTGTTTCAATGACTGTTTATGCCCTCTGCTTTTGCATTCTATTGTTTTCATTACAGGAGGTCAAAGTCCAAGGAAGCTGTTCCGTTAGCACAGCTTATTCATTATGAAGCAACCTGAATGAAGCAAAATATTGCCATAAAGGCAAATAAGAATGGAAAGCAATAGCTAAAAGCCAGTGAAAGAGGACGCTCTGTGGGACACTGCATTCCACTGAACATCACAATATGTACTCTGAAATCATTGGATGTTTTTACCAGCACTTGTGAAACCAAGTGCTCTTTTCAGGTGAATTATTTTATATGATAAGAAATGCTCTAATGGCTTGCATGCTTAAGCAAGGGTTGGAAGTGTGACCTTCTATGTGCATAGAGCTGGATAATGCCACTGGCAGAGACAGATGTGGATAAAATTCTGCCAAAAGTCATCCTGAAGAAACTGGGACACATAGGAAGTTTTGTGATAAGGAGAATTATTTAAAAGGCAAAGAATATATATTTGTGTGTGTGTATGTATATATATATATATATATATATATATATATATATATATGTACACACACTATAATGCAGATTACAAAAGAATTTCTATCCTTCCACAGGCTTGGATAGGCTTGGTAACCTGTACCCAACATTTCAGTCAGTTACTGGCATTACATGATGCTAGATGATTCTAGGGAAGGGATGTTGTAACTGAAGAGTTTGAGTTTCTCAGTTACACAGTTAAAGCCCAAAATTCAGGGACTGAAATCAGAATTGGACCCCTGTGTCCCACATGTACATGCTACTGTAATTCTAGTTCATGTATTATTTCCTTCACACTTTGTCCAGTAGTGTAACAATTCTGTGTTTATTTGTTAACAACCTATGATTTTAGAAGACTGTGCCTGCTGTTTTTCATGCTTGCAGTAGTTCCATTGTTACTGTAATCACATACATGTTTTCAGTTGCTATCAAAACTTTTGCTACTGGAAATTATCCCTTCACTAAGGTATGTGCTTTACCCGCTTGCCCTCCTTGCAAGTGCCAAATACACATAAATTGGGCCAATATACATAAATTTCTGGGCCAATATACATACATTCAAATCTTAAAAAAAACCCTGAAAATCCATCATAGAGAAGTTTTCTTAAAAGCCAGGAGGAGAACCTTAGAGAAAGAAAAGCACCACACTTCTCACTTCTCTCTGCTCCATTGCAAAGCTTTTCTCTAGAGCCTAACCTAGCACAGAGCAGCTTGAGTTTGTGCCTTGATAAAGAGTTGCTGTACCCATTTCAGCTGCAGGCACTGCAGCCCTCCCAGCAGAGCTCCAGAGTCCCCTTTGGACAGTAACAGCCTGGCACATGGTCTTGGTACTGGGGTACAAAGGTTTGCAAATGGGAATGGATAAATAGATTAATTCTGAGGCATTCAGCAGTAAGCAGTGAACTGCTAGGTAAAGGTAGTGATGTAAATGAACTTCAGATTTTATTTCAGATTTTTATGCAGAATAAACCTAAAAGTGACAGAGGTTTTTAAAAATTAAAAATTCTTAAGTTGTTTTGAAAGTGGTCTTAATGGAGATTCCCCATAGTTACTTCTTCCCCTTCAAGATACATTAAAAAAAAAATACCAACCACAAACAGACAAAAACTCCATCAATCTGAAGAACAGTCATTTTCCAGAAAAAAAATATCTTTAAGTATAAAGGAGCCCATTTTTAAACATTCGTTTCAACACTAGATCAGGCTTGGTTCTTCCTGCAGACTGTGGAATACACATGAGGAAGAAGACATTCTAGAAAATTCACAGTTTACCAATGTTCTTTATTAGTAGATTTTTTTTCCCCCCACTTCATATCAATCAAAAGCATACTGGGATGTTTGAAGGGCCTGTGAGAACTCATTTTTGCTAGAGGTGGGCTGGAGTTTCCCAAAACTTAAATATTAAATATTGAAATAACATCCCAGCTCTCTTCAATCTTGCAGGATGTTGATACAGATAAACAGCATGACAAAGTGAGAAATGAGGTCAAGACAGACACAATTCCTGCCAGCAAGATTGAAGTTTGCTTACAGTAGGATGCCTAAACAGAGGGAAGTTAGGAATAACATAATCAGTTGCTTATCAGAACTAGGAACCAGTGTAAGTCTGATAAGACTACTGTCAGAATCGCTATGCTTGGGGAAGTTGACAGCAGTTTTGTGCCTATGAATGATTATTGTAAAAAATTATTTGAACAGCTCTTCACTCTCACTTGGCTTTGATGTGATAAACCACAGTCTGAATATGAACAGGGATTAGATTTCAAATAAAACCAAAATGAAGACAAAAAGCTGACACATTGGGATGAGGCAGTTTCCAATAACCAAGATTTGGCCAGAAGAGACATCCTTTGCTGCTGCAACAGTCCCTCAGCTCCCTGCAAATGTCTGACAAGAAACAAATAGACACCTCTGGGTGGTCTCACCAGAAATCACAATGTGGAATCAATATGTCATGAGCTAGACACAACTGCTAAAATGAGCAAGTTTCCTGACAAGAATCATTTCTTTGCAGCAGGCCCTGAGTCCCTGAGGTAGCTAGGAGCTTAGGGAAGGCTGTGGCAGTCATGCTAAAAAACATTGCTTTTCCTCTGTTATAGCCTGATTCCCTGGGTTGCTAGAGCATGTCCCACTGAGGGGTAGGAGCAAAATTTGCAACTGGATTCTGTATTTGGCAGGTTGCCAAGGCAGAGAGCTGTGAGCTACTCATAGGGAGCCTTGCTTTCTGAGAGATATTCAAATATTCTTGAATTTTCCTTTTCTTCCATCCCCTTATGGTATTTGAGAACATCTATGTTCTACAGGATTAGTACTGGTAATCTTACCTCAAGTCTTGTCAGGTTTTTAAAGACCTATTGGGATTTTAAAAGTGTCAATTTTTATCCAAAGGTAACTTAATCTTTGACATATTTAGGTGGTAAAAATAATTATTTTTAATACTTATGGATAAATGGATAAATCCCATTCAGTCACATGCAGACCTTTCTTTTTTTTTTTATTATTTTATTTATTTTCATGAGCATTTAAAGTGACAGGTGATTAACCAGTGACCAAAGTTATAACATACCATGGACTCTGCAAATAAACAGAAAATTTTCATCTTAGGTTCTAAAAAAATCTGGGTTTTTATTTAAATCAGATGGCAAGGAGACAGATAGTGTCCAGTGTAGCCTATAATTTGTCAAATATCTTAACAGCAATAAATGCCGCCTCTTACAGAAATAGCCTTTTAACACAAATAAATACATTACATAAAATCTCAGAGATGAAGATTCCCAGCAAACCTCTTTGACCTTAGATCCCTGAGCTATAAAGGTACTACTGCTGTCAACAAAAGCTAATTCCAGAGGGATGCCCTGGGAGTGGCCACTCAGTAGGAGCTACAGAAAGGCAGTGGAGGAGGGCTGTACCCTTTTGAGAAGAAAGCCCAGCAGCTGATGCTCTGCCGTCAGCACGGTGCGATGATGATGACGATGATGATGACAATGACAATGACGATGACGATGACACGCCCGCAGTCTGACATGACATCACTCCTCGAGCTCACACGGGGGTCATGCCGCAGAGAAGAGCACAGCCCAGTTTGTTTCTGCCAGCCCACCACTGCAGTGAATCACTCTGACAGCTGGAGCCTCTGACAAGGGCTGTTTGGCAGCTTGTTTACAAAGTGGAGGAGAACCTCTGAGGTATGGTCTGCTCGTTTGTTCGCCAGCCTTGTCTGCGGTTTCTGAAGGCAACACCTGCGAGCAATCTCTGAGTAACACAGGCAGGAGATGACTTGTTCTCTGTATTGCTCTTCCCCTTTTTCTCTGACCACTGTCATCTTGCTACATTATTTCTAGTTTCTAAGGTTTGAGTTCTTCCACACTGTTCTATTTCTTACCTTTCCTCAAATAAGCTGGGCTGTATTTCATGCTCCCATTAAGACCCTGGATATATTCAAGTATAGACACAGCCATAGACACAGCTGAATTTCTTCAAGTCAAGAAAGATTAATTCTAGCCTTAAGGACTTTGTATTTATAAGTGTAAACTTTAGTGAAAACACTAATTCAAATAAACCCTGATTATTTTATTTCCGTGGTTTGGATCGAGGCACACACAGTATTCCTTTTTATCATTAACTATCATTGTGATCTAGCTCTTGTCTTTGGAGTTTGGTTTGGGATCTTCTTCTTCACTTGCTTTTTTACAGTGAGTAATCATGTCCATCAGTTTACTAATGTAAAGTGATTAAATGGCACTGGAGAGCATAATCACTGGCTTTTGTTGATAGTCTATTCAAAAAAGAAACCTACTGTCAGGTAAGATATATTCACACAAGTGGGAGTGCTCCAGTTCTGTTGCTACAGTGTGTTGAGTACAACCATATTAACTATTTCCCTTGGCTGAATTATCATTATTAAATGTTTACCACATTTATTAACATTATTAAATGTTTACCACATTCTCAGGCCCAGGAAGAGTTGGGATGCTGTGGGCAGTGTCATACCTCATATTTCTCTGGATTCACCACTTTAGATGCTAAGTAAATGGAACTGCAAGCAAGAGGAACTTCTGTTGAGGACCATCAGAAAAGCACAAAACATGAACTGAGGTTCAGTAAGTTGTAATGACATCAACAACAACAACAACAAAAATAGCACAGTGAAAGCCCCCATAAATGTAGAAGAGTATTCATCTTGCAAAACCAGGAGGAGGAAGTTTAGAAGTTAAGCCAGACTGTGCAGGACTCTTCATCCCTTGTGCATTTGCACTGTGATGTAGCTTTAATTAAATTACCATATTTTATTGTTTCCTGTCTCATTCAATGAGCAAGGAGTTAGTCTGTACATATCATTGCTATTCATGGTATAGCCTCTGGTCTTATTCTCCACACATCAGTTAAGCCTAGACTGACTAGAGAGATTATTAATTTCTGTATGGACACCTTTTGCAGTTTAAACAGGCTGTTTAAAATGTATCGCAATGGTCGATAAATATTATATTTGTGAGAGTAAGTATCACATCCATTCTACAGGTAGGTAAAGGAGCCATAAAGAAATTAACACTAATTCAATTTAATTTTAATCCATCCCAATGACAGCTTCCAATTATTTTATCTACTTGTATAAGAAAACTTATTTCTAATTCTACATAGCTTGCAAATATTTCTTTTTGGAATATTGAAAGCCCATTAACAATGCATTTCTTGTACACAATTTTCCAGATTAAAAACTGTGAGAAAAAAAAAGAACTGTTATCACATTGCATCATACTGACACCTGTGTATGTCATCAGTAAGGTAAGACACATCAGATATCCTTCACAGACCTGTGTCTCTGTACCTAGCAGAATACCTTACATGAGCAGCAAGTCATCTTTCTCTGCTTGGGTCTATGCTAGAGGAGACTGGGAAACTTCATTATCAGGGCTTCCCACATGAAACTGTCTGAAGTGCTTTATAAATATGAATGAGTTTCTCTTGTGAAATTAGGCAGTGTGAGCCACCCCATTCCACAGCCAAGTAACTGAAATGCAGAGACATGGATTTTAAACTCCCCACATTATTGGAAGTGCCCTTTAAGTTTGCAAGCCCAGCCTTAAATTCCTAGAGCACTTAATTTTTCTTTTTTTGTTGTTTTTTCCATTCTTTCTTGGTATGAAATGTACTTTACACTGAAGTCAGCTGTCCGCATGTTCACTTGATCTGCTCTCAGAAAGGCACCTCAGGGCATTTGAAAAATTGTGGGGTACCTCACCAGAAACCACTTATGCCATAAATGTCACATACAAAGTCCAAGGACATGAAAGAAACCAGTTCTGTGGTGCAAGATTTGGCATCTTTGGTTATGAGGCAGTATCTTATTTTCTACAAAGATATGCCTCTGTCATAGACATTTGTTCCACTCCTACACCAACCACTGACAGTAGGAATCTCTCCTGAATGGTCTATGAATAATTTTAAATTTTTGGTCTGGGTGCACTTCTGCCCTTCTGAACATTGATTTAATTGGGCACAAACTGGGGAAGGGGTGCCCCTGTATCAGCACCCACTGTCTACTTTGTACTGTGTCTTCCTTTGAAAAGACAGAAATGTGCCACAGCTAGAAATGTGCCACAATATATTCCAGTCAGGTGCCCTGCCTGGACAAGAGGATCCCACCGTCTCCCTCTCAGACTAGGCAGGGACAGCATTAGCCCTTTAGTTAGGAAGTTATGGAAGTTATGGATGTTATGAGAAACCACAGACTCCAAAATTCTCACAGAGATCTTGGGGTACCTGATGTTAAGCTCCAGCAAGATGCTGCATTTCATCCTAGTGAAACCCGAGTGAGGCTGCACAGAAATGAGCAGAAGTGACCAAGCCTGGACCCACCAAGAAACAACAGGGCTGCTGGAAACAAGAGTAGAAAGAACTATGAAGAAGAGACTGTATCAGCTCATTCTCAAAGAATTTCCTCCAACAGCCAGTGTAGATTGGATGAAACTCCTGAAACCTTTCCAAGGAAGAGGGTAAATGGCACATTTGCATAGCTGTACGTACAGAGACACATTTGGATTCTTCAATACACTCCTAGGACATTTATATATCTCTGACACTACAGGAATTTTTATCTAATAATTTTAAACTTATTTCTTCATGTTCTTTATTCTCTGGTGTCTGTGGCTGATTGTCACTTGGATATTATTAAATGGTGAAAGCTGACAGAAGTTGCCAGCCAGTGCTGTAACATTAGCTGCCACACAGGGTCTCTAAAAGGGAAGATCCTTAAAGAGGATGAATGCTATGAGTAGCTAAGCATCATGTATCAAAATTTGTGGTTAAGTCAGAGTCTTCTCAGTGCTGGTGAGAGCACTCTGGCTCCTGACATCTTCCAGAGGTCTCTGATGGCTTCCGGCTTCTGTTTTCAGGTATAGTCTCCTTGCTAGCAGGAGCAAGCTGTCCTGAAGGTTGGTATTTCTTCTTTCAGTCAGCCCACCACCCTGAATTCCAGCATTTAGTCTAGATGTATCTTCCCCATTTAGAAATATCTCCCATTTTGGTTTTGACAAAGGCTTGAGTTGATTACAGGATGAATTACCAATTTGGTGTGAATACGATCTTGTACTTTAAAAACATACTATCTTTCCTATGACTTTTAAGTTCTGACTTTGAAATGACCCAAGATGGATCTTCACGATATTTTAAACAGAACAGTGACAAAGAAAGATTGAAAGTCCTCTTTGAGAATAAATGATATATTTTAAGTAAATCATATTAGAGATGAAAGGCTTTCTTAATGCACATATTTGAGGCAAGATTCTCACTCCTTTTAAGCACTGATTGAGTAAAAGGAATTTTTGGAAAATGGACAGAAGAAAATCAGAAGATAGAAATTTAACATTAATGATATTTTGAGATCTTTCAGGGAAAAAATCAAGTAATATACTTTAAAAAGTTAGAGAGAAATACTTTCTTCCTGTATATAAGCTTAAATAATACAATAAAATTCATTGAAATACGTTGATTAAAATAAAACTAATTATTCTAATTAGATTCTAATCTAATCACACCTTCTAATAAATGCATTAAAAAATGAATCGACTCAGCCTAATCAGAGAAAGCAAAAGCATACCCAACCCATTCCCTTGATCAGTCAACATTCATCATAGATCTTTATGCTCATCTCTGCAGACAACAGCAGCAATAGAAAAAAAGAAAAAACCAGTAGCAAAAATAAGCACCCATCTAACCCAGAACTGGTTTTTAATCACCCAGTACCTGAAGAAATTGGCTGAAACACTACCAAAGAATTGAATTTTTTTTTATTTTTTTTTTTTTATTTTTATTTGAAAAAAGACTGACAGGCTGAAGTAGATTCACACATTAATTGTTTGTCCTGGTATGTAATGGGTTATGTACTGCAGAAGGTTAGACAACCCGCATAAACAGGGAAGCACTGGAATGGATTATGAACTTCATTGAAAGTTTAACCTGACTGAATATTTGCTGGCTTGCTATCTCAAGAGACCTGCCTGAATTACATATTATATTTATACAGCTTAAACTTTTTTTTCAGTTTCACAGAACCCCAGTAAGACCATTGTCATGGAAACCATTTAGGACATTATTTATTTATTAGAAACAGAGTCAGGACCCTCTTTGCAACTATCTTGACCAGCTATAGCTCTTCAGCTAGGTTTTTATTGACTAGGACAGGACTTTCTGTATGTGTGAATACTGATTTGGTGACTCAGACATTTTATTCAACTTACAAGCAAAAGATACTCCCAAAAGTGCAATCTGACTGCAAAGTTGTCCATACCTTCAGACAATTTTTTTTTTTTGTTTTTCTTTTCTGGAGTCCCCAGTGTCTTCAGGTTTGTGCTTCTGTGCAGGAAGAGCTGTGGCTGCAGACCTTGAAGGTTCACGCAGCAGAGCAGGCCTGCTGGGGTCTACAACATCAGTGTATTTTAACAGAGGAATCAGTGGAAAATCTGGCAGAGGTCTTTGGCTGTGTCACCAACAGAGTTTCTCAACACTGAGATATTTACAAAACATTTCTGTTTCAACAGATTGTAGGATTTCCCTGTGGATCTGGAGAGCTTCATTTGATTCCATTTTGCTGGATGGAAACCCATGGCTTGTGCCCAAGATGTTCATGTACTTGCTAGTCTGAACTCAGTTCAGTCCTTTAAACCAAAAATCAAGTTTTATCAGACTGGGACCCCTCACCCTGTATAACAGGAGGCAGTGGAGTTGATCCCTGTAAGTGCACAAAAATCTGGGGTATGCTATGTGCAAGCACCTGGCAGCTTGTGTTACAATAGTCAGGGTCATTTTTTCTCTTCTCTCCCATTCCCAGCATCATTACCATTAGGACTTGGTTTTGGCTGAGATGCAAAAGAATCTTTCAGAGCATTTTCTTCCTTTCCTCAGGCCCTCTGCCTGATTTTTTCTGCAACACTCTTCCTTAAAAATAAAGAAATATTTTTTTTCTTTTAATTAAAAAGTACTGAGCAAAGTTAGCTTCAGTTCTTGCCAGGCATCAGTCTGATTATTTGTACTGGCAATTTATCATCTGAGTCACTTGCCAGCAGGGACAAGAGTCCCTGAAACTAACCTCTCCACATCAGGCTGAATTTCATTACATTATTTTTCCAGTAAAGATTTGCTTCTTAAGAGAAGAAAAGGTTATAAATAGGTTAGACACATCTCAAGCCCTTGGGGGTCATTGTCTCAAACTTAGTTATTTATTTAATCCTGCCTAGCAAATACCATTTATCATTCTTCACATTCTGCATATATTAACTGAGTACCTGACCTCAAAATTATTTAATCACATATCATCACCATGAGCATTAGTATCACTCCTAATTAACTACAAAATAACTGAAATAGCCTCACTCTAAACTTTGGGAAGTCTTAGTGAAAAATTTTGTTTAGGACACAAGATTTCTAAATTTTCTAGGTCTGAAAAACTGGCCTTGAAGACTCAGATGAAAAGATTTTTTTTTTAAATAATTGTATCCTTCCATCTCAAGCAGAAATAGCTACCTTCCTGATGTTCACTTGTTTGTGTCTGATGTCCTCAGCAGGTCCAGAGAATTCTGCAGAAAGAAAGTAACTAGAAAGAACAAAATTTGTTGCATTTTTCCAAATGCCTTGGAGCACTTGCTTGGTATTCAGTCAGACCAGGTGGATGACAATACAAGCACATTCTTTCTTGCAGAGATAAGTAAGCAAGAGGCAGTTCTCTCTTAATTTAGCAAGTCTTAGCTGTTGAACAGAGAGGCCCAGTTCTTCAACTCAGGGGGAAATATCCCAGAGAACTGAAGTGGGAATACGGTACATCTTTCTACAGAGACAACATAAAATAGATGAACTGCACTTGTTTTTTTGCCTTCTTATGTCATGTCAGAGAAGTATCAACAAAATAAGAATAACAAAACACGTCATCAA
The DNA here is from genome assembly GCF_050655825.1 of Lonchura striata. Lineage (NCBI taxonomy): Eukaryota > Metazoa > Chordata > Aves > Passeriformes > Estrildidae > Lonchura > Lonchura striata. The sequence continues at coordinate 64,733,869 of NC_140705.1, read as the reverse complement.
AAGCCTGGATTGTTGTCCTCTGTAGAGGTCTAGCCTGCATCCTCAAAGCCTTCATTTATGGAGTGAATTGTCTCCTCACTATATTTTTCTCAAGAGGGATCAGTTGTGTTTTTAAGACAATACTGTTTCCTTGGAAAATGCAATCTGAAGTCACTTTTATGAAATAAAAGCTGCCATAAAGACTTACTGTTTTCTACAGTTCTTCTCAACCAAAGGAACCCCGCCATGTAAATTTTGAAACTAATGGAATTTTCATATTAGTTCTAACACAACTTAAAAACTCATATACAGCTGCTATCGTGTGTGCATTATAATGTTCTCAGAATTATCTGCAGAGGGGGAAATAGAAAATTACTCACATTTTCACCTGTAAGCACTGTTGAAGATTAAACCCATTACATTTCTTTATCATTAATTTCCTGTTGCTCTCATGCACACAATTGCTCACAGCTGCTGAGGACCACAGCTCGATGTCAGCTGGATCAGCTGGCCTGCAGCTCATCCTCAGGTCACACAATCTTAAATGTCTGCCATGTAGATACTGAAGTACCTGAGGCTCATGTTAAAATCACTTCTGTGATTTCTTTATTCACTGATAAAAAGGTTATTTTACCACTTAAATCTTCTTTGGCTGCGTAAATAATACGTGCTAAATTTTGCAATTTCTTAAAGCAACTGTCCCATTTAAGACAAAGTCTGTTTTGATATGATAAGCTTTTAAATTTGTGTAACTATTCAGTGATTAATTATTACAATAGAATTAGGTAGTCTTTTATTATGTGTTTGGCAAACATCAACATCCTGATGTAAAATGGAACTTCAGGTTATGTTTACATACAGCATCAGTGTGTGGCAACAGATAACTCTGCAAAAAAGCACATTTTTCATATGCAGCTATGGGACACTGTCATATGACCAGCAAGTGTCCCATCATGCTATTGTCATGCAAGTATATTTTTTCTGCATGTCTAAAGCAATCTGGAAGTATATTTACTTGGCTCTAGGCTCTGACTGTCTCCATCACAGAGAAGTTCAAACTGCTATTGGTCCCCTGCTCTTGGCAACATCACATTTTTGTGCAAATGTATTGACATGATGTGAGAGATGAAACCTTTCCAAACCCTGCTTGCAGTGGCACAGAGCTGAAGGTATCCACAGCTAGTGTCCTGAAGAGATCAGCTACAACACAAATATCACCATGGGAGCACATAACTTCAGAAACTAGAGCTAGATAAGGCTGAGGAAATTGATTAGAAGAATATGAAGAAGCAGTAGTTAAATGGGTAAAATGCTCCTAGGGCATTTAGTTTTATGTTGTCCTTTACAATGTATGTATTACAACTATTAAAAATTACCACTATGGAAAGGATTGTATTCCCCTGTTCTTCAACATCAGTATATTTTAACAGAGGAATCAGTGAGACTTATGAAAGAAAAAGTAGCATCTGTGCAGGGAAAGCTGAAAGTTGCATGTTCCACAGTTTGGCTGATGGATATGTTCTGAATCTGGAAAAAGGAAACTAAATGCAATTGCCAGTGGTCTACCAAAATGATGATGGGGTGATAGATGACCAGTTTTTAGAAAAAGGTAGATTGACAGCAATAGAGGGAAAATGGCTTGCAGCTGTGCTAACATCTGGGTTTTCTTACCGAAAGTCTGAGGAAATTAAAATACATGATTGCTAAACTAATTGCTTTGCATTCAATTAACCTCAGTGCTGAAAGGATGGCATGTGCCACATTTGACAATTTTTAAAAAGGGGGCTCAGGAGAAATCCATGAATTACAGACCAGTAAATTTGATGATGCAGAGGGGCAAAATGATGGCAGGCAAAGCTGAGAAGGCCAGCAGTAGACACAGGAACACCCCCTGTAAAGAGGAAGACTCAGCATCTCTCATACAGTGAAGAGGGATGCCTGCCCATTTATGCCAGCTCAGTGTAAGATTATGTTATTTTTGCATATCCCATTCTAGACCTCACTGTTAGTAAAATTCATCTGCTTCTGGTTCTCAATTGTAACACATATCATTCACATTTTGACAGTTTTGATGGGTTATTCATGTTTCCTCTGTTCCCTCTAGGTGTAAATGACACAAATCCAGATGATAAATTCATTTTCCCTCTAAGAGAAAATCAATATGTTCTCTTGCACCCAAGAGACCACAGCTTCATGTTTTTCATTCTAATAATTCAAAGATTTTCTGTGTTTTTCAGCCAAGAAAAAAACTATTATTTCTGAGCCTAAACTATTCCAACTACCGAATTTAGGAACATTTGGTGCTCTACAGTATTTTGTAGTTGCCCTCAGACAGCAGCTGAAATCCAAACCTTTATTTTAAATTGGAAAATTATGCATCTATAAACAATGACATTGAAAATAATAGTTTAGATACATTGGAGAGATGTAGAAGTTAGGGAATACAATCACACATTTGCTTTAGTCAGAAATTAAAGTGCCATAAACTATAAAAACTGTGAGTAATTTAAAATTAGTTTTTAGTATGTATCAAATCCTTCTGAAAGTGAAATCCTGTCTTCAACAGGAAAAAAAAAACAAAAAGGAAGTTTGAGCAATTTGTTTAAATTTAAAATTTCAGACTATCGGTCTTCTGACACAAGAATTTCACAGAAAGTTTCTTTTCTCTTAAAGGAAAGTGCTTTGTCTTGAAATTTTTAAGCATTTTAATTATGTTTGGATTTTTTACTGTGATTTTTTCCATCTATTTAGTGAAAATATCACCATCTTCATAAATAAAATTTACATGGTGATTTTCTGAGTCACTTCCCCCTTGTTTTTCACGTCTATTATTACTGTCATCTCAACAGTAAAATAAAAATAAAAAGCTTATTTTTTATAATCCTTATGTAAGTACATTTTGCATTGCTGGTGTTTAATTCTTTATTCAGCTGATGAATAATATGAAGAGTATTGCTATCTCTGTGAATGTTGAAATGAAAAGACTTTGAAAAGCCAAACAGGTGGTGAGATGCTGTAATTTCTTTGCTTCAAATTTCTCTAAATATCCCATGCCTTGTTACATGCTCTGTACAAGAGATTAACATAATTTACTTCTTATAACTTCAAGAAACTAGAATCTCATGACACAGCATTTCTATTCATAGTGTACAGGATGTATGTACCAAAAACAGCTAGAAACAGTAAAATCAATGTGGGAGAGGAAAATATAAAAAAAAATATATAAAAATCTTATAATCTGCATATATCCTACAGAATTCTTGCACTGCCAGTCTGAATTGTTTGGAGCAGTCAAAGAGCTGCCTCTGTCATCCTGTTCTGTCAGCCCTGTGCCTGAGCTTGGTGATCTTGGCTATTTCCTCTGGTACAGAAGTCTACTGTGAAGGAGAAAAGGGGAAACAGCTTCCCTGAGTTCAGTTTTACTGTGCCACAGATGCTATAGAGTTTCCCAGCCTGACTGAAGAAACAGTGCTTATATTCCAAAATGAAAGTAATTGCAAGTTCTTTGTTTTGAAAATGTCTTCCAGACTAAAGAAAGAAGGGAAGCTTACCACAAATGAATGCATGGAATCAAATTAATCTCCTACAGAAGTACAGAGAATTTAGCAACACCCTCTGAGGTTTGAATAAATGACAAGTAGTATCAATCTTGATGATCCTTTAATATGAAGTTGTAGCAGCAGGAAAACTTATATAGAATCAGTAATGTACCAAATTAAGTACATCAAATTAAATGTGACCTCTCATCTCACTATCAACTAAGATTACCTAATTAGTGTTGAGAATATTGAAAAATTCTTAGGCTGCATATAGGGAAAGACATTTTCAGCATCAGTAAATATAATCCTTCTTAAAGAAGGAACAGAGCAGTTCTGTGTACCAGTGCCCAACCAGAGAGCACCTTTGCTCCTGAAACCATGGTGAGGCCAAAGGGCTGCAACCATGCAGCTAAGAGAGAGTAGAATAGTGTTCAAGCACTGAAACACTATGAAAGATAGTGGAAGAAATAATACCAATACCAATACCAATACCAATACCAATACCAATAACAATAACAATAACAATAGAAAGAAAGATTGATCTGGCTCCCAAAGCATAAGCATATATGGCAGTGCATGTACTTCACTGAAACTAAGTAGAGGTAAGGATGAAGTCCAGTGCTTTGTCTCAGTGGATAAGATAAATGTTATATAAGCAACATAAACTGTAAAACTAAAGGAAGGATTGGTACTTCTTTTGGAGACAAGCTAAATAGGCCTCTGCTCAGGGGCTCAATGATCAATAAATGCCTTTCCTGTGTGATGTTACTTACATCCTGATGAGCCTTCAAAAATTGTTTTTGCAAAATCTTTCTCAACGAGATCATGGGATGCAACTTCTTTTAAAACAAGAGTTTCTGTAAGGAAGATGCACCCGACAATAATTTCTGTTGGTTTTCAAACAGCTTTCATTTTGAGTACTTCATCTATACACAAACACAGTGGGCTAAGATCCCATTTGTGTAAATGATGAAGGAAATTCTTGTGTCAGAATGTTTCATACCAATCTTTTCTAGGTAACAATTATCAGAGAGATTTCAAATCAATTAAAAATCAGCCTCAATGTGTTCTGGTTTAAAATGTCCCCAGGGACCTTTCCAGTCACTGCTTTTAACACTAGTTGCCTTGCTCTGTCTGCTTCTCTGTAATTCTCTCTTTTTAATAAACATCTTCGTTATCAAAATTGGCTTAGCCTGAAAAAACACAACTTTTCCTTGGGGACCAAGGAGAATTTTTCAGTGAGTAAAAAGCACATTGCCTAAACTGTTTCAAGATACAGATCATTAAAATAAATTACTCATTTTGAATATTTTAAAAGCCATTGCTAAAATGATTAGAGGTAGCTATCTGGCTTGCTATAACTTAGAAATCACCCCTAAAAAGGAGAACTAGAAATAACTGAAATAAAATGAGGACTTATTTATAGTTCATGAAAGATTACTTGGACACACATGTCATTTGCATAACATATTAGTAAGTATTTTATATGTTTGGGGTTTTCTTTTTGTCTTTTGACAGTTTTTTCTTATGTTTGTTTTTGACAGAGAAAAATGGAAAAAAAAACCCAGGAGTTAATTTTTGGCATACTTGAGCAAAAATCTATTTTCCTTGGTGAAGTCAATTAATGAGGCACAATGGGAGGAAAGCATTTTCACTTCAAAAGTGACCATCCATCATGGCTTCATTCACTCAGGGTCATAACTAACTTGTGAAAATAACAGAAATATTGACACTAGTCATAACCTTCCCTTGGTCATTTCCTGCCCATGCCTGCCCTCCTGGGTAAGTTCTCACCAAGCTATTGGTATCCATCTTCAAATTATTTTGGAGAAATGAATTGACTCTGCCCTGCTTGGGGGTAGTTTTGACTAGCGAGCATCACCTGCTGCAAAAAGCTTGAGAAACACACAAAAAATAAGTCATCATTGCCTCCTTCATCTTTCTCTCAATCCAGGCATGGGTAAGAGCATGTCAGGGATCTGCAGAGGCACTGGTCCTGCTGGGCAGAGATATCTGAGCCTCCCACAGCCTGACCCTACAGCTGGGACTGGGCAGGAGCTGGGGGAGTCACACCTTGCCTGCCCGTGTATGTTGGAGCAGACACAAGAAGAAAAATGTTTGCTTGGTTTGCAATTGGATTGTTTTCCAAGGAAGCAAGTCCTGTCAGAAAATACAAATAGATGTAGAGAGACAAATAAGGGGTCAAAATTTTTCCCTGCTTTCCTGCCTACCCTTGGATGGAAATAAAAATGCAGAAAGTCCATTTTGATCTTTTGTACATTTGAAGATAACAGCCAAGCTGCAAATAGTGAGCTGAATGACAAAACTTCTGACCTTCTAACCCTTTTTCCCACAGTCTTACACAAGTTCACTACCTTTGAACAGTTTGTGGAGAGCAGACTTCAGCCTTGGGTCTTTAAACACACCAATGATAGGCTCCCAAAAATAAAAATACTAATTTCCCAATTTAATTGCACTTCACTGCCTCTATTACCTTTCTTCAAATAATACACTGGCAACATATAAATCAGACTTTTGCTGACTACTTTTCTGGTGTACTTTTCTTTTACTACCTTCTTTCTCAATGAGAAAACAAACACAATAGAAATATTTGAAGGTCATTTGCTATTTTTTTGAGGCACAAAGTAGTGTTTACATTACAGTAGTGGTCCTTATGAAAACTGTGTAAGCTTGTGCTCTAATATGACTGAAGAACCAGATTTTCTTACTTCAGAAAATGTAGCCAGCTAGATTCAGACTCACAGGGCAAGTTTCCTCACTACCTATGGAAGGAAGAATGATTTTCTGGTAATTGTGGGATTTAAGACTCCAAACAGCATCTGTTGACAGATAGAAAATGCACACAGCTGCCCAGCTCTACCTCATTCTCTCCCTGCCTGCACTGATAACAAGACTTCAGGTGTTCAGCTTTGTAATATTACTGTTGGGCATCTCTAACATGGGAAAAAAAGGCAGTAATGCTTCCAGGTTTCTTTTTAACTTGGCCTTATCCATCAAAGGAAGCCCTTTTAAGCTCATGCCAAATTTGCTTGTATATCTTTTTTTTTTTAAATTTTCTCATCTTAGAATAAATAATAAATGAGCAATATGAAAAAGGTAGCCCTAGTACTTTTGTTTCCAACATGATATTTTTCCCCTACGTAAGTTTTCTTTTTCTAAATTAGAAAGTTTGACAATGCCAGCGACCAACATCTGAATGTATGGTTTTTTTTCCTCAAATTTTGAGTTTGATAAGCTTATTTTAGGTCAAAAGTTCAAAGGGGAAATTCAGGTGCAGTTGTATAACCTCTGCATATAAAAACCTGTATATATAAATGGGGACATGTATAGTTGCACAAAACCTGCTAATGGGAAAAATATTTCTGCAAGTTTATGCCTTTCTAGCTGTAAGTATCTGTTTTATTTTATGGAAGAGAATCTTCAGCTTGCACTACAGCTCTAGTGATTAGTAGAAAATTGTTATTTCACATGCCACTTGTTACTAATGATTATAGTATTTGTTTAATGACTAGTCTATTTCTTGCCATGTTCCCATGACAGCAATTATCACATTGTTTTAGGTATTGTGATTAAGGATAGTAATTTTAAAGGGTGTCATTTACTTCTGATTACTATATTGTGTCCCATGAATAGCTATACTTCATTATAGTGTACACTATTGTGGCAAAAAAAGAAAAGAGAGCCTTGCTTGGTGAAGGGGAAGGAAATTAAATGTTAACATGAAAAAAAAGGTTCTGTGTAAACACACAATTGCTTGTTTGGAATACAGCACTCTCAGATGGTCATTGTGTACTGAAGATAAACTGAAGAGTGTGTGGAATTATGTGGCTTCATAAAAATTTTCTTTTAATCCTCAAAAATTATTCAAATCCTAACAGTATGCCAGTTGCTAAAGTTGCCAACCTACAGAAGTAACTAGTAAATATGTTTATTTACAGGAAATAATACAGACAATACTGCTTGATGACAGTGAACTGTGACAGCCTTGTGTGAGGCATCTGAGTTACTCTTATATGTTAATTTTTTCTATTTCCTATCATAAAGCATATAACATCCTAGGCTAACAAGAACTATATTGATTTTTACCCTCCTATATTATATAGGCTATATTTACAGATAGCTACATTGTACACTCCATTGTCCTAAAACATGAATTACAAAAGTTGAGAGGTTTTTGAAACAGCTAATTCCCTTGTACCACACATTCTCTTTAGCAAAAAGTCTTTTAGATTTCTGCCAGTCATGTATGCAGAATTTTTTGTCATTATATTTACTCTACCAGTGAATAAGAAAAAAGGAGCAAACTTGGAACCCTGTCACCTTTCTCTGTTCCAGCTGTATACTGGAACAGTAAAAAAACCTCAAAATATTATAGATATCCTACAGCTTTGGGGAACAGCATAGTGACCCTTTCTGTTCAAGTCACAACAGTAATGACACGCTTCTTTGTTATTACTGGAGCACTTCCTTCATTGGCAGACTGGAGCAGTCTGCCATAAAAATGTCACCTAATCTAGCAAGGAACCCATTATATCAGGACATTTTGTACATATAACTTTCAGCAGATTGCTTCAGTACTAGAGCAAAATGAAAAAAAATTACTTGTATCTTAGTGCTTTCAAAAAAAAATTTCAAGAGTATCCTTTTCACCAAGCCCAATCCTTCAAGCTGATGAGCTGTTGGCTAAGAATGTCTAAGATGAAAGATCAAATTCCAGTGAAGGTCGCAAACAAAGTTGCTAAATCTTTTGAAATATTAAGAGGTAATGAAGAAATACACTGAAGCATAAAATAATCAATAGAGCCAAAATTTTTATGTTTTGCTCTTCTGTTTTTAGACTTGTGCTCTTTGATATGCAGTTGTGTATGTGGCTGCCTGCTACCTCCATATTATAAAATATTATGTCTACCCAAAAGGCCCTTCAGTATGCAAAACTGCTAACTTTCATGTAGAGACAGCAAGAAGTACCACCAGGTCACCTGAGGGCCTTTGAAAACGCAAGTACCACAAACATCTGGTTTGCCCATTGTTGAAGTTAGAATTAAACAAACATTCTGTGGATGGGAACAAAGAACCTCCTATTTTTTGCTATTTTAAGTTCAAGATGGACATAAAATCATATGGATTCCCATAATCACCTAAACATAAAATAGCATCAGGGCAACCTGGCAATGAGAAGAGAATCAGACTTGCTCCTTAAAATTTTTCCCCTTCAAGTTTCCCACCATACATTTCAGGCACTTATCACTGAACAAAAATTATGGAGTAAGACAAAGTCTCGGAGAAGACAGACAGAAAAATATAAGAGATTGATTAAGTAGCTTGAAAAGCATAGCTGAAGGAAAAGGGTGAATCATAAACCCAAAATTACGTATTTGTTCTGTGAGGTACTGCCAAACACTTTGACATATAAGCAAAGCAGCTACTGCCAAACTACGCTATAGAAATTCTCTTTCCTAATATAGTTGTAGGATGAGATATTCATCCATATCTCAGTAAAGTCTGTAGAGTACAGTTATGGTGTGTACACAGGATATATATGGAGGGTATTTTCTTAGTACTAGAACTTTCTAACAAGAGGCCTTGACCAGGGCAGCAATATCAGTTTTAAAAGTTGACAAAATTAAGACAACTAGTGCCAAGCTACGTGCTTCAGTTTAGGATTTTATTTGCTTGTTATTTTTTATCAACTGAGACTACTGAATCAGGGTTTTGGAGCCTTTCTCTTTTTTTATAGAAAAACAACTGGTTCCTAATGACTAAAGCTTAGCAAATGCAAATGGCTGAGCACTTTGGATGACATTTTTTCAAGAATAGGACACTAAAATTCATCTTCATGTTCAAGCTCCCATTACAATTCATAAAGATGTAGGGTTTAGTTCAGATGTCTAAATGTGGACCTCTAGTACTCTTTGAGTTACATTGAGTGGAAAAATCCTTAACTCATATAAGTCCAATGCTCCTCACGCACAATACTGGTGGTGTGGTCACACTTGCTCAAATTTTATTTCCTCTTTTTCCTCTTGCCTTATTATCTGGAACACGAAAGAGTTGGTAAGTGGTGTTCTCAACACTATTTTCCAGTTAACCTCAAAAGTGGTTTTGGCCTTTTTTTGCTGACTTATCCAAACTCGATATATAAAGAAATAGCAATATTATTCACCTGGTGTCTCCCAAACTTAGCCTTTGCATGATTTCTTGAATAGCTTAACTGATGTATGCCTTGGGTTTTTTGGTGGTTTTTTTGTTTGTTTGGTTGGGGGGTTTTTTTTGGCTATTGAATAAAAAATGGTGAGAATCCTATGGTTTAGTCTTCTGCAGTAAGCAAATCTGTCCTTAGAAGACTTACCAGTGTCCAGACAACAGACATTTTGTATCCAAGCAACAGCCTCAACCATTCTGCTCTTTGCCCTCTTCCTCTTAAGTGACTGGAAATGTTCAAACAATGACAAATAGAAACATTGAAAATTCCCTGAAGAAGGTTTGCATTGGCGAGGATGGAGCTCACAGTGTGAAGGTCACAGAGCATATGAGACTAAAAGTACCTAAGGCAATAATTCTGGCTCTTACAGCACTAACATCAACCATGGCATTAAGAAGACAGCTGCCAAAAAAAAAAAAAAATCTTATATCCAGCAACAAATGATAACACAAATATCTAAGGACAGGTTGTGGGAGCCTCTTTTCTACGATGGCTGTTAGCAGAGGCTTCAGTACTCTATGTATCCAGTGCCTGCTACTGCTGCTCTCTTCAGTGAAGATGTATCTGACCTGCAGGTAGATCAATAAGAGTTTGTGTCTCTTACACCATTCAGATGAAATATCAAGGTTTCCAGTACATTACAGGTGGGGTTTTTTTGTGGATTTCTCACCCTTCCTGGTGATTTTTTTTTTTTTTTTTTGCTTGAATAATAGAATTATGCAGTCTCAATGATTCTTCTAATCTTACAGTCACCAACCCCGTCCATCTCAATCCACTTCAAATTCCAATTTAGGATGGTTTGGAACTGTTAAGCAGCTGTTCAGTTTTATTTGATGTTGCACTAAACATTCCAGGAGCGCACAGAATAGGGTTTAAGAGATGGAGCACTGTTAGGCAGATGATGGTCCAACAAGCATGTCTAGTACCTAGGATAATCACAGGATAGCAGTGCTCTAAGCCAGTTGGTCAGCTGGTCTCTTCCCCACTGCAGAAAAATACAACAATACTAGAAAGTGTTCAGCTTCCTCCTACAAACCCTTATCTCCTTCTTCACTACTTATCCTGTTTCTCTCAGGATGAAATTACTTTCATACCAGATTCATTTCAAAAATCTTGAGTTCTGTTCCTTCTGTATCACATATTCAGCGAAAGGAGAAAATATCTAGTAGCAGAGTTATCATTTGAGCAAACTTCCTCTTGTATAAACCAACTAAAAAATGTAGAAGTAAAGCAGAAGGCTTAACTTTGGAAATACACCAATGAAACTGAACCCATTAAGAAACAGGCTTGGAATTAGTACAATTCACGTTATACATCTAAATATTTTTCCATATTTCCATACATGAAGAGTGGCAAGTCCCAAGGAATTTGATGGTGTGTATTATAAATGTTTTTCATTATTTTTCCCTTTGGTTTGTGCTAAATGCCTTTACTAACAAAAGATACTGCAATTTTAACAGTTCAGATAAGGGCTGTAGTTAATTAACATGTTTTCTTAGTATTATTTTAAATTTGTTTGTTTATTTTAATTTATTTCAAGGTTTCAGTCAAATTATGGAAGAGAAAAAGCATCATATATGCTTGTAAAACTGCTAAAATAAACATTTGATGAATGACTTACCCATGCTACCCAATGGATGCCTAGAAATAAAATTGCGCAGAATGAAAAATGCTACATGAACTATTTGCTAACAGAAAAAAGGGAATTCTGCCAGCCCCAGATGTTAGAAGATAATACCATTTAATTTGACATTGATGAGGCACACTTCGTTCAAGATACTCCTATATATAGAAATGGGGAGACTTATCATAGAGTCATAGAATATCTATTTTCAAATACAGAGTACATGAATATTCGTGTCTCTATCACTGTGCTATTTTTTAGAATTTAAATAATTTGGCACAATCTGACCATCAAGATTGACTATTTTTGTAATTCACTAGTGTGTCATTCTCCCTTTGGGCTTCTACAAAAAATCAAATACTTTTCTCAGGAGAGATTTATTTTCTAATTAAAAAAAAAATCTCTCCAACATTACCTCCTCTGTGTTTATGGAACTACTACAGGACTTAAAAATTATTTGTTCATAATTCTTAATATTTAGACAGAGGATAGCTCTTTCCCAACAAATTTCTTCCTTTCCTCAATGACATACCACTTAAATGTCTTTGGTTTGTTTATGTAGATACCGAAGCTGGCTTTCCATCATACAGTATATCCTAACCATTAGATAAGAATTGCACAAAAAAATCTTTCCAAAGAAATAGAGACAAAGAAAGGAAGAAGCTGTTTCTAAAAGGTAATTTGTCAATTGAAATCAGAAAGTAATCATAATATAAAAATGTTTGTAATAACCTGCAAACCTACTGCAAAGTATCTAACCGTTCTCCTGCAGAATATCCCAAGTAAAAGTAAATTATTATTTTAGCTAATGATGCCAAATCAGACTTTGAATTTTGTACTTGTAACAATGCTCTTCTGACATAAAAGAGGTGAGGCTTGTAGGGAGAAGTAGTGGGAAGGATTTCTTATGGAAACTGAGAGAATAATTTGGGAAGCTGGATAAGATTTTTATCACTCAGAAAGCAGATGAAGAGGATAACAGATTTTACCTACCTTAACAGAGACTGGCTTCTCCTTCTATAATGTGTCATCTTCCTGATATTCACTTGGTGATTTTTCCACTCAGCTTGAGCACCACAGACAATTACATCCAGAAACTGTTAGACGTCAAAAAAGGTTTTTCAAGTTCTTATGTTTTACTGTTTGGAGCTGGTTCAAGGAGTATATAACAATATATAACAATATGAAAAAAATCTCTGAGTTAATTAATACACAGGGACACAAAGAGAAAGAGGAAAGATATAAATACTGAGATGCCACATCATGTTATCTTTAGGTGACTAAACAAGATGTGTGAAGGAATAAAGGTCTTTTTAAGTCATGTGATTGAGTTGTCTCCTGGGGTCTGTTACAAAAGAGTGCTACTTACTTCAAGAAATCCTGTGTCTAAGAAAGCAAACTGAATTTGGGATTCTAGCATATGGAAATATTTTTACCCCACAACTAGATCAAAAAATGTCAATAGGCAAAAACAACGGCAGCCGAATAAAACAGAACAACAAAACCTAGGTGGTAATTCGCTCTACAATCATCTTCTCTCCAGCACAGAACTGCTGCAGGAGTTACTTCTTCTATTGAAGCACAAATCACTTTTGAAGTCTACCCTGCTCAGCCTTTTCAATTCCTGGCTCCCTTCCATTCTCTTGAGGATCCAGGAACATTCACAGCTTTTCAGAAAATACCATTGTCATAAGTTCAGTGAAACTTTCATGCATGTTTAATATTTTTATATATCCCTCCCCCTTTTGTTAGTATAATTGCAAGTAGGGGAAACAAGGGATTGTGTACAATGCAGCTCTTTATTTTGCTTGGAATAATTTTTGACACATCATCTGAAGAATTATGACACCTTAATGTAAAAGGTCATGGTCTCAGAAGAGTTGGTTCAGTCACACAGAACACCCTCACCTCCACTGACTTGGCCTGCTGGTGCATCACCAGTTTAACTTGTATTACTTGCAACCAGAATCAGAAGGTCTCATAAGAAAAACACTGTCTTTGCATGAGGCTCATCCTTTAGTTTTATTCTTGGTCCTGTAGTGTCAACAATCCCCCAAGTCACAGCCTCACCTTGAACAATGCAGTAAACATATAACACCTACTGCATTTTCCAGCCATCATACCATTCATGTTGGTCTGGAGGTATTGAATGAATTAAAAAGGATGTCAGCCTTATTAAAGGGAAATCTTAATATTCACTTATTCACTTAATAATAGCTAAGATTATGCAATCAATGTCTTGAACCCATATGGTTGTTTAAAATTTAGTATGCAAGAGGTTGATCTGAAATTGGGAGTCAGATCCAATTTAAAAACAGCACAATACTTCTGTTCTCTTTGAAACAGTAATCTCTTCAGCTCAACTATTCAGTGTAGACCAAGAGATATCAAGCAATAATGAATTTTTACTTACATCCAATTTCCTAAGAAGATACTAAAAATATGAAATCGGTAAAACCTCCACCCACAGAATTATAGGAAGTTGCTTGCTGCTGTGCATAAGCAGTGTAAGATGCAGCCCTCCTGAATGGGTAAATTTACAAGTGTGGATGTTTAGCAAAAAAAGGGCAGTGGAAAATAAGAATCTCATAAATTTCCAAGGCCATGAGATACCACAGCTTCATAATTCTTCTTCTGATATGCAATTGTAACAAAGCAACCTTTCTCATCACATCTCAGCAAGCACAGAAAAAGGAATATCTTCAGAAACTTTTCTTTCAAATATACATCTCAATTGGGGACATATTTATTGAGGTTTTGTCTTCATTAGCTGATCTTATCTGCATTTTCAGTTGGCATTTTCAGGTGGCTATGTAGAATGAATATATTACTGTTAAGAAAGAAGCTTTCACCTTTACTTTAAAAACAAATTATTCTCAATACAATGTCTTTACAGTTTTGCCATTACATTGTTCTATTCAGTTTCTGCAAGATCATTCAAGCTTCATGGTTTTAGTTTAAAAATGCTGGCTTAAAAATGAATATAAAGATTTTAAAATGGCTTTTCCATTAAGAACTCTAAAATTTCCTGTTTTCAGGACATTATCTTAGATGGGAAGCATCCCAGTGCAGAAATTGCCCCTTCACATCTGGAGCAGGCAGCAAGCACCCAAGAGTGATGCCTTGCAAAACTTCTTCTTCATCCTAGGCAAAATGTAACATACTGCTTCTCAAAGCACATGACAGAAATCTAACAACACAGGTTGGGTTTTTTTGAGCAACTCTTCTGGGGTACTCCTCTTGTTCCCACTAGGAAGTTTGAAAGCAGGGAGAAGAGCAAACATGGGATGGCCAAGGACTTCAGTCAATGGTAACAATGAAAGAGCATGAATCATGTCTATTTAGCAGGTTCATATAATTTTTTTCCCGTTGGCTTGAAACTCTTCCTCATTAAGTGATTGACTTATAAGGATAAAAAAAAAGAGAAGAAACACGGTTGCCTTATGAGGCAAGAATAAGAGTTCATTCCTAGGCAACGGGTGATGTTGCTCAACAGAGCCACCCTAAAAATAAATTTATAGGGAAGTAGCCTTCATTCCAGTTTGAAGTTACATTTGAGGCAACTCAAAATAAATGTTAGACTTTGAGTTGTCTCAAATTCTTTGTAAGTTATTGAGTCTAGTGCCATTTCCTATCTTTCCTGTGTTTCTAATGCCCACAGAAGTAAATAAAGTTCAGTTTAAAAGAATGTAGTATCTGAAGAAAGTTGTTATTAGAAGATGTGTGAAGCAGTTTTCAAATGACCTTTTCATGTCAAGCATTAACAGGAACTGCTAGCAGTAATTTAAAGCAATGGTGAAGAATGTGCTGTAGCTGGTGGACAGAGTCAGCCCCAGTTTTTCACTATCTCCTCTGCAGTCCCATCAGCAGATGCAGAGGCAGTTGTGCCCCTGAGGAGAGTCAAATTCACTGTATGGGTTACTCACAGCTGGTAAATTCCCCAATGGAAGATGCTGGAGCCAAGTCTAACATGAAGCAACCCCAGGGTGCCTCCAGCTGATCAAAGGTTAAATCAAGAATCTGTGAGCACAAATATGACTTACAGCACTTTGCTCTTTGTTGCACTGCATGATGAGAAAATTTACCTCAGATTCACTCATGGATTTGGTATAAACATAATCAGATAATCAGTGTTCTACCAATTGAAAGGAAGAAATGACATTTACATGCAGGAACTTTGCTTTATCTACCTCTGCACACAAATAACTGCAAGCTAAAAATATGAGAAAAACACCAAAAATAATAATTTTCCATTAAAAACATGTTCCTTATTGTTGAATGACTAATTGATTTTTCTTCCCCTGCAGCATAATACAATTATTAGAAATTGCAAAGCAATAACAAAGACTGCCTCAGCATAAAATAGTTAGAGGATAAGAAATCAAAGTCTGGAAAATAATAACTCCTTGAGACATAGGTCATCTGTTGTGCTGTAGAATGTTTTAACTACATTAACTTCATTGTGAACCTGAAACTTCTAATTGCAAATAAGACCAGATGTGAGTTTCTTTGAACTTAGGTGAATTCATTGCATTGGCAAAGAATTTTTTTAAAAAGAGTATTTAAGAAAGAAATTCCACAATTCTACTAAGAAATGATTTTCCAGTTTCTATTATCTATTTTTCATGGTCATTTTTCACAGCAGAGCACAAATGCTGTCATGATAGGCAACACCTGCATCCCTGGGCAGTCATCCTTGGGTGGTTTCTGCTGTGATACTCTCTTCTACCAAACAGCGACAGTTTAATTCAGTGCTGCCCTGCATTTCAATGGCCATTTATGTCTGTGCAATCTGGCTGGAAAGCACTAAAAAAACCATGAGGGAATGAATGCAAGATTATCATTTGGCAGTGATTTGCCTACCTTTGTGCCTGATGTAGCTCATGGAGAGGAGGGAAGGAGGGCTGTGGCAGTGCTCTGCTAGTTTTTGGATGCTGCTACTGCTGTTATACATCCCTGCACTTTACAGAAATGAAGATGACCATGCAAACCATATTGAACATCAGAACATAAGTCAAGAACTATAAAATGTAAGGAATTAATTATCTGTTGGGAAGTATTAAGATGTTAAATTACTCAGACTGAAATACAGGTTCTGTGTTTAAAATACCTATCTGTTGATGTTCAGACTTACTGCCTGCAGCAAGAGAATTAACAACAAATACAAGTATACTTAGCTACAAAATGAATGTTTCTGTAGGTTTGGGGTTTTGTTTTTCCCCAGTAAGCTGTTATATTTGCCTTAAGCCATTAATAATCAAGACTTAACAAACTGCTGTTTGTGAAGTGCCTGAAAATGCTCACCATTATGAGCATGCATGACATTAGCAATCCTTTTGATGCCATCTCCCATTTTGTTTTCAAGTTTACTGAGTAGCAAAAGGCCACATCAATACATTCACACATTCAACACATTCAAGGTAGCCATGAAGAAGGGGTGAGACAGTGAAAAAGTGGAGTGAGTGAGCAAAATAAGGCAGACACTGGGGAAGTAAATCTTAGCTTTCTGAATTGCACCAATTTATTTGCTCTTGCTTTCACACACAGATCCAAAATTTATATTGCAGAAGGAAAGAAGAGCAAAACCATAAAGAAAAGACAACATTGGATTGTAATCCATTAAAAAGTTGTTATTGAATGAGTTTCAAATAGACCTTTTGCAAAGTTGTTAAGCTTCATACCTCCTAAAAGCCTAAAAAAAAAATCACCCTAATCAATGAGATGTTCAGCCATTTCAGCCAAAGCTGAAAAATTTAATTGCCTAAATTTCTTCACTTTAGGCAACCTCACAGAGCACTTGGCCATTCTTAATGCCAGTTCTAAGTAAAAATGTGATCAGTGCAGCACACTTTGGGCACAGGTTTGTATGCATACCTTGCCCATCACTCCCTATGAAAAACATGTGGCTGTCCCTTGCCCACTTGCCTTTTTGTCTGGCAATTCTGCATGTCTCCAGCTTTATTTCATTCTTCAGAACTTAGGACTTCAAATCACTAGAGTAATTCAAGATATTGTCAAGGAGCTGTTTCAATCCATTGATAAAAAACAACTGAGATAGCAGTTCCTAAGCTCTCACACTCCTGTGAGAGCTCTACCTTCCTACTGGAGCCTGCGCTGGTTGGAGCTGCCAACCCTGCACTGCTGCAGATCAAAGGTGCACATTATCAGGGTATTTTACATTGGATATTTAATCTACTTAGCTATACTTTTAACTGCTTCAATGCATCACACTAAGTCCTTCTGCGAGAACATTAGAAACTTTCATTTCCCCTGGCTCTTCTTTACTGATTCTTTAGGCAACTAAAGAAACCAGCAACAGACCCTGCATGAAAGTACACAAACTCACGGGCATTACTTTAAATAAATAAGCTGCTTATTTTGCTTTTTATTATCTTTTCTATGCAACACAATCAGTGTTTCAATAGTGTAAGCAGGAGTTCACATTAGCATATGCTACAGTAAGTGGCTGTGTTACCATTTCAACAGAAATTATAGTAGCAGCCAAAGTTAACTCAGGTTTTCATCTTTCAGTAATGTTTTCAAATACTTTAGGATTTATTCTTGACAAGTGTATTCCCTGGGCATTGGAACATACTATTCTATTTATAAAATTTTGATCACATTCTGCAGTCATTTCCAAAGATAATTTTAATTTATTTTTCTTATGTTTTAAAAATATATATCTGTAAATTGTATATATCTAGCAATTTATAGATACTCAGACTGCACTGACCAGCCTGGTTTGTTTTGTAGACTGGACTGACAGTTAAGACATTTTTGTAGACTACACTGACGATGTGGAAAATTATGCAGAGGGTTTCAAAAAATGTAAATGCCAGAAGGTATTTCATGGCTGTCCTGGATTTTCTGCCGGTTGTGGTTGTGCATCTTTAGTTTTGTATTGGATGTTCCTTTGATGCTGTTTTTCAGGCATGCATATGCTGGGAGTTACATATCTGGAAGGCTCTGCTGGGCAAAAGGTTTTCTGATAACCATTGATCCCAAACAGCCCCAGAGACAAACCAGTCTTTGTTCCCTTTTAGAGTCCTGACCTGGCTCCAGAACCACCCTCAAAGGGATTCACTCCTTACAGATCTGGGTAAGATCATCCAAACTTCCAGAAGAAACTGATTGCATAAAGGTTAAACCTAATGCTCTGTTAAGAGCTCAAGCCTCAAATAAAGTCCTGAGTTGCTTTTCAGGATTTAAAGTAGCAACTTACCAGCACAAGTTTGCTTTAATCTTCTAATCATTCAATAAAGTGCTTCTTGTCATTCTCATGTATCATTCTTGGGTTTTATTTGCTGACAGCTTATTTTTACAGCTTCCCTTCTCAGATGGTCTTCCAAGGAGGAGAAGATGATTCTGAACAAGCTACTGGGATCTGCATTATGTTCTCTGAAATAGTTGCCATTTGCAAGCCTTTGTCAAGCTTATCCTCTTACAGAAAAATAAAGATACCAGAAAATATAATCTTTGAACTGATCAGTCATTGTGCTACATTTTCTCTTTTGTTGAACTCATAATGTTATCAATTTTATTCAAAACAAACACTTACATGTATTCATGCACAAAAGTGAATATGTTTCTGAAGGAAATATTAAAGGAGGCTGGAAGTTTATTATACTTTCTTCTTTTTGTAGCTAACATAGGAGGGAATGTTTACCAAAGAAATGCTTTATAAATAATTCAAAATGAGAATTAGTATCAAAAGATAGAGAGTTGAATAACACATAAAAAGGGGATTATTTTCTGGATTACTCTGACCCTCACCCTTCAGTGGAGTTGCTAAAAATTAGAATACTGCAATCTTTGGAGAAGTTGGAATAAGATATTCTGTATTTTTACAGACTGTGTCTTTCTACTTGGTTAACCCAAATTAATCTGCCCTTCATTAGCAGATTCTAATTTGGCGTAAATACTTAATATGGGAAGCCTTAAAAACTCTTACTTTTTGGTTTTGGGTTTAGATCGCGTTTTGAAAGACTTATGTGTAAGAGAATTGAGACAAGATGAAAAAGCTAAAAAGTACATAGTAGTACAGATTGTACATAGGAGATCAGACACTAAGTTCTCCCAAGACTCAAGCCATTTGTTTGCAAAACTAAAAGGGAGAATGTGTTGCATTTTCCCATTTTGAAGATAGGGTTCGTAGGTAATGACACTCCAGTGAGCCAAACCACAGAAAATGTAAATGTTTACATGTTTGTAGCACACTACTGTGAGTGACAACCTTAGTTGTCACCGTCAAAGGCAACCTTAATGCCCAGCTCACCTTCCTTTTGATAGGATCATGCCCCTTGCTGCTCTCCAAACTCCTCTTTTTCAGTGGGAAATAACTGGCAAAGTTCCAAAATGAAGAAGAAAAAATCCATAGACCTCTAAAATAGAACAGGCAACCATCAGAGCCCCTCTGCTACTGTTTAAAATTAATATTTCTCTCAGAGAGGAGATAAGAGTTACAGCTTATCAACCCAGGGATAACTTAAAAGTCTTTCCTTTCTTTGATCTTAACAAGAACCCATTTATGCTTCTGTGCATCAGCAGTAAATTTCCAGGAAGATCCATAGGTACTGACTGATGTTTGAAATCCAAAGTTCACCTGCATTGCTAAGTGTCACTGCAGAAAATATACTAAACTTATGGAAACACTGCTTGGATACATCAGTTGGTTGATGGAGGTATGTTATAATACTGATTTGTAATCCATAACAGAAATGTTTCCAGTGCTGTGTGGTATCAGCAATGTCAGTAGTCCTCAAAAATGTAAGGAGTTTTTTCTCATCAGTTGCACAAGTTTGAATCATTACCTTGTGTAGTAGGTCTTAAATTTGAACTGAGAATTTATCTCAAGATACACTGCAAAAGGTATGCAGTGGTATGAAGCATGCTGGGTTTTTTAAATCTATTTCGTTTTATATAGCATAAAACAATGAATAAAGTGAATATTAAAAAAATAGAAAGAGAAAAAGGAAAAAATTCCAAACAAAAAACAAGTGGTGGGTGGGTGGGGGGACAGAACCCCAAAATAACTAAAATCAATCACATCCCAGAAGATTTAGCAGTTTATCAGAAGAATTTTTAAGGAAAATGGGTATGTGCCTGAGAAGGTATGGAACTGTCCTCTCATGAATGTATGAGAATCCCTGTTTCAGAGCAAAAAGGAATTTTCAGAGCAAAGCAACTGTGTCATGTAGGTTATCATGATTTCTTGACTTCATTGCAGTGATTTGTATCAGTGACAAATTGATTCCAGACAGGAGACATGCATGGTTATTGTGCCCTAAGGTTGTTACAAGAGTCAAGTTAATTATTAAAGAATCTGAGTTTAACTGATAGTTGAGCATTCCAAATGTCATGCAAAATATTTGTGGATAAATTTGTTCATCTGATAATTGGGCTCATCTGATAATTGGGTTTTACAAGCATAACTAAGGCCAAATTCTCCAGCATTATCTCCAAAATAGCAGTACATTTTACATTTGTTAGCCATGCTTTGCCAAAAAAAAAAAAAAAATGAACAAACATAAAAAGGATAAAAATTTGTTGGGAAGATTTTCTTTTTGGTTTTCTTGTTTGAATTAACTTAGAGCATTAACAGTGGCTCTTCATTTCTTTTTATATAAGTATTTTACTTCTTGGTATAACCTTACTATACCTGCTCAGTTTTGAACCTAATAAAAATAACAGATATAAAAGTCTGGAAAAACAACTTACAAGCTGTTCTTCAACTTTTTTTTATTGTAGCATTGCATAAAACTGCCTTTGTATAGAAGGCAAAGCCTTCCTAAAGGCCTCTGGGAATCTTCTGTCATGGTCCAGTAGAGGAGTAATCAGAGGTCTGAAAGTGATTAAACAGACAAACCTAGCTAAAGGAGAAAGAAAGGTTCTTGAGTAATTTTTGCTTCTCTGAAAGGGAAAAAAAAAGGCCTAAGAAACACAAAATTAATGTTAAGTTATACAGTGGAAAGAAAATCTAGCCACACTGTAAAGAATGCAATTAAATGCCTGAGTATGCTCCAAGATTATTATTATTATTACCATTCAAGCTGATAATACAAGAACTCCTGCTCACCAACGGTCCCATTCACCTCAATATTATATTTTTCTTATCTCTAGGCCAAGAAGGACAAAGACTTCCAAAAACATACATGATAACAAGGTCACAGGACAATCAGTGACAAGTGGGATAATCATTAGCTTGCAAAATTGGATTTGAAGAAGAAATGAGCTGAAATTACCATAGAAATCACAAATCCTTCTGTATCACCTCTTCTGTTTTATTCACTGAAAACCAGAAATTAAGTTTTTCAATTTCTTTAGTACAATCAGATTTTAAAAATTCTTGCAGTAATCACCCAGGTTATGAGGACAAGACAATTCTGTACCTGTCTGAGAAAGAAAAAGATTAGAAAGTCTACAAGCAAGCATTATCCTACAATGATTTGCTGCTTCCAGTTGTGACATAATGTATTGACCTGGATATCTAGTAAACTATCTAATTTAAAATATATGTATTCTCTAATGCAAAAAGTCAGAAAAAATACTGCAGATGAAGTGTATAAAACAGATAATTTATTTCTTCACTATTCAGTAAATTAATTTAACAAGAAAACATTCCTATTGCTTTAAAAATTAAGGCATCCTTTAGTCTGAAGATGTATAAAGCATTTTGATAATGATTTCATATGTATGTATTTATATCCAACAATACATTTAAACTACTTGAGGTGTATGAATAATTCTTAGAGGAAGGAAAAAAAGTCAAAAAATAAAGGTCCTTGAGTTGAATGTAACCAGAAATACACAATAGTGGACCACACTGTAGGTATAGAAACAAATCAAGTGGAGAAGGGGTATTTAATGCAGATATCATGACAAATGTCTCTGCTGCAAGGATATCTTGAACTGTTTTTTTAAAGGATGATTTTCTGAAAGAAAGAACCTGGTTGGGTGCTAGCCTTGTTAATGAATATGTGATTAGAAAGTCACAGAGAAAACAAGCAAGAATCAAAATTAGGACTTTGGAAAGTCAGAAAGTCAGTTCAAGCAGAATGAACAGTAACTTAAATGCATTTTCCCCAATCATAGTAGCATAGAAAAAATACAGTTCTGACAATTAAATACTTTGTGTTTTCAGACGCATTTCATCCTGTTTGGAGGAATGTACATGTGTAAAATACAAAAGCAACTGCCAAGAGAATTGTGCTATGACTTTCCTGCTGGGCTGCAGAACTATCCTGTCAGCCACCAGAGCAAGCTGAGCTGAGCTTCTCATGAGTGGATTGGTAAGAAATCACTGTCAGTCTCACAGGTAAAACTTCCTTCTCAATGATTTTAAGAAAGAGCAATTAAATTGCCTGAGGACATTAGTGAGTGGGACATAAGAAATATAAAGTTGTAAGAACACTGCTTTTCTCCTTTAGCCATAGAATTCAGGTTTAAGCCAACTAAAGTCCAACTCCAAGGTCTACCCAAGGCTAAAATGAATGGCAAGCAAGTACTAAGAACTAACCAGCACCATGAGATATTGATGTTTCAGTAGGTCTTTGTGCAGTCATATTGACCATGGTATCCAATAGAAAAGGCAATAGTCAATCTGATCCAGGTTATTTAGAGCTGTACTCACCATATCCCTGCGTTGTACTGATCACCACTGAGAGCTGCCTGTGTCATAGATTTTATTAAGGGACACTCAAACTCTGTTCTGCTCACCAGACAGCAAAATGTAACCTACAAATGCAGTTCATGTCAATGTGTAAGGCGCTGCAAACCATCACCTCACTCTGAGTGTCAGGTAAGAGTGAACTGACACCCCTTCTGTGTCCCTTGGTTTCATAAAACCCCTGGGAGGCCTAAGACCTTCAGAGCTGCCCATTGTCCCACAACATGTGCTGACAAATATTTTAATATTTAAGTACTCCCAGTGTGAACTGTGGTTTCTGGAGATGTGTATCTGGAGTAAAGTGCTGTGATACTTAAGTCAAATATTGTGCGTTATGTTGCAGTAATAGAACTTGCAGCTGTTTGCAAACAGATGCAGTTATTGTCCTTACTTTAAATGTGGGAAGTGATTGTCTCATCATCACCCAGAAGAGTAACAGAGAGACTAGAATGCTTTTCTCTTGATCTCAAACTACTAAGTGTAATTTTAAAAACATGCTGCCCCTGAGTGATATGGAGTTTTTTATAATTCTTCCTGCACAGATACCTGCATACCCAAGGGCAGAATGTCACTGTTATATTTTAGGCATAGCATATTCACTACTCTGTGTATGGGTAGGTTGTGTAGAGCTAGTCAGGACTTTTATAAAATAAATTTCAGGAAGACCCAGTTTCTTGTTGCAAAAAAAATCTTCTGTCCAAATCTGTTTTGACAAATCTTTCAGTGGCAATAGACTTCAGAATTTGATAAAGATGGGATTCTAGAGGTCTAAATCCTATGAATATCCTGTCTCTCTAAAGAGAGTCCTGCATCTCAGAGAGAAGCATAAAAACTACTTGGTTTTGCTCTGTGCTTTTTCTGGTTTAATGAAGCACAGCAAAATGTTCCTGTTTCATTATTATGCCAGACTTTAAAAAAATTCCAACATTGTCTTAATGGTCAGAACATAATGGAATCAATATCACATTCATTTGAAAAGCCTTAATTTGCATAGTCCTCACTGTTAATATGATGGAATTACATGATCTCTTTAACTTCTTGGGCAGATCAGAGCTGTTGTGGGTTGTGCTGATTCTGAGGAAGTGCAGTGTTAGCTTGTAGGTCCTAGGAGAGACGCCACTTAGGAATATATATTATATTGAGATATTTTTGTAGAGATTTGAGTCCTGCAACATTTCAGTACTGCAACATTTTAATGTTTGATGTTTTATGAATGTTCTGATTGCCATTCTGTCAAGGTAATTATGAGATGCCTTGGGCTAGAGGAAAGGCTTAACCCTATGATTGAAGAGCTGCAATAACGTCATTAAAATTAAAGATATTTAGTCATGGGTTTTGAGGCAAAAAAATATAATTATCATATCATAACTTGAGCAGATAAAAAGAAAAAAGAAAAAAAATTAAACTAGGAGGGAAGTCTAGGTGTTTCAATTTTAAGGTGTCAGGAAACTTATTGATGCATTACATGTTTTGCAGCCCTCTGGGTGGGAAGCCATTCAGCCAGATGCATATTTCTGATCCTTAAAAGCTCTTGGTGCAGTCTACATGTCCTTTATTCTCTCTGTCTATACTGAGATCAGCACAGGTACCTGTCTCAAGCCATTTGCTAAAACTGGATTTCTGAGTCATGCCACATGGCTGCCCTTGTTCCGACGAAGCAGAGGGAAAACATGACGTTATAGTCTATGGAGAAGGCATTGGCCTCATCAGAGCCATTAACTCTCTTTACACACATTGCATCTCCTTACAGCATCCCTCTTGAGACAGAACCAATCTAAGCCCAGCAGGGCCGGCTTGCTGTGGGGTGAGGCCAAGGCTGAGGCACAGTGACAGCTGGGGCATTGTATGGGACACAGGAGACCTACTTGGACACCTTTGAAGGACTGGGAACATCAGGGCACAGTCAGACCTGGCAGAAGTTGAATCTATGTTGTATTCATGTTCTGGACCCCAGCATGCCTTATGTGCTGGTCCTCACTGAGATTTCCTGTGGTGAAGAAGCACCTCCTTATCACAAGGCTCGAACCCAGACATGGATCAATCAATGTGTCATAGCACGGCACGTGGGATGATCCCGTAAGCCCACCAGCTGCTCAGCCATGGAGGATCTCTACCAGCATCTGGGCTGCTGTGAGAGGGGACAGCATCCACAGCTGCCTCTCTGGCAGAACCCTGCAGAAAGGAGACTGGCCTAAGATTCCAATGGGTGTGCAAGGGAGGGAGAAGAGAAGAGGAGAAGCTGAACAAAAGTATTTGAGATCTTTAAAATGTAATTTTGTAAAGATCTTAATGACTTCAATGAGCTTATCTCAATTATTAGGAAAGCTTATTTCAAAAAGAG
This sequence comes from Lonchura striata, assembly GCF_050655825.1. Lineage (NCBI taxonomy): Eukaryota > Metazoa > Chordata > Aves > Passeriformes > Estrildidae > Lonchura > Lonchura striata. Next base: position 64,708,498 of record NC_140705.1, on the reverse strand, counting down.
AGCCCTGGGGGCCGTAAAGCAGGTGTTCACATTTACTGTAGTTTTTATAAAAGAAATCATTGTAGTTTAATGCCTCTGATTGGATCAGATGTAGGAGTTATTACCCCCACTTTGAATATAGTTCTAATGTCAAAGAACTCTTCGTTTATATGAAAAACAGTCAGGTGTTAGACAGAAAATTAAGTGCTGGGAATTGGAGTAGAAAAAGAATATTTCAAATAATCCAGGTTTTCACAGATAAAGCAACTCCATTTATTGCAAAATAAATCTTTCTAATAGTAGCAAAGTAATTTATTCATAAACAAGTTCACAGGATCACTTTTTCATCATCTTCATAGGTCAGTCTAGTGCTTGCTTTGAATTCCTTGGGGCAGTTTTAATTTTCAATGCAGAGAGTCGTTACCACACCAGCCATGCAGTGGACGGCTAAATCCTGTATATTGAGGAGAATCAGCTAAACTGGAGGAGGAGTTTTCCCATTGATTTTTATAATCTGAGTGTAAGATGTGCAATAAAATTACTTTTACTTAATCTTTCTCTTTCAATATGGGTGCTCCCTTGGCTTCAGTAATTAAATTGCTGAAGAAAATCTAATTACAAATTTAAAATTAACTAGATTAAAATTGTGGCAACATACAGGTGAGTTCCTCATCATTTCAGTTACACCTGTTTGGTAATAAATATTAATGAGTTTTCAGCTTAGGAGAGACAAAAGCCTGTAGAATAGTTTTTTTCACTTATTAGTAAATGTCGGTTCTGCAGCACCACAGAGTTTTGTAAAACCAAAACAGCATGTAGAATCACGGCTTCTGTGGTAGGAGAGTATTTTATATAGATAACATTTTTAATGTGAAGATAGTTTTACATATTTGGGCACTAATTATTTGAGAGACAAAGCCTTAAACCATTCCTACTACAGACAATGGAAAGAGCCTCATCTGGCTCCTGTAGACCCAGCACAGAGTACATGCATTGGCAGAGCCCTGACCTTAAGGGAAATGGCAAAATCTCACCTGATGAAATGAAGATCTCTCCTGAGCCATCCAGGAGTGCTTCTGCTGGAGCAATGTTGGTACACCAAGGCAACTGACAGTACACTCTCTCTTTTGACATTTAATATTATTTTTTTCCCTAGCTCCAATCCCAGGAAAGCCAATTACTGGGCACCATAAGAAATCTAAATTACTGGGTAACTTTATGTCCCTCACCATTAATAAGGCTCACTCTGGTTTTTCATGAGCTAAGACAAATTGGAAAAACACCCCCAGAGGGAAGATATTGTGCCAGGGAAAAACATGTCCCAGTGGCACCAGGAGACTTACACCAGCTTGTGTAAGCTTTCCCACATATAAATTAGAATAGGTAGTCTATCCTCAGTGCTTTTCTCCATTTGCTATTCTTATATGTGAACAATATTGCTTCTGGGCTCTGTGAAATAGCAAAGTGAAATCAGGTGCGTCTTAGTCAAAGTGACACAGACATCTTATCACACAAACAACAGTAGCCTGGGGTATCACACATATGTGTCACAAAAAAAACCCTGAAATGGAAAGCAAAATTAGCTTTTTTTTTTTTTTAATGAAGACTATTGTTTCACCCACAGAAAAAAATTATTAACCAGAAAATGCTAACAAGTGTTAGCAAAATATTTTCCAGTACTTTAGTATAAAAAGTATGGAATTTCATAACCCGTAGAAATAATCTTTCAGAAATCAAACATTTCTACATTTTGATTCAAAATAGTTATAAATTAATTTGGTTTTGAGATAATATCTACAAAGTTTATCCCTGATGATTTTTGCTTGGTAAAATTAGACAAATAGACTTGTGATCAAAATTCCTTATGCATCTTTATTCAATTTGGATCAGGAATACTATAGAAAAGTAATCTTTTCACAATTGAATTATTTTCTAAAAGAAGTCCAAAAGTACAGAATCATATAAAAGTTTTCTTTTTTTAGAGTTTAGAGTAACAAATTTCACTTAAAAATTGTTTTAGGTCTGTAAGGAAATCCATTCTCATTTCATCTGAGTCATTTTAGGCAGAGATGTCTAAAGGTAAGTAGGTCATTTTGACTTTAAAGGGTCTCTGGGAACAGTTTATGTATCAGTAGGGCCCAGAAGGGAAGGTGTCATCACTGGTGTATGCCTCTTACTTGTATCTGCAATTATACAAGATGCCTTTCATCCCCAATGTACCATTATGGTGTTCCATTAAGGAACCATGTGTAACACAGCTGGACAGATTTGTTACCGGTCAAGGGCTGCTTGTGAGAAAGGTGCATACCTGTGTTTTGGCATATTATGATAAATAATGAGTTCAATTTTCTTGGAATCTTGCAGCAATTATGATGATCAGGACCTCATGAACTGATAAATATCCTCAACAGCGCTGCATGGTGACCTTTGTATAACTAGCCAAGAAAATGCAATCATATGCCACCTTTTAGGTAGGGCTGGTGGGGCGTGAGTAGCAGTGGCAATCCCTGAGTGGGTCACCGTGCTTCTTCCCACTTCCCTGTTTTCCTCATCTTCCACACTTCTTGTGGCAAGAACCTGACATACAGTCCTCTCAGACTCTGAGGCTCTTCCTGGTTTTCCCTCTGTTTTTAAATTACTCTGAATGGCAGCTTCTTCCACCCAGCCCTGTGGACTGGGCTGGCTACCGTATGCCTTAAAGAGAATTTTCTTACCTGCAGTAGTAACAGTCAGGAGGCAGAGGACAGCAAGAAAACTCAGTGCTGACCTGTTGAAAACATGAGCCACAGCGTGTCCCTCACTTCATAGGTCGGGGTGGAGCGACAAGAAATGAATGGCTGTGGTCAGCCAGGGACCACTCAAGGCAAAGTGAGCAGGGCTGCATGGAGGGGGGTAATTTATACTTTTCATTCACTGTCTTTTTCACAGATGGAAGTTACTGAAACCTTTTTCATCATATTTTTACCTATACATCAGCTTAAGGGATGCAGGTATAATTATCTGTGAGCAGTTTGACATGTGCCTTGCCAGCTTACATAGGAACTCTGTGAAGGAGAAGCAAGAACAAATTTTTCTCATAGTTATTAACCACTGCACCCATCTACTTTTTTACCTCATTTCTATGCCAGTTTTCTCCCTAAAGATCCAATTAATTGATTCATCTCTAATAAATCCACAAGGTGACCTGTAGCTACAGGACAGCTTATTTACCTGAGAGTGAAGGCTATCTGAAAAATAAGGTTCCTTATCAGAAACTGGGGATGAGATGAAGAAGATACGATACTGGGAAAAAACCCCAATTAACATACTTCAGGCAACAGACCTTACAATTAAAGTTCTAGGTGCTATAAATACCCACTTGTTTGGAAAGTTTCTTTGAAATTTCACTAACAAAGCCCAACTGTGTTGAAAGTATGCTGACCTATTTGCTTCAGCTTTGGTTCACATAGTAAGTCCCATGATGAGTTTCAGTCTTCAGGCTAAACACTTTCTCATTTATTGTCTTTTGTTTTACCAGCTGGACTTCCACATTCACAAGTACGTGACATGCAAGTAATTAATGGCACTGTAAGTATTCAGAAACCACTTTCTGAACCTATTGTCCTGTACAAGGTCATAAGAAGTGTCTAAAAATAATTTATTATATTTTTTTTTGCAAAGAAAGAGTTGTACTTTGGTATTTGAAGTCTCAGGCTTTTTATTCTGTTTTTAGCCTGGGAAAGTGTCTTCCTAGCAAATGGAAGCTGTAATACTCAATCTGAAGATTTAAGAGCTAAATTGAAAAATATGAAGTAAAATCCTCATAAAAAAATCTCACTATAGATGTTATGGTTATAGACCTAACTGCAGTTCTTCTGTCCACAGGGTCTGATACCTTGAACTGCATGCACTGCCGTGGAAGACAGCACATTCAGTAACTGAATGGAGAAAGCCTCTTCTTCCCTGCTACAGGGGAAAAGGAGCACTATTTTAAAGGCTTCAAAAAAACTTGTGAATGATTTTAAGGCAAGTAGAGCTCCCAACAAATGCACCATGTGTTTTGTCAGTGACTCAACCAAGAGTTGAGCAGAGCAGAGGCTCAGTGTGTGGTCTCTCCTGTACCCTTCACTATGAAGTGCCAGCTCTCACCAGGAGGGGAGCAGAAGGTGCCTCCAGGTGAGTGTCAGGACATGGGATTTATTCCTCTGCACTGCTTGGAGCTGTTACAAGTATCAGTCACTTAAGTTCCCAGCTCACCTGCCTTTTGGGAGCAGGCAGCCCTCCTGGCACCCATAGAGCTCAGTGGTACAACAAAAAGCGTGAGGTGCTTGGCCACAAGAAAATAGGATATGTTGGCTTCTAGGGTGAAGGAGACCAGAGCTCTGGTGCCAGGCTCACAGTGGTACTTGTCCATGAGCCAAGCAGCCCAGCTTCAGCTACGTGTGTCTCTCTACATCTGCTCTGTAGGGTTGCTTGGGCAACCATTATGCCCCTCACACCAGCTGTCATGTATTCCTCCCCTGCATGCCATGTATTCCTCCCCTGCATGCCATGTACTCCTTCCCTGAGTGCCTACCTGTGTCTGCAGTAGCCAATCCACCCAGGATGTATTCATGAGTTCTGCTGCAAAACCCACACACCTTAAAGGCTGCTGTGGTGTGACAGCCAGCACAGATATGCCTAAATGGCTTTGAGCATCTGGCATTTAGGTGATAGTGCAAGAGAAAATATGACTTAATTTGCAGGAAAATCAGAGGGATCAAGTAGAAAATTATTGATGTACAAAGACTTATTACTGCTAGTGATGAAACATTCATGAAAAAAGACTTAAACATCAATGTGTCAAGCTTTTCTGCTAATCTAGGACACACCATTAGGATTTGCTGTAAACAGCTGTCAGCTTTTCCATCAACAATTTTCCTTTGCAATTATTGGTAGCACATCCATGATCAAATATTAACAACCCAGACACCAGGACAAAATTAAAGTTCAGTTATAACTGCATAGGAATTTTCCTACAGTCTTCCAAAAAGGAAAGCAAGAGGCAGTATGTGCCCAGAATCAACAGGGAGTCTCATTAAAATAGAAACCCTGAAACCCTGTGTTAATGATTTCTTAATTAACAATCAGAAGCTTCACATTGCTATCTTATCAGGCTCACTAGACGCCCCATTAGCAAAAAGAAAAATCCAGAATTCTTCAATATGTTGAGGAGTGAACTAGAAAAGACAGAGAAGAGGGTCTAAAAAAGTGTCCATCTGTCCTGCAAAAAAGCTTCCTTCAGCAAAGAAAAAGGAAAACAAAATTTTATTAATTCCATAAGATTTGGTGGCAAACATTGGTTTTGTCCAGAATAAATTAACAGCAAATAATTAAAAGTAATTTAGATCAATTGCTAAAACCATCAGTTCAAATTACTTTTTAAACTCACCTGAAATTTCTCCACTCAGTCTGAATTAATTTTATGCTTCCCCAGCATATCTACATGTTTAATTTGAAGTCAAGTATTACACAGAATTTGTATGTCTACACTTGGATTTTCTGGTAGTTTTCTCAGCATGCAAGCCACTGTCTACTGGCTGCTTAATCTTCTCAGTGAAACAAAAGTCAGCTGGGAGATTGAACAGCACTTTATTTTTGGGGGCAGTAATCCAGTAAATTAACAGGAGAGGCCATCTCAGAGGAGCTGCCACTCAGTTTAACATTAGGAAGCACCACCTAACCCAGCTCCATGTATACCAGTAGTTTCCATTTCAAGACTTCAGAAAACAGAGAATCTGCTGCTGTAGTTTATTTCACTGATCTATTACATCTTCTGGTAAAAATAGCAGTGCATCCTGGGCTCAACACAGGCCACAGAGAGCCACTCCAAGAAAGGTGTGTCACATTGTGTATGCTTTGTGATGTGCATTTGTGAAAGCATTTTGATATGGTCCAGCATTGTTAGGAAATTGTTATACAGAGTACTACACTAAAAATAATGCAATCCTTAAAATCCCAAGAGTTATAGAACATTTTGAGAGAATAATAAAACACTTGCTTAACAGATGGAGTGGATAGAATAAACTGGATAGCTACAAAATAATTTAACTGCAACCTTTAAATCTATGGCAAGTGTTGCCAGTGTTTAGAAAGATCTTCAGAATAAGCAAAGAAATGAAATCAGGTCTAGACTTTGAGGGATTTTTTAAGGCAGTGTGAATATTTTGCACCAACTTTCTGGAACAAGCAACATAATCTATATAACTCATAAGAGTATTCCCATCAATAAAAGTATTTTTTTTTTTAAACCTAGCAATTACAGATGTGAACTGAATAAAATGCACTCCCACTCCTTCACGTTAATAATCGTGTGCTTGCAGTTATATGTGGATATGAAAATTTAGGTCAATTTGAAAATCATTAGGACAAATCTCTGTGAGACTTTGCATGTAGTGGAGTCACTAAAATTAGCCAGGTCAGCATGTGGTGATCCAAATCTTTGTTTTTCTAGATAATTACTGTTTTTTCTAGATAATTACAGCTGTTGCAATGTTACTGGATTCGGGAATACTTTTTTTATTGTACTTATTAAAGACCTGTTTTACAAACAGAAAATCACACTTCACATAATAGAGAAAAAAACTTATTCTTTTTTGATGGCTGTTAAGAGACAAATAATTCATCCCTAAATGATATATATTGCTTATATATACTATATAAGCTATATATAACTATATATTCTTACAGATGAACACTGTGGGGAATGAACTGCAGAAGAAAAGTGTTTCAGAAGTTAAAGGCTATAAATTGAGTTGGTGATCAGAATTAATTCGTAAGCTAGGGAAAGAACTACCTGAAGGGCAATTCTGAGCAATTCAAAACTGCAGCCTTCTGGAAATTCTCCAGTAACAGAGCAATGGGAGAAGATTCCTGCTTGAAAATCTGTTGCAAGACCATGCAGTGACATCTGATTATGAATAATTCACTGTAAATTCTTGCACTGCCTCTTTAGATTAAAACAAATTTTAATTTCCCTCCCTCATCACAGTATCCTTGTTGTAAAAATTCAAAGATACTTGATTGCCTTAGATCTGCATTCCCACTTCTTGTTCCTTCCCATCATTGCAGTGGATTAGGTCTCTTGCAGGAATGTTTTGCATTATTAATGCCTGTGGTGTTTCAGATGTCCTGTGTGCTGGCAGTGGCTGTGATGGTGGTGTGGGAAGAGCCTGGCTGCGTTGCCAAACAGGACTGACAGAATGGCACATTGCCCTGCCTCACTGGAGATTGGCACTTCTCGCTGCTGGCATTAAAGATGATTGTTTCTCTTGAATGGCTGCCTGCATTAACACCCTGAGTACACACAAGGCACTTCCCTCCCCCCTTGCACCAAATATGCCATTGGAAAGCAAAAGGATTTTATTATTTTATTTTGAAAATGTCCTAGAGTAGAAGAGCACTCTTTGTCATGGACAAGAGCCTATAATCCACGAGATACTGAGTGTACTGGACAAGTGCCCCTGCATTTCTCAGCATCCTTGACATACAAATACTGAGGAGCAGCACTGGAATTTACTAAGCATGCTCACCAGCAGCAGAGCTGGCCCTGAAGGCCTCCTCCACTGCCCTTTTTGATTGAGACCACCAGTTCCACTGACCCAGAGCTACATCCCCCTCCTCTTCCCTTACACAAAGACAGCTGGCTGACTAAGGAGCCACTTCTCTGCATGTTGCAATAATGAATTCCACACTGAGCTAATAATTTGTTGGTGTTTTCCCCCCTCTGGATTCCTGTAGTTGTATATTTTACCCTACTCCATAACTGGCTTTCTGAGATTGTGTTGGTGGATTACACCTTGAGACACAGGCATAATCTGTTGTATGCAAGACTGTCAAAGTCCCGTCAGAAGCAAACCAACAAGTAGGCAGGCCTTTGTTTATCTCTTTTGGGAGAAAAGAAAGAAAAGTAAAAGCAGGGTTCTGGTGTGAGGCTTGGAGCACCTTTTGCTGGTAAAAAAAAAAAAATATTAATACCTAGTCTCTGGGAACACAATCCAATCTTAAGTCTCTCTCCAGACATAACTCTGATGGCTGTTTTGTTTGTAGCAAGCAAAACCCAGAAGGGCAGTGCTGCTGACACCAAGACATGCAGGGACACCTTTTGTGGTACTTTCACAGTCAAGCAGATTACAGAGCAGCTTTATGGGCGAGACAGTTTTGATGCACAGCTGTAACTTGATTTCAAGGAACCTTGCTTACTGCACTGATATTTAGTGTTTAATCACCACCATCTGCTCTGTGCCACTGCAAAAGCCAGAGCATCCAAACCCAAATCAATGACTGATCACCTTTGAGAAAGGAACCTCCCTCATTTACTCTCTGCCTGGGAAGAGGTACTACGGCTTGAATCTCACTGCTGCCTACATCCCATTTACAAAGGTGAGAGGGGGATTTTCAACTAGGACTAGTTTTACTAAACTGGTGAAGCCAGGACAAGGCTCTGAGGTTGGACTTCTTCCACGGTACCATGGCAGAAACCATGTTCCCATACGGAGCAGAAGCTGGGAGCTGTTTCCTGGACACCTCTGACAAATGTAATGTCAAGTAAATAGAAACTAAAAACAACCATTTGATGTTTCATATGCAATGTATCTACTGGCTGAAAGAAATCATACTGTGGTCAGAATGCAATTGTCTCTAAGTCACAAGAATATTTGGCAATATAAGGTACTGTAACAAGAATTAATACAAAACTGTACCAGTCCATATGAATGTTAATGACAGAAGAAATTACAGAAGAATAAGAAAAACAAGTTAAGCTTCAAAATTCAGTAAACCTAGCATCTTTGCTCTAAATGTTTCATTGCCTTGCAACATTATCTCAATTACAGCTTGCATTAATTTGCCAATCAATTAAAATATGGAGTGAAGCTATCACAGAAAATGTTTTGGAGTTGAACTGAGACACTAAAGCAATTCTAATTTGAGGAGATATTTTCTAAACGCATACCAGTAATTGGAACAAAATTGCCTGAAAATAAGCTTATGTTGGATATTCTTCACAAGTTTGACTTAACAACAATTGTCTTTTTTTTTTTTACTTTTTATAATAATTATACAACTCTTCAGTAGATATCATTTCAGTCAAAATAATCTCTACGTGAACACTGTTTAAAGAAGAAACATTTATAGTTATATTAACCTGTAAATCTCTGCTTTAGGAAACCTGGAAGGTAGAGCCTTATCATATGCAAGTGGTAATTTCCATTAACCCTGTGGGTCATCAGACTCTTTAACACTTCAGTTGCCAGACATGGCAACAACAGTGGCTTGAACAGCCTACTAATTTTTATAGCTCATGTTCTGTTAATTCACCTCCCTCCCCATGGCTGTTGGCTTTACGTACAGCAGTGACTCCTGAAGATGCTTAATTTAAGTAATTGACAATCAATACAACCTTTAACTATATCTGATTTTAAAGGTATTTTCTCACGACTCCTTCTGCATAGGCAGTGTCACTAGTTGGGCCAACCAAAGAGTGACATCATTTATTGTATATATTTTGTCCTTCCATCAGTAAGAAAATACATAGAAGAGGGAAGTAACTGACATACACTGCAGCTCTCTAACAATCCTATCAGTATCAGCAGAGTTGTCACTGCTGACTTGTAAGTATTGGTACAGTTTCACAGCAGAGGGTTCCTAGGAAATGGCAAAATACTGTCCAAAGCAGAGATGAAAACTCTCACCTATCCAACCACATCATTCTTAAACTAAAAACCAGGAGTAATGAGAGTCCTTGCTCATGCTTGTAGTCATTGCATACAAGTAGTGGTTCCAAAAGTGGTTCCTGTGTTAGTTCTTTGAATGCAGAGGGAGTGATACTCTTATCCTATTTACAAAAGCTTACTGGCAGGGATCATCAAGCATCTCAAGGGTGCAGATGAACATCAGCAGGGAGCCAAATGAACACAGTTTCTCCAAGTGTTTCTCCATGTGATTTAACTCTATATGCTCACTGAGTAAGCAGGAATCCTATCATAAACATTACCAATGGTCCTATGACTTCTATTACTAAGTAGAACCAGCACTAACCAGTCAAAACAAGACATTTGCTCCAGACTCTTTCTTCACTTGTATCTGTGAAGATGACATATGTGTAGGATGAAACCATATGAAAATTCTGGGACATCTAGCTAATGTTTGGGTTTTACGAGAAAGTATCACATCTGGCTTCCTGGTGAAGGCACTGTGAACAATACAACAGGAGTACCTGAGGACTCAGGTAACGTGCAGCTCTTGCTTTGCCTGGTACTTTTGTTTGGCTTTGTAACATTTTCTGACCCCTGCTAGGAGGAACAAAACTATGCTGAATGGGGTGCGTGAGATTTGCAGACTTCAAAATAATTTTAAAAAATCATATGGGATTCTTGTCTGTACTTATAATGGGTAGAAAAACCTCTCTAAAAATTAAAAATGCAATGCATTATGTGTTGAAACACAGATAGCTTCTAGTGGCAGTGTGACTAATTGCCACTCTCTGGTAGGTTTGCACAGCTGAGTCAAGGGAGTACAAGAGGTGACTTTCTTCCAACTTCCCTCCCTGAGTTTGCAGAGAAGTAGTACATCTGTCTGTGCAGAGCAGGCACTGTGAAAGCAAGGAGCAGCAGTGCTGGGGTCAGCTAATCAGAGTGAGACTGACAAGTTTCTCTGCTGAAGGTGGGTACTGCTGTCATTGGTAATTTTGGCACTGCAGGTCTGGCTGCAGCAAGTCTCTGAGATCCTCCCTTGCACAGCCTCTGCTGCCCTTTGGCTGTTCGGGGTTTGACTCCTGAGATGTCAGTATCTGCCAGGCTGACGTGTTGGAGCCCAGGATCTCTGTTTCCCACAGACCAACCCTGCTCTGCCCTGCTGGGCACGGGCCTGGGCACACAGACCTTGTGGCACGACCGTCACTGCATGTCCCCAGAGCCATGCTGAGTGCTGAAACTCCAAGCACTGCCTTGCTCTCAGCAAGGAAGAAGTAAACTCCTTTCTAGCACACAGCTGGTCTCCTTGATGTCTGCTATTGTGTGAAGTACTTGTCCATATTCATCATTCAGGAACTTCTCATTTTAACTACAAAGCCTACATGTAATTCTTTGACCAACCCACTTGAAAAATGTAGTATTTCTACACTAGAGCACTTTAGGCATCAGCAGGCTCCCAGCTCTAGGAGTCTAGGACAAAACACAGGTAAGAACACATTGTTCATGCACAGTAAATGACCAAGAGAAAAGGTAATGAATGTTCACCAAATACAACCTGACAGCTCAGTCGTTCTTTCTCTTTGTTCTCTTTTAACTAATGAAAAATTTCTTCTACCCAAATTTCAGCACATATCTAATACAATATCTAGCATAATATCTACTATACCTATGTGAGAAAACCTTGAATAATGGGTTTTATAAATTAAGAGGCTGACCTAACCTTATCTGCATCTGTCCTACAAAATCATCTCATTAATGCAGAACAATAATTCCAGCCCTAAATTTTAAACAGGGGAGGTTTTTAAGCCAAGGAGAAAATAATTAATGGAAAATTAGAAGCCTTTACTTACACAGTGGAGCACGAGTGGTACTCCTTTCTAAACTTTATTGCTTTTGAAAAAAACACATACAAAGTGCATTGTCATCCACTTATCCTGCAGGGCAGCTAGTTGAAACAGCTTGTTATACCTAATAGGAGGATCTACTGCTCTGGAAAAACAGGATTGTTTATTTCCCAAGCTCTACTAGGTACTTCCAGCTCTGGAGTGACCAGAAGAGTATGCTTCAAGTTCTCATACCAATGGAGTCTGCTGGGCCTCATCTGGTACCTTGCATATACTTCTGACCTCCTGCAAAGCATGAAACAAACTCAGCAAAATACTTCATCCCAGAGTTTTTGAAAATATTAAACCTGCACTTTATTCTGGCTTTAAAATAGCTCATCAGATCAGCCTTTCCCTGTTCAGAACATTTCTGTAGCATTTTTACACATCTGAGACTTTGCTGGTCTCCACCCATGGAGGTGTGAAGAAAAATTAAAAAGCCCCTGGGATGTGAAAATATTATAATGTAAATATTTTTCTGCAATGTATGTCAGATGTAGTTTACATGATTATAGGGGTGACACGTTTTCTTGGAATTTTTCAGATTAACTCTGTAATTTTTATTTGTCTCTTTGCCAACAGAAATATGCAATTTATATTTATAGCCTTCAAGTGAAAAATGAAATGGTATCTTTATGCTATACATGTGTCTTTTGGACATTCCAGGTAACAAGTTTTATTTGGTTAGGCTATATTCAATGAATCTAGATCAGTGGAATTTAGACTTGCCTAATTAAAATGATAATCCATGAAGGCCTTTATCTTCAGTGCTGTTTTTTAACCTCGGGAGCATGCTTAAGCAAGCCACAGGAGAATAACAATCAGAGAAAAAATAAAAGATAATCAAATCCAGCACCAAACGTCTCAAAATTAAGGATCAGATTTGAGCAGCTGAAGCAGTGTTTCAGTGAGCATTGCTGCTTGGGAACCCTTGGCACACAACTCAGGGGCACCGCAGGGCCAGCATGGTGGAAAAATCATCTGACATTTGCTGGGAAAGGCAGAACATTTGCCTTCTCTGAGGTGTGCTTTAATAGGAACCAACTAATTTTGAACCAAAATGTGCTTTGCCAGACATCATAACTGAGCTGCTTATGCATCTCTCCTCTGCCTCAGTCACTGCAGGGATTCAGCTTCACTCTGCAACTCACAGGCACCAGCTCTCCCTTCCCTCAGAAAATAAAGAAATTGGGCCAGGAACACACAGGTGACACGGTTTAGGAATTATATTCTCCAATTCAGTACCCCCACTAAAACCAGGCCTACTACTTGTTCCAGTTGGAAGCACAAAAGGTAAAAGTCATGGGTTGGAATAGAACAATGTTCTGGGAACACCAGTGAGAAAAGAAAATTAACAGAATCAATATTAACAAGAGAAGGAACATCCTTCTTCCTGGAAGCTGCAGTGAGTCCCCTTCCCCTGCAAGCAGACAAGAGCTGTTGAGGCTCAAACAAGCCCAGAGTGAGGGCAGCTGACCTGAGCCCAGCTGGGATGGCTCAGCTATTTTCCAGCTGTGCCTGGTGGAGCAGCAATTAGGCTTCACTGGCTCAATTTGCTCTTTCTTTGCTCTGGTTCCTACATAAGCATCCCCTCTAGGGGTGGGGGGTGGATGATGGTTGTAAGATGTGCCTCTGCTGTACTGTGGGATGGGGAGGATGGTAGTGATGGGGTCTGGGGAAGACAGAGTCTGGAATGGGATTAAGAGGGATTCGGTGGCTGAAAGAGAAGTTTTGTCTCTGTGGCAGCGATTCTCCCCTTCACCTTCTAGAGAGAGAAGATAAGTACTGCCTGCTGCTATGGCCCTTATTTAAAGCATTCAAGTCAAAGCTGAAAAAAATCTTCTCTGACTGCAGTAAATTCATGTTGTTTGTCACTATGGCTGTTGGTACTTTGCAGTTTTAGATGCCAGCACTAATGATTTGTAAGGCTCAATAATGTACAAGAGGGCTCTGGTTTTGGTAGCTGCCTGATCTCTTACAGAATGAAGTTGCAAAAGTAGATGATAAACTGTTGGGGGATCCACAGATTTTCTGCTGCTGCAGGGCAAAAACTGATTCCTTTCAGGCTTTACTAGCAATAGAGATAGAATAAGTAGACTTACTTAGATCAAATCATGTTAGATTTATAGGTAGGAGTTGGGATTTGATAACAAATCCAGTGATTTAGGAAAATTGTATTTTTCTCAAAAACATCCAAACAGACCCAAATCAAAACACCTCTGGCTTGAAATAAAGAAGTGGTATGAACTATTCCTCTGAGTCTGATGTTCTTGAAACCAAAGCCACACTGAGAGCACTCATAGCTGTGAACTTTTAATGGTGTGAAAGCCAAGAGGCTATCTCTAATTTACAGTACTGGAGCAATCAGACCTGAGCCCTCTTAAAACTCCCATGATAGTCAAAAAGTGCTGGGTTTTGGCTCCTTTCAATTTTGAATGTGGATATTTGCAGTGCAGGTACTTCAGTGACAGCTCAGGTTGCACTGAAGTGCCTGGGGAGTAGCATTTTCAGTGGACTCTTTTGTGGTTTTGTTATCTTTATTTAAAAGAGCTGCAGCTCACTGGCAAATGTGGCAATGCCTGAGGCTTAACCTGATATTAATTTTCCCAAGAGCACAGCAGAAGTGCAATCTGAAGAGCCTTTTCTTATGGTTTTTTACTGAGTGGTCTTCAGGGGTTTGGCTTGTTTTTGGGCAACAAGGGAAAAGAGTAGGAGGAACTGAAGGGGTGCTTGTGACTTCAAATGGAATAATTTAATTTATAATACCTTTGGAAAGCAACAGCTCTGTGTGCATGGTGCTGTTATTTCCCCCTAAGTTTCAGTAGAATTCATTGTGAGCTGCATCTTGGTTGTAAGCTGGAGGAAGGATGCTAAGACAGGGCCCAGCTGAGCCTTTGCAAAGAAAGATTTTATGCTGAAGATTTGTCTGATGCTATGGTGCCCAGGTGAGTAGGAGACCCTCAAACTATTCAGTTTTGTCCAGCTGAGCTGGGCATTGCACATGGCTGCTACTTCCCCAGGCTTTGGTCTGATATGCCTTGAGATGCTTCCCTCCCTCCTAGGAGGGAGGTGCTGGACTGAAAAGTAATCTTGGTTTCATTCTACATTTGTGCATTGTATGCCTATCAATTTGGTACTGAAAGAGAAAACTGACAGTGTAGAGGTTGGAGTATGAATTGAAGCTTTTATTCAGATTTTATACTTTCATTATTTTGTGTATAGAGACTTTCTCAAAAACTGAAAGTGTTTTAGGGTTTGTTTGTTTGGGTTTTTTTTTTTTTGTTTTTTTTTTTTTGTACTGGAATGGGATCCCTCTTATGTAGTCCTGAATAATTTCCAGAGGAGTGACTGTGTCCAGGAGCTCTGGCTGCACCTGGAATGGCTGAGGGAGAGGTGGCTGGAAGAGTGTGACTCACTGTCACTAGTGGTGAAATAGGTGCATGTGACATAGTGAGCCATCAGCTGAGTGGCTGTGCAGCTCTTGAGTACAAAGGAAAAATAAATCTGAATTAAGATCTCCATGCCAAATACAAATGGGTATATGAAAATTATGTCAGCAATTTTGTAACTTTGGCAACTGGCACTCTTGGATATTGCCTCCTTCACAACATACACTGATGTTCAGGATCTGCTCTAGTGAACAGGAAGGCAAAAACACTTTCCATGAGTAAAGAGAAAGAAAGACGAGCTGAAAAGCTGTTGTTTCCTGCTCTATGAAGTCAGGAAGGTAAGGTGAAGGAGATTTCTTAGCAAGCTGGTGCAGTAATTAAATAGCTGCAGAAAGGGCTTCCTGCGCCTTTCTAGGAAGCACTTCATTCACCAATGTGATTTTTTTTATACTTTGCTACTTTTTAACTGTGTACAAATATTTATTTCTAGTATAGTCTTCCAATATAAATAAAAAGTCTTTTAATCTTAAGACACTTTCACAGACTCATGGACTGGTTGAGACCCGGAGATCATCTTATCCAACAACCCCTCCCCTTGGTGTTCCTTGGTGGTACGCAGTTAGGAAAGCCACCGTGGATGGCAACCTGAACGTCTGAGTCAGTTTATATATGTGAGGCACACAAACTAGGGAACAGTTAACTTATTAAAGGACTAGTAAAGAGAGCTTTAAATCAATGCAGACAAGAAGTGATTGTTTAGTGGATAGTAGTAGACTCTTGACTGAAGTGGGATTAATTTTTTCCTATGGAATGTCAGAACTCTTCATACTATGCATTTGGTTTAGTTTTTGTTTTTTGAATGAAGTGACTTCTCCCAGAAGTTGTTTCTATTAGAAAAGAATGCCTGATGGTTGTTGATGTTTAGAATGATGATTGTTTTGTCATTTAAATGTAGTATATATTTCTATATTTTAATGGCATGAGTTAATGAAAATGGGCTGTAGGCAAATAGCTGCTAGAAAATTTTGCTAAATTTAGCAAGGTCTTAAATTATTATTATTTATTTCTTTAAGTTGCTTGTTTAAGCCTTTACCTAGTTGCTCTCTGTATGATTAAGTGCCTACCCATTAAGTATCCTGTAAATGCTTTGACGTAGATTGCTAACCCTGGACAGCAGGGTCCATTGTCATTGTAATAAGAATAAAAAATCTCTCAAAAAAATAGAGGCCATAATTACTGTCAAACATCCATCTGTAGTTGCAGCATAAGAAAAAACTGGTAATATAATGCTTCTGAGATTAATTCCTTAAAGAAATCTTTTAAGTGCCACCAGTTTTGGAGAGAGCACTAGGAGTATGAATGCACTACCAATGAGAAGGAGATTGTTAACAGGTATAAACACCCACTGGGCTTTTACAAAAGATAGGGCAAGGTGTGTAAAAAGCTGAGGGCTAAAGCACACCACAAGCAGGATTAGTATTGCATTCTTTAGGCTTTTCTTGGGTTCAGCCTTTTATTCTCTGCCACAAACATGTCTATACTGTGATATGAACCCTGAATTCTAGATGTTGTCTGCCTTCTGGCAAAGGTAGAGTGTTTGAGAATCACAGTTTTAAAGTCTGGGCCCTACACTGCTGATTATTTAATCTTGTCAGAATAGCTCTTGGTGTGGGCTTTTTGTATGTTTGGTTTTTTTTTTTTTGTTTTTTTTTTTTTTTTTTAATATTCTTTCCATACAAAGGGTTAAAGTTAAGAAATCCAATACCAAATAAATTTACCATTAGGAAGTCCAGTACCCTTACGGAAACCTGCAGCCACAGATGGCAAGTTCTTAGTGCCTAAGTAGCCAGGACCCACAGCTAGAATGTAGGTTTGCTTTTAGAGTCTTGCAGAAAGAACACCTCTGAGAAGTCTAATGTCCCTCTAATGCCATATTAGTGCCATTGATTTACCTTAAATTCAACTTGATTTTTAAATTTTTTCTTGGACATCCTATATTTTTCCTTGTCTGTTGACAACAAAGTCAAATTTCTGGCTTAGAATGTATTTAATTACTCACTGCCAATCTAGTTTCTTGAAATTTGGCTTTTGCTGACACCTTTGCAGATATATTCGCTTTAAATCTGTTTAAGCCTATTGCAAATGTCACAGGGAGACAGTGGGTTGGCAAATCTATTCCTTGGCTCTGACTAAAGGTATGTGCAGTATAATATAGTGCTGGTGAAATACCAGAGGAAAGGAGGAGGAGTCATTCCAGAGCACACACTTGGACTGGCACAGAGTGAGTGTGTTGTGCACTTTGTGCACTGCAGAAGAGATGAAGTGGAAGGAGCTGCCCATCTACTCCCAAAACATTTTTTAGGGCTTCTTGAGGGAGAAGGATAGCAGTAAGGAAACATCTAGAAAAATTCAGTATTTCAGTGCACATTGAAATTTCTTGCTGTAATTCTAAAATGAGTACTTTACCAGCAATACTAACATGTATATTAAATTTGCCTTCACCCTGCAAAATCAAGGTGTTTGGGGAACTGAAGGGGCAATTAATTCTATGATAGACCCTGTGCTTGTATGTATGGTTTGTGGTAACACAGAAATGTTTTTTACAAGTCTGTGCTCACAGAGACATAAGTACTGATTGTATTGACTTTTCTGTATTTATGTTGCAGTAACTCAGGGATAAATTTTTAATGCAGATTCAGTTCCTATATGGCACTCTAAATACTAAGCTGAAGGCTAAACATAAATGTTTGCAATCTTCAATCAAGAAACTTCAGTGGTGATGTGGGAATAGGTAATTGGCCAAATTATTTACTGACTTTGATATGAATGCTTATTCGGTGCTTGCTTCCCTGGAGCTAAAGCAGGAGATAATAGCCCCAGCTTTCAGTCTCTGTTCTTTCTTGAGCTCTAAGATAAGAGCACATTTTTAAGGTGATTATTACTTAATTACCACCATTATGCTTCTAATGCCCACCAGATAAACACAGCTTTCCCTTTTGAGTGTTGCTGAACTAGAATATTAAGTGGCCCCAGGTTGGGGATGGGGAGCCTAAACTGGGATATCCCCATTCTTACCTTGCTCCTTGGTGGGGAGGACAAGGAGTGCCTGATGGGGTGGGAGCCTCCAGGGGCCAGCAGTGCTTCTCCTGAGAGGGGAGAGTGCCCTTGATGGGGAGAAATGAGCCCTAGGGAGATGCCAAGGCAGATGGTGTGGGAGCCAGCTGTGATTTCTTTTTCGTTGCATTTTATTTTATTATTCATAAATGTTCATTAAACTTTCACTGGTATAATACTGTCCTTTTATACACTGTGTCCAGTGTGTGCATATAGAAAAGTATAATATACTATATTTGTGTATATATACATATAACTGAAATAATGCCATGTTATCTTCAGTGTTGCTACTTGAGGCACTTCCTATTGGAAGGGCAGTCCTTAGGACTGATCTTTTTGCATCTGCCTCATTATAGGATTAATATTTTTGATTTTTGTCTTGTCATTTCTGCCAGTCTAGGAAGGAAGGTAGAGAGGTGTAGAATATCTTGGTTTTAATCACATAATATAATTTTCTTGCTAGGTACATTTTGTTTGAGAGGGGCATAATATCACTACTAGAGACTAGAGGAAAAAACCCTCTTTTTCTTAAGCACCTATTTATATCAGCTAGCAAAGCAAAAACAGATTAAGAGAAAATACTATCATTAACTAAACTGCCATATTTTATCCAATCTCTGTGGAAACAGATGTGCTATAAACTTCTCTTTCATTTGAAACTGGGTTAAAAGCTAATAAATAAATGCAGTGACTGCAGACAAGGCTGACAGGTTTAAGATTCTTTATGTACAGTGATGTTTTTTCCTGCTCATCAAGTTGTTATTTTAAGTCAAACTTTCCAAGAAGCTCTCAGTGGGAGCCTTGTTTTGGGCAGAGAAATGGAAAGTCTACTGGTTTTGTCCACTCAGTAGTAATTTCTAAAGTACAGGAGATGTCATAAATAATAAAGTGAGCAACAACATTGACAAGCTTATATAATTTTTAATTAAAACACTAGGTGTGGTTTGTTTTTTTGGCTTTTTAATGCTCTAAGGTTGACTGTCTCTGGACATGTGAAGGAAAGAAGTCACTCAAACCCACATATTAGTCAATGCCTGGGAAAGCAAGGCATTCTTCTGCAAGAGCAACTAAATGAAAGTGGCATGTTAGGACATATTTATCTCCTAATCCCATTTTTCTAAATAGCATTACAAGTACTGTGATTTGCAGGAAAGGAGAACCAAACTGCCTGCAGTAACAAGAATGTGAATAGCTATCAGAAGAATTTCTTTGCCAAATGCTACCAAGCTCTGAGTTAAGTGAGTAAACCAGGAAGTCTGCGGCCTCATCTATCACCTACTACCTTCTCCATGGATGGTTGTGTGTTATCCCAAGGCAGAGTACTCTGGCAGCAAAGGGAGGGCATCCCAATAAAACTAATCTGCACATCAAAAGGAGTGACTATTCCCTTTTATCTGGGGACACCAGGGCTGGGGTGCTGACTCCAGCTTTGGGCGCACAGTTCAGCCCCTTGCCACCAAACACGTAGCACTATCTGCACTTTCAGAAATCAGATGAGTTTGAAAGTCAAAATAATTCTCTACTGCTACAGCTATCACTAATTTTCCTGTCACAGCAAGCAAACAGACATTTTAGGGAAGGAGAAATTCCAAGTCTAGGCAGCAGACTGACAAATGCTGTGGTATATCTTTCTTTGTGTATAAAGTCTGGCTCACATTTCATATTAAACTCAACTGTTATTCTGATAGCTTGCTGTCATTTCACTGGTTTTAGTTTTCAGCCTGCAAGCATCATCTTTGCAGGAACTGGGTTCTAGGGGATGAAATAACATTGTTATTCTGCTCATGTTTCAGCCACTTGGGTTTTCTATTTGTTCGTGTCTGTATTTCATAGAAAATTGATAAGTGCTGTAATTATAGTCTTTTGAAAGCAAGTAGGTCAGAGCTACACTTTCCATTCCACAGAGGCTGCTGGCACTGGAGAGACAGAAATACAGCTGGGTGTTTTCACTTGTCTGGGTGTTGGTGCCATTCATTAGACTTCTCACAACTGCTCACAAAAATACTTTCAGAGGTACTAAACAAAATCAACCAAAGCATCTGTGTTTAAAAGGTCCTCTAGTCACGTATTGCAATTCTCTGGCAAAAGACTTTTTTGGGACATCATGCAAGAATTATACTAACTCTTGAGGGAATATTTCTTAGAGTAGACTGGTGACAAGTTTTTCAGGTAAATGACTGAGAATCTGGTGAGAGGAGAGATCTTGCTGGACCTCCTATTCACAAAGGAAGAATGGGCAAGGGATGTGAAGGTTAAGGGTTGCTGTAGCTACAGTGACCATGAAGTAACAGTGCTCAGGATTTCAATGGGATTAAAGCAAAAAAGCAGGATCGCATCCCAGGCCTCAGGAGAGCAGGCTTCAGCCTGTCTGGGGATAAAGAAAAGCACAGACATACTGCCCAGTTCTGCAGGGATAGGGTTAGGAAAGCCAAGGCCTGATATGGGATACAAAAGGCACAAAGAATGACTTTGATAGCAGCAGAAAAAAGCAGGCTGAGGAAAACATGAGCCTGCTGGTGAAGAGGCTCTGGTGACAAAAGGGCACA
The DNA here is from genome assembly GCF_050655825.1 of Lonchura striata. Classification (NCBI taxonomy): domain Eukaryota; kingdom Metazoa; phylum Chordata; class Aves; order Passeriformes; family Estrildidae; genus Lonchura; species Lonchura striata. The sequence continues at coordinate 64,687,877 of NC_140705.1, read as the reverse complement.
GGAATACCTAAGGTCCTGAATCCCATTTTCACCTCAGTCTTCAGTAGTAAGACTGTCCAGAAGTCTGAAGCAAGGGAAATGTCTCTTCAGTGGAGAAGAATCAGGTTAGGGAACACTTAAGCAAACTGGATGTACCGAACAAACTGCCCATGGGATGTTGGGACACACGCAGGAGCACTGTGAAAAGTGACTGATATTGTTGCAAGACTGTTTTTAATTACCTTTGGAAGGCCATGGGGAACAGAGGAAGATCCTGAGGATTGGAAGAAGGTAAGTGGCACGTTCTTAAAGAATGAGCATTCTTTACTCCTGTTTGCATTTAAATCAGTGATGTGAATTGTCAGTGGCAGTTACTATTGTATCTTCTGTCTGATTGCTTATTTATTAATGTACACTTCATTTGTGGGTTAGGTGCGTGATCTCTCCTGTCCTTTTCTCAGCTCATAAGCTTTTCTTATATTTTCTCTCCCAGGTCCAGCTGAGGAAGGGAGTGATAGAGAGGCTTTGGTGAGCACCAGGCATCCAGTCAGGGTCAACCCACCTCAGTCAGAAAACCAGACATTTTCAGAGTTTATCTGACTGCATAAAGATAGTGACTAATAAAAGCATGAATAGTTAATAGTAAATAGAGATTCACAGATGACACAGGAGAGGACAGATAGCAAAGCATAGATGCTCAAGTGATGTGTGAGGTTTTTTAATTTTCTTCTCCTGTCCAATATACTCAAGACTAGCACAGCAAGTAATTCTGTGCAGCTCTCCTGGATTCTCACATTTAATCAGCAGGTTTAAATTTAATTGATACCTTTGTGTTGGCTGCACAAGTTGCTGCACTGCTGAGAGGCTTGGGAAAATGAGCTGAGCCAGCCCACTCCTGGTGTCTCAGAGGTGTTTAGAAAAGCAGCTGATGAAAACACTACCTACTCCTTCTAAAGGTGGCTGCTGCTCTCACATGCAGCTTTTCTTTCTTATGTATAAATTTAAGTTGTAAGGACTGAAATTTTTGCTGGCACATCATGAAAATGGTATTAAAGACAGAAGATAACATTCCCAAAGCTATGTGAGCCAAGAATGATTTCACCTTTTCCAGCCTCAAGAACACTGAGAAACAAAGTAACTGATGACTACTGACAGCTTTTTTGCTTCTAAGATGTAAGAGATCTCTTCCTGCTCAAATATTCTTTCCCCCCCTAAAAGTGGTTTGTTTTTTTTTTTTTTTTCATACTCCACTGTTATTAATTTACACCTTGCCAGGATTTGTAAGACGGATTTTATTGCTGTTGTTGTGGGAACAGAATTCTCAGCCATATGGCATGACATCTTCATTTCTGTGTGACAGGAGACAGGATTCATTTTACAGTTTTGCAGTGCTCCAAAAAAAAGCCTTCTTGAAGGATTTTCTTAGGGAAACTCTATGTTAAAGTAGAGAACAAAAAAAAATATATATCTAATGAATAAATTCTTTCCCAAGAGGTAATTTGTACTGGAAATGCTTAAAAGAATATTTTAGTATACTGCGCACATCCAAAACTTGCCTATTATAATAATACAGTTTTAATTTGGCTAAACTAAGGTTTGTTTGGTTTTTAGATTTTGCCACTTCATGGGCTGTTTGGGATTAGTTCTTGGTTGGTTGTGTTGTTGTTTTTTTTCCCAACTGTAGAAATAACAGAAGAGAGGACAGAACCCCCAACCAGGGGGTGACACAAATTGTCATGTGCGTGCTGATGGTCTGTGTCCAGTATTTCTGACCTAGCAGGGCTGGTGTCTCATAATCTATCTTGGTTTTTAACATGTGAAGAGCCTTATCTTGGTCTAAAAAGAAATAATACCACCCATACAAAGATGATTGTTTCACTGTGGAAGTTCCTCTGAAGATGAAGCCCCAATAGCAGAAGGACTTCTACCCTCTGATTCTAATTAGGTGCATCAATCTTACATCTTCTCTGAGAAAATGAACTGACATGTTAATAATACAGCTTAAGGGTGTTTTCTAATGAGAATTTAAACTGCTATCAACCAATACCATCCATTCTGGCTGTGCAGGAGGGTGTCCCTCCTGATGTTGCATAGATGTGTATTTTGGATTCAGACATAATCCTTCTCATGAAAAGTATCAGGTTGGCTTTATTGGGCCTGACAAAATAACAGCACAAGAGGCTGGTTAGTGCTTAAAGCTAAAGGCTGGGTGGAGAAGAGAGGGGAGTGCTCACCATTGCATTGTGCATGGAGGACCAGAGATGGCCATACACTGTCCCCAGCATCCTTGAGAAAATCCCTGTGGCTGGTGAGAAATGAGTGTCATTCTGTTCCACATGCCAAGGGCCAGTACCTTTGTGGCACAGCACTGAAGGAAGACTTTTTAAGCTGAGTACCTTCCTTACAGGTGGCAGTATCACAGACCTCTGGCACCTGCTACCTTGGCAGTAGAGGTACAGAGGGTGCAACTTGTAGATAGGAGCACTTTCATAAATTATCCCCAAAGTCAGGCCCTGGTACTGATCCATTTGTCTCTCTTATGCTGCCTCTTACTCTACAAACATATAAGTAAAATGTTTATTTTTTTTAAATGACAGGTTGTCTGGTTTAATACACACTTTAATCTAGTAGTCTCTTCATCTTAAGACACATTTATTGTTCTAAATGCAGAACTTAATTTGACTTGATCTATTATTATTTTTGTAGTTAAATTCCTTGCTAACTGCTGAATGACTTAAATGGTATTTTCCTACAACTTACTTGTTAACCATCCTTTCACAAACTGAGGGAAAAGGTCACTACATTGACACTTATGTTTGACATTTGTTAGAGTCAAAAAAAAAATCCAAACAAAACCCAACAACTAAACATGAAACCAGTGCCAACTGTTATGATAAGGAAACAAAATTGTTAGGGCTTTGGACTTTTTTCTCCTGTAAGTATAGCAATTCTAACACAGTCATTAATACAACTTGCATGAGTGCAAATACCTGAAAGCAACACAAAGTAGAAAATATACTTTCTGACTGAATACCTAATGCTGTGAATCAGCTGAGCATGTTGACTGAAAGTCACCAAAAAACCTCAAGACTAATATACAGTTCTCCTATTTGACACGGCTTCAGGCATTATTGCTGTTCTGTAATACATATACAGAAGATTTAAAATTAAAAAAAAAAAAAACAGTCTGCTTCTCAGCTATCAGATTTACTATCTCATGAAGCTGAGAAAGATTACAGACTAAAATCACTCAAGATGGAAAGCTAGAGAAAATATGCCAGATTTATGAAGGAAAAAAACCTACTGCTTAATCTCATTTATATAAACTCAAAACACATAGAGAAAAAGCTAGGACACAGAAACAGCTTGGTCATGTTAATCTTCAGAATGAAATTTTCAGCATTTAGCAATGAGATGTGACATCCTTGAAGCCCACAAAATTTGGAAGAACTCCATATTTTTTCTCTTGTTACTGTAATATATTCCTTTTATTTATCATTATCTCAGAGGAAGAATGTTACAATGTAGTGTTTGAAGCAGCATTTACTTGCCAGCAGAGGACAAAGGATGCATACAAACACAAGCAGAAAAACAACTTTATACATAACCTCATATTCAGAACAAAAATAAAACTCAACAAATTCACTACTGATTTGTTTTTATACTTAATTTTGGGAGTATTTTAAAAGATTCTTTTCCTAGATAATTATGTAGCTTGATAAAAGCCAAGTACTTTGCAGAGAACAGAATGTAAAGCTATTTCCAATACTACTTATGAAGATAGGTCTGAGGTAGAAAGGTGGTAATGGTTTTCCTCTTCTGTAAAATGTGGGCTTACATTTTAACAGGAGGCAGCATCTTCTCACCTTGATAGCTTTGCTCCACTTGCTCAAGACTAATACTTGGTTAGCATCTGAAAAACTCTGTAGAAATGCCAAGTCCTACATCACCTTTGAGAGGTAAGCACTATCATCCCTATTTTACAGATGGGAAAACAGAGGCAGAGTGGTTAAATAACTTGCCAAAGGGTTCAGAAAGAACTGGCACTGGTGCCAACAGTAGAAGGTGGTCAACACTGTGCCTGGATCACTCCTTGAGCAGCAGCAGTTCAGGAGTAAATACTGTGGGTGCAGGACAGTCTGGCTGGCAAAACTTCACAAAGCCACTAGAAATTCCTGACTGCTCTTTTTATGTTCCCTAGCATTTTTCTAGTAGCAGTAGAGAATTTTACACCTCTTTCAATACCATTTTAAGATAAGGGTTTTTTTCCTTCAATAATAATTCAGAATAACACAGCTTTGTTTCTCTTTACTATACGTGAAAGATATTGCATGCAATTTTACCAATTAAAGGTATGTCCTAGAATTAAAGCAAGTGTCCATGCAGCATTGTAAACTCTGTGAAGGCATTAAAATCTCTTATGATAATCTTTAAACTAAAGATCAGACGATCAGTGACATATTTTCTCATAATTATCCTTATCAAAAGTAATAAAATAAATAAATTATTTTAAAGATAAGGATGATCTGCAAGATTATAATGCCAAATGATAATATCTACGTGCACTGCAGTTCTGGAGAAAGTTCTGTTGCTAATAGTATTGGAAAGGGCTTTCTAATTGTCTCTTAATTTCTAAGAGGCAGACAAAAAAAAGGGATCTCACAGAAATGAGCTTCACTTCATAGACTGTAAATTCCAAACCTTGAAACAAGTTTGGCCCAGCAGGGAACAGCAAAGCTTTGTCTCTGAACAAAGCTGGGAAGGATTATACTAACTTAGCTCTTACTAAAACCAACTTAAGCTATCATCTAAGTCCTCTTTTAGTTATCTCCCAATTCAAAGTAAAGCTTAAAAAAATAATCCTCCGAATGGAGTGTTGTCTGGAAATAACAAAAAGGAAGTTAAAAATACCACTTAGGTATATGAAGATGCTAATTATGACTTGAAATGAGCATTTACCTTATTTAATTGAATTAAAATACTGTATCTTGCACCTAATGACAGTTGTTGTTAACCAGTAACAATAATGCAGATTATGGAAACTTCATATGCCAATGCTGAAAACAATGCAAGGATATTCTGAAATCTGTGTGGTCAGATGGTTAGCATACAAATAATCGGTACAGAATATTACATGTGTGAGAATGTAACTAAGGGTACTTTACAATGCAAAAGCAAAGAGGTGAAAGGAATGTATAAATGTAACGTTTTGCTCCAAACTCCTTATGCAGTTCTCTTTACGATTATCAAAAAGAACATATATAAAGCCCCCTGCCCCTTTTCCCCTGGCTGTATATTTATACAAATCAGTGACAAATATTCCACTGCTCGTTAATTTACAGTTGCATAGAAAGGGAAGAAGGAAAAAAAAAAAAAGATACTATAAAAACAACATCCTCGTCTTTGGGTATTCAGTGTTGTACTGTTTCAAGCGGAACACGCGGTCGGAGCGCGTGGCGTGTCCCGGGTCCCGTGCAGGTTGGTGATGAGGCGGAAGGCGCGGCCGGCAGATGTGGAGCAGGGCTGTACTGCACGCCTGGGAGCACTGGCTGACAGCCCGAGGAACCCCTCACATGGCCTGTCAAGCATGAGAAACAACATCAGTACCACGTGTGAGCACGCGCAGAAACTTCTGCCTGCTCTGGGCTCAGGACTGCAACGTCATCTTACAAAACCCCTCTATTTAAAAAAAATTTCATGTGTTGGCCTGAGACTCAGCAAATAACTGAGGCAAATAGTTAAAAGAAATCTAAGCTGACAATACTGCAGTGTTTAAAGTCCTTGTTGCAGTGGTCGCCTGTTCAGTGCAGGTTAATGTAATGCCTAAGGTGTTAGCTGTGTGGCTCCTGATCCTTGTGCACTGGTGTCCATAGCTCCTGAAAGTGGAACTGTGGGCACTAGGGCACAAGGACATATGGACATCTTTGCAAGAACCAGCTTTGATCTTGCAAGCTGATGATGGCTTAAAATTAATTGGCTCAAATAAATGCAAGCTGGATCCATCTGGATAGCAACACAGACCTGCAGAACCATCATACCTGTGGCAGTGCCTGACATAGAAATTTTCTATTACCTATGATATTCTGGAATCTGGCCTTCCTGTTGTATCAGTCTAGCTCCCAAATAGATCCCTAGAGAAAAATGTAGACAAAAACCTCCCCAGCCCCTTTGCTCTAACAGAACTTTTCACTTGCTTTACTTTGTTTACAGTGCCTATGCAAGTATGTCAATATGTCTCATACCTGTGGTCTGCCAGTGAAACTTGCTGCAAATAGAAAAAAAAAAAGTTATAAATTTACATACTTCTGCATCTTGACAGTTTAAAAACAAAGTTATTATCAGGAAAACACATACTACAGAAGAAAAAAAAAGACTTTAAAAGACTATACATTTAACTAGAAATGTGTTGTAATGATTTAATTATTCATAAACTTACTTTTAACAAATGTATAGCATTATGATTATATAGTTAATATGAATTGTTTCATTTTCACCATCTGTAACCATATCTAAACCACTGAGTGATGTATTACAGTATCATCTGTTTAAAATGCTCTGTTCTGAACATCAGATGCACAGACAAGACTTCTGCAGTGTTGTACATCTGCCTACTTCTGAGGACCAATTCCATACATAAGGAAGAAAAAAGGGGCATTACATCCCTGATTAGTGGATCTGAAGGACAAAAAAACCAACAAAACAACAAAATTCACCATTGTAAGTATTGCTGGCTTTACTATATGAATAATTGCTTCATAAAGGATATTTTATATAAATAGAAAGATGGACTTCAAGATGAATTATAACCTGAAACCCATGAAAACAAATAAGCAAGACTACCATCTCTGTCAAACAGTCAAAATGGGATAAAAATTATCTGCATAAGGCTCAGATGCTAGAATCTCCTTGATAGAGTCTGTGACCGTGGCAGAAAAGACAAGTAAAGATGAGGTTGTAAAGGAAGTTTTTCTTTACTTTCTGGTTTGGCTTTATTATTTTTTAATAATTGGATGTTGCACATGAAGGCAGTTTTGATAAAATTGAGCCTGGGTACAACAAAGAGTCTAAGGATGTAATTTTTTAAGGTTAGGAATACTGTGATGCCTAGAGAGTCTGTGGAATCTACATAATTTAAAGTCTTAAAGAATAAATTTGTCAATTGTCCACCCAGGAAGATAGATCCCTCTCAAATGGCAGCAGGAAAAGATGGTGGACTTGGATAGTCTGTCACAGTTTTCCCTGGAAAAATTCAGAGTCTAATGCACTTTTCTGGGAAGGCCAGACTAATAATCCTCATTCCAGGCTTCTAAAGCATTTAAGATATGAATCTGACAGTTAAAAAAAAATTACTCCCAAGTAAAAGACATAGAATGACTGAATGAGAGCAAATGTAAGTAGTACCTACTAACTGGGGCAAGGTGGTTTAGACTGACAATGGGGAAAAATCACATGAAATTTGGAACTATGCCTTCTTTTAAACATAAATGATCTGCTAGACAATATGAAGGATCCATGGTTTTCACTTGCAGTATTCTCCTGTCTCATTGAAGGTGTTTGTTCATGGAATCAGAGATTTTTTTTTTTTCTGTTTTTCAGCCCAGGAGAACAGCCATCATTACCAAGCTTGTCCTGACACAATGCAATTTGCTTTAAAGACATTTGGGCCAAATGACATGTATAATCACGTAGCAAGACAGTGAAACTTTCAAAACCAAGAACAAATGCTTGAGTTGCATTTTATACTGATTTGTATACATACACACCCTCAAAGTGTGCTGAGCAGCTCCACTAGCTGTTGACCTCAAATGAGATGCTCCTTAGAATCAACTCCTTAATTTGCAGAACAAGGGGATCTGAATTATTGAACTCATCAAGAATTAAAAAGGACAGCTAAAACAAGACATTTTTTGCTAGAACCTAATTTGCTTTTTCAAAGCACCCAAGGTGCATCTTCTGGGATGCAGCAATGTGTGTTCAAGAGATAAAAGGGGGATTTTAACAAGATTCACAGAGTTTACAAAATAGCATAGTCTTGATGCTTCCTGGGCGTAAACAGCCACTCTCTGACTTCTGCCTTTTAAAACTGATCATTATTATTACATTTCATTTGAAACTTTCAACAGTTTTGAGAATACATCAAAGTTTTCACTACTGTTTTTCTAAGGCAAAAGAGCTGAAATATATATATAGAGAGACATGTATATGTATAAATGTATTTTACAAAACCTACCATAATACATGAGACAGCTTCTCACTTTTGTAAGTGCAGTGACACTGGAAGGAGGATCAGTGGAAATGTATGTCAGCTGATACAGGACATGCATAAGAACAAGCTGGTTTTCCTTTTGATCTCTCTTTAATAGACACTGAATAAAATATCATCTTCCAATGCATTTAAGCAGGGAAAGGTGTTATATGCTGCATTCACAGATTTCCTCTGGTCTCTTTAATAACTAGTTCAGTAATTAGTCTAAGGACTAATTGTCTGACTTTTTCAAACTTTATTACATAAACTGCATTCAGAAATTCTGAATCTACATTCACTTAAGTTCTGCAAAAGGTTTTTATCAGCAGGTAGTGAGATTTTAGATGTCTCTCCCCATATTTGGGCACTGCTGAAAATTCCATATTGAGCTACAGGTTTTTCTTATAGTGAATTGCTTCCACTTAAAACAAGAACATTTATCTACCTTCACAAATAGTATCTATTGAGGAATTTTAAGGGACAGAATTATGTAGCTTGCATATCTACACACAAGAAATCTCCTCAGAGATATTCCTTTTTCCAGTCAATACCACAATAATGATTTTTTTTTTCAAAAGACCTTAAATTCAATATGATTCTCAGAGACATATTTTGTTAAACTTACAGCAGCAAGCTGGAAATGTGTTGTTGATTTGCTCCATAACATCTGTTAGATCTGTATTGGTATCATGAGGTGGAACTAACAAGTCATCTGCAGATAAAACAACCAAAAATCATTTTTGTAACAAGATGAGGAAAAAAAAAAAAAAAGACAACAACATTCTAAAAGGCATTCTTAGCCAATATTCCAGTTAATTACTCCTTTATATTTCAAAGGAAAACAGTACCTGAAACCTTTGTAATGTGCGGGAACTATCATCGATAATTGCCAGCCTTGGGAGAGGACATGAAAGTTACATTATTGATTTGCAGTCAAACTCATTTCTCTTTCATTAAAACTTAACCATTGCATCCAGGATTTAACTAGAAGTTGCCAGCAAGGAACAGTATATAAACATTTACAGTTAAAATGAATAAAATTACAATGTGAGGGAATTAAACTCAGTAGCTACTCTATTAAAATTCTGTTCCAATTGCAGATGATTTGTCATGTAACTTTCAGAGTGAATACACCACATTTTCTCTGAAAAAAATCCCAACATTTATCTTTTAGATGGTCTTTATTCAATATGTACCAGCCATTTCAGTAGTGCTAAAATCCCCCTTGCCAACTCTTTGAAAAATGTTGCTTAAAATTAGCCAAGAGAATGGTTAGGGAACATAACTGGCTGTGTTGTTGGCAGTTTTATTGGACAGCATCTTTCATACTGCATGAAATCAGACTCAAGTTCCATGTTTTTCCAGATAAAGTAAAAACATACGTTAATGCTGAATGAAAAATGTTCAGTATGCAAGAGAATATTTTTCCTGTTTTCTACAGAAACAAAGTAATATTTAATCTATAATACAAAGCTCAAACACAGAAACAGGAGGAACTTCTAGAAAAGATAATGTGAGGAAAATATTTTCTCTTTTCCCCTACTTTTGTCTATGCAATGGTCTGTAGTTATTTCTGCTAACTCACGGTGAAATTAATGAGTTCTGATACTGGAGAATTTAAAATCCCTTTATGTGCAGAGCCTGTACCCATAAATATTGAATTATTCCTAAAGATGTGAGCCTTTTGGGAGTGGGAACATCAAAATACCAGGATAAGCAGAGATTACACAAGAATTTTTAAAGCAGACAGCAAGTGTAGATTACATAATTTGGACATTGGTCTTGCATCTGACAGATCACTTGGGTCTGTGTGTGTACTTTAGGACAAACAGCTCACGGCCACTTCGGTCCAGTGAAGTCTGGTTCCCCTTTCAGCAAAGATGGATTTTCCCAGTAAATTCACTTAGTAAGAACAGCTGGAACCAAAGAGTCTATCGACAAAAGTCTGTAATTCAGAGTCACGTGGATTCTTAGGATACTGCAGCTCTTCACAAGTATGAGGAAGCAACACCTCCAGCTGCCCTGAGCAGAAGCACCGCAAAGATCCGCTCCTTTTGATTTACAAATCTGTCCAGAAGGTGCCAACAAACCTATCCAGTAGTCACCTCTGGCCTCATCAGTACATTATCTGATCAGAGCACTCACCTGTCTGATGGAACTGTGAGCTTGTGTCCTGCTCCAGCGGGAAGGCCAGGGCAGAGCTCTGGGGCGAAGCACAGGGGGAGGCGCCATTGACCCGGGAGTCTGACTCAGGCTATGGTAAAGACAAGAAGACACAAATCTCTGTTACTTGTAGCCACATAATTTAACTGTAAGCTTGTATACAGCCATGTTACTCCTTTCCTTTTTACATGATCTTTCTTGTTTTTTTCTCCAAACTATTGAAAGTTGTCTTAGATCTATACAACTGGTGAGGGGTTAAAAAAACAACCAATCCAAGAACTTGTTGAAAGAAAATTTAGACTAAGAACACCTTCTACAAGACTCCAGTTGATGGTCTTGTTAAAAACAATGTTCTGTTGCATCACAAAACCACAACATAATGTGCAACACACACACAGTATGCCAAGGTTCCCAGTCCAGCTCTGCAGAAAGACTACACAATGGGAACACTTGGATTATATTTATCTGCATAGGTATATACACACACAAACAGGACATTCAGCAAGGGGCCCATAAAAAGCTTTACAAGGATGACTAAGCATGCTTAGAAACAGGTGTTCAATCATGAACAGATTTGCAGAACTCCAGAATCAAATAAAGACAGATTCGAAACAACTTCATTAAATCTAAAAAGTGGTAGCCAGCCATCACTCCTACTGATGCTGCTTCTCAGCCTTGTGGAAGACACCAAACTTGCAGGATTTTGTACTACATGAACTCTTGAAAATTATGAGCAATAGCTTATATACTTTGAAAAGAAGCTTTTCTGACCTCTTAAATTCACTTGAAGAATCATGGAAATTGATATTACATTTAGCTGTAAACATGTGTGTATTTGAAGTTACATTTAAACATGGACAGAAAATAAGAAAAGGCCATAGCAGCTCAGGAATATTGGAAGGGACCTCATTTTCCCCTTCATTTCCTTCCTTTCTTATTTTAAAAATTCCTTCAGGAATAGTACTGTTAATAAAGTATTTGAGCTCCAGAAATGATTGTTCTGAAAAAAGCATAAAAAGTGAAATAATATTTACATCTGAGATAGATTAAGCTGAAATTGTTGCTTATCACTTATCTTTTTGATTGCAAATAATGAGATTACTTCTGAACATCTTAAGGAGCAGGTTATTTAAGTAAATCTATCAAAAGCAGATACTGAAGTAATACAAAAGATGATTGCTTTTAAGATCTTTTTGAAACTGAGCAAGTACCTAGAACAAGTACCTATGAGACTTGATACAGAGTTAGAATACAGAATGGCTGTTCATTTGTGCACAAGTTTGCTCCTTGGCACTTCACAGCCTTAACTGAAATACTCAATTTCTTGAAATACCTTCCAACCTAACAAAAACAGTCTTCAGTAAAACTCCTCTAAATCTTATCTCTTTCAGCATGACAATACTAAAGGCCAGCTTTAACTAAAAGAATAAATCAAGAAATTTCAGTCTGCATAGAAGACAAAGAAAAATGGAAATGTTTTCAACCCAGAGAAGGATTTCACTGTCAAGGCACTTCTGTGCACAGTGAATTACTATTAGGTAGTTAAGTAATTTGCTGCTCAGTACCAGGCTTCAATCCAGCTAAAGAGTCCAAGTAAAATGAGTATGGTGATTTTAAATCAGAGAAGCCTGGGATAACTTAACCCAGGCAATTCTGTATTGCCAGGAGCTACTGTCTGAAATGTTAGAGCTGTAATGGTAAAGAGAGGAAGCAAATTTGTCACAGGTGAAGAGTCCCTTCTATACAGAAAAATAAATCTAACTCCAGCAGTGGAGTAACTGCTTGCCCACCCCACAAACAGATGAACAGAGAGATTGTGAATCATCCAAAATGCAAACTTGCACCTGGAGTAAATCTCTGCCTCTGGCCCTGTTCAAGCAGCAACTATGAATAAATTGTGCACAGGTGAATGGGGGTGAATGAGAAGATCTGTGCTGGACACACAAAACTGCAGCACAGCAACACATAGGCTCAATCAAGGATAGTGAGGCACTGCAAAGTCAACAGTTCATGTTGATAGACAGAAACTAAATGCCTACAAACTCAGGTGATGAGTTAGTCAAGGTACCACTTAGTAGCTCTATTGTAAGTGATAAAAGAGTACTACAGACAAGGATTGTCAGTGGATACACTGAGAGAAAACAAAACATACTTTGGAAAACCTTAATGGTAAGGAAAATCTGACATTTATGTACCAGATGTTGCTACAGCAGTCAGAATGAAATATTGCAGCTGGATTTAAAAACAGTCAAAACTCACAACACTTTCATCTCATCAGATGGCAATGCCTGATTACTTCATTTTCATTTAAACATACTGATATAGTTCCAGTGCATAGTTCCAGTGACTGCAATAAGAAGAAAAGCCTAAACAAAAAAAACTCTTCTTCCAAATTAAGGAAATATGATAAGCAGCTGAAGAGTGGGGTTTGGAGCAGAAAGTGAAGGTTTGTGGTAGTGATATAATTGCCTTGATGTAATAATCTGATACTGGAAACTGTTAAATGCAAACCAGTTGAGGATATAGATATAATGGCTTGTATTTACATGATTTAACAATTTAATTGTTGGAGAACTTAAGAAAAATAACAGTAGAAAATCACATTCTATTTGACTCCAATTATATAACACCTACAAAATATGAGCGCTTCCATCCTAACCCACATTAAGTTCATGCATTCTTATTCAAAAGAACTCAGCAGACAGCCCTTAAGCCAGAAACCAAAAGCAAATAGCTCTAGATGTTATTATACACCTGCTGCTTCTTGAAAGAAATAAAAGCAGAGATACTGAGCATGCCTCTATAGGGATAAGGGAGACATTTTCAACTACAGTCTCAGGAAGTTTTCAAACTTCTTTTTAGGTAAAACCAAACAAAAATATGAAGAGAAAAATATTCCTTCTCCAGGAAATTATAAAATTGTGGTTTTGTTTCTGTATTACAGCAGTTTTAAAACCATTTCAAAGGAGATACTTATTTCTACCAGTTTTAACTTTTAGTGCCTTATTTCACTATGCCTCCTGCTGGTGTCTTTCCCAAAGAAGAGCCTGAAGTGCTCTATGGCTTAATGGACAGCTAAGACATACCTGGTCTTTCCTTGACTTCTGCTGCTTTTTGTAAAAACCAAACTAAACCTCAGTATCCCCAGTCTGAATCACAAGAAACCTCAAAAATGGCAATGTTACTACCACATTCATTACAGATTTCTCTTCTTGCTCCAAATTTTTTTCTCCCAGCTATGAAAGAAACAAACTCCTGTGCTCTTCTGCTTTCAGCTGGAGAGGGAGTTGCTGCCTCTATTTACTCTCTGCCTGATCATACAGCTGTTGACAGATGATTTTAGCTCCCTCTAACTTCAATATCAAATACAATATGAAACCTCTATTGAGCAGCTCAGAGAAAACAGAGAAAAATCCAGACTTTAAATGCCCTTCATAATAGGTCTCACTTTGACTTTCCAAATTCAGTATCTATAAAGGTTGAAAAAAAGAAAAATGAGAATGGCTTCTTTGTTTTTTTCTCTGTCTGATTAACATGTTGGTATCAAAGCTGTCACATGCCAGTTCTGTTTCACCTTCCTCTTTGGCAGCCTAATCAATCAGGCAGACAAAAATGACGACATTCTGTGACAGCTACCAATCCTTTGGGCTTGCTAAAATAAAAATAGTATGGTAACCTCAGAATTGTGACCTGAAGTAGACAAATGAGCAGTGAGGATGCATGCATATTTCTGCTAAAGGTGCTCTCTACAGAATGTCCTAGAATGCTTTCATCTAGATTAAGCAGTTACTACATGAAAGATTCTAAATTTCATTAACTCTCTACCTCAATATCTGTGTGTAGACAGACTCACACCAATCTTTTAGAGAAAAAAAAAGCTCCAGTATTTTATACTCAGTAGTATAAAACACCAGTCAGGAGGCTAATGGAGAAGAGGAATGGGGAGACTTGCTGTTGATAGAATAGACAAACAGCATGAAATGCCAGCCATGGCAAAGATATTGCTGAAGGACAGTTGTGTCCTTTCATGCTAGTAATTATATTGTTATATATTTTGAGATTGAGACTTATGAGTAAATCATCCATCTCATTAATAAGAAAAGGTATTCCTTTTACCCCCTAAAAATAACTGGAACAGGCAGTAAAAGCAAAAGAAACAAATAAATATAAATAGGCTTCCAATAAAGTCCTTCCCCAAGCAGTGAAAGAGATAAAGGCTGTCCTAAATGGTAGTGGCCAAGCTGACAAAACAAAAAACATGCTGAAGTGTTGTCATTTTTTTTCAGAAAGAGGGCAGTAATGGAAATCAGCGCTGCTTCATAATTCTATCAATGTCAAAATAAATTTCAAAGAACAGTACTAAAAATTTAAATTCTTTATAATTTATGAATCCCCATCAGGGGAGTAACCTCAACATTCTCAAAGTAGCTTGTGAAACATCTGGTAAATTAAATAATGTTATGTATAGAAAGGCATACTGAAAAGCCACAGATGTGTTATAAAAGAAGTAATGTAGATCTTCTCATATACTTGACTCTGTATGAGCCACTTTATTAAATAACAGAGTAGAAACAAAGAGCTTAGGAAATAATATTTGGAACAATTAGAAGAATGGCATGACTCCCATAGAGACAGGACAATGTGGACAGAAAGCAGAAGAGCAACAGTACACAGTAAATAAGTTGTAAACAGTCAGAAATATTGAAAAATGTCACTTCTATTCTGCTTTACCCTATCTGAACCGAAAAGCTGCAGAATACCTGGAAAATTCCCAAGGCAGAAATTATAACAAAGAATTACTGTCTCTTCTCCCATCCATTTTATCACAATAAAAACGTATATCCTAAAGGTGTTACTAAGAATGGTATAAGATATCCAAAAATATTACAAAATTGTGAGCTCATCCTCAGCTACATTAGGGGAAAAAAAAAGGGGTTTTAAGGAGTGACCAAGTTTCTGCTCTGAGCACTAAGCTGCAAGGGACCGTGGGTTTGGCAGAACATCTGTGTTCTACTAACAATGTTTATTTGCAGATTTTAAACCCTTCTCTAGAAAGACCATATTGGCTACCTATCCCAAAATCATTACTTTATAAATTATCAATAACAGTGCACCAGTTTCTACCTTCCCTATGAAATATTACAATTACTCTAATATTGATTAAAATACGAAAATAACAGTAGCAACAAAAAAATTTACTCTAGATTTTTAGAGGGGTAGGGAAGTCATTGGAACAGATGCATCTAAATCCTATTGAGCCTAGAAAAAATTACAAAGTCAGCCAGTGAAACAAAGAGAAAATACCTTAATCCCTGTAATGAGAGTATGATCTACAGCAGGAACTTAGGCCATTTTTACGTAGCCAGTTTCTTGGCTTAGTTAAATCCCCTACTACACCTGACTCATGGAAGGCAGGAAATACTTGCCTTACTGTACTCTGACCCAAACATAATGATTAATTAGAAGAAAACATTCATGCAATGTGGCAGCAGCTCTCTGGCCACAGAGAGCAATGCACAACTTTCCTAGGCATTGCCCTGGGGAAGGCTGTAAGAAGATCAGAGAAAAGAATGAGGAACAATTCTTATCTTCACTTGCTGCATCTGTTGTTGTGAACATGTGGAATGTGTCATGGAGGTTTGTTTACCAAAGGGTAATTTCTTAATTGGTCAATGGTGATGGTGTTTGGATTGATTGACCAATTAGGTATCAGACTGTCTGTAAGGGGGATGGGTTTCTTAATAAGTATAGTGTAATAAAGTGATTGATCAGCCTGCTAGAATCATGGAGTCAATGCTAATTATTACCCGGCTGGAGGCCTGTGGCGACAATACAAATTTATCTTCATTACTCAAGCTTCCACATATGATATAGTACAAACTACCATCTCTAACAACACCTATGTTGCTCCTGCTATTATGGTGTTATGGTATATGTTGCTCCTGTTATTTTTATAAGCCAGGTGCTGACTCCCAAATCAATCAGCGCTCCTTTTGCCAGCAAGGAAACCCTACGATCTCCAGCTACTAGCACTCAATAAAATCTCTTAGCTCCAGCATTTACTTGTGTGAAAGACCACCTTGCTGTAGGTTATTGGTCTAAATGTGCCACTCAAGAGGAACTGGATTTTTAATGTAATTAATTGCTCCTTTGTATTTCAGACGTATCTTTGGCCATTTGTCTCTGGCATGCTAAGAGAGGTCTGAATGACTTACAGTGACAACAAATGAACATTTATATATTTAAGGAAAGCATCTGGTAAAAGAAGTCAGACATGGGATGTAGCTGGCATCATTACTTGGAGTAGGGTATATATTCTCTTTCCATGATTTTTAATGAATGAAAAGCTATTGCTCTTCCTTGTCTGATTCTCAGTGTTTCCTAAGTTCCCATGATCACTCCAGCACTTGCAATCATGTTCTGCTCATTTGATATTAACCATGGTTTATACTAGATGGTAAGAAAAAATATCTCATTAGAAATGACTGATTCCAGCAGACCAAGAGTACATGGTGAAAATATCCGCAGTAAAATGTCAATGCCTTTTCTCCACGAAGAAATCCATTGTCTAGGAGCAATATGGGGTAAAGTGTACAAGTACCTGCTCGAGCAGCTGCCGTAGCCTGTGAAGCTGAGACTCCAATTGTTTATTGTGATCTTCCAATATTTGCATCCTTGCTTCCAGGCGACCTTTATGCTGCCTCAGGAGTTTAGCTTCAGCAATGAGCTCGGCATCTTCAGAAGCATGCTGAGGTGACACAATAGAGTCAGGAGGTGACGCAAGAGGGTTTATTCCTCTCCGAAGATGTTGCTCCTTTAGTTGCTCATATTCTATCTGCAGACTCCTGGGATATTGAAAAGTGGAGGAGAATGATGACTTGATCAAGTAAATGAAAATAAAACACTTCTTAGATTAAACAACTAACACCACAAATAGCTCAATGTCTTGACTTGTGTTTTACAGGGGATTGAATAAAAGGCAGTGAAGTAAAAGTCAAACTAATTTATTTCTTCACAGACACCTCCCTCTTCTATCTAACAGTGCCAACCTATGCACAACAAATGCCTTGATTGTGGGTTGTTTTCTATTTTTTTGCTAAAATCATTACTTCTAGGTCCTTCTCATCTTCAACATAGTACAGGCATGGCTCAAACAACAACAAAATGACAAATAAGACA
Source organism: Lonchura striata (assembly GCF_050655825.1). Lineage (NCBI taxonomy): Eukaryota > Metazoa > Chordata > Aves > Passeriformes > Estrildidae > Lonchura > Lonchura striata. The sequence goes on along the minus strand of NC_140705.1, from coordinate 64,670,311 downwards.
CCAGTGGGATGATTATGAGACCTTTGCTCTTCCTCAAGGTCAGCAATGATACGCTCCAACTCTCCCCGCTCTTCCTTCTCCACTGACTTGAGTATCTGAGCAGGACTCTGTGGCTGACTCACAGGTGACTCTCCTCCCAGCGTCTGACAGTACTGCTGGATAAGGGCATGCTCATCCTCTCTGGAACAATAAAACAAAACAGATAAAGACAGAGTAGTAAAACATTTATTATGTGAGCAAACATCTCTATCAAGCTGAGGGATTTTGTTTATGGAAAAAGACTAAGCGAGATGAAATTAAGCCTGGAAAACATACTGAAAGGAAACCATATAAACATACAATACACAGGGAAAAAAGATTCATCTGTAGTAAAGGATCAGTTTAGTTTAATCTGTGCATAAAGAACAAATGTTGCTAGTGGTTTGAAAAGAAAGACTGAAAACAAGAATCAGTGGCTTGAAAAGAAACAGTGAAAACAAGAATCAGTAATCAAAGATGACTGTATGAAATGCCTTAAAAATAAATAAAATAAACAAACATCTTCTAGACACATTTTTTAACAATATGTGACATTTTCCAAATTTTTAGGAGATAATTTTGGTTTGCTCAATTTATCTAATAAGATTAGAGAACAAAAAGTTCCATTAAAATTAAAGAAAAAAGATTCCAGTTTTCTCCCCCTATTTTGATATACACATAAAAGACCTTGAAATTCTGCATTGGTAGTAGGTTTCCTTCTTAGAGATTCAGGAACAGAAATGAACTATAGCACTGTCCTCCTCCTGACTCACATGAAATTACCTTCTGGTAAGGAGATAGAAAAGTCCTGACACTTTCAATTATGCTTTAATACTCAAGTGAATTTCGTCTTGTATAGATGTGCCTTACTTTCCAAGTTGCTGGCTTTTCTCCATAAATAAAGTCAGAGGTATAGAAAGTAAAAGATACCATATCCTAAAACCAGTTTACTTGCTTGGTCACTCAAGGATGATGAACCAACAACGGAAAAACATATAGTACTCATTTTTAAGAGACAAATTACTGTAGCAGTAAAAATGATGAAGAAAATCCTCCTTAAATTATTTCCTTTAATTAACTAAAAACTAGATACTGCACACCTTATGATGCCATGAATTATTGGTACAACCTTTACCCTAAGGATCTCTTACAGTCAAAAGCATGGGCAGAACAGAGGGACACATACATGGGCAGTATATACACACATATTAAGATATTATTTAGAAAGGAGACTTTTCCACATTAAAAATATTTTGTGTGCTTTTTTCCTTCTATTGCTAGAAAGTAACAGCTGCAAATTCTGCTATCCACCGGTTATGGAATGAAAAATATTCTCAAGGACTGCCTTTGAAAGCACATGCAAAAAATTCGAAGTTCATTATATGCAAAGTATTTATTTTCCAAATAAAAGTTTAATGGAGATTTTCAAGAGGTGCTAAAAAATTTCCTGTCAGTCACTTTAACATCTTTCATCACAGAATTTCTAAATGTACTGTCTCATTTGAATGAATACTAAAACCAGTTATTTAGAAAAGTATATCCTGGAAGAAAAAGCAGTTACTTCTGTGGTGATAAATAGGCTATAAATAAATGCATGTACAAGTGAAACTCATTAAGTGTCTTATGGGACATGCATATAGATTGGGGTGTACTTCAGAAATAAGTTCAAACTCTTGGGACAAAAGGAGAAAATTGTCATGACAGGAACAGACGACAGTTGAATAAATACTGTTTGTGAAATGAAAAACCTTACTTTATACTGTTAAACTACTGTTAGCACAGTATATCAATTCTAATTTAATAGCATCATCAGTATTAAGAACAAGACAAAATAGCCAAAGATTTAATAAATCCTGATTCGTGGTGTGGCTTTCTTGGAAAAGTACTTCTATCACTTAGCAAAATTATTTGTTCTTTGTAGTACTGCCTAAGACATAATTTGTACTGAAGACTAATCTCATGGTAGAACAGCACCAAATAATTTATTCTCAAGGATAACTATTCACTATCTACCCAAAGCTATCATGTGGACTTCCACTTTCTAACTGGTCATCAAGACTTGAAAATTTAGACATCAAATAAATGTACATCAAGTAATGCTGTGCCTGCTGAAAAATATCCAAACAAGAAAAAATATAGCCTATGACAGTTCTGTCCATTGGATGAAAAACCTAATTATTGAGTTTTGCTTTTAAAAATGAGTAGAAAGTTTAAAGAAATAATGTACATTCGCTTATTTCATAGGTGTCTTAGCTGTTGTCAGTACTACATTCATGAGAAAAATGACAACATGGATCTTCCCTGCAAATGAAAAAATATAATGAATTTTTCATTAATCCAAATATATAGAGAGTTAAATGTAATTGGGGTTGCATGTGCATTTAAGTCCTTTAAAAAAATAGTGACATCCAAGAGTGCTAGAAAAAGAAACAGAAAGAAACAGGTAAGTGTTCCTTTGACCTATTATCTACAAAAAAAACCCAACCAAACACGAAAGCCTTTAACTGCTTTATCTTCTTCACTATTTGAGTGATCACAGAAATTCATAATCACTATTGTTTTTCATTATTACTTCATGTCTACTTAAAATTAAAACAAAGCGTAGTGCAGTTAATGGAGTTTGGATCAGGTCCCAGTACAATAATTAAAACCTCATTGTACTTCTATACCCTTTAGTCATCCTGACAAAAATACCCTACCCCTTTTAACAAAATTTTTGCCGAAGTGCTGTAACCCCTCTGGGAGCTTCAAACAAAATGTTCAGAGTACCCTGTGACTGAAATGGCCACAATGAGCCAAGAGTGACGGCAATTCAATGTCACACCATGGGTGAGCACAAAAACAGAGTTAAAGCAGGCAGGTGAGAGAACACAGTTTTATCACCCGGCTTCAAAACACTGTTTACACATGAATTTCAGTGATCCTGTGTGACTACACATACAGCCTTCTTTTCTGCAAGGGTGTTGATGATGTCAGGAAATGTTCACTTGATCTAGTTTAGTCTGGTTATTTTTATTAGGCATCGAAAAGCTGCTATGTTTTGAAATAGTGAAATAGTTTATAAACAAAATTTAGGACACCTAAACTGGATCTTTTTTAAATTAAGCCTCTGTAAAGCTGGATTTATTACATTTATTGGAATTTGTTAAACCTGAGAATCTGTCAAGATTTTGCATTAGGTGTAACCTCAATTTTTAATGAAATATATAAAGGCTTTAAAAGAAGACTTTACATAGTAAATGTTTACATACTTCTGACTGTATTGTGATCCAGTAGACAAGATCAACACAGCCAAATACAGGTCATTTTATATTTTGGTCTCAAAGTTATTCAATCTAGAAAAAACTTCATTTCCCTTCTCTCCCACTGGTTCAGAGCCTCAGAAAGCCTACTGGAGAGGCTGTGAATATTGATTGCTCTTTTATTAAGCATCACACGTTGCAGCTGACAGCATGCTTTTCTCACAGGCACTTGATAAAGGAAGTCTTCTGAAGCAAAACTGTATTTTTACCGTGTGTTCTAGCTTTACTCTGTCTTGCAAAATTACTAGGCTGAAAAAACACAGCCTTCAACCTGCACCAACAAACTTCATGACTGCAATTAGGATAGATTCATTAGTAGCACAGGAGTCCCAGGACAGGGCTTCAAATGACCTACAACATAAGGTCATTGTTCTACACCAGGCACATCCTTTCATTTTGAGAATCTGGGGCATTATTCTGTAGAAGTGGTAGGAGATGGTGATCAGCAATCAAAATAAAAGCATCATGTAAAATTTAATTGCTCATTCTTTCTTGGTGGTTATTTTATTGAATACCCTGTGTGCTTTGAGGAACAACTAGAAGTACACAAAGTCCTCTGACAGCAGAGGTTGCAGTTCCTATTCTGAATTTCACCACAGTAAAAAGTAGCAAATAAGACATCCCAGAAGGTCAGACTTGAAAGAAGTACATCTCAGAGAAAAAGAACACCCCAACAAAGAAGTCCAAGGAAAACAGCCTTTGAAGGGCCATATTCTCTTTGTGGACATATGTTTTCAAAATGTCTATTCCAAAACAAGCATTGTGCATAGAGGAAGCAAGAGGCAAATAAAGCTGCATATAACCTCACATTTATTTGACTATGCTGTAGAAAGAAATATAGATTTTTTCACTGTCACTTTTCATCAGTGCATTATTTTATCTGATTAAGTAAACTGCTAAATTTGATTTAAGATAGGAAGATGTGGCTATTTGTGAACTTACTTCATTGACAATTTTCATTTTTGCTGTAGATCTTATACTAAACACCATGTGTTCTAGTCCAAATAAAGTGTACCTTGACCTACTGATGCTATGAGACATACTAGAATAAGGATGCAAAAGGTACTCAAAAGTTCTTTATCTAATTTACTTGGTCTCCTAATTTTACCATGCCGTGAAACAAAGGCCTCCCTGTGACAAGATACTTTTTAACCCCTTATATCATGTCACAGTATTCAGTTACTACATACTGGGGCTCCAGTTTGACTTACACCACATTAAGTAGCAGTGCCAGGTAAAAGTATAAATGACATTCACTTCTGAACCTGTTCCTACTTCTGAACCTGAGTGCAGAGTTCCATAACAAATAAAATTCCCAGTATGCTTCAACACTGCCTTAAGATGAGTGTGAAATAGCATCAACAATGCCCAAGACATAAAGGTAACTGGTAGTAAAGGCATGAATCAGAAAATAGCTATTAATCATCTACATTTATTCTGAAAGTATTTAAACTATGCCCACTGCAATTCACTTCAGTATGCACTGGTTAGGATAGTTCATACCTTACAGGACTACTCTAACAATTTTTATTTTCATTCTACTACACCATGATTTATCAAATTGTGAGGCATAGCTTTCTGTTAGGAACACTATTTATCATTCTTTGTTATAAAGACTTATTTTTTTCCTTATGCTCATTTTAGTTTGTGAATAGGTAAGTCTGATTTAAAGATAGAGATGCTTTTGCATAAGTTAAAGCCAAATAAAATTCATCACAACATTCTAGTCTAAACATTTGGAACTGTCTAATGTCAGCAGAAGATGACATGAAGGGAAAACATTTCTATTAAGTGTATTTGTAGCAGAAAATTCATGCATGAGAGTATTAGAATATTTTAAAAGAAGCTGGACATACCACAGTAGAGACTGTGCCTTTTTTTTTTTTTTTTTTTTTTTTTTTGCTATCTACAACTATTTTTCTGATTAAGGAAAATGCATTTTTTAATGGCATTCACATATCTTTTGAAAAGTGGAGTGTTATAAAAGCTTAGTCAGAGAGATAAAAGTCACAAGGACATTCAAGAAAACAGTCTAGTTAAAACCCAAGAATTATCTTTGATGAGAGCTTTCTTAATCAAATGGCATATTTCAAAACATTCCTGAAAATAAACTCATTACGTTTAACTAAGAGTAGAAGTTCTCTTATTCAAATGTAGATGACTTCTTACATAATCTCTGAAGCATGAAGAATGTTAAAAGTATTGTGAACTTGACAAGACCAAAGAAGTAACTTTCAAAATCAAGTGCTACACTGCCTCTGTTCTATATTCACAGTAAACTGAAGGACTCTTCAGGACCAATAAAAATAAGATAATGAAGCAGAAATCCAATTATGAGAAATAAAGAATTTGATTTCCAAACTAGTAATTGTTTCCTGAATATTTGAAATAATACTGTATTAAAAAAAAAGAGCTCTACATCTACACTGAAAAACCATGTATTCACATTTCAAATTGCTCCTTTGAATTCTATCCATATAAGAATGGTTACACCATCCTTATTTCTATGTTAAATGGAATTTAAACAATAAGAATAGGTTTGAACTATAATCCTAAACTCCCAGCATTTCAGCGATTTGTGATCAAACTGGGATACAAACTTCACAGCTCTGTAGTTCCTTGGAAAAACCTCTCCATCACGAAGGGCTGTCAAGCACTGCAACAGGCAGCCCAGGGCAGTGATGATGCCTCACCATCACTGGAGGCATTTAGGAGACTTAGATTTGGCACATGGGAACATGGTTTAGTGGTGGACTTGGACAGTTGACTTAATGACCTTAAAGGTCTTTTCCAACCTCAATGATTCTATGAATATAGTTTAAACCACAGGCCTTCAGAATTTTGAGTACTTCAGTACTTATGCCTTAATGAGAGCATGCATTGTAATCTGCAAATAAAACAGAAGGTGCCAGTGTGTACAAGGTTACTTTCTTGCCCATATTTTGTTTGTGTAACAGTCCCTTGACTGAGACCTAAACTCAGAGGTACCTCTCACTCATTGGTACACAAGCTTTTGATCTTGATTATTTTTCTAAGGAAAAGGAATTCAGGGAAATTGCTTTAAAATCAACAGCTGATTTGCCAGTAAAAATCAAGCATACACCCTGCCTTTCACCATTGGGATGGATGGTTGTTTTGTCTTTGTATATGAGTAGGCTCATTAATTTCAAATTAACACAACTCAAGTGTTTGAGCATTTAGCAGCCTTCAAGTTTGCAGCTCTCCTGCCAAATGACAGTATGTTTGCTCTTCTTCTTTTGTGGAAGGGAAATCAAAAGGGAATATTTTGGCTGCATTTCTCTCACTGGTGTGTGCCAATGACAGAAACACATTAAAACAGTTTGCATGAAAAATTTTTATTTAGTATGTAAATAGAGTTAATTAATCAGGAAAGAGGCAACGTTTAAAGGGGGTCACATGTGCTTCTTTCAAGCAAAGTATTTTAAATCTCAAATTGTTAGTACACTACTAGTGTACTACCTATCTATAGATAGAATAATTTCATAATTAAATTTTAAAGCAGTAAATGAAAGTATTACTGAGACCCACAGTATTTTTTAACTAAAGCTGAACAAGACCATTTCAGTTTTCCACTTTAAAAATGCTGATGGTATTTGTCAATAACTTAGAAGAGGGAGAGTCCGAGAGTCCTACAATGCTGATTTAATTAACTGAACTGATGATAAAGTGAGGTTAAAACATTTGTTTCTACATTAAAAAAAAAAAAAATCCATCAGCAATTCAAGGGGTTCTATGCTTTACAAGCATAGAACCAATGCATTTAAATTGGTTTTTACAACAAAGGTGACACATAATTTGAATAAAAGAAGAAAATTGGTAAAATTAATGTAGGACTATGTTTATTACACAGGATAATTCCAGGTACAAACAGATGAATCAGCAGCCAGAAAACTGAAATATAAACAAGAAGCAGCAACACTGTTCTCGCTCAGAAGAATCTTCAAAGTACAGATGATATTTTATTTTAATAAGGAAGTTGTCTAGGGTCTAGCAAAAGCCTAGAAAAGTTTTTTTTTTCTTTTATACTATGATAAAAGCAGAAAAGGAATACAAAGTAGAACACACAGTAGTCACATGAAATATCCTCACTTTTGAAGCAGAATGGCTGACAAACACAGAGTTCCCATACACCGTCAAGTGAAAATCATCAAGTTTTACAACTGGTTCTTGGAATAATTAAACTTACGGAGGTATCCTTGGCCTCATACTTATTAGCTGCTCTCACTGGCACTAATCCCTGTATTAGAGCTGCTGAAGATTTTAGTATGAACCTATAACCAAAGTTCCTGAGAGCCATAGTGAGCCAGAGTTACTTACACGCTTCCTGTGGTGGAGCTGCTGTCCATGAGGAAGGAGCCATTGGTCCTTTCCATCTGTGCAAGCCTGAAAGGCAGGGAAAGACCACAACTTTCAGACAACATGCTGCACAATTTAAACAGAAGCAGTTGGAAAATAAAATCTACTTAGAAACACCTCATGTATGGCAATCTTTGTATACATGATTAAGAATAAAATCCTAGATTTTGTGATGAAAACCTATAATCCAGAGGACTTTTATGCTATGAAACTTGTGCTATGATTAATTAATTCTACCTTGCCAAACAACAACAAAAAAGTGTATTTTCTCCTTCTATCATAATTATCATTAGCATCACCACAACTTGCATGGCAAAATTAGTTAAAGAGATGTTTTCACAGATGGTTTTCTTTTTGAATTTTCTAAAGCTGGACTAACAAAAGAGGATGAATCCTTTTTAAATATAGTACATGCAATGTCTGAAATTGTGCTCGGCAAATAATACTACACTGTAGACAGACAAGTCCTGTGAAAAAGAATAAAAAGCAGTATAATTACAGGGAATCATTGCGTACAGTTCCTCATTTTGGAAGCAGATTATTGGACTGTATATACAAGGCCACACAGTTCTTTAAAATCAAAGCAGAAATTTTCTATCTATTCAGGTTTCCAGGAAAGATGTACCTTGTGTACATAAGAGACAGACATAAAAATTTAGGAACACTTACTACTCTATGCATATATTCAACTGCACCAAATACAGCTATTTACTTTACTATAAATTATCTTAATTTCATATATATTTTTGCAAGTGCATTATGTATTACTATAGACATCTTCAAACTTCCTTTTGAAGGGAGTATGCAAGGCCCTAAAGATCAGGGAACTCTGGTGACTTATTTTAGAATGGAGCAAGTTTGCCCTTCCCTATATTTGTTAGTATTCTTGAGGTAGAAGAAGAAGAATAAATGAAGGCACACACACACTGGATGTCATCTTGATTGTCTATTCCACCTTGGCTGGGCTGGGACATTGTGCTCCAACATCTTCCCTGAAGGGAAGAGAATCTCTGAAGTGACTCAGGACAAATCAGATCATCTCTGTTCTAGGACATCTCGAACAAATCTAGTTCACAGTAAGCAACATGCTTACAAGTAACATATTTATAAAGCTGCTAAGCTCAGCATCTTTAAATCTTTTGATGAAACGTAATTTTAGAAATTCATCTTCACAGTCCCTTTGTCATATAGGGAAATAACACAACCCCCATTACTTTTAAGAGAGAAGGGCCTGCCCTGTATCCCTTAGAGAGTAACGGATATTCCAGCTCACAAATGTAGATTGTATTATTATTGTCACATTTAGGATCTCCAACACTAATGAGGATTTGCTTGGGATACTGTATGGAACGAGCAGATAGACCTAATTGAGGAGACAGCAAAAGGAGACAGCGAAAGAACCCCTAGAGTCGCAAAGAAGCCTTCAAGATCGGATAAAAACTGAAAGCTGAGGAAGGAAATTAAGAAGCAACTCAGAGGTGACAGAGCACAACAGAACAGGGAAATGGTATCTGATTCCAGGCAGGGGATTTTTTAAACAGAAAAGTGGGAGCTGAACTTCTCCAACCAGTGACAGAGAAGGCTTTAAGCCCTAATATACCATTTCTGCTGGGCAGTGTCTTATTAGGGAAGCCCTGATAATATTTCTTTAAAGATGCTTAGCTGAAAAGACCAGGAAAATAAAAAATATTTAAAATATTTACTATTGTATATGCAACAAAGGACACAATAAATATTATATGATAGACACAGGATTATGTCTTCTTTTTCTAGATTTTATTACTAGAAGAAAAACAATCCTGACTAGTTTTAGACAGATAGCTATGAGGCAATTAGTAGTAAGTTTTCGATTTTGCTAAGCAGTGCTGGCACACAACAGGTACAGATTTAAGTTTGTATCCTGAATGATAGTTCAGTACTGCACAGTCCACCTTCAGCTAATCTCATCCTAAACAGAACTGGTAAGAGGTGAGGGGGAGGAGATGGAAAACAGCTATTGGGATCTCCACTAACCCTTAATGAGAGTCCAGATTTTGAGCTTCATCTGGGCACAAAAAGCCACAGTATTGTGGCACCATAGGCTGAAAAAAAGACACAGATAGACAGAAAATTCTTTCATCTCTCTAGAGAAATTTAATTTGTCTGGTTCAGGGGTTTTAATTGATCACAATATGGCCTAAGTTGTAGAATCAAAGAAATGATGAGTGTTTCATATGAATGATGTTTCAAATAACTGAAAAGCTCTGTAATGACTTTGTATGTCATTGTGCCATACTACTAATGAAGGATGAAAATATTTGCTGTTGGGGGACAAAAAAAATAATAGGCTGACTGTGGGTAGCCCTTCAGCTTTATTTCCTGCCCTATTTTCTCTTGCTGAAAAGATCAAGTGCAGCATATCCTAGGCATTTAAAAATTAGTCTGAAGATTTTTAAGGTGCCCATAAATGTTATTAATTTAAACATGCACTCTGAATTTTTATTCAAAGAAATGAAAAAGTTGAAAAGTTGTTTTTGAGTCATAGAGATCAGATACAAGAATAAAACCACTTAAAAAAAACCTAGACAGTTCCCATTGTACTTATTTTTGAGAGGGTGTCTCTGGTAAATGTTTCACCATCATCATTAACTCCAGATGACAGGAAATGGCCAGTGCCAAGGGAAGTTTAGGTTAGATACAGCCAAAAGTTTTTTCTGTGAAAAGTAGGTCTGGTATTGGAATAGGTTGCCCAAGGAAGAGTTGGAACCACCTTCCCCGGCAGTGTTCAAAAGGTATGTGGGGGTGGCACTTGGGGACATGGTTTAGTGGTAAACAAAGTCATGCTGAGTTCCTGGCTGGGCTTGATGATTTTAGAGGTCTTTTCGTGCCTTAATGATTCTGTGATCATCAGCTCTGAATGTACAGAAGTGAGGTAACAAAACTCAGAGACAGTGAGATGGACTTAGCATAACAGACATTTTATCACAACAGGACTAGGCTGGCCCCACAAAAGCCACAACATAAAACATCTGTAATTACAACCTACTCTGCTAAAAACCAACAGTAATGCAGAGCATCAGTCTATCACAGAAGAAAACAAAACCTTGGATCTAATATCCTACTGAGAAAACCTATATAGAGAACAAGTTCAGTTTATTTCAAAGGTTAAAAATGAAGAAAGAAACCAATAATGGCACTTTTTAGAAATAATGCAATTTTGCAACAGCTTCCATTCTGTTTGAGAGATGATAGATTTAAAACACGTATTTTACTTTTAATATGACTGTAATAAGAAGCAAATGATTTAAAAACATTTGACTTACTTCTAAGTACAGAGAATTATATCTTTTTAATTAATAATATCCAACCAGTAGTGTACATTAAAAGCTGCAGAAATCAACCACAAAATGCAATGAACTAGTGAGAAACCATGACTCTCTTACCTAGTAGCATACTGTTCTATCCTGGAGTGTGTGTCATCATGAAACAGCTGTGGAGACTGGGATGGACTAGTTTAAAAATAATAATAAAAAAATCAGTGATGTCTAAAGCAATTAATTATATAGACAACATTATTTTTAAATCAAGTTCGACTGATGACAAATAAATACATGCTCAGTATTCCCAAGGGCGTTATTGCTTTGGGTCAGCCATGCCCTATAGTTCAGGGACATCAGATTAGCTGCAACTGAGTTAAAAGAAAACAACTGGCAAATGAGGCTGTCCAGATAAAGGGGTTCTGCATACTCACTCATATTGCTCCGGCCACATACTGATGAGAGTGATAGGACTGTAAAGAAGACACAAAAAAAAAAAAAAAAAAAAAAAAAAAAAAAAGAGAGAGAGAGAGAGAGAGAGAAAGAATGAAACTATGAATCAAAAACTTTAGTATCATTTCAACAATAGAAAGCAGGAGAAACACAAAATATTTTAGATATTTTAAACAGCAACCCACCCTGAACAAGTTACAACTGATGTAGAAAAGATACAGCAACAAATACTTGTCATGGAGAGACATAAGACTGACATACATACTTTTGTTACATAAAAATCAATTTTTTAAAAAATCCAAATCAGTGTTATTGATTGAACTACCATTCATAAACCATAATAAATTAATTTAAATTCTGCTCAAGCACTGGAACTTCCATTTTAAAGTAAACAATAAAATGTATTGAAAAGAAGTGGGGTGCAAAAACCCCACCAATAAGTCTCCCCTATAAGTTACAGTTATCAATGCTTCTTTCCCTTATGCATAAAAATAATGAGGTAAATATATTGTATTATATTCTAACACTTGAATAACTATAAAATATTTTTTATTTTATGTATTTTTTTATTAGAAGGATTGTATTACTGAGTTTTGCAGGGAGGAGAACCAATACCAAGAGTTTTCTCAGCATGGTGCTGACAATTTATTTGTATATTTCCCACATGACTGGACCAACAGAATTTTATCCTGACCTGTGATTATAGTTTTAGCATTCCAATTTCTGGCAGCACTGGCAAACTTTCATCACATTAAAGCAGCTTTGATTTCCTGTGTGGGTGGCAGCTGAAGACTGCCCTGGTGGGTAACATTCGAATGTGCATTGCTTCCTTAGAAGCCAGGCTATCAGTCAGGCAGCTTTCAGATTGCTTCCTCCTGTCTTTCAAACTGCTAATGAGAAGGTTTTGTTTACTTATTGCAAATGAAAGGCACAGCCCTACAGTCATGAAAGCCTTCAGACTGTGGCACTGGCACCGAGCTGCTGTGTGAATGCAGTGTCTTTGCTGAAGCCTTGGATGGGCTGTTGCTAAGTGCTGCTGTGTTCAGACAGGGCAGCAGTGCCACAGACCCCAGGATGTGAGGGACAGTCAAGCCATGAAACTAATTCTACCACCTTGTCAACACATCTTAATTTTTGCTCTTTTAAGAGTGTCTTTTGCTGACAACTGCCAAGTGAGTAAATAAAGTGGAGCACTTCTGTCAGCGCCATAAATAATACCATGGAGACACTGAGAGTGCTCTCTCTGATTAGGCCGCCAATATTTCTGAAGCCTGTAGGACTCTAATTAACTCAGATATTTCTAATTCCAGGAATTCTGACATAATCAAATAAGCAGTGCAGTTCCAAAAAACCCAGTGTCCTCAAAAGTATTCTCTGTAAAATAGCTACTCAGCCCCTGCCAAAATTACCTGCTTTGTCCTTTACCATGGACATTGTAAAGTCCATGGCTTTATAATACAATGCTGATAAAAATCTAAGCATAAAATATGTTAATTTAAAAATAATAGAGAAGATCTGCAAATAATGTGAAACAATACAGAATAATATAGCACAAGGCTCTGCAATTGTTTGCTATCTTTTGAGTTTCAGCTTTTTGTTTCTGATGGAACAGGCTAGTGACTCCAGAAGCCACTGCTCTATAAACCAAGCTTACGTCTCCAGGTTGTCACCCTCCAATACTGTTTGCACAGGTAAGTAGCCAAGTCGGGGATGCTTTGCAAAATACTTCTTTGACCGAAATTTATTCTTCAGCACCTTTGTGAAGTCCCGTACGTCTTCCCCAGATGTTGTCTTAAAAAAAAAAAAAAAAAAAAAAAAAAAAGGAAAAAAAAGAAAGAAAATTCAATATTGCTAAATAGTGCTGATTTAATGTCAATATTATTGATTAATACTGCTGGTACTGTCCTGAAAAAGAACACAAGGAAGAACTTTAAAATTTCAATTATGCTAAAATGGCCTTTGTAGTGTCCCAAGATACAATAATAATACTAAAAATTAGTATCATGCACCTAAAAATTCTCTTCTACTGGAAAATAATAGCAAGGCTTCAAATTCCCAGCAATAAATGCATCTACCAATTACTTTATAAATTAAAGACAATTTGACACAGTTTCAAGTCTTAAGCTAAACATTTTTATCCAGTCTTATAAACAAAAAAAAACAAAAAAAAAAAAAAAAACAAAAAAAAAAAAAAATCAAATTTTGAGAAACACTTTAAAAAGGGTAAAAATCAATTGGTATAGCCCTCACTGCTTCCTATACTAGACCTACAATAGAAAACTTTACCACAAGATGGGAATGGTATGTGCTAAACCATTCTCTGCTGCACCAGACAATATTTTCATTAGCTTTTTCTCCAGTTACCAAATCTCTTCCTATAGGATTCCGCCACTACCTGTAATATTCCACAGTCAAAAAAATGCACTGATGAAGTCATGGCCAGTGTACAGGCACTGTTCAAAAGCACAGGCAGGCCTGATAAGAACAATTGGTGGCTGAAGTAACAAACTCTGATTCAGTGGTCTCCTTACTACCACAGAGTAAGATTAGGACACAGACTACCCATAAGATTCTACAAGTCGAAATTTACAAGTTACAATCAACATCGTCCATCTCTCCCAGCAGCCTTTTTTTCTGGTCCTGACTGATGCAATTTCTTCCAAAACTGGTAAATGTTTGGTCCCATCCCTCTTTGCTCCCTCCCTGCCCATCACCCTGTCCTGAGAACAAAATTAAAATTTATTCAACTACTTTTAAAAATGCCTTTAACTAGTGATAATCACAGCAATAATGGCAGCACTACTGTCATTATTCAGCTAACTTCTGCCACAAAATCAGGGATACATACAGGCATAAAATACAAGGCAAAAATGGCAATAAAGAGATCTGCAGGAAGAAACAATAGTATAGAGTCTGCCTTTTAAGTGTATGTGCACACACTGTGCTGAGTATTTCAACAGAACATCCCCTTCCAACCAGGACTATTGAGCATTTTCTCCTGCAACTGCAGTAAAGAAAGCACCTCCAGAATTACCTGAAGATTTGCAACAGCTTTTACAGACTTCCAGTCCAGGCTCTGTAACAAACTACAAATTGCATTTCTGTACCCTCTGCTTCAGGAGAAGTCTGTTAGCATCAAAGGATGCCAAAGCCAATAGACAACCATGTGGAAAATAGATAGGAAGACTTCACATTTGTCATCTTTTTCTCAAAGTACTACAAAGAGGCCTAGAGGCAGGTCAGGCAAACTATTCTCTGCTGTCAAAACCTAAAAATACTTCCATATTCATCTATATGTTTTAATGTATGTATAATATATGCAGTTACAGACTCTGTAATGCATATCAGATGAACAGTAAAAATAGTAAAATAAAATGGTGTTGGTAGGAGCCTCTCATATGTGTCTTTAAAAAGTAGACAACAAACAGAGCAAATTTGTGACCAAGGGTTATTTGAACCCCTGAATTTTAATAAAAGTGAATCCATGGAGTGTTCACAAAATCATTCACAAAAAGCATCTCTCCAACCACTGCACCATAAAAAGGGTTGTTTTCTTTCATGCAACAGTTACTTCAACAGATGGAACTCTGCCCCAAGGCCAAGGAATTAATGTTTTAATACCTACACATTGTAGAAATAATGCCAGACTTTTTCTCTGGTGAATTCTTTATTTGGTATGACAACCTGATTCTCGGAAAGAGGACTATTATGACTGTGTACTCACTGAACACTGCAAATACTAACCAGTGCAATTTGAGCAGATTTGAAAGAATCTATTTTAATTTACATGTAATTAAAATGCAACTCTGAAAAATGTCTTCTATTTTTTTTTTCTTTTGGGCATATAACCACAAAATGTAATCCAATCCAAAATCAGGAGAAGTTAGATGCACTATAATATTTTCCTTTAAAGAAAGAATAGCTAGGAACTGTTTTGTAGAATCTGTCTTCTAAATTAAAACTGGCAGGCACATTGTACACTTCCTTACATCATGACATCTTGGCTATTTCCACACAAATCAATAGTACAAACAGCACCATTGCTACAGAACTACTTCAAAATCAAAGAAAGAATACTTTCCTTCACTGAAAATTCAGTACAAAGACGATGCCTTCAAACTGAATTTAAAATCTCAGTTCTTAGAGCAATACAAAGTTCAAGAAGAAACATTTAATATCCATGGCTGCCATATACAACTAAAAAATCGTAACAATTGACAAACTGGTATCAGTACTCTTCAATACAGCAGCCAGGCACAAACAGAGTTATAAGCAACAAACTAAGATACAATTACTTGTAATCCAATAAAAATTTAAGAAACTAGGAAAGCAGTAGAAAAAAAATGAGCATGGTGAAAAACATTTTCCATACATATCTTAAAAACCCAGCTGGTGTATGCTTTCAGTATATTGGAAATAGAAAAAGTATTCATTGGTAAAAAAATAATACCAAGATTGTAATAAAGTAATTGTGGAGCTCTGAACTACATAACATATAATATAGGAATTACAATAAATATATGAAACATGAATATATAATATAGAATACATATAATACATATATATAAAATTTCATTTACTTCTCACTATTCTCTTTTTCAAATGAAAGTCCGCGTTCTTATTCCTCTCACTGCACCTAGCTATGTAAAAGGATTAGTCTGCATCTAAGTCATCATTCTCTTAATTACATTTATTATAGCTAACACAAAGCCAATTAGCTGTTTTAATATACACAGAAAAACTGATTCCCAGAGAAGATGTGAATCTCCCTAATATATTCTGTCATTAAGCCCAGCCACATTAATATAACACAAGTGTCACTATTGAGAGGATTTCCAATTCAAAAAAATCTAAAAACAAACTGTATAGGTAGTTATGTAGGTCTACTCCCAAATTAGAGGCTAAGAAAATCTAACAATATTTTTACACATCTGTGCAAAATTCTACATTAAAAACCTTATTTCTCCATCTTTTCAGACAAAGGTTATGTAATATGAAGAATAAACTAGAACAACTTTGCATTTCTACTACTTAAGAAAGAATTATGTTTTCACATGCTTCTCACACCCATCTCTAAATCCTGGATGAAAGAAAAGACATACCTGAAGTTATTATAATGATTTTTTTTTTTTTTCCCAGCATCAAGAAAACTAAATTGCAAGCTAGGAGAAATGTAAAATGGCATTACAGATTAGAATGCAGTAACTACATGTAACTATGAGGAGCAAATGGTCCTAATCTGAAATTATGAAGCAATTCTTACCTAAAGCAAATATCACAAAAGTAATTGCAATGGAGAACATATTCCTTAACCCATTCTCCAAATAATTTTAAATTTGGTAAGAATTTGTTGTGCTTCTGAGAAATCCCTTTATACTCTACATGGAACTGCTCACCGGAAGACAATTAAATGGTCTTCCATCCATCTGTGACTACGTTCTAGTTCTAAATGTCATCTTATGTAATGGAGGCTTTTTTTTTTACCTATTTATTGCTAGTATTCTTGATAAAAATGTATTAATACACATTAGCAGTAAGAAGGCGAGGCTAGATTTTATTAATGCAGTTTGATGAGTACATGCATTTGTACTATGCTTTTCAACACTAGCCAAGAAAGCAACATTTTAACATGAACAGCCTTTGAATTCAGTTAAAAGGCAGAACGGATGCACTCTTCATCCATTATATAATGGATTCTAAGGAACAATTCAGTGGCCTTTGGTGCTTTTATTTTATTTCACAGATCCTGGTCTATGCTATTTTTCAGGCATTATTCCATTTAAACATATAAGCTATCCTACTAACTGCAAAAAATTTTGCAATTCTTGACTACTGTATTGTATTTAACAAGTTCAATATGTAGAGAGGTTTACAACAAATTAGTATACCAACCACAGCGCATTATTACAAATAGTAAGAATAAATAGTACAGGACTCTTTTAATGAAATAAATTCTTTATTCCAGACCTAGACCATATAAGGCTAGTTAAAATAGCTTGCATATGGATACTGATTATGAAAGTCTAACAGGCATCTAGGTCTGTTCATATAACAGGTCATTTCTTTTTACAGAAATGGTCATAGCAGAGTGTATTTACATCAGGACCCAAATAAAATTCCAGCTCTTCATATTCAGCTTCCAAATTAACCAGGCTGGTGCTGGACCTCTAATTTTATGCATCACCTGCCATTTCTTTTCTTCTGCTCTACTTAAAACTTCCCCAATTTCCTTCCTTTCCCTGTTTTTACACTGGCCTTCATTCATTCACTCTAATCAAGAATGTAATTTTACTCCCCTTATTACCCCATAGTGGAGTCACCTCATTCCTCCTGTATTTCATGGAAAGAAGGGACTTTTGCCTTATGTAACCTTATTTTACACCTAATATTGCTTTAAAAATACATTTTTTTCTGCATCAGTAACAGAAATTTTCATTATAATATAAGCCATCCCTATTTCCAGGGACAGAGAAGACTCCAGCCATTTCCAGAATATGTTTTTCAGTTTGTCAGCCTTTACTTGTAAATGAGATGGCTCACGGTTACACAGTGTGAATGTGTTTAACAAGAGCTGAAAACTCATCTTAGATAAGAAATCTGCTGCTTCAGACAAAATCTGGAATTCATCAGAAATATACCATCATGTCCTAGGGAAAGTACAATACCCCACACTAAATGTAACCTGTATTTGACTAACTCAACAGGAAGGATATCTTATCCTGCAGACCAGCAGCAATATCTGTTTCAACACCCCTTACAACTCAATTTCTGAATTTTCTGCATTATACAGGCATTAACAAAGAATATTTCTGTTCCTTTAAAGGTGAGGTTTATAAGGAGAAAAAAAAAGTAAAGTATTAATGTCTAATCATAGAGCTCCAAATCCTGAGGCTAGAATAGTCATATGATAAATTATAATAAACATTAAAACCAGCTGAAAAAACAACAAATCTACTTAAAAAATATTCTTTGGAGTATTCCCTAACATGCCAATTTATCATTAAAATCCTAGGATTTGGTTATAGAATTAATGAAAATACATTAACATGACTCATTTTTTTTCTGACCATACTGAAGTAAAAACACTACTTAATAGAATTTGAATTCCATCACAGGAGACACGCCAGACAATAAAGAGGGAAAACACAGGTAGTAAGTCCAAAAACTACAGCAAAAGAGTCAAATAACTCAATGAACTTTTGCTAATAGAAGAACCCACAGAATCTTGTAACACTATTGAAAATTGGCTCTGTTGAATCATCTCTAGTTACATTCTGGTCTGAATGTAATTTTTCTGAACATGCAGACCCTTCACCACTGTTCTGTAGAGCACATATGAATTATCCTATTAATTAATTTCTAAGGTAAAATTCTTGACTGTAAACAGCTATCTGATAAAAAAGCGTGAGTGTTATTTTCGTGTGGCAACACAGCCACTCCTTAAGTTAAGAAAGACTCCTAGGAATCTCCTTAAAAAATTGTGTTTGAAGCATCATTAGGAAAATACAGTGTTATAAAATTAATCTTTTTCAGCTACTGCTGATAAACATCTCACACCATTTCTGGTTAGAACCTATCAATTCTGTTTATAGTTTTTTTTTTCCAGCTATACATTGACTTTTATATATCCCAGTAAATAGCAATTACACAACAGAATGAAACAGTCTATTTCTAGCTACATTTTCATGAAGCAAAGAAATGCTGGACCTGAAAACTCAGCCCCCTAAAAATATTAATGTGCATTACTAGAATATGAAATACTCTTTGCAATACGAAGAGCAATAGTAAAGCAAGTCCTTTTTCTCCGACATGTCCTCACCCTTATCGTGTGTGTATATATGTTAGTATACAAGAACAGCAGTTACTTCTAATATTCAAGCTTTGTTTTACCAATCAGATGTGAAGTTTAAGTTCTCTCAGAGGTGGATACTGCTACCCATTTATATAGAATCCAAATACTCCCTACATAAAATCAACAAAACTTGAAAAGTTCCTGATGCCTTCCAAAGAGAAAGGTAGGAAGACAAGCCATATTAAACATATCTAAAATAAATCCTGGCTAGTTAAAGATTATGAAAAGAAATTTAGACCTCAGATCTGGGTTATTATCCATTAGAAACACTGAGAAAATTGGTACTTACAGGTATACAATACTCCACCATTGGATAATGCAATTTATGCCCCTTTGCTGTGCGGCCAGAAAAGAAACAGCTCTGACAGACATCATAGTTGAAATGTTTTAAGCTCCGGTACCTGTGGGGACATTAAACAAAGTGATTAGAGGTTTACTTCTAATGAAGCCTCACATAGCAAATTACTCTCTGAAATGGGTCACCTGCTTTTCAGCAGCAGCAGCACAAGGACACAGTGAGTTTGTTGGGATTAGCTCAGAGAGAATTTTGGAGTGTGTACAACCAGAACATGGCACAGCCAACACTCATCACGGCTGCAGGCCCAGGGACAACAGTGCACTGCAGCAGCTACAGGGGACACAGGAAACCTGCATCCCTCTTAGTCCACAGAACCTTACTACACTACACACCTCTCTGGGTATTTAAAAGTTCCTGTCTCCATATCAACAGAGCCATCTGAAATGCATTACAGAGTCTGTAACTGCATACATCAATCACCTGCTGCCCAAGCAGCTTTGATGCAGAAAATCTTACAGGCATCAGCTTCATTGATGGACTGGGAAGAATTTATAATTTTAAAGTTTTTACTGACTTTAAACTGTATTTCTTTAGTTCTTCTTTTCCTCTATTTACTATTTGTGTATTATCTCAAAAAAACTTTTATAAACCAGACCGGTTTATTTCAGTTTTTATATCAACAGTTAAATTAAAGGTTCGTAAATGATTTTGATGCTCAGAAACTTGACACACATTTCAGAAAATTAAAATCTCAAGAATTCATAAATTGTAAGAATAATTTAAAATTCAGTTTAAAATATACAATTATTTGTTTACTTTTAGTTGATTTTTAAGAGAGTGTATGTCTAAATAGGCTAACAGACTTCTACAGTATCCCTTGTACTAAATGTAATCACTGGGAGTGTAATTTATATATTTATTTAGACTAAATCAAAAATTCAATTCCAAATTGCAGTCACTGTTTCTATGCTATGGTTGTTTTGACTGGATGAGGTTATATCATTTGTATGAAACTAAAATGAGCTAACTGAACCAAATTGAATAGCTACTGAATACTTGAAGTTTAAATTAAACAGCTTCCTGAGAGCAGTTTTCAACACCCATCCACATTTTTCCCCTGTTGAGTTTTATGTTTTGTTTTGCAAGACAATATGTGTCTATAAATGTAAAGGTTCACTTTAAAAGATGCTGATCCAACTTGTTTATAATCTTTTCTCAGAGCCAGTGCATTAAATGGCTACATTTACCTTCTGCTAAGACACTAGATGCTTTTGTTGTTGCAGATCTCTAGCTTCATTGTAGAAATTATTTAGAATGGCCCATTCTGAATGGATCTTTTTATTATTTTCTGTCTCCTTGCCCTCCTACACATAGGACAACTTAGACAACTATAACATAGCTGAGCTAGAGCTTTGCCATCCTATGCTTCTTCAAACAATAATAAAGACAGAAACACTTAGAGAATTTGATCCCCCTTTAAGACAGGCAACAAAGTTTGATTGGCTTATTGCTTTTGCAAATACTCAAATACCTATATTTATAATTAAAAAAAGAAAAAGAGGGTTGCTAGCACAATCCTGTAAGATTTACTAAAGCCAGAATTCCAAAAACTAGGCAAGATGAATCTGACCTCAGGATTGATATTATTATCCTCTAAAATAACAGTAAGATGGAGAACAGAAATGATGATCAAAAGTTACTCCCCTGACTGAATACCTAAACAAAAATCTTAGAAGCAATTACATGATAGACTGCTTTATATTTTTCCTAGATAATACATCAGACTCCATGACCACAGTAGCAGAAAAAGCCAGTTATGCTTACCTCTAGCTCTAGCCTCTACTGAAGAATTTGGAGATAGGGGTTGGATCACTTTATACACTGGAGCAATCAATTTACAAATGCATCTTAGTCACAGAAATACTTACTAAGGGTACCAACTACAGTTTAGGAGAATAATATGGAGAATATTCCCCATGTAACATTTTCTTTTAGAATTTACACCTTTTTTTGAAAAGACAATAGTTAGGTTATGTTCAGGGACATAGACAGGGACTTTGCAAGTCTCATCACAGCAGTTTATCAGTGTTTCTTTTAAGCAAGGAAAGATTGATGTTGAAGGGTGTTTTATACTGCCTGGAATAAGTTAGTTTCCAAAGCCTTATGCAGGAGAGCAGAGAGAGAGTCCATATTTTTTCTTACTGATCATCTTTTGATCTTATGCTTACAGAACACATGAGGTGTGCTTATACTTCATTTGCTATCTCTTGGATCCACCAATCCACCCTGTGCCTCTGACAGCCACAGGACCACTGGGTGTCTAACAGTGGCATTGCATGAGCCAGAACTGCACTGGCTCAGGTGACACTGTGGCCTTACCATGGGTGACAAATCCCATCTTAAAGAAGGAAAACAGTGGAAAAACAGACAGGGAAAAACTTCACTTGTTGGAAGTCTTCAAAATCTGAATATTTTAAGAGAAACATTGCACCTAACACCTCTCCTCTTACCTAAATCCAACAATTGGACACTCCTTACAGATGTTGCACTTGGCCTGATGTTTTGCTGTTTCTGCAGCTGCCACACGGTGTAGAACTGGTAACCACACCATAGACTGTGGCTCCAAGCGCATCCAGTCTATGAATTGCTTTACAGTTATTTCTGGTTTATTGTGGTTCTGTGGAGAGAAAAAAAACCACATCCAAATTAAAAAAAAAAAACCAAAAAACAACAACAAAACAAAACAACAGACAAGTTGATTTTCCAAAAAATCCACAAGTAAATTTTCCTTAGAATTCTATGGAAAAAAGACCCCAACAACCTGCATGAATTCTTTCCATGACATCCAAAACCATTTACAGGACACAAGAAATAATCTCAATGAAAATTAAAATAAAGAAAACAAGTTAAGTCAGTAAGACTTTAGAAGACTAAACAGCTGTGATAGAGTGGACAGATGGTAAGAAAGATAGAGGACATAGTACAGAAGTAACAGACTGTAAAGCTGTCTTTTAATTGAAAGGACTTGAAAAGTAAGTATGAGCAAACTCTGCAGTTCAGACATACTGAAGACATGGTTATGTTCTGAGTTAAGATTGATGACAAAATGCTAGAAGTCAGTAATGTTTGCATGCGTGTACTGATTGCCCCAAGACTCATCAATTTTTTATTGTGTTCTAAGCCCAAGTGTTCTTTCTAGTTAGCACATTAAACATAATGCGCACACACACAAAATAAACAAACAAGCAAAAAACAATAAAGGAATCTGCCATTTATAGCCAGTCACTGCAAGCATCAGAGTTAATGTATTAACATGATTGTTTCAAAAAGCAAGCAGACACACTTCCACATTTTCTGTAAGTTATAACCACCAGAGAAGCCTAGCTACAAAGTTATTGTATTCATCAACTTTTTCAGCAATAACAAAAGAGCTTAATATTTCTGAGCTCAATGGAAGTAATAAAATAAAACTTAAAATGAAAAGTTTTTCTTAAATGGAAAGACATGAAAGCTTCTTAGCTTTCATTTAAGCAAGGTCCAAGTTCATTTTTTGCAATAAGAAGGAGAAGCATGAAAGAAAAAGTATTTCTTTCTCACAAACAAAATACTTGTTTTCACTGGGCTGAGATAACTGACATGCAGCTGCACATTTTCTCTATGCTCTCCTAACCAGGGACTGAAGTTGAAGTACTCCTGTGAGATGAGGGATTGCAACCTCATTATCAGTATAATTGTAATAATACATCAAGTATTTAAAGAGTATCTTGCTAATACACCCCCCACCCATAATTGAATAGCATGGGAGATGGGTTAGATCCTCGAGAGACATAATGGTCATTCTTCTGTCACACAGAAAGTCTGTGAATAATAAATGAAAAATTTATTTCATTATGACTCAAACCACTCAAAGCCAGTGATAGATAAGTCAAGCACCATTCCTTATTGTCTGAAGGAGCAATGTTAAAACATCAGGGGAAGCTTTAACTGGTCAAACCAACTTCCATACATATCTACCAAACTATTCATGACCTGGACAAACACACTTCCAATCCTAATTGCTTGAATCCAGAAATGAATCTAATAGTTCTGGAAAAAAGCCAGCATAATTGCGTTTTTCAAAGAACTGGAAAAAAATGTAGAAATCTCTATGAAAGAACGGCAAAATAAAATCCTCTGAAGGTTCACTAAAATCTTTAATGTTCAATTCAAAAAAATAAGAAATATCCAAATCAGTAATTTTGTGTAAGCCATTGTGTATTTTTAATCCATATGCTATTTCTGACAATGCTCAGATCAGCTGCTTTCACAAAAATAATGCACTGAAACAGTATGGCTATCACTACCTAACATTTGGAGCCTTAGGCATCCTTGAAAGTCAGAGTTAGTTAGTTGTATTCCATTACAACATTCTGTTTTTAATTCTCATCTTTAAACAGACAGACACTCCTTGCAGCCTCATTAACCCCCTGCATGTAATGTGGAGCTTCACAGCAGGCTGCAAGAGCTTTATTCCATGTTCTGATCTACTCCATAAAGGCTCACAATATAAAAAAGACTACACTTGAAGTTTCATGCAACTGCATGGTCTTTTGTCAGCAACATAATGCTAAATAATTTCCTGGTGCACAAGGTCAAAAATTACTATCAATATCATTTTCTTGCTCTGTTGAGATCATGTCTCATTCCAGCTGGAAAAAGCATGTTGTTCTCACAGCATCCGGTTGCTTTGAACAATGCAAAGCAGGATAATTGGCCACTGCAAAATTTTTAACAGCTTTTAGAGTTGCAAACACTATCAGAATCATGGAGATTTATATATTCTTTTGGTGAAACAAAATCTGTTTGATCTTTCCCAGCTGCATTGTCACATGAATTTCCCATACTTAGTTGCAGGAGCATATTCATTTCTGTTCAAAATTCAGCGGATGTTTTTATTTTCCTCTTTTCTTTTTACATTAGCACGTATAAGTGAATCTGTAAAGTTAAAAGAGTTTGGTTTGGTTTTGTTCTTCACATGGAGGTCTTTATCTTACCTGCTGGAAGCAGCTGCGCACACTGGGCTCAATGTTGCTGCCACCGAAGGCTGCCACTTCCCCAAGCTGTCGTGGGATCTGGATGGCATCGTGAAGCAGAAGGCCCAGTTGCCTCTGGTCACACATTTCTGTAGGGCCTGCCACCTCCTTGAAGAGGTCTGCAACATCAACAAAAGACACCATCTTGTTCCATTTCCATGCACACCTCCTTTCATTCAGTAATGCTGCAGGTCAAGCTTTTAATTTCTGTATTATTGTCATGGTTACCAAATGGCCACTGTCCCAAAATCTTCATCTAATCTTGATTCATAACCATTCAAATGAGAAAAGTAAGACCATATAAATGAAGTTATATGGCTTCTTATGGCACATAGTGGACAGGAAGGTGATTTGAGGAAGCGCAGCTTCACCAGCAAAAATTCCTGCCTGACATACCTAATGACTTTCCATGATAGAGTGACTACATTAGTGGACAGGGGCATGACAATTGATGTCACCTCTCTGGATTTCTGTAAGGCTTTTGACACAGTCGCTCACAACATCCTTGTCTCTAAACTAAAGAGAGATTGATTCCATGAGTGGACTGTTAGATGGATAAGGAATTGGTTGGATGTGGCCAACTACACGGTAGTGGTCAACAGCTCAGAGTCCCAGTGGACAACAATGACGAGTGATGTCCCTCAAGGGCCCATACTGGGTCCAGTGTTATTTAGTATTTTCATTAACAAAACAGATGAAGGGACTGAGTGCACCCTCAGTAGGTCTGCAAGTGACACTAAGCTGAGTGGTGTGCCTGACACACCTGGAGGATGGGATGCCATCCACACCTGGACAACCTGGGAACCTCATGGCGTTCAACAAGGCCAAGCGCAAGGTGCTGCACCTGGGTCAGGGCTACCTGCAGTATCAGCTCAGGCTGGGAGATGAAGGGACTGAGGGCAGCCCTGTGGAGAAGGACTTTGGGGTGCTGGAAGATAAAAAGCTGGACAGCGTAGAAAGTCAACCTGAGCTGCATCAGAAGCTGTACGGCCAGCAGACTGAGGGGGGTGATTCTGCACACTCTGCTCTTGTGAGACCGCATCTGGAGTACTCAGTCCAGCTTTGGGGTCCCCAGCACAGGAAAGACTGTTGGAGCAGATCCAGAAAAAGGCTACAAAACTCATAATAGTTGAGATGTTCCATTACTCTGAAGAAAGGCTGAGAGAGTTGCAGTTGTTCAGCCTGAAGACTCCAGGGAGACCTTACTGTGGATTTTTGCTACTCAAAGGGGCCTTGTAAGAAAGCTGGGAGCACAGGTTTTAGCAGGGCCTGTTGCAATAGGACAAGTAGGAATGGTTTTAAAACTAAAAGGTAGATTTAGACTAGTTATTAAGTATCAAATTTTTTACCATGAGAGTAGCAAAACACTAGAACAAGCTGCCCAGAGAGGTGGCAGATGTTCTGTCCCTGGAAACATTCAAAGCCAGATTGGACAGGGCTCTGAGCAATCTGATCTGAAGATGACCCTGCTCATTCCAAGGCAGTTGGTCTATATGACTTTTTAAAGTCCTTTCCAAACCAAATGATTCTATGATTCCATGAAGAATGAGATAATATTTCAGATATCCATATTGTGTGCTAAAAAAATATGTCATGCTTCAGTTGGTTGGAACAGAAGCACAATTACTCTGAACTTAACGGGAAGTTACCACAAGTCAGAACTGGCCATGTCAAACAGCTTAAAGCAAGAACAGCAGCCAGAAAGACAACTTGGGCTAAACAATAATCACATTTTCTTCCTGGATAACCATGTCTGCTTCCATGTATTTTTCCTTCACTGATTCCATTTTCGTAAGGCAGATGTCAAGCCTTGCAGTATAAATGGATGAACCAGAATGACTGCAACAAAGGAAAAAATTGATGCTGAAAGGGATCAAGAAAATATTTCCTGATACAGGCATTGGGAAGGAAGATAGTGCTTGTATCTACACTCACAATAAAACACTGAGTTAATAGGCCTGTCAGCACTACAGTTATTATTTCTCATGTGCTTTCTTAACATGTTTCCTTGATTGGACAATTTTAATTGCTAAAATGCTCAGCTAAAAATGTTAATGTTCTTGCCAACAATTTTGATTTATGAACTCTGTAGCTGTGTACATTAGCACTCAGTCAAGAGATTAATCTTTTCTGAAAACATCTTAAATGCTGAGTTTATCTAAGAAATATTTTTTGATTCTGTGATTTGTATAAATTACAGAAGAAATTGAATTAAATTATTATGTTCATTCCAGCTGGTTTTTACAATTTCCTTTTGCACTCAATGGTTGGCTTGGATTAAAACCCCAAGTAATCTTAAAAGAAAAAGAATCAATTTATATTATGCCCTTACTTTTTCATGTTTCCCATCAGAACAACCACTAATAAATTAGAAATAAATGACATTTCAAAATTCAGTCTGGCTGCGTTTCTGATCAAGAAAAAGACAACCTTTGTTCAGAAACACTCATGAGTAACTCTTATTACATGGTGTAAATTGTTTTGCCCTTCATTTGGAGCAATTGGCAAACTTTTCCAGTGTGCTTCAGAAAGCCTGGGCACAGCTTTTTCTTCTCAAAGGAGGTAGAAGCAGAAGAAAGGATCTTCACAAAAAAAAAAATCCAGATGACTGAACTAGTTTTTAGATTTTATTGTATTTTTCTCACCCTTTCTTGCCTAGTCAAAAAGCAGCTACAGCATCTTGTCCATTCAGTGTTGTTAAAAAAACAAACAAACAACAACAACAAAAAAACCAAACACAGACAGAATTAGGGGAATTAGAACTGCACAGCTGCAGGCTCCTCTTGACAATCCCAGATGCTGGCTATCTTCTTCAACTGAGGATGGGATGGTTTTTCAATTTCTAAGAGTCAGTTTAAAAAACCTGATAGTACATTAAAAAAAAAAAAAAAAGAAAAAAATGGTCTTTTTTTTTTGTTTTGTTTGGATCAGTCTGCAGTGGAAAGAGGCCATCAAAGAAGGACAATTCATTAGCTGCTGGAGCTGGGAAACAGTAATTTCCTAAGCCCTAAAACTTCAGTTGACTGTGGGGCTGGTAAGTAGAGGAAAACAGTGCGACAGGAGAGGGAAAAGTGATTAGCTATGAGGAAAACAGCAAATACCTTTGAAGAGCTCAGTCTCCTCCAAATCATTTGTTTCTTAACACTGGCAGTTGTGCTAGTGAAGACCAAAGACTGTCCAGGTGCAGGGAGTTAATGGATTGTACCATCTTTTCCCAAACCCCTCAATGCTTTCAATGTGGCACACAGGAGGAGAAGCTCCAAAACTGAAGGCATGGAAAGTGAGAAGGCTCTTGTTATCTGGCCTACCTACTCGAAATAACCCATGAGCTATTCCCTGGCAAAGGAGGCATGGCAAGAACATCCCTCAAGTGGGAGATGGAGGAGAGCCTGTTTTAGCTCTGATATGGAACACCCAGGAACCCTACTCACCACCAATGGGAAAGAGACTCCATACATCATCCACCAGCAATCTCAAAAGCCACAACCTCTTCTAAATGAAATTTGTTAACATGCACATACACACTAAAGGAGTTTCAACAAAAAATACATTGATATAAAGGTTGAACTATATAAGGGACTCTACCAAAGTACAAGAATGACTGAGGAAGCAGACAAAATATTATTCATATCTGAGTTGTATGAAAAAAAGAGAAACCGGGAAAAGATATATCAGTTAAATAAATTCAGCCTCACACTAGTATTTTGAGGATTACAGCCAGTGGGACTCTGTAACTTAGCTGGACAACCTGGAAAAAGAAGTACTTAATGGTTGATAAAGAAAGGGTAATTGAAAATATTGAAAAGTTTAATGAATTCTTAACAAAAGGACAATAAGATAGCAGAAGATGTCTACAACCCACATTTATGTTGCATTGTCAAAAATAGAACACACATCTTCATTTCTTCATTTTTTTAGTTAGTTCCAAATGGTTTGAAAATTTACAATGTAAACATAACAGTAAAAAAACCCCACCACATTCCAAGGATGTGGTACATCACTTGAAAACTGAACTGCTTAGAAGATGAGATTTATTAAGTAGCCCTTCCTTTTCATGTCAAATCATAAAGATTTTGCAGATTAAATGATACGATCCAAAAGCTACACACTGTAAAAAACTCCATATGGGGTTTTTTTTCTGTTCTGCTGCTTTGGGTGTTAGAAACAAGTGTAATGTGAAATATATACAAATGTATTCTTATATAGCTCACAAGTGACCCTCCTTGTCAGAAGAGAAAGCAGAGAATAACATGGTTATGGCCAGACCAGGACATGAGCCTCAGCAATAGAAAAGAAGCCTGAGACTGCTCACCCCAAAGCATAGATGTAAGCAACCCACAATTACTGAATTACTTTTGCAGGCCCATTTTTATTCTCAGGAGCATTTGGGCATGTGCTTGAAGTTAAGCATGTCTTAAACATTTTCAAGAACAGGCATTCTTTAACTGAGGCTTCAATGTTTCCTCTAAAGCAATTCAGACTTTTAATTAAGGATCCATTCTCATGTCAACCCTGAAGACTAGACTCTTAAAAACAAGCTTAATTTTTTTTTTCTTTTTAAATCACAAAAATTTCTCCGTCAAAACATTTTTTAAAAATGTGTCATGTGAAAAGATCCTACCTACACTGGAAATGAACATACAGTCTCTAGGAAGGCTGAACAGTTGAACAGCAAACATTCCAGTCACGAGTTTTACAAAAGAATTAAGGGTTCATCCAAAAGTTTTTAAAACAAGAAAACCTGCTTCTTTTAATACCAACTACTCTAAGAAGAGTTTGCCTCTCCAAGTCTAGCACATTTTTGGCACAGTCTGTGCTCTGCTGAGGGCTCTAACCACAACCATCCGATGGCTGTCACTCTCAGAAGAGCCAGTGATTGACAACACCTCAGAAACCCTTAGAAGAAACAGCCAAAAGAAGAAGGAAATGCCAGGATTTGGTCCAAGAAAGGGAAAAATCAAAAGGCAGGCATTTAGTAATAAGCACACATGTTTGGAGGTCCTGGGTTTTTTTTTTTTTTCCAAGAGACTGACTTTCTTGAAAATACTCAGGAATTCCATTACAATTTTCACTCAAGGACTGAAAACACAGTAGATGTGACAAAATTTCTCACAAGAGATGATTAGTAGGATATGACAAAAAAGAACCAAAAGAGCTTACATTAAAAAAGTGTGTGACAGCTCGTGCCAGAGGACCCCAAAACACTGACTTCAAAGCCACTACAAAGCAAGAACAGTACCTGACACACTTTGTTAGCAAAATTTCTTTTGGACTGAAGAGTGCTTCTGTGACAATTTTAAGGTTCATAAGGACAATAAAGCTAACAAAGATATAAAAGCCTGGCCCATTGATCAGAGCAGGAGTTACAACAAAAAGGATGCATTATCTGACTATCAATTCTCTGCTTCAAGAATGCGAGCAACTACTTTAATTTCAGATGTCTTTCAGGTTGAAGTTACCATCACTAGGTACAAAAAAATCTTCTGAGACTTATTCCCTACTAATTTTTTTAGGACTTCTCACAGCATCCTTTGAAGTCCATTTTGTTGACATAAATTATATAAAATCTGTAGCCACCACCAGCTGCCATTTTAATATTACTACTAAAAACAAAGCAAAAGCATAAATATGAAGCTGGCCAGGTAATTTCCTTATTCTGCTTCAGTTGTGTATTTCGCAACTGTATACTAATGTATTACCAATAGCAATTTAATGGGAGTTCTCAGGTTTTAGTTTCTTTAAAACCATCTTTTCCTAGGGTTATCAGTTTATCATCCACAGCCTAACTCCTACACTTTATGAAAGTTTTTTATTTCACACAGAACAGCAGATTACCTTCTGAATTGTCATTATGGAACAAAGGTATGTCCATCAAGCTCTTTTTTAGTTATAGAATACTTCACATATATGTCAAATGAGAGAAGGAAACTAAACACCCCAAAGTCTCAGTATGCTATTCAGATATCAAAATATGTCCCAATGTATAAAACACCTCTACTTTTGTTCAATGTTAATAACTAAGTTTACAAGACTGCTTATAAATGTTCTTAAGGAAAGCAGAATTTTTTTTGCAGAGCTCCAAAGGTACATGGAGTGAATTTAGTCTCTCTGTAATTTTTTTCATGGGTTTTCAAAATGAGTCAAGGAACTACTGTAAAGAACAGCAAATTTAATTTTATGTGCATAATATGTAAATGCCCATCATCTAGAATGCTCTAATATAGTGTGTCATCTTCTTTTCTGTATTTGTCAGGGCTTTTTTTCCACAAAGTTACTCAATTCTCTTCTGGTCCTTCATTTATTTTTATGACATATTTTTATATTACTCAGTATTTCTCAAGCTTATGAGATTACTAAAATCAATGCATTTTAAACTTTCATTGTGCAATTCTGTCAGAAAGCACATATACTGGAAAACTGTTTTTAGAGTTCAGACAGTCTTTCTCGTAGACCACTAAATACAGTTGCATGATTTTGATGTATTTCCTTGCTTTATCAGCCATATCAATCTGATGCAATCAGCACTAACTTGCTTTTTCCCTAAACAAAAAATATACACATACAAGAGAGAACAGAATCAAATCTAATACTTCTATATCTTTCACAAAGCTATATTCTGCTTTTCTTTTGGGGACTGAAGCACTGTGACTTCTGACAATTCAGAATGGACAGCAATAATTTCCAGTCAAGATATAAATCATACTTTAACCATTGTTACTAGTGATAATGAAAATAATTCTCTTTTACTTACTCAAAAGAAAACTACCTTGGCACCAGGCATGAGAAATGTTTTACTGAAAATTTTGCTAGGTGCTTTGTCATTGTACATGACTTAATTATATAAAGTACTTTGTAAAAGAAATTCTTCCTTACATCTGTACTTCTCTTCCAGAAGGCCTTTAGAAAGAGACATCAAGCCAATTTTCAGGGACTGCACTCGAATTTTTCCAGTTCGGCCGCTGAAATGATAAAGACAAGACAATTTAATACAGTTTCATTTTATTTCGTTCCAACTCAAGTCTATTATATAATACAAAGACATTGGAGATCTATATTTCAAATATATTTCAGATCTCAAAACAACATTAACATTAAAGATCACATTAAGAATTCTTCCCTTATAAAAGCTCAGCTTGACTTCCAAGTGGTTTATGTGTCAAAACAGCTTGTATTACCACAAAAACACAGGCATTTAGTTCTGCAAAGTTCTGAAAGTAATTTATTAATGTCATACACACAGAAAAAAATACATGAGCACACAGCAGGAAGGCCTATTACTCAGTGTAAAACACAAGAACTGTAAGATGAAACCAGGTTTTGACATCACAGTAATTAAATATCTTCCTTTTTTTTTTTTTTCTTTGTTTTTGTTTTGTTTTGCTTTATGTTTAAAATGCTCTGACATACACAATTTTAGGGCAAAGAGGCAATGCAATAATTCAAAAATTTGAAGCTGTCATTCTTTTTAAGCAGTGTCACTTCAGGCTCATCTTGTCCAGCATGACAAAAAGTATGTCCAAACCTGAAAAGCAAGCTGAGAACAGAGAAGTAGGTACCAAAGCAAGTAATGTTAAACCTGCAGGGCAAATGTTGTTCAAAAAGATATTAAAACAACAAACCCAGCTTACAGGGAAAAGGAAAATTTTAAAGTTCAGAAGATCAATGCAGAAACATATTCTTAAAAATTCTTTATTTTTTTCAAACATGAAAAAGTATGTTTTTAAATGAGATGTGGAAAAAAAAATCTTTAAAATAGTTAAACTCTATATATTACATACATAAGGTTAGCTGGGTCTTTCACCAACAAGTAAGATAACAGTAAATTAATTATCACTTCAAACCTTACTTTGGTCCTTTCTGCCACACAGAAGTTATATATACACTTTAATTACTTTTGAAGTGGTTATTACATATCTCTTTCTATCCTACCCATTCAGCATAAGGTCTGCTGTCTGATTTACTTCACAAATGTTGTGCAGAATACAAAATTATCAATTACTTCTGAGTTCTTGATAAATTAGCTAAGAAATTTAAAAATATTAGTGCATTTGTCTTCACAACATCATCTAATCTAGTAACACTAGAAAGCAGTATCTTTATTCCATAAGACAGAACAGAGGTACAGAGAAATTATTGCCAAATTAATCAAAAACATCTATTACTTTTACTATCTAGTTGGAAAACCAGGACCCTATTTTCCAGAATGTTATAAAAGTGCCACCTTTTTATATATTCAAGCATAGCTTCAAATTACCTCTTTCAATCACAGACACTACATCATTCTGGCAAACCTTGCCATCTAAATGGCTCATTTTACACCCTGATAAAGTTATTTCCCTATTCCTTCCCGTGTGTAGTTGTTTGTGCTTTAAATTTATATTCATCAGAAAAAAAAAAGTGAACATTCATGTGGGTTTGATTTAACTCGGGACTGACCAGATAATTTGCATATTAACGTCAGAAAGTGAGACTGCAGCTAAAAGATAAGGGCACAAATCTCAAGGCTTCAAGCTTCTCCTGATTCCAGGAGATTTCTGTAGGATTTTTGAAAAACTTCCTTCACACAAAGAGCATTTTCTCAATAAATTACATACATAATTACAAAGCCCGGAATATTACATTTTTTGAAAGAGTAATGCATTCACCCCAAGTCTCTTTCTTGGAAACAGATAATTATTAGGACTGTAATGTCATATATACAATAAAAAAAACCCAACACGCCAAAACCAAATGCCACACACACTCCCTCTCTCCCCCTAAATCCATAGACATTGTGGTCCTGACATTTCCAAGCCAATGGTTTAAGTTTTCTCATCTTAGTGAGCTACAAAACCACTGAGAGTAGGAGGGGCGTCCAAAAACCAATGTTCCTGCTCAGTCAGGTAGAGCAGGTTTTCCTGGATCATTTCCCATCATTTCAGTATCTTCAAAGATGGAGAGGGAAGAGCTTCTCTGAGTAACCTGTGGCGCTGCTTAATCACTCTTACATTAAAAACCTCTTTTTTTCATATGTTTAAGCAAAATTTCCTGTGTTCCAAGTTGTGCCTGCTACCTTTTGTCCTGTCACAAGAGACACGACTGAGAAAAGCCTATCTCCATCTTCTCTCTTGCTCCCACTGGGTATTTATGCACATTGATAAGATCCCCTCGAAACTTCTCTTCCCTCAGCCTCTACTGGTTTATCAGTTACTCCAAGTCCTTAATTGTTTTCATGGTCTTCACTCATGCCAGTTCATGGCATGAACTGGACTCATGCCAGTTTGTCCATGTGTCTTTTGTCTTGAGGGAGCCCAGAACTGGACCCAGGACTCCAGATGTGTCTCACCAATGCTGAGCAGAAGTGCAGGATCACCTCTCTCAGCCTGCTGGGAGACTATCAGGCTACTTTGCCACAAGCCTGTCATGCAAAGTGCTTCTGAATGGCAGCACAACCATCTACGTGTACAAAACCTAAGAATCAAGGCCTTATAGTGGGAAGATTCAAGAAACTTTTTAATTTCTGAATTCATAAAAATTTATGGGCCATATATGCCACAAATGTCAACACACTATTCTGACTCATTATAGCAATACAAGCATGTTTGTAACTACAAAATCAATTGATAAGGCCACTTTAAGCAGCTCAGATATTTTTTTGCTCTGATCTGATGAAGGGGAGCCTGAATCTATTCCCTTCTCTAAATAACTTCCTAACACAGAGCTAGGATCCAAAACATCTTGACAGGCAAACACACTCTATACCATAGTTGAAACCGAGGCCTGTGAAACCTGTAAATTATTAATATACTAATCAGGATATAATTTATACTAAATTTTTGAATGTAAGTGCAAAAACTTCTGTTTACCAACAGTGGTATGCAAGCATTCTGTAGCTTATATAAGCATATAGCATATATAAGCATTTTATCTAAGTATGTGAATGCCAAAGGGACAATCAGTGATGGGCACAGCTGCATACAGGAGTTAGCCAGATTTAAAAAAAGTTGTCAGACAGGAAACATGATTAAGTGTAAGAGATTGCAAACAGGAATACACAATAAAGAATCTTGGAAAATGAAATTCTAACATGAAGTCTAGAAGAACCCTATGTCCCTGGGAGAAGAGGCACAATAGCATAAAAACACCAGGTACTAGCAAGGAAACCTAGAGAATGAAGATGAGTCCAGAGCCATTCAGCCTTCTGTCAAAGAGCTCCAAAGCCTAGACAACACTGGCACTGCAGCTGAGGACTACCAGGGACTGCAGCTATCAGTTGTCTGCATAGCCCAGCAACATGAGGCAGGCTCGTAGATCAGTGAAGGTCAGCACAGACACCTCCCCGTGATCACCTTCAGACAGGTCAGATGAAGGAGCTCATTTTCCTGCCCTGCAGAGGGCCAGAACCTTCCCAGAGCCTTCTTGCTGCTATCAAAGCCTGCTAAGCTGCTCCCACTGAGTGCTCTATGAATCCAAACAACCATCATAAACACAGGGGATGCAAGTGGAGTGCATGCAGAAAATTTCCATCAGCTACTGTCAAAACCAGGGCATAAAGTTAAGGCTCACTAAGCAGGTATCTCATCCTCATTCCTCAGAAGTTCAGATCTTACTGAAATGAACACGTTGGTAAGGCCTGGGATATTAATTCAGGCTGGTGTTAGAATCTGCCAGGTGTATGAGTGCAATGAAAATAAAGTTGTGATTCTTCAGGGGAAGATTGGGCTGCAGAGAATGATCATGAAAGACAGCTCTGATCATATGGAAAATTCCACCATAGATACCACAGGTACACTTCTCAGACTAATGTACCAAAGAAATTAAATTTAAAATAAGTTATTATCAAAAGTATCCTAGCATTAAAAAAAACTCCTAACAAAATTTAAAAGTTAAAATACAGGAAGTCAGATAAACATTGCAAAATATTTAAACATTGCACATTAAAGTTTCGTTATTGGTAATTCTAGTTGAAATGAGTCATCGCCCTGAATCAGTACATATAGAAGCAACTCTTTTCAAAAGGTGCTAAACTATTCCATTAGTACTGAAATCTATCAGTCCTTTTGATATAAAAGATGTCTGGAGATTTCAGCAAATTTGACAATATACAGTTGAAAAGAAAAACCACCAGCTATTGCTTTTGGATGCTTTAAACACAAACCCAGCCAAAGTATTTTACAGAGCAAAATTCCCTTCACAGTTCTCATTGTAAATTCCAATATATTTATCTCTAATTTCATAAAAAAATAAAAATCTTTGGACTAGCCAAAACAAAGAACTTAAAAATTTGGAAAATGTTTATAAAGGCAGATGTTGATGTCTGGAACAACCTTTGAGTCCTTGATGTAGTAAAAGTCACTGAGTAATTTTACTGTTTCTTTCCTCTGCTCAGAATGAATCATTCCTAATGTGTCAGAAAATACCAGAACATAACAGACCTTTTAAAAATAAATTGGTTCTTTTTAAGGCCCAAAGACATCTGCAGGTTAAGTCTGGAGAACTATTCAGTTTGTCATTAATCTTTGAATCTGTAATTAAATTTCAGGTTAGCAGCATGTGACTAACAGATGCTTTTTGTTGGCAGTTTAACAACTTGACACATTTTATATGCATAACACCAATGCACTATATATAATGTAAATGCCAAGACATAAATTAGCTCTTTTGTACAGGCCAGTTTAGAAAACAAAACCAAATATTCCAGCTTAGAATTGCTGTCTGGTCTTCTAGCTTTTCTTTTTCTTCCTGGAGTAAATTTGAAAAGGGAACAAGGAAACACCCTGTAAAATATAATTTTCTCTCAGTAAACCTTCATCCTCAATTTTTCAAAGTTTAAATAAAGACTCAAGTGTTTAAAGGGGCTTGAAGAATTACCTACACTAAGTTTTCAACATAATAGTCAAGGGGAAATGGGAGAAACTGGAAACATTATTGAAAGAAAGGTTTGCTGCTTACCAAGTGCATTTTAAATATGCACAGATTAAACAATTGACTTCTACCTGAAGTCAAGATGTAGATGAAGTTAAGATGCAAAGGTAAGCTAAAGAAAATGAAGTAGGTTTGTGTTCAGTCTGAAAGAAAACAAAACCCAGCAAGGAATTAGAAAAAAATTTCTGACATTACTATGTCTATTATTTTAAACTGGCAATAACATTTAAGTCAAGCAATTCACTTGATCTACTACTTTATTTGCAAGCAATGTGTTTATTTATCCACAATATGGAACTCTCCAAAACCAAAACAAATGCAGGAAGAAATCCAAGTCAATATTTGATGGACCCTCTCATTTTTCAGCAGTAATGGGGAGAAGTCAGACTAACGGAAATGTCACAATATTTAACAGGAATGTTTGAATGCCAGTAGCCAGCAGATAAATGACAAATGGTTCTATGTACTCTGTTCCCTCCTTCCCTCTCCCCTAAAATCAAAATAAAGTAAAATATCCATGAAGTATAGAACTGTTACATAATCCTCTGAGGGAAAAAAACAAAAAGCAAAAAATTGTTAGAATTTGGCACTTAGTTAACATATTGAAGATAATGCATACATCTACAAGTAAAAGCTCCCATTTGCAAAGTCAGGTATAATAATTTTTATTGCTATTCAAGAAATACTTTTGCTCTTTTCAACTTCAAATGGGGAGAAAAAAAAATTTGCAACCACCCTCATGGAGCTTCTGATCTATAATTCTGATCTGTAATTTTGTTTATAGCTCTGAACTAAAGCACATATTCAATCAGACATACTGAAGCAACCACAACCTGGACTGCACTAGTGAGTCTTTAGTTAGCTCTGAAAGAGTCCTGAAATGCCTTTGCTGAAGCCATATAAGGAGACATCTTAGGCCATAGACGAGCTGATGGAAACCAAGCCTTTCCCAAGTTTTTACTACACAAGGGAGATAAGAATAGTAAATATCGCTATGAAAAATAAGCAACAAACTCATGACTCTGTCATAGTTTTACAAAAAAAATATTCTTTAGGCAAACTGAATGCCCTTGGGAAATACAGCCTTGCTGCCAGGACAAGGGCACGTGGACCATGAAACACCAGCCCTTCAGAACTTATCCATGGCAGGAGCTATACGTGCTGGAATGGAGCCACAAAGAGGACACTGCTGACCCTCCAGAATCGGACAGGCTTTAGTGCTGAGATCACAACAACCTCCATTTGATAGAGGACTCAGAGCAGGGAGCTCAGCCAGGATTATGAGTGCCAGTAACTAAGTATAAAATATATGAAAAAACTGCCCATCTATGGCAGAAATAGAATCTGATATGAATGGCCACCAATCTAGTAAACTTGGAATACTCACAGTAGGATCACAGCTAAAGCAGTGTCCTAGCTCTCTACTCAAATATGCATTTTTTAAAATCCTTTCAATGTTTCTTTGGTAGTAGTACAAAAGCACTGTAATCTTAGTCCAATGCTGAGCAAGACACTTATTGCATGCAACTGCACTTCCATTATGAAGCTGAAACCATCAGAAGATAACTTTTTAATAAAGAAATTTTTAAGGCTTTATAATTTAGAATTCCTGGGGGTACACATTGCAACAAACAAACCATTTTTCTTACCTATCATACACGTTGAGTAGCCAGTTAAGACACATGTCTACACAGAGGCTAACATTCACCATATCTTTGTTTTTCTCTTCAAGTCCACTGTAGATGGTAGTGAGACAGCTGATCACATCCTGGACACCAATCAGCTGATCATTTTGACTCAACTTGTGCTGTTTGAAAACTTCACTTGTTGTATTCAGGTCCAACAGGTCCACTAATAATAGATTTAAAAAAATAATAGGATTAAAAAAAATAAAATAAAGTGTGAATAAACATTAACAGTAATTGTTTATGTGCAAATTGTAGCAAACACTGCAAACAACTTGTCCTGCCACAACGTTTCAAAAGGCCTAAAATCTGCAACCAGTGGCTTTTATTTATTAAGGTACAGTGACAAACCATTCTCTGTGACAAGTCAACGGCATTTGGGCACTATTTATTTAAAAAAAACTAGAATACAAATATTATAATGGCACTGCACAGCCCAGAACAACATTAAAATAGCTGCTAAACTAGTCTGTGTAATTAGAGGATCCTAACTTTGGATACACCGACAGAGAATTCATGAGGCTTACAGGATTCTTCATATTTACCATAAAGCAGAATCCTATAAAATTACTTTTGATGAACGTAAAGCAAAGAAAATTATTAGGTAAGAATTCTTTCCTAAAGGCCTGATTAACTGAATAGCAGTTGCTAAATTAGGGCTTAAAAGAAAGCATGGAGATTATTTATTGCAGTTTTCCAGAACACCAAAAGCTATGCTTTCTTAAAAAAATATTTTTATCTCCTTTATTACAGAATTCTTTCTATAAGCAGTTGGTGATGCAATGGATATTTTACAGGGGGAAAAAGGGTTTTGTTCTCAAAACTTTTCAAATGTGATTGTGAAAATCTGGGGGTTGCATGGTGAAAAGGCCATCAATGAGCACTTCTACCTCCTTCTGCAAAAGAAAGTGGAAAAGATGAAACATAAATGGTATACTCCTCAGTGATTTTTTTTTTATGGAAGCAAGGACTTTAAGTTAAAAATATAATTGCAATGTATGCTTGCTACAATATACATAACATGCAGTTGGAGTTTATTAAAAGCTCATACTGAGATGTTTGTGGAGAGTCAGTAACACATTTGCACTATAAATCTCATCTCTCAAATGAAAAAAAAATCCACATGACAATCTCTGACATGTTGTGAACTGCTCTTCACCAATCATCCCAATGAATCATAGAATCAGAAAATTATTTTTGTTGGAAGAGACCTTGAAGATTTTCTAGTTCCAACCTAGAAACTTGCCATGGCAGGCACACCTCCCAATAGACCAAGTCTCATCCAGCCTGACTTTGAACACCACCAGGGATGGAGCATCCACAACTTCTCTGGGCAACCTGTGCCAGTGTCTCACATCCTCACAAGTAAATAATTTCTTCCTAATACTTAATCTAAATGTCTTCTCCTTTAGTTTAGAACTGTTTCTCCATGTCGTATCACAATCTGTCCTTTTAAAAAAGCTACTCTCCCTATTTTTTATAAGCCTCTCTTAGGTACTGAAAGGCTGCTCTGAGGTCTCTCTGGAGCCTTCTCTTCTTCAGGATGAACAACCTCAGCTCTCAGCCTTTCCTCATAGGAGAGGTGCTCCATCCCCATTGCTTGCCTCTTGACCTGCTCCAACAGTTCTACATCTTTCTTGTGCTGAGCACCCCAGATCTGGAAGCATTATTCCAGGTGGGGTCTCACAAGAGCAGAGAGGGAGAACAAGAATGTTAAATAAGGAGCCCAGATTTGCAGCCTGTGCAAACAGGATAATTCTATCTGGGCTGGAAAGCAAGGTCAACAGAAAAAGAACCAAGAGCAAGACAACATTAACCATATGAGTAACTCTGTCAAGAACTCAGTGATCATCTACCAAAATCTTACATTCCCAACCCCTTTTCCCCTATGTACCCTTCCTCACATCTTTGTGAAGTGAGGAACAGTACCTCGCAGCCCTTGCCTTTCCTCTCCTGCACTAAAATTGGTACATTCTGTTCTCGTCTCACAGTATCAGATTTGCAGGGGTTTACATTTGTTTGTTTTTCATTTTCTTTTTTGTTTGTTGGGAGATATCTTAAGTCCTTCTCCAGGGCTTGCAAACAAATGCCAGCCATGCATTTATCAAAGAGGCAGACTGGTAATTGCAGCAAAACACCTTGCCACTAGTTTGACCTGAGGTAGCTGAAGTGTTTGGCAATACACTCACTGCAGCATAATCTTCTACAATAGTTATAAAGGATGTGATACACTGCAAAAGGCTCACAGGCATATGTAAAAACAACATGAGCCCACAAACAGTTCACAGTGTAACCCTGACTACTTTTTGAGATATGGAGGGAGTAGAGTGAAGCCAAGTGAGGGTAACCTGCTGTCCCCATGACATACATACTGAATTTAGGAGATGGCCACTTTTCACACTTCCCCTTCATGACTTCAAAAACCTTAATGACAAAGAAAACCCTGTAAAAATTAATGCAACCAGTTTGCTGTTTTTGTTTTGGTATTAGCTTTTAATTTATGTTTGAGTCATAGGAGTTTTTTGTTTGTTTGTAGTTTTTATGTTTTCTGGTTATTTTGCAGCCTGTTTCTGGTTGCACAAAGAACCCCTTTTTAAAGCTTGTGAAATTTCAGAAAGCTTTGGAATGCCAGGAAGTTGTAGCCTTTGGCTTAACATTAGTATCCTTGCACTGAAAAGAAGTAATTCAACAGACACTAAGCCTGCTAACTTCCCATCTTGATCTGCTGGCATTAAGATCTCTCATTCACATTTCTGCCTGAGCATTCCAGAAGGACCTGGGAGAGGTACTTCCAATATTTTTGTACTAAAAAATACAGCAAGCCTGATGCTACACTAATGCAAATTAAGCTAAACTTACGCTTTTGGATGGCACTATCCATGGAGAACAACCAGAGGAAATTACTTTCATTCCTGCTTACTTCAGCACTTACCTGACTGAATAAAATTTGGGACAGGCAGTTATACTGTCATGCCATTTCTGGCATGATGCCTAGACAGGTTTCAGTGCATTTTTGCATTACCATTCTGCATCTACTTGAACACGCTGAATGACCAATCCTGCTTTTAACCAACCAATGGGCACAAGGCCCATTTCTTCCCTTTCTGCAGCAAGATTTTCCCAAAGAAAAAGAGAAATAATATCATTCAGCACTGTTAAAGCAGGTGTGAATGACTGACTCAGGAACAGCTACATTCAGCTGCTAATGGCAAATTTGAGGCTGCTGTAACCCCATGGAAAATAGCCAGGCATTACTGTGGAGTTTTTTAATAAAAAGACCTTGCAAATTATAGCAGTTCCTGCAAAGAGACTGCACTCTTCTGTCAAAGAGGGTAGTGCTCACAGCTCTCTTAGTCCCTGATGTCTAAATGTTCAAATTTTTCCCCTTGTGTGGTTGATATTCCTATTAACATTCTTAAATTTTAAATCACCTAGAGGAACTCAGCAACAGAATTCTGAATATATATTCTGATTTTGTTCCCTTTTTGCCTTTCAGTACTATACTTCAGTATGTGGGGCATTATAATTTCTTGAAAATGGGCTAAGGAATGCTGCACAAGAATAAAATATTATCAGGACCTGGTGCTACACAGCTGCCCAGTACATCTGCAACAAAGGGTACTCTCTCTGGCCCCATTCTTCTGCTACAGTGGGAAAGCACTCTCCCTACATCTGCCCCACGTAATCTGAGACAGAGAGGCTAAGAATTCATTATTTCTAGCTTTTAACCTTTCTTATATTCCTGCAAAATAGGTATACATATATATGAAAATGTATGTCTCTGCAGGAATCTACTGTCAAAAAACAACAACAAAAAGAAACACAACTCTATCTTTTTAAAGGAGAATGAGGAAAATGGGAGTAGCTTCCCTACAGCTGAGGTTTTTTGACACTTACCAAGAAGAGATATGGCATCAGCAAAGTTCTCAAATGAACATTCTAAAGTGCAATTGGTTCTGAATCTGCTTGTAAAGCACTTACACTGCAAAGTCAAAATCTATCAAGTGCAAGCAGAACTGTGCATCCAGCTCCAGCTGTGCTCTTGGGAGTTCCCACCAAAATGCCTTTGACATTATACACACACCATGTCTGTGACAGCAATTTGTCACACTTTACAGTGATCTCCATTTTTGGTGATTTGTTTTGATGCTTTCTTTGCCTTAGCACATAAGCCTTTCTGAAGAATTCTGCATCCAAACACCTTTAAAATGCACCTGCAATTAAAATTACAGGAAATACAATGGAAGACTAAAATAACTCAGACCCAAAAATGAATGACAGTGGTACAGAAGATTACTCTTTCCCCACCTAAAAATAAAACCAATTTTTTATTAAGTACACATGTATAACAAAGATTTTTTGGCTGTTTTCTCTTCCCATGAAGCACAGAGATTGAGTAAACAAACAGCTTCATAGATAATAAGGCAGATTGGACCTGTAAGGATGAGAGTTTTACTCCTAGCTCTTTCAAAGTGGAGCATTCTCTTTACTTCTTACTATTTCCTTCTGTCCTCCTTTCCAACCCCCTCCCCTGAAACTGGAGACAATAGGAGGGCACTTCTGAAATCTATGAATGAGGAGAACTAATCCTGGCATTTATTACAGAAATTGATAGATTCTGCAGTAAAAGCAAGAGCAGACAGTATGTCCCTCTTCAAAGCTTATTAGAACTAATAAAAATGAAGCTTGAGCTATACAGGTAACTAGAAAAGCTGTATGTCTGTCAGAAATAGACAGCATGATTAGCATCTGTCCTATCCAGTCTATTTTTTCCCCACTCTTCCCTGAGGAGCAGCTCACACAAGGAGTTTATTCTGCTTTCTGATCTCTTGCTTTTTGTTTTTAGGTACATCTTGATGAATACTATATACCCTGCCTACTGATAAGCAAAAAGCTCAATGTTCTTTAGTCTTGCTGGGAGATGAAGCTGTAGTCCTTGGTGGAACCACATCTAATGAAGAACTGGTGATAGGTACTGATAAGAGCCTGTGCTCTGCACAGATACAGTCCAGCTTTCTGGAGCAGCTAGCTACCATCTCAGGCACAGCTTCATTCAGTATGATGTATATCTGAAGGCCAACTAAGATCAGACTTTGTCTTCTAGGCTGGAGGGTGGGAAGAGATACCTCTTTGTGCAACTCCTTTCCTGCTTGCACCCCTAGGAGGACTTTGCACTTCTTGTATTCCTATTCAGCCTGCAGTATTGTGCACCCTTCAGGGCTGAGAAGTCTTTCCATGCCAAAGACTCCTAATTTGTAAGAGGAAAATTTGGTAATAGCATACATCTTTCTACCATCTGTTGCCAAGACGTTTCAAAATGCCTAAAATCTGCAACCCTTACTCTCCTTCACATCCCACATCTCGTTCCAAAATTGTCTAGTTTCCTTTTGCTTTTTCTGTTAGATGCGTGTTCTTATTTCCACCTTGTTTTTTTCTGTTATATGTGTGTCTTTATGTATTTCATTTTCTGTGGTTTTTAAAATTCAGTTTGCTTTGCACATGAGACTCAACAAGAGCACAGATCCCCAATGTGGTACTTGCTATGTGACTTCGAGAAGTCCCAAGACTAGAGGCCAGGACAAGATCTCCTGATATATCACTTCTGAGACTGCTAAACTTTGAATGTGCATCATGTAACTTGCTGCTGAATTAAATAGTTGTGATATAATAGGAAATACTTTTTAACTCCTTAGCAATATAAATAAATAAATGTATAAGTAAATAAATTCACCTATAAAACAGAAAATTTAAGATAAGAATGATTCTTAGTGAGTTTATCATTTTAACTTACCTGCTGCACCTCTCTTCTATTAATTTTATTTATTTGCGATAATGACCACCTACTGTTGGCAGTTCTTGTCATTTTGCTGGTTGACAGTGTGTCAAGGATGACTTCTCCACTGCAAATGTTGTTAGATTGAAGCTGACCCTCCCTTCCCCAAGTACTGTAGGGAAACAATTTCCCTCAAAAGCCCAACTTACAGCACAGTGCTTTCTGCAGCCTGCGGATTTTGATGGCCGTGCGGTAGGCGGAGAAGCGCACATTGTTCAAGTCAGCTGAAAGAGCAGAACAGAAACATGAGAGCCCCAAAAGTACA
This sequence comes from Lonchura striata, assembly GCF_050655825.1. Taxonomy (NCBI): domain Eukaryota; kingdom Metazoa; phylum Chordata; class Aves; order Passeriformes; family Estrildidae; genus Lonchura; species Lonchura striata. The sequence continues at coordinate 64,625,956 of NC_140705.1, read as the reverse complement.
GCCCATAACTTTTCTTTGCATATAAATCTTCATATTTTGGAAGAGTCTGATATCCCTTCTCTTTGTAATTAATGAATAGGATCTATCAGAACAAATTAAAAAACCTGACAATTTGGGACCTCAGCTCAATTCACCTTCAGGGAAAGCCTCCTGATTGACAGACCAGGACCTTGAAGAAAGTGGCCCTCCAGAAATGCTTACACTATCTTGGTACATGTAATACATACATATACAAGAGAGTTTCACATAAGTATTTTGCACTGGTACATAGTTCCCAGACTCAAATACTCTCAGTTTCTCAAATAATTTACAACACCATCAGATAATATACAGGAAACAGAGGGCAGCAAGCATCACAGTAACAGAAAAAATGGCTTAAGCTTTAATTTATATGCCATGATTTTGCAAACTGTGCTTTAAAAGGGACAGTCAGCTTAGCTGTAAGCTCTGTTTTAGAAATTGATTGGTATGGTAACATTTTTTCCTCACTCAACAGTATTTTTACCCTTCCTCTACTTAGAATGGGAGATTTCACAGTAAATGTTGATGCTATCAAGGCATGTTGAACTGGCTGTACCATAATACAGTTTAGCTTTTACTGAAAAGGTAGCTGCTCTATTTTATTACCAAAATTAGTTCCTTGCAGACCAGCACCCTGGTTTAAACATGCAGAGAGCCTGTATAATTGGAAAATTCATTGTGAAGTTAAAAGAAAAAAAAACAAGGTACTGCATTAAAGCATACAGTCAGAGTACATGGTTCAGAATTAATAGTGCCAAAAGACAATACATAATGTGACCAAGGCAGCAGGTTTTGGACAAAGTGTGTCTCATCACAAATTGAGAAATGCTGTTACACTCAGGTCATGAGAACTCAAACATGGTCAGTATCCAAATGCAGCTTTTACTCATGGAATATAAATCACAATGGTTTAATAAATGCACTCACCTAAGGACTGGAAGAGATCAGTCATTTTAGGATGATCCCAACAAGTCGTCTGTGTCTCATGACTGCACAGAAACAAAGTAATTAAAGTTTCAGAAAACACACATATGCATTTCCAAAGAATAAAATCTTAAAGATATTCTGATTTTCTACATTTAAGTGGTAAGAAATCCCTCAGCTCTAATTAAAATGCATGATCTGTACTACCCAGTTCCTTAATTTTATAATCACAAACTTAGTCAGATGATAGCCCACCTATATGTAACAATATTTACTTTTGATTCTAACTGTGATGGTAAGAGCTGGACTCTGACCCTGCAGCTAAGAGATACACTAATAAGGTAAAAGTACATTTCCTGTGCTGTAAATCTATAAATATATTTGTAAAAATAATTTTAAAATAAAAATATTGAGATTTTATTTCAATCTTCATTGCATATCTGAGCACATGTATCAGAATACAGACAATGAGGTTAAGCTTTACCCATAACATTTATTTAACATGTAACATGATCATTTAGGTTGGAAAGGACCTTTAAGATGGAGTCCAGTGGGAAACCGGATCACCATCCACACAAACAATCAATAAATATCTTGATTTAGGAGACATGCCCTACATTACTGTTCACAGAATAGAGGTTCAATAGGCAGCATCCCTTAACCTACTGATTAGTGTTGCTGTTTCAGTTTATCAGAGTTTCAAGTAGGCAGCCATAAGGGTCAAAATGTGTATTATGTCAGGTCCACTGAAATCTCCAATTCCCTTCTACAAGCCACACTTTACTTGTATTTATCAATATTAACTGCCGGAATGATTGCACATTCTTGTTTTACAAAGGATTTACATTTGAATTAGATTTGCAAGGTAACTAATCAGAGAGGTCATATTAAAAGGATCATAGGATTCCCTTTAAAAGTTAATGAAAATGAAATTATGCTGTCTTAGTAATTTAAAGTAATGTTCAGAGAACACTAAATATTTCACCTTTGTTTCTATTTAAAATTTGTTAATATACCCATTTTTTTCCTGCATAGAGGGAAACATGATTGTAAATAATGACTTTAAAAAGGCCAGTTTGGTATTAAATGTAGTGAACAGTATCATCATTTGCTACATATAAATGGCTGTACCTCAGTGAGTGCATAGTAATTTATCATCAAGGTTTACTTTTTAATTGAGAAGCCAACCAAGAATGATCCCTTTTATGTTAGGTGGTACAAAAAAATTGTATAGAAAGTCATTGCTCCAAAGAACTGCAGAGACAGGATATGTACCATAAGGGAAGGCAAGCTCCTAACAATTTAAGTGCTGAGGATCCTTTTGTGTATGCATTTGGCTCAAACTTACACCAGTGGAAAGTGCTTGAAATGGGTCTTTGTACATAGGACACAATCCACATTTTACAGTCCATTCCAGCTTTGAGACTAGCCTAGGTATTCAGAGAAAGCTTCTCCCCATCATGCTTCACACTCTGCCATGGATCTCAATTTTTCTATATGGCATAATCACAACTTTGTGAGGGGTTCTTCAAGGACGTTCATAGGCAAAGTGTTTATTTCCTATTAATACAATAAGTTTAAATTCTCTTTTCGCTCTTTGTGATTACTCCCTAGTCACTGACTGAACATGACTACATTTAAACAAGAGATTTATACAATAACCAAGACTTCTACCAGAACATGATTGACTCTAAAATACTATAGCAAACTCTCCTCAATTCAAAAGAAAGCACTTAAATACATCTTTACACCTGAATACATCTTCCTGAATAGAAGATTTTATTTCATTTCATTCTGATATCATTATCACATGAATTCCATTCACGTTTCAAATTTCCAATAAGGTGGTTGAGGCTCTGGTAATGCTAAACTCCAAAGCTCATGCATGCCAGTAAATCAGTGGGTTTGCACTTTTTAGGTAGATAATTCTAAAACAGCACTATGCCTATCTTTGTCCAAAAAAGTAATTTCAAAAACAAGTAGATTGACAATCATTTTCCTATAAAAGGCACACCAATAAAACCAATCATGAAGCCAGCAACAAGAATGTATTTGGATTTCATGCTTTGCCATGGTAAAGGCTGGTGACTGTCCAGCATTCTCACTCTGCTGTCTAAAGACTATAGTATATCAGGAAAAAGCACATATACAGCTTCAGTAAATACTGAAGTAAACAGGAACAGGAAATACAATGTAATAGTTCATACTGCTCAACTTATTTAATACTCTCAAAACTACTCTGGAAACTGCCAAATGTCTCCACTATCATGTTAACAGGATGATATAAATATGTTGCCATTTAGAATTGTTGACTAAATCCACTGCAACTGCACACAGAAATGAATACAATATGTGATCAATTTAATAAAGCTTGATTTAAAGACATGGCTTTAACTCAAATTCCCTTCCAACTCAAAGCCCCTTCCCAAAGTCAAGCCCCAAATCAAAACAAAATCCCCCAAAACAGTTGATTTTACTGTCAACATTCTAAGTTAAAGGATTTCTTAGGATATTCTGAGAAAAATAAAGCCTTAACTAAAACACCTTCGATCTTTTATGTTAAAAGTAAAGGTAGGTGGCAGTACTGTGACAGAAGCTGAAAATACATGTATACACAGACAGATATTTCCTTCTATTTAAAACATTGAAATATCAATGCAAACACTATATGTAAACTACATGCAATTTAGCTGAGTTAAATCCTGTTTACTGCCTTAGAAACTATGATGGCAAAACTAGCCATCATCATAGGGACTTTGCTGAATTGCAGCCATTATTTCCCAGTTCCCTGTTTTCTGGAATTAAACATATGGTTCCATGAGCAAATATGTTTCTGACTAGTGGGGTGCTGTGAGGATATTCCTGAGAGCTGCAGCAGAAATGGAAAGTTTATTTAGCTAGGTCCTTTTCTATTTTTTCTTTACTTTTTTTTTAATTGTTAAAAATATAGAAGAAATATACGTATATGCTTGGATAAATCTTTGCCTTTTTTTTATTCCCCTTCTGGAAATATACTTCATTATGAATTTGCAATACTTAATTAGGATGTGGGTATAGTTAATTGCAATTTAGATTCCAGCTTCTAAGTAATTTATAAACTCATATGCAATGAATAAGAGCTGATTTGACTAATCAAACTTTATCCCTTAAATCAAGTTTCCAAAAATTAAGAGCAAACAGTTTCACTATTGAAATTGTATACTTTAAATGCAGAGTTTCAGTACAGTTTTATCTGAAAGACTAAAATCACTTTAACAGTGAAAACATGCGATAAAAAATGCCTGTTTTCTATTTTGTGTTTACTTAACATGAAGTGGAAAAAGTAAATGAGATATCAAAAAAATTCTGTATCCTGAACTATAATCTCATTTCTCCATTTGATGCAGTGAGCACCTGAACAGCTAAATTTTCTCTTTACAGAAAAATACAGAACATGAAATTCATGCCTAATAAAATAATGAATGTAAAATATTTTTCTGTTTCTATTTTAATTGCAAAAAACATACAATTGTGCCAGACTGCATAAAGACCAATGGGCTTTTAAAAGTTATCACTCAGTTTCTTTCTATGCCACACAGATTTTGTAAGAAAGGAGGCCAAGTGAGCATCATCTGGTACAACTGAAAAAAAGCAAGAGAGGATCCCTTCCAATTCCTTAAAGTCAGTACTACCTGACAGCTGCTAAGTGACTACAGAGGGTGAACATGACTGTGCCAGCCTAATCCCAAAACACCCAGCAAGAAATCATGGGTAACAGCCAAGCAATTCCATACAAGGTTTCCGCAGAGAAGAGGAATGGGCTCAGAGCTAATGAATCACCAGCTCAACAGTCTGTTCAGGTCAAGGGAAGGCAGCAGCTTCACAGTCACAGGCAGTGCTGCTACCACCACCAAGTATATTCCATAGGTAGGAATGGACAGAGACATGGGAAAAAACATGATTGCAAATTTAATAAGAGCTACAAAAAATAATTTCATTCAACTTCCAAAAAGATTCAAACCAAGAACTTAACCAAGAGCAGAGAAACCTGCAGATTCTTCTCTCTCTGTTACAACTACCAGGGCACTTCTGTCCCAGGTCACAGTGATGACTGTGCAAGGAGCACTTTCTCATGTAAGCACCCTGCTAATGTCAAGAACTACTCAGAGTGAGGTGATATTAACTTTGATAGAAGATGAACAACAATTGGGCCCATTATTCTTCTTGCTTGTAGATGGCACCCAAAAAAAGAATTTTTCAAGGAGTCCAGGGTACAAGATTTCCTTCTGTTCAGTGGGTGGCATAAGGAGGGATTTCTGCTATTACAGAAGTGAGCTGCTCTACAGGGCAGTAACACAAGTGGTATGAACATATTACATCTCTCCTTATGCTTTACTTAGGGAAAAATTAAAAACATTTCACTGAGAAGCGATTTTTTTTTTGTTCCTATCAAAACTATGAATTATTCAGAGCAAGAGTCTTCTAAATCTCTTCTGCCAAACTTATGGACCCAATATGAGCCACATAGCAAAACATGCATCCATGAATATATTACCTGACAAAGCAGTGAAATTTAAAAAGTCTAAATGCATTTGTGTAAATGTCACTAACAAAAACCCATGATAACCATAAAATATTCCAAACTACAAACCATCCACATATTAATGAAGTGCTCTAAAACTTACATGACAGACATTTGCCCTTACAATCTGTTTCTTATCCATTATGTTTGCTGGCAGCTTTCTAATTATAATTGGCAAAGATAAACCATTTAAAAAGCACTTCCTGATTGTAAATAAAAAGCTGCGAAACAGTTAGTATGTAATTTAATTTATACTCTAGAAATAAAAGAACAGTCCTGTTGAAATGAATGGATTAAGTTTAACATCTCAGGTCTTTCAAGATGCTCATAGAGTTGTGAAAAAAATCCATTTGTTCTTTTCCAGCTTTTTTGTACAAGAAATAAAACAAGAAACAGGTGGGTATTTTTTATCATTTCTTATAATGGACAAGGCCTCTGTTGATAATCACTGGTGAACACTACAAGAAACAGCATTCTGGCATGATGTTAAGTACCTTTCTGTTCCTGTAGTCATTTACACAAAACATTACCCAAAATCAGAATCTTTACTGATCGCTAATGAATCAACAGCACTCAGAACTCTGACTTTGCTACTCTTGCCAAATTTTAAATGGCATTAACATCCCTACTTTATGTCATGGTGTTTTGGCTAGATCCTGCATAATTTTCTCTCTTTTTTTAAGCCCATTAGAAAATACTGTTTTGTGGTGAAAAGAATTGGCATAATGCATCACAAGGGTATTGCACCTTAGAGGTTGGTAGAATCATGTATATGCAGATATTTTGAAATCACTCCAGAGAAATGTGCTACTGCATTTCTTTAATTGAAAATGAAGACGAGCACAGGAACTGATAAGTGAAGAAACTCTCAAACCTTCAAACTTGTATTACCTCTTTCTGTAAATTAGATTTTGCTTTCCCTTCTAAGGGAAACACCTGATACTTATAAGAATGATATTATGGATATAATTATAATAAGAAAAAATATTTTTTTTCTCTGTTCCCTTACTTCTCCCCCTCTTCCCCATAAAGGCATAAACCAAACATCAGCAAAGACTTTCTGGAGTCTTAAAAGATGGAGAAGCAGAAAACATTTTATTCCTGCCTCCATAAAGCTGAACAAAATACAGGAGGTGATAAAATAGGATTTCTAAGACACTGGTGATGCCAGCCACTTTGCAGGATTACAGAAAAGGCAAGGCAACTATGGCATTTGATATCGATTAATTTAATGGCTGCTACAAGAAATTGCTCTCTCTATCTAATGCCCTGCATGAGATTAAACTCAGTGTGACCTTTTCTATGTTGCCCTTTTGTTTCTTCTGCACAGCACAAATATCTAATAATTTATGGCATTGAAAGGTACATGGCAGAAGAACACTTAAATTATAGTTAAAACAAAAACAGTGAGAAATGCTAAGGTAATTATGCTTTCTGCATATTCATCATGTTTTCCCTCATAGATGTTTAATGATCATAGTGTTTCATTTCTTATTCTGCTTCTCTTTGGAATATTTTTATTGAGATGCTATGTAATACAGGCTTTATTTTTTTTTTAATTTACTGTTACAGAGGCCAAGGATGTCTTATTTGTATGATCCAAATAGTTATAAATTAACAACAACAAATTTTTCCCTATTAAATCTCAAATCTTTACAAACCAACCTATGAAAAATGTATTTAATGGCAAGTTCACCAAACCTTTTGCCCAAACCTCACACTTTTATTACCAAAAGTGCACTGGCAAATACCATGCCTTCTGTGTTGCATTCCCTTTCATATGCTCATTAGTTCAATTTAAAAAGTATGAAAGACTATGCGCATTTTTCCCCAGCAGCCTCAAGATTTTGCAGATTAAGGTTGTCATTGAATTTTACTGTGTCTACAGAAATAAAAAATATTCTGTAATTTGCATTAGTAAAAAAATCAAACAGAAGGCAAAAAGGATTAAATAAAATCACATCAATACAGGTAGCAACATTTCACAAATCTGACTTAGTAAGACGATTCAAGAGAAAAAATGTGACAGGGTAAATCAGGTATCCACTATCGCCCAGGAAACACACACCTTGATAAACCTGGGCCAAATGAAATATAAACCCTTCTTCCAGCTAAGCTGGATAGTTGATCCTTTCCAAAATACCCCAAACCAGACCACCTCTGTCTGAACTAATAGGGCAGAGGAGGTTGTACACTGGCTTTTTGATTGTTCCTGTGCCTCATTACCTCATTAAATACAGCCCCAGAAAGGGGCTATATTTAAGATATGCCAACCATTAGAAAATGGGGTGTGGAGAAATAGACTGACTCCAAAGTCACCACGCCAAAGACCTTCCACTGAGCCACTTCTCTCTACCCATGTAAATGCAATCTACCTCTGGTGTCAGGAACCAAAGTGCTTCTTATCTGAAAATACAGACATCTTGTATCATTTTTACCCTCTCCTTACAGATTAATTGTTATCTAAAGTACTTTCTCCTGACTTCTCAGGTGTAGTTCCCTAATATTTTTGAACTACATTCTGTGTGCAATAAAACTGCAGATTGAAGTTGGTTCTTTTTTCTTATTTTTCCCAAATACTCAACACAGGTACAACTAGATTATAATCTGCAGCTACATGACTTTCTGAATATTTAACATTTCTCATTCAAGGACACAGACAAAAAGCTATCAAAATGAAGTAAAGTTATAAATTCATGGTTGGTCTTATTCAGAATTTAAAAGTGCTCTTATTCAGAATTTAAGTGACCTGATTTCAATTAACATTTATTTCCCTTTCAAAATTAATTTTTAAAACTTCTCATTTTTCAGCCACCAATCACTGGCTCATACTTTTATTATCCTTGTTCTGCTATACCATAAAATGAACAATTGGCATCTTAAATCTTCCCTCTGAACATAGAAGTCTTCTTGTAAATACAGTCAGTTGCTCTCAAGTTATAAAGTTTTTGAGACTTATTGCAACTGTTCCTTCTACTCACGCTGTGCTTTACATCAAAGGCAACTCATTGAAAGACATTAGTATAATTTAAAAAAAAAAAAAAGAAAATTTAATCAGTTTCTCCCTCTTTCCTAGCCTTTCTATATAAAAAAAAAATCATTAAATCTTATTGACTGTTCTCTTGAATTGTCTTATTCAAGTAATCATTCCAAACTAATAAGTTTTTCATGTCAGTATTGTTTTTCTCTCTTCTTTAAACTGTGTCTAAAATTAGGTAACAAAGATTTAAAAGGGTATTTAAACCCAAGAGTACTCTCCAGCCTCATCACAACAAAGCAAATGAAGTTCAGAATCAGCTGTTTTCTTCATCTTCCACAATTCTCTGACTGATCTAGATGCTGCTGAAAACAATGATGTTTATATCAGTAAGAAATAAAAAAATGTAGGAAATTTCCAAGGCAGTCTGCTTTCCAGACTGTGAAGTTACTGAAACCCTCAAGTTTCTTTAAAAAAACAAATCCTACTAGTTACATGTGCCATTGCTCTTTTTCAAGACACAAGAATCAAGACATTGCTTTAGCACCATATATGCAATTGAGAGATTAACTACTGCATCTCAAATAAGACTTTTCCAGTAATCTTCCCCTACTCTCAACAATCTTTCTGAAATCTCTCGCTATGAGCTGCATATTGAGATGCAGTAGTTAATTCTGTTGACTTCATTAAAGCCATCCTGAAAATAAAAGTGTTCTCTGCTACTATAAAGAACTCAACCCTCATAGAACTTCTGCCACCCTACCAAACTTTCTGTGAAAGACCATTAAAAACAATTTCTAAGAGATGCTGGGGCTTCTGAGTCCCAACTGGCTTCATTCTACAATCAAGCTCTAGGGCCACCAACACACTACTATGGGAGCAAGGCCTGTCCCAGGGGATACTGTGCCGCCAATTGGTGTGCCTGAAGGATTGCACCTAGTGCACGTATTGGAAAGGTTTTCTTCTAAACCCACAATGGAAAAAAAAATAAAAAAAAGATTTCTCAAAAACTGAACTTTTGTTGAGGTAGGGTAAGAGAGACCCTCAGAAACTCAGAAGAATGTATTAGATAAGAAAAAAGAGATATACCTGTGAAATATTCAAGTTTAAAATCTTTGCTTTGCTCAGCACAGATCAGAAGGTATATCTTAGTTTGTTCCATCTGTTCCTATCTCTGTTCCACAACTCTGAATGAACTGGTGAGCTCCACAGAACCCTCTGAGGCCGACTCATGCCACCAACTCCAGCTATTGACTCTGATAGGGTAGAACAGGTACACAAATCTTCCAGTGTCCACCAAGGACATACCCACAAGAAAAAATTACAAGTTTAGGGCAGTTTTCCTCTTGCTTTCTATAGTTTGCCACTTCAGCATTTTCCTTGAATTACTGCTGCAGGTGTGATCATTTTAACAGCACCTCTGTCTGAGTCAGAGCAGTGAATGTGCCTCCACATTCAACTTCTGCCCTCTCCGCTTCCATTGGGAAGGAGGCAGGAACCTCTTCTCCAGTGTGTTTCAGTTTTTGCTGCCTCTTGCAAAACTTTTGAGCAGAAGCACAAATGCTTTTGTAGAGAATTCAAGGATGTTCATAGCAGGTTTTTGCTTTTTCTGGTTGCCTACTCAGGCCCTTTAAAGAAATTTATTTTCATATGACAGTTTAAAAACTGTCACATCTCAAGAATGCTAACAGGTTTGATCGACAGATTTATTGCTACCTGCTTTTCAAAGCTCTCAAGTACTTGTAAATTGTTTGAAGCACAAAATGTGGCTCTCGGGGTTACGAGCAATATGCAATAGTACAAAAATCCTCAAGTTCTTTTAAAATAAACTATCTTCAGGGCCAATTCACAGTCATCCTACAGACTTAAAAACCCTACTCTTCTCCCAAACCCAAACTGATAACATTTTAAACATAGATTTCCCTCAGCCTAAAATGAACTACTCTGGGTCTCGCTTATACTCTGTACCTTAAAATTTCATTTACCTTTCTGGCAAAGACCTATCCCCCTCTCAAAGCTGCAGTATTTGACCTTAAAAGTACAGACAAACAAAATAAACACTAGTAGAGTATGAAAAGCAAAATTAGGGATTGCTCTTTGTAGAATACATCAAGATCTCCACACCTCTAACTTAGGTATTCCTAATTACTTTCAAAATAAATATCTTAACCATTCCTCTTGGTAATCAAGGTATTTGTAAAATCTTTTTAAATATTTATATCTGAGTAAAATTTACCTTAATATCAATTACTATAAAAACTACCATAAAGTAAAGATGGCAAAAGAACAGACAAGGCCTGCCTATTTACAAAGCAATTTTGCACAAAATGAGGAATGGGCTCAATAGATATTAGTCACCACTATCCTGCTTTAGGTTATGAACTTTGTGATTTTAAATACATTATTTATTCAGTTTTTTCCCCTCCACAGATTATACTCTGAATGAGACACACACACAAGAACAAGTACAGTTTGAACATTGATAGTGTATTACACTGGAGTGCCTCTGCTGTTTCTTATGTGAGTGAAGTTCTTAATTCAGGTTTGTCAGTGACTTGTTTTTATGTATTTCTAAATTATGCAGCATGCAAATCAATAAACATGACTTTACAGTATAGTCAGCCATAACACTACATGGAGAAACTCTCAATAGCATTTCTGGCAATGACTTAGTACCTATGTTTTTCTGCTAGATTATGGTGATAGGACCCTCTGTTATACTTAAAAAAAATAGAATCAAGGCAAACTTACTTGATATAATAGGGCACTTTGTTATGTGAAACAGATCTCTGCCATGGAAACTGCACTGAGGCTGAGGAAATAAACAGAAGGTTGTTATTAGAAAGCACCTGTCATATTAAAAAATCTATCCTTTATTTGTTTTGCAATTAATATGGTTATAATAAATTAAATGGAAACAATTAATATTTCCCATACAACATTCAGTAATTAGAAAAGCAGCAGAAGAAAATTATGGCAATCTATCAGGATGATTACAGGCATCTATTTGATGCCATGCTGGAAATAAAACAAATGTGATGATTCTACTTCAAAGAAGGATGATAAATTCTGAGCAAGCAAGCTAGGCATTTAGGGAAACTGCAGACACTTGTCTTCCCACCTTATAGGATTATTATCAGTTTATGCCTTTAAAATAAATTATTCCACTAGTATAAATAATGCTCTGCAACAGAAGAAGAAGCAACAGCAACCTTGTTTTTATTAGTTACAACCCTTAGTTCCTATTTGCAACTCAAATTAATATCGATTAACACTGTATGGCCAAGAAAAAAAAAAAAAAAAAAAAATTAAAACCTGTCTTAGCACTCCTTGACAAAGAACTATAATCTTTGCAGAATTTGTGGAAATAAGATATCATCCACAATATCAGGAAGGCTTCTGCACATTGAGTTGAAAAAAGCATGAAGTCATACAGGACACCGCAACTCTGCTGACCTAAACATCCCAAGAGATAAAAGGCCTGTTCAGGCCAACAGGACTTTTGGTGCTCAACTTAAAGATAGCTATTTACTGAGAAATCATAGGTATGCATATCAGAAATTACCAGACTAGTGCCTGGGTAATTAGGGTTCCAGCATGAAAAATCTCCTTGCACTAGTTTCCCTGTGGAAGCAGAGATTGAAGGAACAGGCAGGAACAAGTGATCACCACAATGAGATGAATTTACACTGCACACACACAGCACTGCCTCTGACACAGAGTGCCTGCTCTCAGGTCCTAACAGCCCCCATTTAGAGCCCTGGTAAAATGAGACACAGCTTTGATCCACACTGGATCTCAAGTAATTAAACTCTCAATTAATGTAATTTTCTGCAAGCTTGGCCCACTTTACAATTCATCCCTCTCTGGAAAAACAAAAAATCCACTTGAAAGTAACTCTTCTTCCCCAAAGACTTCTCTAAACTGCAGAGAAGCCTTACAAGCTGTATAAGCCCCATAGGCTATTGCAGCTACACAGAGATAGGTCTTGCCCTGCTACCAGCTGGCTGGTGTCCAAGGGTTTCATGGCTGTTACCTCTTCGTAAACCACACAAAATATCATGGTTTATAATTTAAGAAATATTCATGTACTGAAAGACAGATTAACTTGGAAGAATATTTCAGAAATTACAGAAATTAAAGTAAACCACTTTCTTTACTGGAAACAAAAATGAGAAAATTCTGACTTTATTTGAAGAAGAAGGTAACATTTACAATAAAGATGTAAATAAGAAAAAATACAGTAAAGGCTAAATGCTCAAACAGACCTATTATTTTCTAAAAAATAATCCTTAGGCCTTCATAATTAAAAAAAAAAAAAAAAAGTAAAATCAACCTGATAGGTGCAGGTGGCCATCAGCTTTAGAGTTTCATTCTGTAGTGTTGCAATTTGGCACCTATGGTAGCTCCTGTTCTAGTACATGAATTATGTCAGTTAAGTAAGAATTTGCTTAACTACAATTTATTTTCTGTGACAGCTATAGATATTCTGCACTGACATTAATATGAACTAAATGTAATGTAATGTAATCAATTAAATTACTAATTATTATGGAACAAGTAATATTCTTTTTATTTGGGAACAAACTTTGTAAAACATTGCCAGCTCTCTGCTGTAGGAAAGTCTGGAAAATGAGATTACCATTATCTTTTAAAAATCACTAATGAAAAGTGAACATAGTACTTCTCAACTTGGCATTCACTAGCAGGTCTGCAGATATTAGTATGGCTGAGAGATGCTTTGAGCAGCCACTGGAGACATAAGCTGTTAGTTAAGGAACATGTTCATGGATTTGTCTTAGAAAGCATACAAGGAACAAATCAGAGAGTAGTGTATTGTCATCCTTGGAAAAAAAATTAAATTATTATAGAAAAATCAAGTTACTATTTCTAAAGGCAGGAGGCAGCAAAAAGCAATCTTTCTGCAAGGAATAATGGATTATAAGGATTCTTTACCTTTATCTGTGTTAGGGATGCATAAAATTTACTGATCAGTAACTAACTTGAAAAGTACTTACCCTTCCATCTCAAAAGCACTGAAAACCAAATCAACCAAATTCTGCCTCCCAGTGATGGGAGGGGACACATACCTCAGAAAGAGGGATTGTAGATTGCAGTGGCTTACTAATATCTCAGGCTCCTAACACAGAACATTTTATGAAGGGCTAATATATTATTTGGTAGTCTTTAAAAAGATTTTGAAGCCCTTTCATAGTGATGGTCTGCAGGAATCCATGCAATTGGTGTTCCAAGAAGTCAAACAGTAGTATCAAATGCTGCACTGTGTCTTTTTAGTAAATAAACTTTTCTAGCCACTGCAGAAATGAAATCACTGGATAAACAGGGGTGGAACCAGGGTGCTGGATAATCTCATCTAGGCTCTATTTCCCATAAAAGGCTGGACTACATGATCTTTTGAGGTCAGTCCCTTTTAAACATGGCTACTCCTTCATTCTGTGAATCTAATGAACAGGCAGAAATAGGTGTTCTGCTAGCAAAAATTCCTGATTACATGATAACTGGAATCTATTCAGTTGAAAATGGTGTGTGATGGCAAGTTATGATTCCTTGTTAGTATTTGGAGGAAGAGTAACAGGTAAGTGAGGTAAACTGAAAACAGCTGCTGTCAGATAAGCACAGATAAAAACCTGCCCTCTAATTCAGAAGTTCAGCTTTGGAAACGAAGATTTGCAGAAGACATATATATATAATCAATCTCAGACTTAGGAGTTTGAGATTGTTTTATTCAGACTACTACTCTATTTGTTCCTCACAGCTAAAAGTCACTTATTGCTGCTAAAAAGATTTGATATTTTTGATTTAGAATACACAGTCTTTCAACCTGTCAGGATAAAGCCTTCAACTTTGCAGATTTAATGATTTTTTTCTATTATTATTTGACTTCTGAATTTACTGTCCCTGACTTATGTTTACCAGACACTATATAAACTTGTAGGTGTAAGTTCTTTAACTCTGTCTTGTTAAAGCTCTAGAAAATGTTTGGTTGTTGGTTTTTTTGTTGTTGTTGTTTTTTTTTAAGATGCTCCAGTTGTAGTTGGTGTGGGGAAAGAAGACGCTTTTAACAAATGGTTTAAATGAATATCTATATATTATTTGTTTCTCCAAAATTGTATTACTTAGCTGTAATTCTCTGTGGTATCTACCAACATGCAAACCATCCTGGAAACTTCCCCTTTTTTACTATGGTATGTAACATTAACTGAATATCTCCTTAAGCCTGAAGAATATTCCATAAACACAGCTGAGGAATGCTGATAAGGCACTGCATAATCTCTGTGGACATAATTCTTCTAATGTTTTAACCAGCAACAAAGCCAGTTCACCACTCAGACTTGTGAACGCGTTGTTTTATTGTGGCATGTTGTAAGCCAATTCAAGGAAATGATCCAGGCCAAGACAAACTAAACCAGCCAACCTTTCCTGGCAAGTTTTATATGTGGTCTCTTCCATTGATTCTCCCTCAATTAGAATAAAAGAGCTAGATTCTGAGAAACCACTTCTACATTGCTTCCTAATCTGTTTTATTTACAGAGACTGGACTGACTAGTCTTAAAAACAGTTCATCTGGCATTCTTCAGCAGTGCCAAAGGTAGCACTCAATCTGTAATCTTTTTAACAAGGTGTTACATAGATGTACTGATCAGGTTACAAGTTTCAGTCTACAAGAGCTACAAAACCACTGTGGCAACAGTATGCAGTATTTCTAATAGGGCTTTAAAAAAGAAATAAATCCTATACTTTTAAAGTTGTTTGTTTGTTCTGTCAATTAAAAAAAAAAGGATGAAATGGCTCTAGGAATTGCTGGTTTGCATAACAACTGCAATATTTTATATACACTGCATTTGGTTTACTGAAAAACCAAGTGTCAATTCAAAATAAGAACATGGTTATAACGTAAGTCAATAAAAAGAAAAACAAGATTTATTTAGTGATTCAAATTATATTAGCTATACAGGGTCATACACCACTCCAGAATATCTGAGAAAGATCTGCTCATTTTTATGTTGACTTCTCAACTCCTGCAATAATGTTATCTTTTTTATAGAAGCTCTCAGTCAAAAACTGGAGAGGTGATTGGCTTAAAATTCTGTATCACTAGCTCTGATGATGGCAGGTAGGCTGGAACATCAGGAAACCAACATGTTTCTCAATACCACAACCCATGCATAACAATTATATCAATGCAGTTTTTGACTTCTTAGTAGATGTGAGATTATATGCTTACACCTCTGAAATGTTTATTAAAAAGATGAAAGGATAGGTCCTGAGGAAGCAATGCATGTTTGCTTTTCCCAGCCCTTTGCTTGAAGTTCCAGGAATGTATGACACAGAGCCTTTAAAAAAAAGAAAAATCCAGGGAGCTCTTCTTTTGTGCCATCCCAGCAAGTGTGGAAACAAAAGGAAATGGAAGAAAGAGTTGGCAGAGGATGAAAAGATGTGGTCATGAGCATGCAAAGATTCTGGAACAGTCACTGGTCAGACACTGCAGCAGAGGACAAAGAATAAAGCAACAAGGGCACAACCATCTCAGAAAGACAGAGTGGGAAGCACACTAGTAAAAATCTCAATGAAGTTATGAAGATGAAACACATCTACATAAACAAGGAGATAATATAATGGAAGAGGAACTTCCTCAAGCTATAGGGAAACATGGAGTAAAGTTCAGGCAGCATTTGAGAAAGCTATCATATCTTACATGCATTCATTAATTCAAGGAACTTACTGGAAAGAAAATGCTGTGATGCAGGTCCAAAATCTCGATGTGCCTCCTGTAACTGTTTAAGGCGATCCTCTACGGACACCTACATATAAACATATGCACTCAAAATCTACATTGCAACACCAAGGTCATGATAAGAAAATCACTTGCTTACATTTCTTCTAGTGAAATCAACTTGTTTGTGTGTCACAGCAATTATGTGACATCCACCTATTTAAGGCTACATATTTTTCTTTCATCTTAATGAGAATAATGTTTCTATCTTGCAGTGTTCTGGTGCGAGAAGTGTAGACCAATAACAAACAACAGTAGTTTCATGGTGACTACAGCTAGCTGCTGAAGTTTCTGATCTCCTCCCAGCCCTTCTGCTGTCCAAATTCCCATAGTCAGCAGGTCTCAGCTTGATTGCATTGATCTTATGCTGCCTTTCCAGCACAGAACCATTTTGGAAGACAGTGTTTCACTGGCTGACATGATGTCCCTCAGCTTAATTGAAACTGTGGTAGCAGTACTTTGGTTGCTTGGTTAACTAAATTTGAGAGGACACACACAACACTCCCCCCCCCCAAAAAAAAAAAAAAAAACAACCAAAAACTGACAAATAAAATAAGAAAAGAAACCCCACTATCAAATTATATTAGGAAAGATCTGATATAACGCAATAACAGCTTTGACTCTCAGGAGTGACTCATTCAAAACTACTGGCCAACAAACTGGTGCCTAGGTTTTGAAAATTCATTCACACTGCCCTCATTAGAAATGTGATAAGTATTTCCTACAAAAATAAACACAAGAAAAGGAGGAATTTCAAAAATTCATATATTAACTCTTAACTGATGTAAGAAACTTCACTAAATCATTCATTGTGAAACTAAGTATGGTTTCAGCTGTAATCAGACACATGGATTTACCTTTCTCAGACAATTTAAGCAGAATAATCATAACTAGGCAATATGAATCTCTAAACATATCCTCTTCTGCTTTTTATGCTAAATTACTATAGCAGATGTCTTTTTATAGCTCTACTAAAACTTAAATCACTTTAAGTGAAATTCCTACAAAAACTGAACACTCAAAGACTGAATAAAACAGGTTTCATACAAGCTGGAAACACAACAGGAATTTTTACACCAGTTTTTGGTGACACAGATTTATGCAGAAAAATCTACTGCTACAAGACATAAAAAAAAGTAGCAATAGTTCCCATTATTTCCCAGAATTTAATGTAGTTTCCTGTTCAAATAAACTGCTGAAATAGATTGAAAGGAAAAGCTTTTGGCCAAGCTACAGCAGGAAATGTAGCTTATTTTGTTGCATTGGTACTAACAGAATAACACCTTAGTGACAGAAGTAATGAACAAATGTTATAAGTGAATCTTTTCAGAAAACAGGAGAGTGAGAAACATCCCTCCCCCCACACCTACTGTACATAATCAGAAGAATACCTGTAAAAGTTTCCACCGCATATTAAGATCATCCAATTGACGAGACATCTTTAAAGATGGATAAAGGTCAAGTGGAGACAGCTGGCTGGACAAATCATTCACTGTTTTAACTTTTAAGTTGATGGGAGCAATTTCTTCTCTAAAAGCCTAGAAGGGTAAGAAACACAATTATGTTCAGCTGACATCTGAGAAGCACAAAAGTGTAAACTCCACATGGTGCTGACCTGCCCAATGAGGTTTATGCTAAACAACTGCACACAAGTCAGTTCTCAGCAAAGAAAGTTCACTCACTTCAATATCCTTGCTGTATCACTCATACCCACATTTAAGGTAAAACAGGATGAAACTTACTGAAATGCCCATAAGCAAATTGCTACCCTAAAAGAATTTATTGGATTTTTTTGTGGCACTGTATGCCTTTAGAGCTTTTCTTTGCAAAAGGAAATAAACAATGCTATATTAGGAGCTTTAGCAGCACAGAGCCTGCCAACTGTTCTCAAGAAAAAAATTGTTCAGTAGCTATAGTTTTCAAGTATTAAGCAGCTGACAAAAATTCAATTTAAAAACTATTACTGAACTAGCAAAGCATGAAGGAATGTATCTTCTAAGGAAAAAGAGTAAAATGTTTTACCTGATTAGAACCAGAGAGTAAAGCTATCACAATGACTAAAAAGAAGTAAAAGGTTTATTGAATCAAATTGAACTAAATATAGTATTAAGACAAATGGATGAAAGTTTAGTTACAGTTTAAAAAATGCTTCAAATGTCTTGCTTGCTGTGAGCAGTTAAGTGTTCAATCCTATAAACAGTTTGATTAAACATCATTAAACAAGCCCAAAACAGCTGAAAAAAAAGTATTTTCTTTGGACAATTTAATTATTTACCTCCCTTCAATAATCAGCCTCATTAGGCCAAGGAACAGAAAGAATATACTGTCAAGAAAGAAACACTGGGTTTCTGGACAGTCAGTAGGCCCCTATTCCTTCACAAATATTACAGTTTTTCCATAGCAATGAAAAATCTGAAAGACTTTGCTTTCATCTACTTTACAGAAAAATCTATTAAGATATGACAAATCACTTCTCAGCACGAGAACAAGGAGCTATTCAGCATTAGCGTCTTATTTCTTGCTTTAGTATCTATATTAAAATATAAGAGAAGAAGGAAGAGATTCATTACTCTTTTCAAATCAACAGCAGTCTGGATATTAACTCACCTTTGTCTGCCTTTGTTTTAAAGATTTCAGTTCCATTAACCTTGAAAGTAACACTATAATTGGGAGAATGAGGATGCTCACATTGCTTTACATGAAATAACGTAGCCCTGTGAATTCACAGACACTGTATACATAGACAGAATATCTACAGAAACCTGGTTGCAGCCCATTTTATTCTTCTAACACCAGTATCCTATGCTGAAGACACGGATGGTCAGGTACACAACTCCAGGGTCTTATAATGCTTTGCTATATTCATTCTTAAGCTTAAAAACTGAAAATCTGTGTTTGTGAAAGAGAATCTTAGCAGTAAATGCCAAATTTGCCCAAAACGGCAATCTTCTCTACCTACATGTGCATACCCACACGTTCTCCTGGAATCCATGATATTCACTGCACTATGCCGTTTCCAGTCAGCTTTTCTGGACAATGCTGTCAGAAGATATTCCTTCTTTGGGACCTTTACAGTACCAGGTCCCTACCCAATCCATGCAGTTAAACAGGGGATGACTACTACTTATCAAAAGCAGCCATGCCTTGGGATGCTGAGCCCTGCATGGAACCCAGGCAGCAAGAACTGGTTTGCCCATAACAACATTATATGGTAGTATGTGTTCTTCAGTTTGAAATAACTCTGGTGAGAAGCCAGGCTAAAGTAAAAGCAAATGCGAATTTGCTCATACAAAAAAAAATAGACAATAGACATGTTTAGTTTGTGAAAGTTAAGGAACATAAATTAAAACTATGTATTTATTTATGTATGATTAAGAAAACTCTGAATGTTTTTCTAAAAAGAGAGTTACATTTGATGGCCAAACAGATCTGTGTGTGTATGTAATCCCAGCCAACACTGGGAATGTGGCCCAGCTCTGGACTTTATTTGAAACTTCAGATACCATCTTTAAAGACTTTATGCTGCACATGATAATTTCAGCATATAGTGTATAAATATCTAATATGACTAGAGGGACTAGAATGGAGAGGTATGACACACAAACAAGCTAAGTATTTTCCAGTAGTTCCACACTTACCGTAGTTTTCTCAATGTGATCTGGTAATGAATCTATGAGCAAGTCTCCTACAGGTTTCCAGCCATTCCTCACATTTTCAGCCTCCTTCAAGTCAGCGTCAAGGTCATCCATGGCACACTGAAGGTCTTTCAGTTTTTCTAATGCTTTGTCCACTTGCTTCTGCCAGATACTGGCACTGGCATTTAGGTTTTCCCATTTCTCTTTTACCTCTGATGACTGCTTACGCATGGCTTTGGCAATCTTCAGGGCTTTCTCCTCAGGGGTCAATTCTGCAGAGGGAAAGAGCAGTTATACTGTTTATTTCTTATTTTTGTCTAGTTAAACAGATAGAGCTCCTGAAATACACACTCAAGACAGTCAGTAAGTCCAGTGTCAACTGATAATTTATTTCAGCAGGTACAAGTTAGAAAAAAGTCCGCCTTGCTGTAACTGAAATAAATCTCAAGCACTCCTACTGACAACACAATTCTTATCAGAAGAGAGGAAACTATTCCCGACTTCCATCTATTATGATACCCACAAAGTAAAAGCAGCTTACTGCTGATTTATTACTTTTGGAGGGACAGGGAAAGGAAATATAAGATCTTCCTTCCTTCCTGGAAACTTCATTAGGTAATCTTTGCATCATCTCACATAGATAGAGCAAGGACAGTGCTTTGTTCTTGGATCTCTTACTACTGCCTTTCATTGTGGCATCAGGATGTCTCTTCATATTCAGTAGCAAAACCCAAGGTACACTAAGTACCATGGGGGGCCATGGATCTGCAGCACCACATCAGTTTTTCTATGTAAACACCGAAGTCCAAAAAGACTGGTTTAAGTAAACCTACAAATATTCTATGAAGCTGTTGATGGAAAAAGAATCAAACTTATGGTGTACTATTTCTCACAAAGTTCAGGCTTATGTGTCTAGATCCCACACAACCCAGCAACCATGGAAAAGCTTCAGTTTGAGACTGAGCAAGACCCAGACAGCTTGAAAGCTAAAAAGAAAGTCCTAAAACATCCCCAGGAGGTCCTGCTGCCTACTGACCAGGGGGTCCTTGCTGAGAAAAACTCATGGGAAACTTCCTTCAGCAGGGAAGAGTTGCTTTGGTAATGACAAACATAGCCAGTCTCAGAGGATTCCCCTTCTACACAAAAGTAGGCAGAGGAAACAATAATGCAAAAAACTGAGAACAAAAGAAGAAGCAGAGATGTGACATTCACTGAAACTAAGCCAATTAGCCTTCTATTCAGTCCTATATAAAAGCCCTGGAAAAGGTTCATCACAGTACTCTTGTGATTAAAAGTCAAGTGTTGTCTATGAATAAATTATACACAATCATGTAAAAATAAAAGTACCATTTTTGTCAGAAGTCAGATGAGACATACCATCTCCCATTTACTGATAGACTGTCTTTAAAATCATTATAACTAAGCTTGGAGTTTCTACTGTGGTTGGAGGAGGGTGAGAGGGCAACAGACACAAAATGGTGTGGGCAGGAAGTTTTTGCTTTGCAAAGACCAGATGAATGTCAAAGTAAATGCACAATCATGGCTGCAAAAGTTACCCTACTATGCTTCTTTGTATGCAATTGCTGACCCATAGCACCCAATACAGAAAAGGGTATTGTAAGTAATTAACACAAAATAAAACATTGAAATACACTCCAATTTCTTGAGAAGTCACTTTTTTCCAGATTAAAAAGTAACAGGGAGTTGTCTGGATCACAACCAGAATTTCTGCCCTCCAATTCCATGTATTTATGCTGTTTTTTCTTCAAAAGTATTTTTTCAAACCTTAGCCTATATAAGTCTTGATATATGCTAGGCTATGACCTCTAGAAGGGTTTTCAACAAGACAATCCAGACACCATCTGGGAAGAAAAAAAAACACCAACCAAATGAACAAAAAGTTGACCCACAATGCAATTATAATTTGTATTACAATTGTTGATACAGGGAGAAGAGGGTGTTGCCAAAATCACAAGGACCTTGCTGAGAAGTGGTTATGTAGGAGAAACGGCAAATGAGGAATGGTAACCAGAGCACAGTGGAAGCCAAGAGGAATCAACAAGAGCCAACAGCACCAAGGGAAGGGAGACACATACCCAGGCTGTGGGTTGTGGTGTGTGTTTTGACCTCAAAAGAGGGAGCCATTTGAAGAAAGAGTGCAGCTGAGCGGTAGAAAAGACATTTTGAGCTTACCAAGTGTCTTAGGTTAATATTTAATTGACTTGTTGGGTGTCATAAGCTATTACATGAGAGCACTGCCTATGTGTACTCTGCCTGTAAAAGTAGATATTGTACCCAGGCTTAGGGACACTGCAGTGGCAAGAAGGTATTGAAGAGGAGAAACTTGGAATGAAATGACCATGAGAAAACCCACAATGCTTAACTAGATGCAAAGAGATACGAACAACATATGTAGCTGTGGGATACAGAGATGTGGCAGTAACCTACAATTTGCAATACTGGCACACCAGAACAAAGATGAAGACCACAGCTATGCTTTTATAAATTGCACCTTGTCTCTGGATTTACAGCATTTTACAGTAGAATAAACTGCATTATAATACAACATAATTTTGGAATGATCTTTACCCTAAAATCTGCAAAGAAAATATTTCTTTATTTCTTTTGAAAATAAATAAAGCTCATGCTCTAAGTAAAATCCTCTTCAAGGAAAAAAATAATTCTTTTACACAGAAAAGGACAGCTGCACAATGCCTATGTAAAGACATCAAAGAAGTTGTTACCATAAGTACTTTGGGAATAATTCACCTTTGAGAATAATAATATTGATGAATGAATGGGAATTCACTACAATCCAGTAACAAAGGGACTGTGAAAAATCTAGAAGTCAAGCAGCACCAAAAGACCAGCATTTAATATTACAGATTCTCTCACAGGCTGAGGTTTCCTTTCATACAGCTTAAAGGTTCTTGGCAACCAAGCCTCAGGAGTGAAAGCTGCAAGAGTTATAAATGAAAATTAAGGGAGCATCCAGAGGTGGAATATCTTACATAAGGTAAGGCTTCATTGAAAGGGGACAGAAAATTACAGACCTATTGGATAAAGCCTCCGAATACAGGAGACACTATACCCAGAAACTGGACTAAGGCAAAGTTCCATATATGCAAAGCTGCAATCCACCATTTTGATCCAACATCATGCAGTGGCATCATTCTTTATCTATTGTCAGAGTGAAAACCTAACAATTCTGCATAAAAGAATGTTGTAAGACCTGACCAGGTCTACAGTAGATTATAGCCAGTTAAACAGATCATCTGCTTGACAAAGAACATGTGGAAAGCTTTATTGTAAGAGCTGAAAATCTTACAAAACTTTGGCTTTCCTTAAATGTATTGGCACAGCAGATTCAGTGAGTTTTTCTTGCTCTAACAGAGGCAATAAGAAAAGTGGCTGCAGCAATAAATGAATTGAATGTAGCACTTGGGGATAGGTTCAGGGGTGGTTATGGGGGTGCTGGGTTAACAAGTGGATTAGATAATCCTGAAAGTCTCTTCCAAGCTTGATGATTCAGTGATTAGAAGAGGGGGACAATAGCCTGACTTCATCTGGCCAGCTAAAACAAGGCAGCTTTACTCAGAGAAGAACTAGTCACTTATCTGGGGATGGGAAAAAGATTCTAGAATGACTGGGGCGATACAAGTATCCCAAGAGAACTGAAACCCAAAACATGTTTGAAGACCATGTGTCAGTGTTATTGTGCAAGGATATCTACTACATATTGTATTTGAAAAATATTAATACATTGCAAGACTGCTTTATTTTTCAAACGCTTTGGAAGTGCTTGTAAATCTTGCACTAAAAAGACATTTACTAGGGAAATAGAGCAAAAAAATATGCTTTTATAAGCTATAAACTATTCAGCATATATTAATTTAAGAGAAATACATCTTGTATAACTTTATTTTCCATCACAAAATCCCAATTTATTAATGAATAACACATTATTTTTTTTCAAGCAGAGATCACATTCTCCAAGATACTAGTTCCATAGCATAAAATTGTAAATCTCAAAGAAAGTGTCTTAACAGTAAGATTTTTCTTCTATTAGTCTGGAATTCATTTAACCAGCCTACACAAACCAGAAGGCAAGATTCCTTTTTGCTGTGAAAAAATTTTATACAGTAGTCATTGCTCTTTTGTTCCTACTTAATATAAAGTCTTCTCAATCAGTTTCATCAGTGTCTTCCCACCCCCTTTTTTTAAATGGTACTTATTACATTATCTTCACTTCAGCAGCTACTCAGAGAGTAAGAACAGCCTATATTCTTTGGACCATCTGTTTACCAGAGAGGAGATATTAACTGACCTTGCAGTCAGGAAAAAAAAAGTCTTCTGCCTTGAAAAGAAAAAAACCAATTTGATTTTATTATACATTTTCTGTCACAAACAAAGCACTGAAAGCTCCAAAAACTTTTCTGTGTCTCTAGCAAAGACTGAGTGCCATAGAAGGAAAACTTTCAGGCCTGAATTTTCAGCATATAGTTTCCTTGCACACTTACATATACAGATAACATCAGTGAAGAAATTTCTTGCTTAAGAATTTATTTTAGACCTTTAAAACTATTTGGCTGTAGCAGTTCTCATTCCAATCAACCAACTAATCCTTATTATGTAGCGTAGTGGTCTTTTTACACCTTGCCAAAATTACATTAATTTCCTCTCATTTCTGTTAAATTCTTAACCAAATATACTGGAACTGGAGATTATTTCATGTTGCCTCCTTCTCACATTATGTCAAACACTGTCTCTTCCTTGGTTCAATCAATCTTTGCAGTAAAAACAAAGGATGACACAGCACTGTGCTCATGACAAAAACTTTCAGAGCATTAGAGTAGGCACAATGGCCCATTATCAAACTCCTACACAGAAGACCCAAAAGCAGGGCTATCATTGAATCATGAAGTCTTTAGCATTGCTGCAGAGAAAGCATTGTCTGAATTTCTAATAACCTTGACAGAAAACTTAGTCCTGATGTGATGGGGAGAGGAAGTGTAAGAATAAGCAGCAGTTAGTTAAATGTAAACACGCTTCCCACCTATAGAGAACACCCCGAATTTCAGGTAAAACTGGGGCACAACAGAGCCTACAAGTCAGGAATGAATATGACTAGGTTTATATCCCAAGGTCCTCATGAATAAAAAACCCCCAAACAATCAACCAGTAATAAAATTAACCATATTGAACTCAGGCCAGCCTGTTTCCATTAACATTCCCTAAGTTTGCACTTCACAATACTCAGCAAGTGGAAACAATTTCCTTGAACTTTACTAATATGGCTCTGAGCAGACAACCATATGGACCCTACAGGAAGAATTTCAAAGCTTTACCAAAGTGGACTAAACTTATAGGGTGACCAAAAGATCTAACTGAAAATTAGAGAGAAAAGTATGTTGTGATTCTGTCATGGGTAAATGAACATTTATCATAGGAAGAAACTCTTAAAAGTCATGAATGAATGAGCTCCAACTAAAACAAAAGCAGTAATGTTGAAAAGAGCATAATTAGTTTCTGGATATGATTCCACTGACTTCCAGTGGGCTACATCCTCTTCATTCTCATAAGCACTTTTAATTTACAGTCAAGATTTCATAGTCAGTCCAAGTGCACACCAGAGGCAAAAAAGCTAGAGATACAAACACAAGTGATTTGGAATAGAAATGCTGCCTGGCATATAACTGTTATATATTAGAAAAGAATAAATTGCCTATTTTCAGTGAGATCTTCCTTGAAAAAGGAAAAATTATGACCCAGAAATTTACCTAAATGTCAGTGGTGGTAATCAAAAAAGCTTAGCTTTTATTTATGCCAGAAACAGGTACAGATATTATCCTGCAACAAGTTTAAATAAAGTATCTACATACAATTCATTGATACTTATTAAAATATTTCTTTTATAACACAGATGTGATTTATGGGGCTTTCTATTCAATTACTAGGAGATAACATATGGTAAGTATTTATTTTTAAATGCTGTGTTTATCACAACAACCTTTGCTACCAAATAGCAGCTTTCAAAGCTAGGAATCGAATTGTCTTAAGAAAATTAAGTTCCTAAAGTAGTTAGACAACACTGCCAGAACCGTTCACTATTACAAAGAGAATCAGTCTAGTGGCCTGTGATGACCTGCTAGGATGTTCCACTGCTTCAGTGAAAATATAAGGACAGAATTTCAGCAAAGCTCTATCATTAGTTCATAGAACCCTGGGGACATAAAACATGAAATCCGCTTTCCTTTGTCTTTCCAACGGCCTGTAACCTTACAGTACATGGAATTAAGAAGCCAGCTGTAACTATGCCATAGAGAATTATAATTAACATTTTTAGAGCAAAGTTTTCTCCTATACTATGGAGAATTGACAAAATATGCCAAAAACATAAAAATTTTCAATTTCTTTAACCTGTCTATCCATCAAATTCAGCAGCTGGCCTGCTGGCTTATAAATCAGCTCCATTCAGACGCTGAGGCAGCTCAAATACAGGCAGATTGCGAAGCTTGCTTTTTTGTGATGGGACCTCTCTACAGAAACATGGCAAAACAAAAGCAGAAAAAAGACAGATGGAAGATATAATTGACTAAGAAAGCAGTTTCCTGGAAAATAGAGAACTCTGTCTGTGCCAGTTTCTCTCTGGTACAGTAGAAGGCAAACACAAGAAGCATAAGGTGAAGATGGGGAAAGAAGAAACAAGGCTTACTCATAACTTGAAACTACATTATTGTCATGTTTGAAATTAACAATACCATTACAGAAAATAATGGGTTATCATAAGGCATGCTGTTACCAAATGTTCTCTTTGGATGGAACAGTAAGTCCTTCAAACAGGTCTCAGTCAGACAAGTTCAAAACTGATTCTGATCAGTTTTGTCCTAAATCTGTCTCATTCTTTGCCCTTGCAACAAGACCTCTAGTGACAGAGAAAATGATCAAAAATATTTATTAAAAAAAAATTAGATTCAGAGGTTGAAGAAAATAGAAAACAATTTCACAACCTTTATCATCTTCATATTAGCTAACCATTCCCCCAGAACAACCCCTTCCCTTATACAAGGTAAGAAACAACTTCAAGAAACGGTGATTTCCAATTAATGCAAATTTGAGTTAGTAGAATACTTTTGCTATTTCTATTATAGAACCAGCCAAAGCAATGTTCAAATCAAGACTGTGCAGTGTTGACTGTTTGTCAATATTTTTAGAAAGCAGACTGTCAGTTTAGAATCCATAACCACACTCCACATTTATCAACATGAAGTGGACTTCATTGAAGTTAACAAGTTAACTTCAATCAACTACAGAGAACACCAGTGACCAAGGGCCTGACAGAAAACAAAAAAATTAACATCTTAAAAGCAAACTAAAGCTCACACCCTTCAATGACAAGAGTCAATCTGAAGAAAAATTGTGTGTGTCTGGCTGTCTTCTAGTTCAGATATTAAGCCGTCTGGAGACTGGTGGCAATAGTTGTCAAAAAAAATTACTAGACTCACTCCTAGGTGAAAATTAACAGCTCATTTTATATATATGAGCTCAGACATAATGATTTAAAGTCAGCTTTTGGCCTGAAGGTCTATTAATCTACAGAAAGTGCAGGCCTGTTCTTCACAGGGTGTGCGTACCCACTGCTGGCAGTGGGAGCTTCACAGGGGTCTCTGGGAGAAGAGGCTGGGGCTGCCCAGTGCCAGGGACAGCAGACTCCAGACAAGTCACCATAGGGCACACCTGAGACCCTCAGCCACTCCTGCAGCACCTCAGGGAAAGGGTATTTAAGAAACAGAAAACATCAGGGAGGAGGAGGGAACCAACAGGAGAAACAGCAGAGGAAACACCAAAGTCAGTGGAGGAGGAGCAACCCCATGGTAAGGCAGATTTTCCCCACGGAGACAGCACACAAAGAAAAGGTATGAGAGGAAAGAAGCAGAAGAAAGAAACTGCTAGGCTAACCATGAGTCACCACCTTCCCGCCCTCTCATGCCACTTGTTGCCTCTCTGAGCATAACTGGCATCACAACAAGGCTGGAAAGAGACAGGAATGAGGGAGTCAAGCTGAGTCTGTGAAAGGCGGGAGGAAAGCTGTGGTCTTAATGTTTGTGAGGATTTTTTCCCCACTACAGACCAACTTAGTATTTAATTATTTGTTTTAAATGGCAATAAATAGTTTGTTTTCCCCAAACTAAACCTGTTTGGTCCACAACAGTAATTTGTATGGGATCTGCATCTGTGACTCATCTGATCCCCATCCTGACCCATGAGCTTTCTCACCCATGTTGTTCCCACCTCCTGCCTCCTTTCCACTGCAGTGGAAGGCATAAATGGGTGGGTGGGAGTTTGGCTGGTAGTCAAGACTAACCCATCACATGCTCAAAAAAGAAAGTCCATGGAATATTGAGTGGAAGTAGAAAGAGGAAAAGAAGCTCAGTGCACATATATGAGGCTTCCCAGTCTGAACTTGTGACTGGTTTTCAGATATGATGACTAGAACCAGAGACATGCACACATCACTTGCAGGCCATGGCTGTCATTCCAATGCAGTTTACCATGGTCATCAAATTCCCTGTTATACTGTTCTCACTGCCATTGGTATTACACAATATAAAAACAATTTTCATCATAATAGACTGGATAGCAAGAATTTATGATGCATCTGAAGTTTGCTTGGCAGTTTGCATCCCATCAATCAACACTGACTAGATCATTGATATCAAATCCTGTTAGAAAATGAACATTTTGCATCAATAAGGTTTTATGTACTGGCATCAGTTGCACTGAGAGGTTCTGTTTTTTGAGAAGAGAACCTGCAATTTCAAGCTTCTGTATGAAAGAAGGCACAAATACACAAAGAGCATCCTTTCTTTTCAACTGCAAGGTTGCTTTTGCTTTAGACCAACTAAAACAGTAAATGCCATAAAGCAAATGGGTTTGAGAGTAAAGAGAAACTGAATATTTCAGGAGTCAGGAGTTCAAAACAGAAGTAAAGCTAAGGTACCAGCAGCACTAATCAATGAGATAAATGGTTAATTTGCCTTAATCGCCAGATATTCAAACTTTGTGATAAAGTTGAACTAGGGAATATGTAACCACTTAAAATTTTGTAGAGAAATAACACCAAGTATGGATGCAGGAGATTGTTTCCACTGAAAAAATTTAAGACGTTTGCAACGGAGATATATAAGATGATGTATGGACATAAACTAACTCCTGATAAAAGCAGATATACTGTAATTTTGTAAATTATACAGCACACTAAATTGTTAACACCTCATAGCAACAGATAGCTCTGCAAAAGCAGATTATTACGTTTTCTGAGAACAGTTCTTGTGTAACTAAAAGTAAGGCTTCATAATGCTATAGTTTATATCACAGATATAACTTACAGAGATAATTTCCTATTTTGTGGAGGAGTGGAAAAAAATTATTAACATCTTTAGGTCTCTGACAGAATAATATCTCAACAAATACTATGCAAAAAGAGTTTCCAGGATAGCTGTGGTTCCATTCCTTAGCAATGATTCACTTAATATTCAAATCTCTAGGATTCTGCAATGACTGCCTTCCTAAAGCTGATTTATTTTACTTCTAATGGGATACACGACTAAATATGCTTATTTCTATTTGTGGAGTAAAACTTTGCAGTAGACATATGGATGTTTGAATGGGAATCCTTGAAGTACTATTCTGACTACATTTAAGGTGTGTATATTATTGTGTTAAGAAAAAAAGAACAGAACTATCATTAGTATTTTGAACCAAAAATTGGAAAAGGCAGATGAGATGATTCTACTTCTTCCATTAAAATGTAAGAACTTACAAAACAGAGGAGTAACTCTTGAGTCTAAAACATTGAAATAAAAGCCATCAGGATGCCATTTAGAAAATTCTGAGGTCTGAGCAAGTAACTGGGATATAAAGTATGTACTAGAGACATGCAAGTCCTTTCTCTCTTTTTTTGACCCTCCCCAGCAGTGAGTATTTTCTGACCTGTTTTTGAATGCAAGCTCCTCCTTGGTTCCTCAGGCCCCTCAATTGGCTGGTTGGCAAGGAAGACTCGTGCCTGGTCCACAGCGTTGAGAACGGTTTGCTCTTTATCCTTCAGTTCACGCCTCAGTGCCTTTTGGGAAGGGAAAGAAGAATGCATTTGTAACTTGCCTTTGTAAACAATATCATTTTCTCTGTTTTCATCTCTCCAACCAGACCTGCCTAGTGAGTGAGTAATAGCAAACATTAATCAGACTGCAAGATAAAAATGCAAATTTTACAAAACAGAAGGAGCAAGAAATTGAGGGTGGAAGGGTAATTTTTAGGAAACTGACTTGAAAAAAGGAATACAAGAAACGTGATGATGCTAAGTTTAAAAAAAGCCTAATAAACTGAAACTACCACATTAAAATTCCATTAGAAAGTAAATTTAATGGTTTATTGCTTTCAACAGGATTGCTAATATATAGTAGATTGCTATATCAGACTTTACTTTTTTGATAGCTGGAATAACAGCAAATTGCATCTACTGAGACTTCAGAAAAATATTTCACAAATGCTAAGATGAATTGCAAAAATAGTTAACATTCCTCAGAAAATGAAATGTCTTGTTTCTGTCTGCTATTTACTAATATTTTTAAAATTTAGAAAACATGCATCAAATTTTATTATGGTAACACATTCTGAAAAAGCCATCTTTTAAATTACTCAAAAAAATATTTTGATCTTTATTATGCAAAAACCCTTTGAAACTCATACACAAGAAAAAAAAATCTATTTTTATGTAAGATTTTTTTATGGTGTTGGAAATAAATTTCAGGATATTTTTCTCTCCAGCACTTATGACTTTATTAAAGGGTTAAGTGTTACCAATCTTTTTTATAAAAAGGTTGTAAGTTATGTTATATTCATATATATACATATATATATATATATAAAAACAAAAATATATAAAATACGTATAATAATATATAATAATATAATAAATATATAATTATCTTATATATATTTATTTATATATTTTTAATATAACTTATGTTTCCTATGAAGCATTTCCTTCCAACTTAAAGCATAAATCTGTTCCACCTCAAAGGAAACTGCTTTTCCTGTTTTATTTGTATTATTTTCTACACACAAAACCACAAAAGAAGATACTTTAAACATTATTAGAATCCTAATTTTATTTTTTACAATATATTATTAGTCAAGACTTCATTTGCTGTCACAATTTGCTAAGGCCCCATTCCAGATTAAAAAAAAAAGCAGTTAGTGCTGACAACATTATATAATAAAATGAGTGTTCTACTACAGAAAGTTTGAAAAACAGATACCATAGAAACATTACAAATGCTGTCTTATCATTTTCATGAGTTAGTCTCTTGATGCAACAATCACAAAAAATGCCCTCAACTTGACTTTAGCTTAGCAGGAGGCATGATATCATTTTTCTTCCCTCCTCCCCTACTGCATTCTTTTGTCTTCCTCACCTTTCAAAATCCTTTCATTCTACTACTCTAAATAAAATAAATAAATAAACATGTAAATAAATAAATACATAAATAAATAACCCCAACAAAAATTAAGCACTGAAAACACAGTAACCTCCATGACATTTAGGAACCTGCATTATACAGTCCAACTTTCAGTAAGCATTAACTGTTGTATTTATACAAACGCTCCTCAGAACACTGTTCTCTGTATACTTCTGAATAGCAATAATATTCTTTGTAGGGTTCAGTACGTACTACATGTAGTAAGTAATGAAAAAATTGCCATTTAAAAAACTTCTTTATTGAAAAAAATATAAATACAGAAATTGAAGTATTGTAAAAGCAACATTCCTGAAGAATCTCTTCAGTTCTTCACAGTATGTATCAATATT
This sequence comes from Lonchura striata, assembly GCF_050655825.1. Classification (NCBI taxonomy): domain Eukaryota; kingdom Metazoa; phylum Chordata; class Aves; order Passeriformes; family Estrildidae; genus Lonchura; species Lonchura striata. Next base: position 64,594,171 of record NC_140705.1, on the reverse strand, counting down.
TTAATTTCACATTACACACACTAGAATAAGACACTTTGAATCACCCACAGTTTATAAATCATTAAAGAATTCTCTACACAGGAATTTGTTTCAAGAAAGAAGGAAGACAGTATTTATGGCTCGAAAAATTCCCCATTTAAAAAAGACGTTTGGTTAGTAGAACCTGTGTGGATGCATCAGTAAAATATAACGTATTTTAATTTCAAAAACTTTGTCAGAAACAGGGGGCTAATTAATACACTTTGAAGTAGGGAATATTTCTAGAATTATTTTTCTCCCCTCCATATAACTTCCAAAATATTTCCAAAGCATACAAGAAAAGGGAGGCTATGTCACATTTTGAGTATGCTAATAAATTGCACCAGTTAGAAACAATCTAGAGATGGATCTCTTTTGCTCTGTCTCTCCTGTTTATCCTCACATAGTGTGTTCCATCAATTCCTCCTGACCCTCAATAAAACTTCAATCTTGTTTGACCTAAGAGACCTTGATTTAATTCTCCAACATCCCTGCCATTGAAGTAGTTCAAATTGAAGTTGACAACACAAAGATTTTAAAAGTTTGGCCCATACAGCTCTTCAGCTAAAAGTCATTCATGGCAATCCTTATCAATATTTTTGAAAGGGAACTCTCTTAGCATGAAATAAACCATACACTGAATAATACTACTAAAATAATTTAGCAGTAGAGTTGAGCACACCACAGACTTCCTAGATTATGCTTTGTTTGGGTTTTTCCTTATACCACAGGTATAAAAAAATGCACTCAGACTTGCATAACCTTTTCTTAGCAATACACAACATATTTCTCTGTGTCTCTCTGCTAGTAAACAAGAGCAATGAGACTACACAATGCAAGGATAACCAAGCACACCAATAATACTATTTCTTGTCCTAGCATACCTCTGGAATAAAACAAAAAAAGAAACACACTAATAAATCTGATCTTGAGCTGAAATATCATCTATCTTGAATGGACAAAATAAAGATTTCATTGGAAAAATCATACCTGGAGAAACACTACAGAGTAAAAGTAAGTCATAAAAAGCCCAGCAAAGAACATAAAACCTACACTACTGATTTTGCTGATTTTAAAGATTTTTCTATAATAAGAAGTACAATCACATATTGTAGTGGTTTATTTAGTTTTTCAAGAAATTCCCCTCCAGTGGCTATTTAGAATGGATGTGCCTCCTTCAGCAGAAAAGGATATTACTTCATTCTCCTTTTGTCATTAAGAACTAAAACAGTTAAAGCATTTTTTGGCATTGAGTGGAGCACAGCTTTTAGTGGAGGGTGAATTCCCCTCCTGTTGCTGGCTATGTCTTTCAGGGAGAAAATTAAGCGAAAATTGATACTAGAGTTTTGGTATAGATTCAATGGGTGAAGGTATGGCAAAAATAAAAACCTTTAGAAGCATCTCAAAACTTGTCACTGAAAACTGCCCACTAATAAGCTAAACACATGGATGCAAGTATTTTTTGAGCCTTGTTAAGCATGCAGATGTGAATACAAAATGAAAAAGTGAACACTGAGCACAGAGATAACATTTATTTTGCCCACACTATGCTTTTTTTTATGTTTATAAAGCACAATAATATTTTAAAGTTATATTGGTCATAAAAAAGGGGCTGTACACAACTTCGGCAATAATTCATACCACTGCACTTCATACAACAATTATAAATTGCAAAATTCCTGTATACTTTAGGTAATGATTTAAAATTAAAGCTTCACTTCCCTCAGTAATCTGACAGGTGACAGACCATTCAATCCAACTTCTATGGTTTACACAGTTCTGTTGCATTTGCAAATCCATTGTTACTTCCTACATCAACCAGGACGTGCAAGTGTCTTGGAAAAACCAACAATAATTTTAGACATTCTTGATTCTTATAAAAGAGGGGGAAAAAAATCCTGAAAACTTAAATCTGGCATGCTGATGCAGAATCAACACAAACTGTTTTCATAAACAATACTAAACAGTACTAGCCAAAAATACTTTAAAAAAACCTGTTTTGAAAAAAGTCTTCCACTGGTATATGGACATGTGCTTACAAAACTACACTCTTTAAATATTTTATGCAGCCTGAGACAAAGCAATAACTACAATCAGCACTGCAGCATTCATTTTGCAGGTATGAGGTCTCAAGTTAGCCAACTATGGTGGAGTAACCCATGACCCCACTGACACAATCCTCCTCTCAGGGAAGAGAACAGAGGAGCCTCCATGATTTTCAACCATGAGCCAGTGATTTAGTCTCCATTTTGATCTGTTCCTCTTTCAGTGACTGTGAAACATATGTTACTCCCTTTAGAACTCTGGAAATACAGACAGATAGACCAGTTGCTCTGTTACATCAAGATAAACACATTTGCCCTCTCTTCATTAAAGATGACTTGATTTCTAATATAAAACCCAAATCTTCTTGTAAGATTTTAAAGGAAGTTGCCTAAACCAGGGCATTACAAAATTTCTGTTGGAAATGCTTAGCAGCTGAAGTCTTTTCCACTCTTGAAAAATTTAAAAGCTAAAAAACTTTTGCTATTGTGATTTTTACACTGTTTAGTGTATCCTGAAAGCACTTATTTCCTTCAGCTGCACCTTAAAATTGTTTTTTAAGCCTAGCAAGTGGACTTCCAAAATTACTCACTGTTAATTTGCAGTCTCTTTTTCTCTTTTGATTTGTACAGACTTGTACAGAATAATTCAAGGAACAGAAATGCTTAATAGTTCCAACAGATGAAGGCAAAGCTAATTTCAAAGAAAACACATGGGATGTTTCCTAAAACCAGAACATATTTAAATCAGGTCTCATTATGCACTCTTTCAAGGAAGTAAAGATGCATTTTATTGTAACTCATATCAGTTCAGCACACTGTAGCCTTATGTGCCAATCAGAAGCTCCTGTAGCATTTAATTACTTATTCATCTTTATTCTGCACCCGGTGCTTGAAAAACTCCTGTTACTTTCATACACCAAAATGAAATGGAAAAAAATAATCCATGGCATTTAACAGGATGGGAAGAATAAGCAGGATGATTAAGAAAACTTAGAGTGAGATGAGGAATTGTTTATAAAGATCACACAGATAAAGGTTGTGACTGAGTCTCTGCCAGCTGTCTCTACAGAATGAACTAGAAAGAAAATAAGCACAGCATGTTTAAAAACTGTTCCTTCCTGTCAGATACTATTTAATGGAACACGTACACATAAAATTTTCAAAGTGCTTTGGTCTCTGTACACATCTCTATGTAAAAGTCAATTTTATGTGTCTACCCCATCTGATAAGGAAAATAGTCAAATAAAGAGCAATATTTAACTTGAGACCGTGCAACCCACCATGCATTTACCTTTTACTACTTCATACAAAATCTATGTAGCAAGAGAAATATTGAAGGAGACCTAAAGATACAAAGTCACATGTAGCACATGAGACTTTAAATATGAGACTGTATCTTACATGTTCTGATAAATCAGTGACAAACAGCAACCAACACCAGAATAGGGGAAGAAAAGGAAATATGAGTGGGGGTGGGAGGGAAGCAAAAAAAAAAGAGGATGCTGTTTGCTTTCATAACTCAGATATATTGAGTATTTTAGATTTATTTTTTGATAGAGGAATCTAAATAGACATCTCAAAAAGGGCCAAAGAGAAGTGCTAAAGGCTGCATTTTCCTAAATTGTCTCTCAGTTTACCATTTGCCACTTGCGCTCTCTTTTGCTGTAGTGTCAATAAAGAGTGTGCAAATAGGGTGTCAGCTACAAGGGTTCAACGTTAGTGTAGACCTGGAAGTCACATCTACAGCAAATTCCTATTCTTTGCCTGCATGCACAAGGAAACTAAACTGAGAGGAATTTAAAAGTATACATGTGGGCAAAAGAGAATTAGCCTATGCATGCTAGTGATCTTTTACCAGAGGCAAATAAATGTTAGCTTACTTAATACTTTCCCTTTGATTTATCAAAATAAATGCTTCAGTGCAGAAATACTTTTTCACTGAGACTGTCTTGTCTCTTGAAAATTTCCCTTTGCTCTCTGGAGGAGTGCATGTGCTCATGGCTACTCACTGAAAACAACACCCACTTCCAAATATTCATTAATAGACAATCATTACATAAAATAAGCATCTAAAACATCACTCAAACAAAGTAACTTGCAGAAGTGCAGCCAAAGAGATAGAGGGAGGAAGTATGCTGTATCACTGCTGCTCAGGCTTAGAGAAAGGAAACACAAAGGTGTCACTGACACTGTAAAAACTGATAACCAATAAACTGACAATCTCAAATTGCATCTGTATATTCCTGTGACACACTTTACTATAAAAGAAGGGTAACTGACTTTCTTCTGAACTTGTTACAGTTCAAAACCAGTAAGGTTATTTCCTCCATTTTCATCTAACAGCATTTTGAAATCAGGAGATGTTTTGAAGCCTGCTTGGAAAAGCCACACTCAACCTTGTGAAGACTTTGAAAGTCCTCCTTTGTGCACTAGAAAAGAATCAAGTATTCCAGCACAAAGGCAGAAGTAAGGATCATTGTCACACAGATTGCTTAAAAAAAGACATTAAAAAGCTATTCTTAAATTAAAGATCACAGGGCTATACTTTTCCTTAAAAACTAAACTCTTTTTTTTACACAGTTAATTTTTCAAGAAATAACTTAGTCTTTTCTGAAGCAAGAACTGCAAGTCCTGTTTTTCACAGAGATGCTACAGGATCTAAATCTAACTAGACATGAAGGGAGACCCCACTTAATTGAGCAAAGATTACAAAAAATGAGGCATAATGATGTTCATTAATATGTCTTCTAGCGCCAATCATCTTATGTAACTTCATTTCTTATTTCCTAGTCCACTGAAATGAGACTTTATTTGTGTTTCTAGGTCAACGATAACCAAGACTTGGTTGCCTAGAGAAGTTTAGAAGCTCAACAAAGCATAGTCTTTAGGGACTGGAAAACATGGAATGTCTAAAGGCATTTCTTTCTTTTTCTTAAAATTTATTTATTTTTATTGGGGTGAGTTGTGGTTTAAATATGATTAGGAACTATGCTGGGGAAGAGAAACCCCACACCATGCATCCTTGAGCTAATGCCAATGACATTATTGTCAGAAAGCTTTTATAGAAATATATAATTATTTTCCTAACAAAAGTGAAAAGACAGGTTTCTGTGTGCTAATGTGAATTCTCTACTGAATCTACTACTGAAATCCCCAGAAATATAACTACTTTGGCCAGTGGAATCCTTTTGTGATGGGCTTGCTACACAGTGCATATCCACTGAACTTGCTTTGTTGGCTCTTTTTCTCTTCTTCAGGAAAGCAATTTTTTAATTCAATCCTTACTTTGCATTTCTTTGTACCATGAGTATTACAAAAGCATCATACAAACAACAGAACAAAATCTGATAGAACATGCCTATTTTGCTCATCCAGCAAGTTTCTAATATAAATGAGCATATTTTGGTTTAAATCCATTGTAATATGACAGCTAAAAAAGGGTATGAGAATCATTATATTTGATGACCTGCATAAACTACACAAAAACAGTAGATTAAAACAGGCTTGGTTTACAATGCTATGCATAGGAAAAAATGTTTTTAGTGGAGCTTTTAGGGAAAAAAAAATCTGTTTAACATAGCTAAGCAGGATTTAATTCAAGAATTCATACAGAATGTACTCCAGAGACAGCAAAAATACCTGAATCAGTGTGGAGACTGAAAGACGAAGAGAGAGGGAAGCTGTTGCAACTTTTACTCTTCATGTAGTGGAGAAAAAGTATTTACTTTTACACAACAGCAGTCATCACCCTGCTAGCAGTGGAACCAATTTTCAAATGCCAAACTGCCTGTAAGAACACATTCAGTTTTACATCAAAAGGACTACAGTGTGCTTTTGGAGAAGGAAAACTAATCCCACCAAACTCTACTATGGAAGCATGACAGCTATCGGATATCAACAACCTTGGAAGACTTGACCTCTTTTGATTTTTGTTTATTTTATAGTAAACCAATAGTGTCATCAGAGGCATTTTCATACATCTGTGATCAACAGAATGCAGGAAGAGAACGAACCCTCTACTTGCTCTATTTTTCTTTTGCCTGTCTCCCCAGACTCTGCTCCTAGCTCCAGTCAGAAACAGGACAACTACTTTTATGTAATGTAGGTACAAACCAGAATCTTTAATCTAAAGTACACAAGAACCAGTGTCCAGACATGGGGGACTGGCAGTAAGAAATCAGTAAAGATAAAATAACGTTTTAGACTATCTGCCAAAACAACCCTGAAAATCCCCACAGGAAAAGATCACTGTATAATGCCAAGTAAAGCATTGCACTGAGTCAATTTCAAAGACATTTTAAAATATTATATCCTCTAAAAAGCAACCTTAAAGACAAGGCAATATACCGTCAAAAAAAGGATCCTTGCATTTCAGATAAAACTGTTTTGTAAAGCTGTTTGCAGAACAGAAGTTACATTTCTTCCACACTCTTCAAAGCTGTACCTCCTTTGAAGAAGCAAAGGAAATCTGTGTCCTCGATGCTAACTCTAATTAGCTTCAAACTGTGTAACTGTTCACTGCACAGTGTATAACTGGGTAGCTTTGGATAACAGTTAATACTCAGTTACATAAAACCCAACAAATGAGTTTATGGCGGAAACACTGTCAGCATCAAACTCCATCTTTTCTTTACGGGTAGCAACTGGTATAACTTCTGCTTTTTATGTCACAAAATACTCACAGAAAAAGGGGGAGGGATAAAGAACACAAAAAAAGCATTATTCTGTTTATGCATCCAAAACATGTACCGGCTCCAGCCTGACACAAGACACACAAAACATCCGCTGCATATTAAATGCTTTATTATTTACTTAATTGAGCAAAAGCCCTCAAATATCCTGTTAGCACTGCCTATTTTCCTGTGCCCTCAGCAATAAGCATCTATCTCTTCAACATAAGAGACACATTCCTCTTTGCTTGCTGGCAACAGACTGGCTTGGGTTTGCTTAGGCTGTGTGATTGCTGAGCATTGATGAATTGCCATTAGTTTCTTCAAGCTGAAATGATGCCACCATTAACAAGTTGGGTGCTGCATTGTTGTTAAGAGTAGTTAAACTCAGGTCACCTTTTGCTCATTTTGTGTGATTAAGATTCCTCTTCATTTCTTCAAAAAACCACCAATGGGACAAGTCAAATATGTTTGGCATCATAAGCTACCTCACAGTTAAATGGTACCTACCATATTAATGCAGAGATCTTGAGAAAACTTTTAGTAATTACAGTTCAAACTCAATGCACTTAAAAGAAACTTTGTGATATGCAGAACCATGAACATTAATTCAATATACAAAATTAATTCAATATACAAAATATACACTTTGTGAGCATGCCCACACCTCCTGAGAGGTTTCCTCTACATGAGCCTCCTTAGCGCAAGAGTACATCAGCATCCCTGACAGTGAATAGTGATCACTAAGAAAAAGATGTACTATACAGCATCACCTATAAATTATAAATAATCAGATCACTGCAAAAAGTCTCAAGAGAGCCTCTCCCGTATGAAAATGGTGTAAGGGGATGAATATTCCCTTTAGGGGAGGAGGAAGCAAAGGCAACAGAGTCCAGCTGAATATTGAAGCAGAAAAAAATGCTAGGGAACAGTTGCAGTTTGAGGCTAACTCTAGTGTTCCTGCTCTGTATGCATGCATGCATACATGAGAGAGGACTGCTACTGGAAATCCTTTCAGAAGCAGAAACCCTGTCAATGTCAATTACTCCTCTTTCTTAGAAACAGTCACTTTGGTTTCTCTTCGGAAGCAAATGGTCCAGACAGACAGATGAAAAATCACCAAACAGCCAAACTGTCTTCCTCACCACAGTCTACTTCAATCTCCCTCATAGCTTTTTGCTCTCAACTCTTCCACTATGGCTTCCCATTTTCAAAACTATCTAAAATGACAGTGACTTTGTAAAGCTGTTGCCACACAGTTTGTTACTGTGACATGATAGATTATGCTGGATCTCTGCTTTGGGTCACTTTTCCAAAATTTCCTGTCTCTGGATTGTGTGCTATTATATCAAACATCTGCTCAGTACAGAAAGATTACTATAAAACCATTACTGGAAAAAATAAGTAGTGTTTGAAAGAGGAAATACTCTACTTCAGAAAATTTTCCAGGCATTTATGAGAGAGTCATAAGGAAATAATACCCTAAGGGCAACATGACTTTCCCTTCTGCTTAAGTCACCTCCTTCAGCTCATTCTAGTTGCCATCAGAAATTAGAGGAACATGAAAACACAGAACCTGGCACCTCTGTAAGAGCCAACAGCATTTAAAAAAGAAAAAAAAAGGTTAAAAAGGCAAGCCAAGTATAATATTTCATATATTATATGGCACAGCAGCAATGCAGGAGGTATCACAACATAGTTGTGGTGGGGTGGGACTTTTTTTTTCCCAGTGTGGGGGATGTGCATTTGTTTCAAGTAGCAGAGAATTTTCCCTTGATATGAGTCACACAGAACATAAATAACAAATAGATGTCTGCTGGAAGTTTAAACCCCTAGTCAAACAGGGGACACCCAAACTTGTCCCAATATGCAATAGTGCATGTTGCTTTAGTAGTTCCATTTATGCCTTTGCAAACTGAACTTGCCCAACACAACAGCCTTGATCAGTCTTCACATTTTCAAATAGATGATTTAACAACATCTCAAAAGCAACAGGAAATCCAGCTGGACCTGAAAATTCAAGTAATAGGACAAGCAAAAAACAAACAAACAAAAAAACAAACAAACAAAAAAAAAAAAAAAAAAAAAAAGAACATGGCTGCTTTCAGACAGTTTCACTAATGAGAAATTAAATATAAAATACTGCTGGGCATTCAGTATACGTATATTAATACAAAACACTGAGCAAACCCACTTGAAAATTGTCAGTGTTTTCAAATAGTGTTCCATCACCCAGTTACAGAGTTGTGCCCTCCTCCTTTCCCACTGAGTTTGCTATTTGATTTTAACAATCTGCTTCGGGTTTTATTCAGTAGAAAAAGACTGAAATTAAAATAATCCAGGAAAAGTTCTGCAAAATATCCATGGACAATAATGATAAAACTTTGCCTTATTTGCACCCATGGTAAGTTCTTTTATTGTCTGTTCACATAAACCATATTCCTTGATTCAAAATAATTCTATAAGAATGACTGTTAACCTGGAAAAAAAGAAAAAAGGCCCTACTTAAACTGATTGCAAAAGTTGTCATAAGCCATTTTTTTGAATGACTACAAATCAGCTTTCTGCCCATGAGAAAAGAGTCATTTAATATAACTGATAGTGATTAGGGGGGTAAATTAGAGAAAGATACCAGGACTTAGAATACTTCTGTGAAGCAGGGCTATTTAACTCAGCTCCACGAATACTTTCCAATATAGGGTGCACACATCACAGAGATCAGAAGACAGACTTATTACTCATGTTCTCTCACTTCATTTCTATTCTCTGCTTTGTTTCTTCCTATGACAAGCTTTTTTATTTGTAGCTCTTCAGGCAAAGAATTGTAATATTTTATATATAGTAGAACCAGCATGTATTAAACAGGATTTCTTTTCCTTTAGAAACAGAATTTGAAACCACAAACAATTTCTCATTAAGGAAAACCAAAAACAAAACCATGAAATCCAATTCTTATTTTTAGTTCTCAATACTTAGAAATAAGTTCCAAGCGATGGCAAAGTTATCTAGTAAAGGTATGGAGAAAAGTAAAAGCAATAAGTAAAATACTGAAGGTATAAACAATAACACTGAGAACACAGGGAATGTCTCAAAGTCAGAAAGTAGAATTGGTTTTAGTGACTGAATGCCAAAGAATACTTCAACATATCTGCATCCATTTCCCAGAAATGCAGATTGTCAACTTAAAGCCATTTAAATAAAGGTGAAAACATGCAAAAGCAGCAAGATACCTATATACTGTTCTCTTTCCCCAGAAACCTTAGGGAAAAGAGTACACCATAATACAGATTTTTTAAAAAGTAAAAGAATTTCACTTATTTCTTGGATTTAGTTCATTTATACTATACGTAGCAATAGGGTGCACTAGCTTCAGTGCTTTTAACTCTGAAGTCATTGCTTTCTTAGAAATCCCTTCACATTCTTCTGTGAGTATAACCAAAATGCAGTAAGCACATTTACTTGCAGTATGTCAAGATTTTTTTAGGCCACACACATCATCTTGGTACCCAAGCTGTTTTTCCAGAACAGCATTAATAATGTGATTTACATCTGACCTGTGTCTGTTTAGTTTTCTCTCTAGCAATAAAAGTACCTTTGTTTTTACAACACCATGGGGGTTTTGTTTGTTTGTTTGTTTTATATACTGTGCTGTGCTTACCACTAGCCACTCCTTCATAGATCTAGCATTAAGATAATAACTTTTTCCTTCTCTTCTAGTGCTGCTGCACCAGCACCATGCAAAGCATAAGTAGGAAGAGACAGGTGAAGAAAGGGTTTGAAAAACTGCAGCCAAGCACCCATGCTTACTGGACTAAGAATCTTGTAGCAGCCAGAAATGTCAGAAGGCATTATCTGCATGATCATACAGAAGAATACAAGATCATCAGAAAATCATCCCAAATGAAGCTGACCTATTGAAAAGGAGTGATTTCAACCAAGTGTGACTGCTTTGTAGCAGTTTGTTTTTTAGTCAAAGCCTGGGGACTTGTTTCTGTATCAAGGACTGAGGCTCCTGAAAACGTCCCTGCCCAGTGTGATGGCAGGTGCTGAACACAGCGTTGATGACAGCATCAAGTATTGCTCAGTATCTCTCTGCTACAAAACTTGAGATGGAAAAATCACATGCACAGGATAAAATCACCAGATACTATTGGAATTTACTTAAAAATTACACCCTCCCCCTTCCTTGCATTTATTTGATGATAAAAATATTTTCACAATTAGTCTTCCCTCTCCTTTTAGTCTTTCCTCTCCTTTCAAGGCATCAAAATGCTACCCTGTCGGTATTTTGTTCTGTTGGACGGTTTCTTCCCTGGCTTGAACCTTATCCCTTCAAGGTAGTGAATGCTTATATAAACTTCTAGCCTCTCTCTTCTGAGGCATATCCATCAGTCAAAAAGACCATGGAACCACAAAAGAGAAAATTTACCAATAGCTGTTATTTTAAGAATAGAAACAAACAAGGAAGACTTCATATCAGATTGATTCCAAGGTAAATAAATACAGACTGTATAAAATCTAGAACAAGGTGAAAAGACATTTTAGATGACATGTAGTAATATATAACAGAAAAATGATGTATTTGTTCCAGTAATTTCTTTAAAACTATCTCATTTACTATTCTCTCTTCTATTAGTGCTAATATTAAATTCTTGCTGACCTGTTACACTGGCTTAATAAAAAATATACTAATAAAAGTAATGATTGGATTCAATCATTCAAAGCTCTGTTGGTACTGAAAATTTTAATTTAGATCCAAGTAAATCACAGACTTACAAAGTATGTATTTTTTAATGACTGTTTATAAAATAGTCCTTTCATTAATCACAATATTTTACTTTATATTTTAAAAATTCTTCAAGCATATAAGTTGCAAAACAGCTGTTTCAAGAGAGAGGAAGTCTGCAGGTTTTTAAAAAATCCATTCTATTGCCTATATTAGGACCTTTAGACTAAAAATTCCTTAATAACAGAATGCAAAAAATTCAGTCCGACTTCAAACAAAGGGGAAAATAAATGTATCAGAACATTTTAATGATTTATGGCTTTGGTTTACTCTCTCTCAAGCTTCTAAATGTTGTTTGCAAACACAAAATTGCTGACAACAGGAAATATCATTGGCATATTGTTATACCATCAAATATTGGCATAGAGATTTTTTTCTCTAGATTTACACATTCATTTAACAAGAAAGCTCTAAAATCCATTATCCATATCATAAAATCCATTAATTACCATTAGCAGCAACTGTTAAGTTCTTTGAGAATATCTTTGAAATGTTCTCTCTCACCACAGGCTATGCAGTTCCTTTAAGAAACAGCCCCAGTGGCTAGAAGTTCAGAGGAACTATTCAGCTTCCCATAGCCCCTCAAAATCTGTCCTACAGAGAAACAGGTTATAGGTGATGCCTTGTCAAGGCTGACCTAGGACAGAGGCTACACGGAGTTAAAGAATAAAGTAGGTATTTATTAAAGGCCTCAATGGATACACCTTGGGCAGTACAAGAGCCCAGCCAGGGCTACACCCAAGATGAACTCAAAATGGTCACAAACTGGATGACCAGTCACGAGGTCTCTTACTTTTGTAAGTTCTGGTCCATTAGCATATTGGAGTTAATTATCCAGTAATAGCTTTTGCTGGTGAAGTCCCATCCCTGTTTTTTTTCTCTTCAGTCCACATTGTTTATGCTTGTGGACCTGAAATTTGGATCAGTTGTTCTTGGTCCCCAGCTAGAGAAGAAATTGTTTTGTCTAGCTACTCTGTAAAGAGAGCTTACCATCCCTTCACATGAAGCTCAGAACTACACACAAAAGCAGTTCTGAATCTGAAAAATATAAAAGCTAAAACCTGAGGTATCACAGGGATAACCACAGCAACCACCTAAAAGCACAGTCATGTGTCAGTAATAGCATGGCATCTCAGACTATCAAAAACTAAAATTAACGTTAATCTTCATTCACTGCAGAAGCAGAAAAGGCTGCTCATGTCACAGCAGTTAGTGCATTTGTATTGTCTATTTAGCAGAGCAGGCTATGAAATTTGATATCCAGTTAATATATAGTGCTTGAAACCACTTTAAGACATGGTAGCTTCACTACTAGCACTGACATAATGCTCCATTGTCATTAAGCAACAAGATAGAAAGGACCCTCAAGAAAACTTAAGTTTTGTACAGGATGCTTTTAAAGTATCCTCACACATTACAGGGGAATAAATTATAAGATGACCAACTAATCATGTAAAATAACTCATTAGTAGTAAATGTGTGAGGACAGCACAGCATTCCTTCTAGAAAGAGGTGCCCTAAAGAGCTACCCCAAAGCCAAGACATAAACCAAAAGGAACACAAACTCCACAACCAGCAGCCACTGTCAAGCAAATATTTTCTATCTTAATTACACCACGCTCATAAAATTCTGTAACCTACTGATTAAAACAAAGTAATTCCAGTAACTCTAAGGAATGAGTGCAGACACTGCAGACCTACCAGGCACAGCACTATATGGAGGAATTGTACCTTAATACTGAAGCTCAGGGTACCCCAAGTCTATGGACAGCTACTGACAATACTCTAAATGACACAAGGAAAGGAATCATGTTGCCAGCCTCACAAGATGAGCATTCAGGTTCCAAATCTGATTAAAAGAAAAAAACCTCCCTCTTTCCCTCAAAACAACTAACTCTGGATGAGTCTGTAAGTGATAAGAACCTCTAGAAGCTCAAGGTGTAGGAGTGGGAACCCTAGACCCAATATAACACCTCTCTGAAGTGCAGCACAGAATTCACTTTGCAGGAAACACATGTTAGCAAAAATATAACCTCCAGCAGCTTCCCTAAAAAGAAAGATTCAAATCTTTAAGCATCATTTTAGATTTAGCACCCACTGGCATCCAAAGCTGAAACACCAAAAGTTCAGAGAAAACAGCTTCTAGTAACATTCCTAGGAATTCCCAGCCCCACAGAATAACCATCCTGGAGGAGAGAAACTCACTGAAACCCCAATCAGAAGATACAGATGTGTGGTAATCTAGGAACAACTATTAGCTATGGTTAAGAGTTTTTGGAAAGAAAACAAAATAGAAAAAAATACCTCCTGTGAGATTACCTTGCTCATTAAACCAATACCTACCTTTGAATTCTAAAAATGCAACAAAACAAAAAAACTAACAAACAAGTATAGAAAAAGCAGAATCCCATCCCCTCCCCTATTTTGAAACCTAACCTTCAGTCTCTAGAATCTGCATGAAAACAGGAGTGGGTGGCTGCCATGGAAACACAGTTTTTCCAATTTATTGCTGATCTTCCTTGGGTGGATTACTGACTGTAATAACAAGGGATTGAGGATCCTTGAGGTCCGGAGTTAACTGGAATAAATACTCTTCTTCCCTAAAGAGCCTGCCTGCACCAGCAAGAAACAGAATCTAGATTAAGATGCTCTTAATAGAAAATAAAGATTCTTCACCAAACTTATTGCAAATGAAGTAAGTTTCAGGAGGATTTAAAAGTGGTAACGACCTCTCTCTTACTGCATATTTAAGAAGCACATCATAAACTAATGCTTCTGTTCAGTTTCTCCAAAACAGTGATACATAGGGGACTTTGTCCACTGAGAAAACAAAAAGAAAGAAATTAAAATTCTCTAGCATTTGCACAAAAATCATATGGAAGAGTGACAGTTATATAAAAAGGTTCTTAAGATTTGCATTAATCCCTACAAGCTCCAGTTGACACCTTGAGTGACAAGTGAACAGCCTTGTTAAATAGAATAAGTTTCTTCTTAGTGATCCGGTTTATCAAAACAGATCACAGAGAAATCAAGGAAACCTTAGCTGGTTTTATTGACTATATAGAAAGAACTTCAGATTAGTGTGAAAATGAGAAAGGTATGAGCAGGGAAAACAGTTTTCATCTCTAATACAGGCTATGAAAGCATCTGGAAAAAATATGGCAGTGGACCCTGTATTATTGTGGCTCTCTAGCAGCACTCGCCAGTTGAAAAAACAGATTCACTGTGACTGTGCCAGTGTTTTTTTCCTGGCTCTCTGCCTTTAGAAAAACAGACCTCAGCAAAAAACAATATTTGCATTCAAAGAAATGCCCTGTCTCATTTCCTTATACCATCCCATCTCTGGGATCCAGTCAGGCAGCTCATCTGGTGACATATCATCCTTAGGTTTCAGGTGGTACCCAGCATTTTTAAATGCAATTGAAATACTAATTGATCTTAGAAAAAAGCATACACAAATTGAAATCCATGAGCATTTTTCCAAGCAGTTGCAGCTTAGAAAAAAAGGTCTTGGGAGTTTCATTGCCAGGTCCCAGAAATAATTTGCTTAATATGCCACTGCAAACAAAAATAGCCAACAAAATATTGGGCATCCTCAGAAATTACAAAACTAAAAGCCATTGTTGTATTACAGTATCAAACATTGCATTGATGCAACTTCATCCTAAGTATCACATACAATAGCAGTCACTTTAATTCCCTAAGGATATAGTAGAGTCAGAAGAACACAGCAAGATGAACAACACAGGTAGCTGAGAGAATAGAGTCGCTGTCTTACGGGTGGAGATTAAAAATCAGTCACTAATATGCTTGTGCTCCATCACCTTCCCTGGCTGTGCTCATGGCTCACCCCTGAAGGTCAGGCCAGCCAGTCACGGTATTGCAGCTGAAGACACGGGAGTGAAACAGATGTCTGGTACATTTCAGTGCATCAAGATGTTACAAGACATCATTAGTTGTAGATAGGCAGCTACTAACAACGATGGAGCTAGAGTGGTCTTTTGTGAGGTGAAATAAAAAAACACCATAGAAACAGGCAGCCTTTTAAGGACAAAAAGAAAGGCTGATTGCTGTGCTGTTTCTGCAATGTAAGCCTAATTTATGACACAAGCATTCTCCTCCACAGCAATGTCAGAATGACCTCTTAAGTATTTGAGGATATCTACAAATCTTCTTTTATTCAGTGTTTTGAAAAAGACCCAGTGAGGTCCTAAAAATTTATGTGAGAGTCTTTGATTAAAACAAATGAGACAATGGGTCTTCAGGAAAGAACAGCATGTGCTGTATACATCAAAATGGTATTATGAAAAAGGCAACCCCACAGAAATGTTTCATTTACTGTACTGGAAAAATGTTTATGAATTGTTTTTTTCCACAGTAAGATAACCTGCTTTACTCTGCATTAGTGACAGAATAATTTGTTCTTTCATTATCCAGGTTATTTATTATTTTAGGTACTGATCCGTTGCAACTTTCCTGACTTATCGCAAGACAGCCACACTTCTGGGAACAAGATGAAATACAGCCAGGAGAAACTATTTTTTGTCAAAGTTAAAAATACACTGCACTGGCATCCTGATTTAATACTTCATTCTTTGTCCCATGCTTTTGTTAACACATAATTCTTCTGGAGAAAAAGCCCAGGAGAGCAGTGACACACACCTGAATCATTAATGTAACATACAAATCAGTTTAAGTAAATCCTTAGTGAGCAATGGATTTAAGTCTGTCCACTTGAGGACCCTCATTTAACTTCAGGTATTAACTACACTCTTCCTCTCCTGTAACAAAGTATTCCCAACCACAATTTCCACTTCCTCCTCCTAAACACGTCACAAAGAAAAGTCTCAGTTCAAGATTAATGAGTTATACTGTCCTTGAACAGTACAAACTTTCAGTGTAGTACAATAGATTTTTTTCACCAATAATCAACATTCAGGACTCTCAAATATGCAAAAATTTCAAGAGTTCTTAAAAAACTCTTATCCCTTACAAGTTTACTTAAAGATCTCTCATATCCCTCAGTAATGCTGACAGACTATTGGGAAGGTTATTCCCCTTCTTGATAGAGCAGGTAGTTTTTCAAACCACATCAAACCACATCCTGACTTTAAAGAGCCACTTCAGAGCAGTGTGGTGCATCTTGCTCAAGCTCCTACTTCCACCACATCCTTGTCTATCAGACCAAGTTGCAGCTCTTCCTCTAAGCAAGAGGCTGTATTGCTTTTCCACTTCCAACCATGGACAACTTAAATGTCCCATCTTACTCCCTCATAGCTCACACTGCAGTAAAAATTAATGTTTTAGCAACCACCCATTAACCAACCAACCAATTTAGCTGACCACCTCTAAGTAGCAGAGATTTTGCATGCTTTGTGTCTTATGTGATGAAATGAGAAATAATTAATAAAGCTTTTTCTATACTATCATTAAGGGTATAGCCTAAAGCAGCACCAATAATTTAATGCTTCTCTTTTCATTCTTAGATTTAATAATGCCTAACATGGAAACAGTTTTTAATACAGAAAATATACCAGAAAAACAAATCTAAAATAATTAAGTAGGAATTAATTTAAGAAGAAGCCCATTGCCCAAAGTCAGACAGGCAAACTGAAAGACCAAAGAAAAGTTTAAGGCTAGAAATAGATTTTTCCTCATAGACTTTTCCCACTGTTTAAGAGAATACCAGAATTACAGGCACCCTGAGGGGATAACAACATGTAGAAAGTAGTTTCCAGTTGGCTATGCTAACACCTTTGATTAAGTGAAAACAGCTGAGTAAAACATACTGAAATACTACAACTTTCATAATTTGATTACTTTAAGAAAACAAGTCTGAAACATGAAATACATAGACAGCAACCCTAAAAAGTTTGAAGAGTATTTAAAATATTAATGACCTATCCGTAGATATAAAATTATCAATCAAACATTCACAGGTCCTTTGCCAATTCATTCTGAGCTCAAATGAAGCTAAGTTAAGCATCTCTTTGATCCAAGATGCATGCATTATTTAGCATTAGCTAGACATTTGTTCATTTATGCAGACACATGCCAACAGGATTTATGCAAGAGGGTACCCATTTCTGCTTAATTTGAAATGTCCTGGTTCTCTCTCTGGAATCTAAACCACAGTGATTTATGGGTTTTAGGGAGTCTTTGTATTTTAGCAAAAGAACACTTCCAAAAAGCTACAGTCAGAAACTCTTCCAGTGGAAAGTGAGATACATAAAGGTCTTAGTGCATCTCCAAAGAACAAGGTGCCAGTATCTGTGCTGCCTCCTCTTGTACAAACGTGTGACTCTAGGTACTTCCACAAGCACAAAACCAGCCCACTGATTTTTCATGGTATTTTTGCAGATTTTCTTTTCTGGCATACTGAAATATGCATGCAGGAGGTGGATTTTCAAGGATTAGAGGCTGGGAGAAACAGGTTTGGGATGGTGGTTTTGGTTTTTCAATTTTGGTGACTTGGTGTGGGTTTTGTTCCTAGTCTATGCAGCTGATCAAAATTTGCATCACACACATTAAAATCCTAAATAAATATTTATAAGGAAGACTGGTAAAGAACAAAATGAAAGGAAAACATGAGCTGCTAAGAACTAGCAACAGCGAGAAACTGAAATTAAGGAAAAAAATTGGCAATAAACTCTGAAAAGGTAAGTGTCTTTAGTTGTTTTGGTTTTTTTTTCCCCTATATACCTCTCCCTGTGTCCAACACTTCTGGAGTGTGAATGTAGCACAGCTATAAGCACATTCCCTATGAACAACTTTTCAGCTCAGGTACTTTTTAAACTTCCTCTCAGCGTCCCAAATTTTCCAGTATTCTTGGGATTTCTTGCTCCACAACCCCTCTTCTGAAGACAAAGAAATTTTGAGAATAATCAAAATAGGAAATTCATGTACCATTGTTTAAGCTTCCTCTTGTCCTGCTCCCTGCAATACACAGAGCAACACTCAACACCCAGACTGGATATGCTCATTGATAGGCTGAGCATTTAGCATGTGATAAACTTCCAGACGATGGAAGTCTGGCTGAAAAACACAAAAAAGTCAAAAAATTATAAATATTTGCTACATCCTGAAAGATTTCTGTTAACCTGGGAAATACAGGCTAAATCTGTTGCCCTAATTCAACCTATTAACAGTACTCTGTGTAATGTTTACTTTTAAAACACAAAAGAATGAGAGCTATCTAAAACAAAAACAAGTTTAAAAATCAAACAGCAAACCATTTATTTCCTCCTGTCCAAACAGATCTCAGTAGCACCCAAACAATGTGAGCCAACCCAAACTGTCACATAATACTGTATTTATCTATCTAGCACTGCTGAAGCCAAGTACTAAGGGAGGGGGATACTAACAGAGGTCTATAGAATTAGTGCCATTAAGTTGAAGCAAAGAATTCATCCCCTGTACCTGAGGGGGGGAAAAATTAGGTTAAGAAAAACAACAATTATTGAGTAACTAGAGGCAAAAAATAATGCTAACACAACAGAACTCAGAAAAAGAAAGCAAAGGAGATGAGATATCATGAGGACACCTCTTGCAGAGCTGAGCTACTATTTTACCACTTATATTTTGAAGTGCCAGCAAGGACAAGATCAGGCAAGCAAGTGGAAAATTGGAGAAAATGGGTCACAGAGTAGTGGTGACAAAGTGAGGTATGGAACTGTTCAATTTGCATTAAGAAAACTTCAAATCTACACTCAGATATGAAACTAAAGGAAAGAGGAGAGCAGAGACACACAAACATAACTGGGAGAAGCTTTTCAAGGGGAGCTGATGTGGTGCTGCAGAAACTCAACAAGGAATAAAAAAACCCCATTGATCAAAAGTAAATCTTAAAAATGAAATGTTCAGGAGGTTTAGCACTTGAAGAAGAAAGGGCAAAGAAACATTTTTAAAAGTACCAGGACAGCTGGTAATGAGAGGTGGAATAAAGGGAGTATCCTTCAGAGCTAAAGAAATTAAGTCATATCTTTGCAATATTCATCTGACACAGTTACGCCTCAAACTTGAAACACTGAAAACTCTCAGCTTAAAAGGATATTCCAAATGGAACACCTTAAAGGCAAAGCAAGTGACACCAGCCGGCAATACCCACACTACAAGGCACAGAGTAACTGACAACATGGAATTACATAAAGTTTACAAAAAATCTACTGAAAGGGCAGTTTTGGCATAAACTTTTGAAAAGAAAATGAATAAAAATCACAGGAATAAAACTTGTGCTTCTCAACCAAAGACACTTCATCCAGCATCCTAACCACATCAACCAATCACTTAACCTTGCTGAGGAAGCAGAAGGGCTTCTAGAAGGTTTGGAGTTTTATTTTGTCAGCTTTTTGTTGGCTTTTTTTTTTCCCCCTTCAGTTTTCACTTTCTATCTATAAAAACCACAACTTTTCAGCTTGTTCAAGTTTATTAGTAAACTGCAACTTCAGCAAGGAATGAACAGCTCCTGCTAAGAAACAGCAGTGAAGCATTGCCTTGCCATTAGAATCAAACCAATAGACAGCTGTGGTTCAGCTCCCCTCCTCTGGCAATAGCTAATAAGCAATACTTCAACAGAATGTGAAATGCTGCCTGCTAATAATTGGTATTTGGTGTAGCACAGTATCATTACAAGATATATGGGGATCTCTTGGTTCCCCCTAACAAGATAACTGTTTGGAAATAGTCATCCAGACATCATCTAAGAAATATCGGCAAGTGTATACAGTACTTTTGCTGGCATAGGTATATAAAAAATAAAGTTATATTTAGGGTTGCTTTAACTTCATGCTGTTGCAGACCATTAGTGCAGCTCATATTAAATACTTGACTCAGGGAACTATGTCACTCACTATGACATTGCAAGAAAATTGCCTTTTTGAAAAATGAAAGAATAATCTGCAAAAGCTCCTGAATGCACTCACTAGAGTCTTAACCTTGACACATAACAAAATATCAGTTATTCTTTAAACACAAGGGCAAGGATTAAACACCCCAGAGGTGCTCTCTCCTTCATACTGCTGCAGTTCACTAGTGGTCCAAACGAGCCATCCAGCACCATTACTACTAAACTTTTCCAGTTCAGAATAAAGCCTCAGTTTTATTGATCAAATGGAGTTCTTCAGATGAGAGGCACTTACTAGTACTTTGCTATTATCATGCACATAGTGTAATCTACACAAGACACAGACAAGCCTTTAGAAAATGACCTGTAGCGGTCTACCACCTTCCACTGACCTCCTTCAAAATTATATTTGGCTCTGTTTCAGCCTTTTATTGCTCTTTGGCACTAGTAATCCACCATTTGATCATTATAAAAAGAATCACAGCAGATGTGCCTACAAACAGAGCATGATGCTTTAAGTGGATTAGGAAGAGGTGAACTCTCAAGAAACAAAGTTCCTGAGTTTATGCTAATAAATTTACTTTAAAAGACTAAATTAAGAAGATATATGTGCAGATTTCCTTAAGCACTTCTATTTTGGAGTGAAGATGCAAAAGTGATGCTCATGACAGACTACATTTTCTATACTTCCCCACAGTATTCCAAGTATTTCTGGTTAGTAAGTTTTTCCAAACTCAAATTTTGCCCTCATCAAACACCACAGCAGAAAAGACACTAGTGTAGTTGGCAGAGGGGAACATATTTATCACACAGTTATATAGCTGCATATTTATCACAATGCAGCTATATAAAGCTGCCTTGTGCTCTTTCTCTGCTTACACCATACAGATCAACAAATGAGGTGGAACCAGCTTTACTAGATTGAATTTTTCCAATGGCAAAACCATCTTCACTTGATTACTGATCAGAGTTGGCAAGACAGACTCTACATGCTACATGAATAAAGAAATGCATATGCAAGTGACTTTTTTTACTGTCAAGAAGTATTTAGGAATTAATAGTCTATCATGTACAAACCAGAACAGAACAAGCAAAACCAGAAAACTCGAACAGCATGCTATAGTTACAACAGTACAAGGCACAGAAGAATTGTAGTTCTCTAAAATAGTTTTGAGTCATCTTTGCAGTGTAAATGTGCATGGGTAGGGGGCTGCTATCACTGGTGAGTTTAGTAACATGTAGAAAGGCACTGTTCACAATTTTACTGAATTTACATTCATCTTTGCTTTCATGATTCTTGGCCACTTCTTACTTTTGCACGCCTTCCTTAACTTTTAGAGTAAAATAACAGTTTCACCTATCAGAATTCCAAAAATATCAAGGAACAGTAAAGAAAAAAAAAGTTTAGATACATATGTCTCAAAAATCGTTTAGATGAAATTTTATAGCATATCTTAGTTGTGCTTTACTGGGCAAGGTAGGTAGGCAAAATGGCTGGAGACATAGAGCTTTCTATAGACATTAGTCACCAGGAAGCAAAATTAGCTTTATTCTATAAAAAAAAATTAGCTTTATTCTATAATTCATAGTATCCTATCCATAAAACTTAAGCAACTTACTTTGCAGTGGTCATACTGCTGCTGTAAGGTTGGAACATCCCCTCCAACAGGCATTTGTTTTTTCAGTTCTTCATCTTTTGCATTTAGCCATTTGATTAACTCTTCCAGAGATGTCAGCAATCTGTTCCATTTCTCTGCACTGGCCTCCAAGTGAGCCCTGTGAGACATCATAACAGCATCTTTAAAGCCCTGAATGGCAAAACTAGTGTGGAAAAACAAACAAAATTGCTTCATCGGTAAAATGAGATTGTTTCAAGTGTTTAACTGCAAAGCAACTTTGTGCTAAAAAGAAAAAAATCTATTTCAGAACACTTCGCACAGCAAATCAAAATAAACAGAAGAAACAGGGGAACACAGACAAATATGTCCCCCATGCTTTAACTCATCTAAAACCTTGAACACTGCATGTCTAAGCAACATAAAAAATTCCTGTGTTTTGTTGTGACTCCCCCATTTTGCAACATGCACAAGCATCATTTTGTGAGCTAAAGTATTGCAACACTGAATTCTTTCATGCTAGGACCTTGACTCTACAGAAGCAAAATCCAGTGTGTTCTTCCAGTAGTTACCAATAGCAAATTGCCTGTGCTGCTGAACATATCAGTCAGTGACACAGGTTACTTAATAAATCATCTTTCATTGATGTTGACTATTAATACAGTGACTCTCTTCCTCAATTTAATTGACAAAAAAAGTCAAACTCCACAATATCTTTTTCAATAATTTTCAGAAATACCTTGACTTAGTGTCTTCTCCCTGCAGTACCTAAAAGATGCATAGAAATCTTCAAAAGGGACCATCTACCACTCTTTTACTGCAGTCATTCTATGTTATGGTATCATTCAAAACCAGCATGTACGTAATTTATATCAGCAAAAAAAAAGTTTTTCTTCACACAGATAGGGGAGTAGAGATGAATGATTTTCAGTGTAGTCTGACACCTGTTCTGAAAGTTTCTCCCCTGCTTCTGAAGGATGAATTCTATTCCCTTTTCTATTTTGCACATTGTTGGTTATCTTTTTTTTTTCTGATTAATTGTGACTCACACCTAAAAACTTTCACCTGGCTTGTCTTATATTATCATTTCAAATGGTATTAGAGTGAATGTTTGGGGCTGATACAGCAACATTTGGATTGAAGGGATGATGTGCTGCAAGATTAACTCCAACATAATCTTAGGTTTGGCCACAATGAGATCTCCCAGCAATACACTAGGATAGGTGAATCAATAAAGCAGTCAAGTAAAAGTGTATAAGGAGGGAAATACAAAGAAAAAATATTCTGCATTTCTGAAAAAGGATAAACCAAGTACCTTTAGAAAGAGGAACCTATTCTCCTTCCCTCTTGTTAAGGAAAGCATTTAACTAACTACTTGGGAAAAAGTATGAAATTTAAGTAGTTGTTAGAAGTAACACTTTATTGCCTACAGTTTTGCATGTTATGGTTTCTATTATCCCTTACTGGTCTCACTGATACCTTTATCTCAACACTGAATTGCAACAAGCTGATAGCAGCTCACGCCTAAATAGTAGAGTCAGCATTCCATCCTGCACTGAAGCACAAGCAAGTTGTTGTGCTGGCCTTGGTGGGCAGGCCAGCAGCTTCTGAGTGGAATGTATTGTCTCCACTCTCCTGATATTTTTTCAGGTACTCAGAATTGGCCCTTCTTTCTTAAAGTAAAAACAGAGTTATACTTTTTACTTATCAGGCAGAAGGGAGACACTGCCCTCACAGCTAAGCCAAGGCAGCCCATATTTGAACTTACAGTGTTGTCATTAGACTCTGATTGCTAAAAAAGTATAGCTAGATAGTTGAGAATTTCTAGTAGCAACTACAATTAAAATGTTCAGGTTTACAGCTTTCTGTACATTTGATAGTGAAATCGATTACAGTTTCTAGCACCTATAAGCAGCTCTCACCTCTAAAAACTGGCACTCTGAGGCTTCAAGATTCTGCTCTAATTATTTGGTGGAATTCTTGTATGCAAAATAAATTGGAGCTTTGTAAGGAAGGGGAAAACTCCTGTAACTAGATAATGGACTAGATAATGGTGATTCACCCCTATCTAACATACAGTGCAATAATATTTAAAAAAAAATCTGATATTATTGTGAATGATATAGCATACATTACAGGATTAAATACATTGTAATTTACCACTTAGTACCTGCATGCATGCAAAATTAATGTCAATACCAAAAATAACACTAGCAAGCACATGGTTTCAAAGTCCAGTGTGAGTTAATCCTGCAGAGGTAGAGCGGTAAGGGGTGGAGAGGAAATGGACTACACCAGCAGGGCTGTCCACGGAGCACAAAGTGACCTAACCTCCCAAAGAAAGAAATTAAAAAGGGAAAAATACACAGGGGAAAACTCAGCAGCCTGGATTTTCTCAGAATACTATCCTTTTAATCTTATTGAAAGCAATACTGAAAATGAAAGCAAGATGCAGCAGCTGAAGTGCAGACACAAGCATTCAATTCTCCTGGGGAGCAAAGAAACACATTCAGTAAACACCATTCAAAACACATGCTGCACAGGAGCCAGAGAGTCAAGATATGCTTTAAATTGCATTTCAGTGTAAAGTTTTAGTATCACATCTACATTTGTCATACAGACATTATCAGAGACAGAAGATAAACTATGCAGTTCTGAAATATTTCTTGGGCTTTTCTGTTCTCTCAGTCAGTATTTGTTTTGGAATTGGTACTCTACTGATAAACAACCTGCAAACAAAGCGTCAGGTGTTTGTGCTCATGTGACAAATGAATTGGCAAACTCGGAGATTTACTAGGTCAAGTGGTGGCTTAAGAGTGTTCTCTGATCAAACTAGAGGTCAGTTATAGTTGATTGTTTCTGAGCCTGAGTTGGAGCACAAATATTCACCAGCAGCAACCACCAGGTATGCAAAAGCACTCCTAAGGGAATCCTGGATGTACCTGAAGAACACAGATGCTCCCATCCAACTGACTAGACTGAAGCCTCCTTCCTGCCCCCAGTGCTGAATAAAATAATCCAGAAAACAGCAACTCTGACACAACTCCCCTTCTGTTGACACTGAGAAGCTCTCTTCACAGCTGGAGACCTCCCCAGCTTTTGATTCTGCTATGGAGGTAGCACGTTTCCCACTGAGTGACAAGGGAACACACGGAATAAAAAAAGATTGGTGGGTGGTCTAAATACAGAGAAACAGAGAGAAACTCCTTTTCGATTTCTCCCATATTTTTACCTCTACCCTCCCCTAAACACTAACATCCTCACACCTCCTTCCTCATGAGAAAATAATCTCCCCTAAACATTTGGCTTTAAAAAGCAGGCCCCCAGAAGTCTACAGCTTTGTTTTCTTCCTAGGAATAAGATAAAGAGAGAAAAATAAAGAAGCATAAGTCTGGAATTTCAAGGAGAGAGGTACAGCATCATAGACATCCCAAGTACATTTTTAAGCAGCTTCTGTGCATTTAAAAATATGTCAGCACCACTTTTCCAGTTTGGAACTCCGTTCACTGAGATTAGCAAAGAAGTAAACTCAACACAGTGATTAGCAACACCAGCTCTGAGGACTGATGTGATGAGAAAAACTCATCCTTTCTTTGGGACAGCAGTACTTTCAGCAATTAAAAATCAGAATAATTGGAATGTACTATACATGAAAATATGCTAAAAAGCTCACAGAAACTTTTATTTAGAAGCACTAACCCAAGCTAAAACCCATTACAAAACAATCAGCTTTTTCATTCTTCAGTCCTAACATCTAAAAGTTACATGTTCTTCTCACTATGGTCATCCACACAGTTTTACTTTCCAATTCATCCTTGTAAAAAGATACAGCAAGAAAACAAAAACTGAAGGCAGACAGACTTCATGTCAGTTCTGTGCTTTGTTACTCCCCTATGAAGGCTTTAAGGACTCTTCAACAAGTTAGAAAAGTGATCTGCAAACAAGGAAGAGAGCAAAATACATTAACTCAGAAATATTACGTTCTTTTCAGTAGTGACTGAGATTTGAAAGGTTAATTTGCTTGTCTTAGATTTGCACCAGTATTCTCTTTCTTGTCTATCTTACACTTTGATCTCCAGTGACATGTGGCTGGCTCTGCAGCACTGCAGGTACCAGCAGAGGAACATTAATGCTGCCCAATGGGATACACATGCCATATCTATGAGGAACAGAAAAGATGGGTCTGTATTCAGAAAATGTATTCCCAATTTCTGAGCACAGACTGCACAATCAGTCTTTCTGTACTATAGCCTTGGAAATTATAGCTATACAGGATAAGTGGCTTGAAGGCCCTTTTTCATGGCCATCTATTTCTCCCAAATTATGACCAAGCCTAGGAATGGCAAAGCAACCCAATGGTTCTTGCTAGGACTCCACAGTTGATAAGGTATTATTTTAAGAGAATACTTTTGTATTTCTCTCACATGGACTTGTGACTTTTGCATTAAATTGTGTATGTGGTGGAGCCAGTCTCTGCAAGACCCCACACCAAACTTTGGGTCCAAGTTCTGCCTGTGGGCTTTCAAGGAGCTGATTTAACAGTTTCATTTAACTGTTTAGCAGGTTGGTGACAAGTGGATATGTAAAGTAAATATGACATTTTCCCCTCTATTTCAATAATTCAAATTCTTGTGTCTGAATGTCAAGGTCAGCTCATTTTCTTGGCCTTTGGAATATTCATATGAATGTTTAACATTGTTCTTTTCTTTTAAAAGAACAGTTTTCTCAAACCAACGAGTGGTTGCAATTAAAAGCTCTAGAAATTATTCTCTATATAATTCATTTTCATATAGAATTTAATTCAATAATTAATATGGCAGTATCTATTTCAAAAAATTGCATCACAAAGATTTAACAATTACCACACTTGAGTTTGGCACAGATAGGGTCAAAAAACTGTAAAATGTATTCCTTGATTAATAAGTACTTAAAAAAAAATTTCAACTGAATAGCAGCCATTGAATTATTAATTTGAATTAATAATTCAAAACCAATTAAATGGATCAGGATACTTAAGATGCAAGTTCTGTTAATTTAGTAATTTCAAAACAAAAATTTTGTAAAAACAAAACTATTAAACTCCTGATTTCTCCTCAAAGCAATGGCAGATTTGCAGAATTATTTCACTGATACTGCCATTGAATTGCAATAAGGAAAGACTCAATGCACTTTCTGGAAATTTTGGTACAATGTCAGCAAATTATGACTGTGAAGCTCTGATGAGTAAACGAGTAGTTAAGCCTACCAGGTGAACAAGTTCACCAAGTTTTTATATTTGCACTCAGGGGTCCTGCATGAAAGAGAATAGATACTTCATTTCAATGCTGTGCTCATATTTGTCAAGCTTCTTAGAAGACAGGAACTGCCCCATCACACCTTGATGTTTTCATTACTCACCTGATGTTAGCAGACTTCGTCTTCAGGTCATTCCAGCGCTGGTTCATGTCATCAAGTCGGTGCTGAAGCAGAGCAGCTTCTTCAGAGTTTCCCAAGGCTTTCACCATTTTCTGTCTGTTTCCATCAATACTTTTAAAGATGTCATTGTGGGCATCAATTTCAGCTTGAATGTCCTGAAATACCAGCAAGAAAAGTTCAAACATAATTCTGTGAGTAGACAAGGAGAGAGCTAACTTTAATGAGCATCCCTAAACACTAGGACAGAGCACATATTCCAGCTTCCCTGGGTGTCTCTGATAAAAGATGCACTGGAGAAAACCTGCAATCCTATTAACGTCACTACAAAAGGTCTAGCTTTCTTAAGTGTGAGAAAAGGAGTCTGAAAGTCATCCAAGGCTGTGAAAAAGGAAATAGAATTATAAACACCAGGTTCTGTGATGTTGTGTTTTGTAGCACTGAAGGTAACTAACTGTCTCCTGTTCACCCACGCATTTCACACAGTGTGGCATTTGCAAATGCACTAGAACTCATTTCCTCTCCAGAAATTACAATGATTCAGCCCTAGCTTTGTTTTTGAAACAAAACATTCCAGAAACTTTAAGCAGTCTAGTGAAATGTAGCCTTTATCTAGTATTTTAGGGCACACATAATGAAAGCATTTAACTCAAATCTTAACTTCATAAGCCTAAACTGCAGCTAAATGGCTACAGCAACCAAAAGTCCATTTTGACAATTAAACTACTTTACATTATGGCCTGAATATATGGAGAGGTAGACATAAAATGGCAGGATGTATTATAATCTGAATTTTATAGTAAATACTGAAAAGACAAAGAAAAGCTTGTGATTTCCATTCTGTTGATTCATTTCTCTTCCCCTTAGAAATTAAACACATTTTATTCTCTCAAGTACCATCTGCCTCAAGAAACACATTACAGATATTGTCTTCATCTAATTGAGCACAGTATTATTTTTAAAATACATAAAAAGAGCAAACAAAACTTCCTGCACCATTGCCAATGGTTTCTAGCATCCAAACATCACATCTATCTATATTCCAATAAAGCAATGTAAATGTGTGGAAAGCCAGGAGGTGTACTGGCTGTCTCAATAGGATTAATCAACGAAGATTATGACAGGAACTTGATGCAGATGTAAATAAACTTCTTTTGCAGAGGAGGAAATCAAATAACTGAAATTCCTTAAAGGTTTTTATTCTTCCAATCAACTCCTATGTAATCACCATCTGTTCCCAGAAGCAGGAAAGGGGGGGGGGGGGGGGTGGGGGGAGAGGGAGTAGGTGGGGAGGGGGCTTTTGTACCTCCCCATCCTAAAGATGTATTCCTGCTGGCACGTATACAAATGGAAGTGGAAAAGTAGCCATGAATTTGAGAGTGAAAGCTTTCTAGACTTAGGAAAGAAAACAAAAAAATCAGGATACAGTTGAAGAAGAGGAGGGAGGAGAGATGGGGCAGTGGGAAAGGAGGTGAGAGGGGGAGGGAGGCATTGGTGAAGCTCTGTCTGGCCAGAAGAGCTACTATGCGTCTTTGGACAACTACCTTTATTTGCACGGAGATTCACTTCTTTAAAGCAGGTAAAAAGACACTTTTTTGGTCTTTGAAACAGCCCAATAAAAATCACCATTCTAAACACAGAAACAAAAATTACATTTAAAGGGAAAAAAACAAAATGGAATTGTCTGATGATTAGCCAACCCAAATAAGATGGCAGACTCACTAGCTGAATTAGATGCTTATCTAAAAATATTTGCAGCTCCTCTCCTTACAACTCCAACAT